>NC_086220.1:3827543-4427543 GCF_035770615.1 Melospiza melodia melodia | reverse complement strand
CTGGGTTAATGGTTCAACACCAGGCTCTGAGGGGATTTTCCAGCATCGGGGATTTTCCAACACCAGTGATTCCAGAATCCCATTGATGTGTGACCTGGCTTGGCCTGGATCATCCCTGCATCCCTCAAAATGAGAGAAAAACCCCTTTTCCAGCCTCACGTGCAAAGCTTTTCCTGGTGGATTTGGGGTTGGGACGATGCCTTTGGGGGAACTCCCTCCTTCTGGGAGCGTTTAGCGCAGCCAGGAGGATACTTAGGGTTAGCAATAGGGTTAATATGAATAAGATTGTGTTTATTACTCTTCTCTGCATTTAAACCAGATTCTAAGGATTGGAAGTCGATTGTAATTAATAAACTAGAAGAATAAGATCCTCATCAGTAGATAGAAATGTAGAGGAATAATCATACGACCTCATGTGCAACCTCACGTGCAAGGCTTTTCCTGGTGGATTTGGGGCTGGGACAATGCCTTTGGGGGAAATCTCCCCTTCTGGGGGGATCCAGTGGGGATTTCCAGGCTGGTCCACCCGGAGCAGTTCAGGAAGAACATTCCCACGTGTGAGACTGGTGGGGTTGGCACAAAGCACCCCAAAAGCTGTTCAAGCAGAGGGCACCCCCAGCTCTGTGGGCCTGTGCCCACCCTACCCGCATGGACAGGACATGGCCCCTGTGCCTGCTCCTGACCCCCTTCCCATGCTGGAAATTCCCCTACGTTGTGCCAATCCTTTTGCTCCTGGACCTCGGGGCCGGGGGTGGTCCCGGGTGCCCCCAAACTGCAGCACGGGGAGGGGCTGGGGAAACTGAGGCAGTGCCTGGGAGGGACAGGAGCTGTGGAAGAGGATTTGGGGAAAGGAAACTGATTTGTAGGGCTGGAGGGTGTTCTCTCTGGGAAATCTGCCCCCAAACCCCTCCTCTGCTTTCCAGCCCATCCCTGGGGAGCTCAGCCTTTCCCTCTCCCCCTTAATGACCACAATTAAACCGATCCCAGCAAATGAAGTGGCGTTTAAAGAGGCAAATAAAATGGGAAATACCCGACGATAAGGAGCCAAATAAAACGGGAGATACCCCACGATGGCTTTCTGTGGTCGTTAAGAGGCTTTTTACTCCCGTGGCTGCCCCGCCTGCGGTGTCAGGGGAGCGTCCCCTGGCACGGTGACAGCGCCCTGGCAGGGTGACAATGCCCTGGCACAGTGACAGAGCCCTGGCTCCCCAAAGCCACCCCCAGCTCCCACGGGACTCCTTTGGGACCGATCCCGGTTTTTCTTCAGTCTCTTTAGGGGAAAAGCGGTTCCAGTGCATCCAGCAGTGGGACACCTCTCCCCGGGTTGTGTCCCCATGGAAGGGGTGGCTTTGTGCCCGCAGAGAGGAGGTGACACTGCAGTGACCCCCGAGCAGGGGATTTGTGCCTCCAGAATAACCGGGGGAAAGCAGAGGAGGTTTTGGGGCCGGCTCATGTCCCTGGGCCGTGTCCCTGGGCTGTGTCTCCATGTTCCCGTGTCCCTGGGCCTTGTTCTTGGGCTGCATCCCTGGGCTCTGTCCCCGTGTCCCTGGGCTGTATCCCCATGTTCCCGTGTCCCCGGGCTGTGTCCCCCTGTCCCCGGGCTGTGTCCCCATGTCCCCCTGTCCCCGGGCTGTGTCCCTGGGCTGTGTCCCTGGGCTCTGTCCCCGTGTCCCCAGGCTGTATCCCCGTGTCCCCGTGTCCCCAGGCTGTATCCCCCTGTTCCCGTGTCCCCGGGCTGTGTCCCCCTGTCCCCGGGCTGTGTCCCTGGGCCATGTCCCCGTGTCCCCAGGCTGTATCCCCGTGTCCCCGTGTCCCCAGGCTGTATCCCCATGTTCCCGTGTCCCCGGGCTGTGTCCCTGGGCCATGTTCCCGTGTCCCCAGGCTGTATCCCCATGTTCCCGTGTCCCGGGCTGTGTCCCCAGGCTGTGTCCCTGGGCCGTGTTCCCGTGTCCCCAGGGTGTGTCCCCGTGTCCCCGTGTCCCCAAGCCGCCCCTGTTGCTCCTCCCGGGTCTGGGGGCCGAGTCCCGGCTGTTCCCCACGGCTCTGCAGCGTTCCCGGTGCGGCTCCACCGGGGCTCTTTCCCCGGGCCCGGAGGGGTTTCCAGCTCAAACCTTTCCTTCCACAAACACCATGAGATCATTTTCCTCTCCCCGGCGCACAATGCGCCATTGTCCTGCCCCTTCCACTGGAAATGGAGCCGGGAATGTGAGCCCGAGCGCCCTGATCCCTTCCCCAGCGCCGAGGGAGCCGGGATGGGGCTCCTCAAACATCCCAGAGCCTTTTAGGGAAGGGTTTTCCCTGGGAGATCTGTGGGATCGAGCGGCTGCGGGTTCCTGCTGGGAGCCAGGAGGCTGGGAGGGCCGGGCTGCTGGAAAAACCGGGAATTGCTCTTTTCCTCGCCTTTTCATTGTTCAGGGGCTCTTATCGGAGCGGGCAGGAGCAGCCGGGATCGGCTCAGGGCGGGAGCTGGGAGCGGCAGGAATGAGACGTCAGGGCCGGGGGTTGGGGGACAAAAATGCCGTGTTTTAATGGAGCTGTGGAATGATGGATTCATGGAATGGTTTGGGTTGGGATGGAGATTTAAACCTCAGCCAGTGCTACCCCTGCCATGGCAGGGACACCTGCTGTCGGTTTCTCGGCTGTTTCAATGCCCTGGAAAGGCCCGGGGTGGCCTTGGACAGCCCGCGCTCCAAAGGACGAGAAGAGGCTTCAGGTTTTTTCTCGGTCTCGGTGTTTATTAATTGTTTATCTAAAAGATTTTCTCTCGGCCCGACAGAGTCTGCTCAGCAGCCAGCCATGAGCACACTGAGAGCCCCCGGGGCGGTCACTTATCTTTGTACTCAAAACTACATATACAATATTTATCAATTTTCCCCAATACCTTTTACCCTTATTGACCAGTGCACTTTTAGTAATAACCAAGCCCAAAGTGCCACCACCACCACAGAAGATGGAGGCCAAGAAGAAGCAGAAGAAGGACAGGACACGCCCCAATTCCTCCATCTTACTTCTTTAGACCCCCCTGTACAGAAATCCTAAACCCTGTGTTCACACTCTAATTAACTTATCCCTTCACCATTCACCCAGTGAAATCCTCCCATCCTCATACAGGTGTCGTCTCCCGTGCAGGATCAAAGTCCAGCCACCAGACACTTCTGGCAACATTCCAGGACTCCCGAGCCCCCCAAGGGTGGTCTCGGTCACTCTGCACATCAGTCCTGAGGTGCTGAGATCCCACAACCTGCCACTGTGCCAGGTGCTGCCAGCCCCAATGCCCAGCCTGGCCCTGGGCACTGCCAGGGCTCCAGGGGCAGCCACAGCTGCTCTGGCAATTCCAGCCCAGCCCCTGCCCACCCTGCCAGGGAACAATTCCCAATTGCCAAGATCCCATCCAGCCCTGCCCTCTGGCACTGGCAGCCATTCCCTGGCTCCTGCCCCTGGCTCGGTTGGATCCCCGGGAAGGTTCCCCTGGCTGGACACTGTCGCTGGTGCCACCGCGGCTCCGGTGGCTCCGTGTGGCCGCTGTCGCCGTCTGAGCGGGTCCGTAATTCCCGGTAATCCCCGGAGCGGCTCCGGCCTCACCTGGGGCCGGCGCTCACCGGAGGGTCAGAGAGGGCAGGGCCGGCGCCGCAATCGGATTAGGGAGATAAACCGAGGGGACAGAGGGACAGGGGACAGAGGGATGGGGGGACAGGAGGGGCAGGGGGACAGAGGGACGGGGAGACAGGGGGACGTGGATGGGGGTACAGGAGGGACAGAGGGGCAGAGGGAGAGAGGGACAAAAGGGACAGGGGACAGGAAGGACAGAGGGACAGGAAGGACAGAGGGACAGGGGTACAGGAGGGGCGGAGGGACAGGGAGACAGGGACCAAGGGACAGAGGGGAGACAGTGACGGGAGGGATGGCGGGACAAAGAGACAGGGGGACAGGAGACAGAGGGACAGGAGGAAGAGCGGGACAGGGAGACAGGAGGGACAGAAGGACAGGAAGGACAGAAGGATAGGGGACAGGAGGGGCAGAGCGACAAGAGGGACAGGAGGCACAGAGGCACAGAGGGACAGGACTTATAGGAGGGACAGAGGGACCTGGCACTTGGGGGTGTGCACTGAGCCATGGCGGTGGCCATCAGAGGCTGGGTGGCCCAGGTGACAGCAATGTCACCCAGGGGACAGGGTGGCCTTTGCCCTCTCGGGACATTCCCGGTTTGCTGGGGGTGTTGATGGTGGCACTGGGGGTGTTCTGGGGTGGGGGGAGCTCTGCCCTCAGGGGGGTCGGGGCAGGCAAAGCCTTGAGGTCCCTGCCCCACCTCACTCCTGGCATCCAGGGAGAGGAATTTCCTGGGAGGTTTTTCCTGGAGGATTTTTCTGTAAGGTTTTCCTGTAGAGTTTTCCTATAGGATTTTCCTATAAGGTTTTCCTGGAAGATTTTCCTGAAAGTTTCCTGGAGGATTTTCCTGGAAGTTTTTCTTGGAGGATTTTCCTGGAAGGTTTTCCTGGAGGATTTTCCTGGTGGATTTTCCTGTAGTTTTTCTATAGGGTTTTCCTGGAGGATTTTCCTGTAGTTTTTCTATAGAGTTTTCCTGGAAAGTTTTCCTGGAGGATTTTCCTGGAGGATTTTGCTGTAGGGTTTTCCTGGAGGATTTTCCTGGTGGATTTTCCTGTAGTTTTTCTATAGGGTTTTCCTGGAAGGTTTTCCTGGAGGATTTTCCTGGAGGATTTTGCTGCAAGGTTTTCTGGAGGATTTTCCTTGTGGATTTTCCTGTAGTTTTTCTATAGGGTTTTCCTGGAGGATTTTGCTGTAGGTTTTCCTGTACAGTTTTCCTGTAGGGTTTCAGGACGCTGCCCCACAGATGTGCAGACAGGGAGCAGCACCCTGAGTGGGATGTGAGGGCAGTGGGGCTGTTCCCTGTTCCACAGCTGGGTCCTGGTGGGGTTTTGGGACCAGAACCATCAATGCCCTTTTCCAGCATTCCCACTCCAGGGCTGGGCTGGGAGCCCAAATCCACATTTTGAGTGCAGCCCAGTGCAAAACCCTTCATTTGGGATAATTGTAGGTGAGGTAGGGCACAAAAAAAGCACTTTATTTTGGGTAGTGTGAGGTGGGCACAGGGCATGGCACCTCCTCCACCCCAAAAAGGGGCAGCTCTGTGTGGGATCTCAGCACCTCAGGACTGATGTGCAGAGTGACCGAGACCACCCTTGGGGGGCTCGGAGGTCCTGGAATGTTGCCAGCAGTGTCTGGTGGCTGCACTTTGATCCTGCAAGGGAGATGACACCTGTATGAGGATGGGAGGATTTCACTGGGTGAATGGTGAAGGGATAAGTTAATTAGAGTGTAAAACACAGAGTTTAGGATTTCTGTACAGGGGGGTCTAAAGAAGTAAGATGGAGGAAATGGGGCGTGTCCTGTCCTTCTTCTTCTTCTTCTTCTTCTTGGCCTCCATCTTCTGTGGTGATGTTGGCACTTTGGGATTGGTTATTACTAAAAGTGCACTGGTTAATAAGGGTAGAAGGTATTGGGGAAAAATGATAAATATTGTATACGTAATTTCGAGTATAAAGATAGGTGACCGCCCCGGGGGCTCTCAGTGTGCTCATGGCTGGCTGCTGTGCAGACCTCTGTCGGGCCGAGAGAAAATCTTTTAGATAAACAATTAATAAACACCGAGACCGAGAAAAGATCTGAAGCCTCTCCTCGTCCTTTGAAGCACGGGCTGCCCAAGGCCACCCCGGGCCTTTCCAGGCCACCTGAACAACCGAGAATCCGACAGCTCTGTGCCCTGCCCAGGATCCCTGTGCCTCCCCATCCTGGGATCCATGTACCCTCTGAAATCCAGGAATGCCACCAGCCCCAGAGCCCGTGACAGGAGCTGCTAAAAATAAGGGATTCATCCACACACATGGGCTGTGCTGTTTGGGACGTGGGCAGGAGGACAGGGCTGGGCTGAGCTCCAGCTCTGGGGGCAGCGGGGATGGTTTTGGGGTTCTGCTGTTTGTAGGGAAGAGCAGAGGAGATCCCTGCTCCTTCCAGAGGTGATTCCTGGGGAAGCTGCTGAAGAGGGGGCACAGCCCCAGGATTGACCCCGTGACTCAGTTTCCCCCTGGGTGACAAAGGGGTGGCACTGAGGGTTAGAGATTCCTGGGAAAAGCAGGAATTTCTGTCCCATTGCTCAGACAGGGATTGGTCACCCCCTCCGGTGGATCTCCTGTGCCCATCCCCTGGGGAATTCCAGCATTTCAGCCTCCCCAGAGGCTGCAGTTACACCTAGAAATCCACAAAAGCAGAGCCCTAAGGTTTTCTGTGCCTCTTCCATGGGGAATATCAGCATTTCAGCTTCTCCTAAAAATCCACCGAAAGCAGAGCCCCAAGGTTTCCTGCACTTCCCCCACAGGGAATTTCAGCATTTCAGCTTCTCCAGATTTTATTACACCCTAAAAATCCATGAAGAGCAGAGCCTCGAGGATTTTTGTGCCTCTCCCAAAGGGAATTTCAGCATTTCAGCCTCTCCAAGTTTTATTACACCCTAAAAATTCACCAAAGCAGAGCCCGAGGTTTCCTGTGCCTCTCCCACAGGGAGTTTCACCATTTCAGCCTCCCCAGGTAAATCCTGTTGTGTTAAACCTTAAAAATCCACCAAAAGCAGAGCCCCAAGGTATCAGCATATCAGCATTTCAGCCTCCCCAGGTTTTAGTACACCCTAAATATCCACCAAAAGGAGTCTCAAGGTTTCCTGTACCTCTCCCACAGGGAATTTCAGCATTTCAGCCTCTCTAGGTTTTAGTACACCCTAAAAATCAACCAAGGCAGAGCCCCAAGCTTTCCTGTGCCTCTCCCATGGGGAATTTCAGCATTTCAGCTTCTCCAGGTAAATCCTGTTGTATTACACCTTGGAAATCCACCAAATCAGAGCCCCAAGCTTTCCTGCGCCTCTCCTACAGGGAGTTTCACCATTTCAGCCTCACCAGGTAAATCCTGTTGTATTAAACATTAAAAATTCGCCAAAAGCAGAGCCCTGAGGTATCAGCATATCAGCATTTCAGCCTCTCCAAGTTTTAGTACACCCTAAATATCTACCAAAAGGAGTCTCAAGGTTTCCTGTACCTCTCCCACAGGGAATTTCAGCATTTCAGCTTCTCCAGGTAAATCCTGTTGTATTACACCTTGGAAATCCACCAAATGCAGAGCCCTGAGGTTTCCTGTGCCTCTCCCATAGGGAATTTCAGCATTTCAGCCTCTCTAGGTTTTATCACACCCTAAAAATCCATGAAGAGCAGAGCCTCGAGGTTTTCTGTGCCTCTCCTGTGGGGAATTTCAGCCTCCCCAGGTAAATCCTGCTGTGTTACACCCTAAAACTCTGTGAAACTCGAGCAGCGCTGTTTGCTGTGCCCTCTCCCCGGCCTGGGCAGGGCTCTGGGTAATCCCTGCCTGGCACATCCCACACCCCTAATCCAGACTGAGCCTGGCAGGGCCCAAACCCCGCTGCTGTGGGTGGGGAGCGGTGCCAGCCCTGCTGCCAGGGCTGGAAGTGGCACCAGGAGGAGGAAAATCTGGATTTGGAGAGCCTGGATTGCCGAGTGTGACTGTGCTGACAGCGGTCTGAGGTTGAGAGGATCTGACTCCATGTTTCAGAAGGCTGATTTAATATTTTATGATATATATTACATTAAAACTATACTAAAAGAATAGAAGAAAGGGTTTCATCAGAAGGCTGGCTAAGAATAGAAAAAGAAAGAATGATAACAAAGGTTTGTGGCTTGGGCTCTCTGTCTGAGCCAGCTGACTGTGATTGGCCATTAATTAGAAACAACCACATGAGACCAATCACAGATGCACCTGTTGCATTCCACAGCAGCAGATAATCAATGTTTACATTTTGTTCCTGAGGCCTCTCAGCTTATCAGGAGGAAAAATCCTAAGGAAAGGATTTTTCATAAAAGATGTCTGCGACACCAGAGCATCCCCTGAGCCTGGGACAGCCCAGCGTCCTCCCCTGGGAGCTGCAGGGACAATCCGGGGGTGTCCCCAGGGCTGGGGCACATCCAGGTCCCCCCAGCCTGTCCCAGTCTGGGTTTTCAGCCTGGAGTTTGGGGCTGGGTGCTCAGGGAGGGCTGGGCTGTGGTTTGGGGTTTGATGGCCATTCCAGGGGACAGCAGTGTCCCCAAGGGGTGGGGACATTCCCGGAGCTCCAGGAGCCTTGAGACCCCACTCCAGGGACGCCCTGGGTGGATTTTGGGGTGTCTGGGCTGCACCAGGGTTGGACTGGATGATCCTTGGGGGCTCCTCCCAGCTCAGGGTATTGTGCGATTCCATGAATTCCCATCCCAAAGCATTGCTCAGCTCAGCTCAGCTCGTTTTCCCTGCACACCCCGCTGTTCCCCAGGCCCAGGTGAGCCCAGCCCAGCCCAGCCCAGCAGCCCCTCCAGCCCTTCCCCACAAACCACATCCCACAGCTTTTCCTGCACCATTCCTGACACTGGCTCGGCTCCCACAATTTATGGGAATATTTCAGGTGAAACCACCACCAGCCCTGCAAACAAGAGGCAGATTTTTAACCGAAATTCTCCCTTTTTCCTGATTTTCTCTTTTAAACCAAGCAGCAGCTGGGTGAGCTGGCTGCTGCTCTGCTGAGCAGCAATCCGTGCTGCTGGAGGTTTTTCCGTGCAGAATTGTGGCAGCTGGAGGATTTGAGGAGGCTGCCAGGGAGAGGTTGGATCTTTTATTAGAGCAACTGATACGGTTGGGGAAAAAAAGCTCCAAAGCAGATCAGCTTTTGGGCTCACCAGTCCTTATTCAGGTCCTAAATAGAAACAGCTCAGTCAGATCCCTGGGTTTATTTTAATCAATTTTACATCTGAAAACACACACAAAAAAAAAAAAAAAAAAAAAAAAAAAGAGAAAGAAAAGAAAAGAAAACCAACTGGTGAGCTGAGAGCTTTTTTCCCTTTCTCTGGTGATTTTTTCTGCTTTTTTTATTTTGGATTTGTTTTCCTGAGAGCCTCGTGAGTGGTGCTTGGCAGAGCTGCTGGCTCTGTCACGGCCCTGACACCCCCAGACACCCCAAATTTGGGTTTTTGTCTCCCCTCCAGGAGAGGCTGTGTGAGGTGGAGGCCAGGACAGCTGGATCCGCTCCCAGATCATTCCAGGCTCCAGGAAAACACTGCCCAGCTGCTTTTGGGGCTCAACTCCCTGCTGGATGTCAGGGATGCTCCCAATCCCACACGGGGCTGTCCCTGAGCTCCAGGGCAGGGATCCTGGCAGGGATCCTGGGGAGGAACCTGAGATGGATCCTGGAATGAATCCTGGGAGGGATCCTGGGGTAGATCCTGGGAATGGGGATGGATCTCGGGGTGGATCCTTGAGATGGATCCTGAGATGGATCTCGGGATGGATCCTGGGGTGGATCCTGAGATGGATCCTGGGGTGGAGCCTGAGATAGATCCTGGGATGGACCCTAGGAATGGGGATGGATCTTGCGGTGGAACCTGAGATGGACCCTGGGAATGGGGATGGATCTTGGGGTGGAACCTGAGATGGATCCTGAGATGGATCCTGAGATGGATCTCGGGGTGGATCCTTGAGATGGATCCTGAGATGGATCTTGGGATGGATCTTGGGGTGGATCCTTGAGATGGATCCTGAGATGGATCCTGAAATGGATCCTGAGATGGATCTCGGGGTGGATCCTTGAGATGGATCCTGAGATGGATCTTGGGATGGATCCTGAGATGGATCCCGAGATGGATCTTGGGGTGGACCCTTGAGATGGATCCTGAGATGGATCTCGGGGTGGATCCTTGAGATGGATCCTGAGATGGATCCTGAAATGGATCCTGAGATGGATCTCGGGGTGGATCCTTGAGATGGATCCTGAGATGGATCCTTGAGATGGATCTTGAGGTGGATCCTGAGATGGATCTTGGGATGGATCCTGGGGTGGATCCCGAGATGGATCTCAGGGTGGATCCTTGAGATGCATCCTGAGATGGATCCTGAGATGGATCTCGGGGTAGATCCTGGGGTGGATCCTGAGATGGATCTCGGGATGGATCCTTGAGATGGATCTTGGGGTGGATCCTTGAGATGGATCTTGAGGTGGATCCTTGAGATGGATCCTGGGATGGATCTTGAGGTGGATCCTTGAGATGGATCCTGAGATGGATCTCGGGATGGATCTTGGGGTGGATCCTGAGATGGATCTTGAGATGGATCCTGAGATGGATCTCGGGGTGGATCCTTGAGATGGATCCTGAGATGGATCCTGAGATGGATCCCGAGATGGATCTCGGGGTGGATCCTTGAGATGGATCTTGGGATGGATCCTGAGATGGATCTTGGGGTGGACCCTTGAGATGGATCCTGAGATGGATCTCGGGGTGGATCCTTGAGATGGATCCTGAGATGGATCTTGGGGTGGATCCTTGAGATGGATCCTGAGATGGATCCTGAGATGGATCTTGGGATGGATCCTGGGGTGGATCCCCCAAAGATTTGGGGCTGACACCTGGAGTTGTTTCCCGCTCTCCTCCCCGTCTCTGCCAGGTGTGGGGACACCGCTGCCCCACCAGATCCACGTGTGGGAAATGGGTTTGTAAAAAATTGTGAAAATGTGATGGAATCTGGAAAAGCTGAGGAAACCAACAAACCAACATCTCTGGAATTATCCTTGGGAAGGAGGGGTGGGAGCAGCTCCTCCAGCTCCACTGCCCTGCCAGAGATTCAGGGATTTTTTGTATGATTTTTTTCTGTGGGTTCTTTTTTTGTAGGATTTTTTTTTTTTTTTGTGGCTTATTTTTTGTGAGATTTTTTTGGTGGGTTGTGTGGGTTTTCTTGTGTTTTGTTTTTTTTTTTTTTTTGGTGGTTTTTTTATATGTGTGGTTTTGTTTAGGTTTTTTTTTTTTTTTTTTTTTTTGTGGGGTTTTGGGGTAATAAACTGGGCGTGAAGAAACTGGGAATAAACTGTCTTGTGTAGCGTGTCTTGTGGAGCAGTGGTGGAATACGAACTAACTTTTTGGGATTTCTTTTTTTTTTTTTTGTAGGTTTTTGTTGTTTTGGTTCTGTGGGGAGTATTTTTTGAGGTTTTATTTTGGTTTTGGTGGTTTTTTTGTGACTTCTGTTTCTCGTTTTGTTTTGGTTTTTGTTGGATTATGTTTTATTGATTTAGAGATGAGGTAATTGAGAGGTGGTTTAAATTTTATTTTATTTTAGTTTTTATTTTATTTTTTTATCCAAATACCTTATTTTGTAGCATTTTTAAGTCAGTGTTTCTTGTCTTAAGGTCTGCATGCAGATGCACGCTGCATGAGTCTTCTGTAAGGCTTTGAGAATTTTTTACAAATTCATTTCCCACAGATTTGGTTTGGGTTTTGTTTGTTTGTTTTTATTTGGTTTTTTGTTTTATTTGTTTTGTTTGTTTGGGGTTTTTTGTTTTATTTGTTTTGTTTGGGGTTTTTTTTGGTTGTTGTTTTTTGTGGGTTGTTTTTTGGTTGTTTGGTTATTTTAAACCCCTGGCAGCAGCAAACTCCGAGAGCTCCATAAATATTTGATCAAATCCTTCCGGCATCGCCACCATCCCACAGAAAACCTGGAAACGCTTCCCAAAATCCCCCAAATCCCCCATTCCCCACCAGGAACAGCGGGATCGTGGTGTGGGATTGTTCTTCCCTCATTTCTGGGCTGGGAGCTCCAGCTCTTTTATTTTCTGGGTAAACTGAGCCCAGCAGGGCCGGGATTGGAAACCGGAGCTGGGCCAGGCTCAGGTCAGGGCTCAGCTGATTCCAGACTTTTCCTTTCAGCTGGAAACCTGAGAGGGATCCCTTGGGAATGACAAAAAATAACAGAAAAAACAGGCTCCTGGTGCCAAAAATGGTGGAAAAGGGGGGGAAAATTGTGGAAAAGGGGCAAAAAATGATGGAAAATCGGGGAAAACGGTGGAAAGGAGGCAATAAGTGGTGGAAAGGGGGGGAAAGTCATGGAAAAAAGGGGAAAAGTGGTGGAAAAGGGGGAAATGGTGGAAAAGAGAGAAAAGTTGTAGAAAGGAGGCAAAAAGTGGTGGAAAATATGAAAAAAGGAGTGGAAAAGAGGAAAAAAGTGGTGGAAAGGGATAAAAATTGGTGGAAAAAGGGGGGAAAGTGGTGGAAAATGGGCAAGAGATTCTCCCTTCCCCTGAATTAAATTTAAGACCAAAAAAGGAAAAGGATGGAAAAATATGGATGAAAATGTGGCTGTTCTTTTTTGTAGGGTTCTTTAGTGGATTTTTGTTGTTGTTTTATTCTGTGTGTGTTTTATGATTTTTTTAATTCTTGAGTTATTTTTTGTTGATTTTGCTTTTTGGGGTTTTTTTTGGTGGTTTTCCTTTAGGTTTTTTGTAGGGCTTTTGGGGATTTTTAAAATTGTTTTGGGTTTTCTTGTGGTTTTTTTGTTTGTTTGTTTTGTGGGAGGTTATTGGTTTTGTGATTTTTGTTCGTTTGCCTTTTAGGTTTGTTTTTTCTTTTTTGTTCGTTTATTTATTTCTTGGTTTTGATCTGTTTGGTTTTAAATTTCATTTCCATTTGCATTTACCCCCAGTTTTTGTGCTGAAGGCGAGGTGAGGCCACTAAAGGAGGGCTGATTCCATTTCCAGCCAAATAATTCCAGCTCAGGGCAGACAAATCTGCATTTAGGGCTCCTTGAGGATTGACCAGGAGGAGAAAATTCCATTTTTTCCCTTAATTTGAGCTCTGGAGGGAGTGGGAAACACCAACCAGCTCTTGAGCATCTTTGCAGGGTGGATTCTGCAGCTGGAAAATGTGGATTAAAGGAATTTTGTGCGGCTGGGACACGGAGAAAGCGGGAATTGCAAGGAGGGAGGGAGTGGGGTTGGGTTTCCCCCGCTCGGGGGAGAACAAGGGCGGCACTGTCCGAGGCACCAAACCAGCCCCGAGCTGAGATTTCCTCCCCTTTTCCTGCTGTGGGGTTGGAAAGGGAAATCTGAATGTGGAGAAAGGATTTTTCCGTGGAGCTCCTGGGTGTTGGTGTTTCCTTGGCTGTTGGAGGGAAAAAAACCAGAATTCTGTTGGCAAAATGTGGTGGAAAATGGGAAAAAATGGTGGAAAGGGGAGGAAAATGGTGATGGAAAAGAGACAAAAAGTGGTGGAAAAAACGGTGGAAATGGACAAAAATGGTGGAAAGTGGAGAGTGGTGGAAAGGAGCAAAAATGGTGGAAAAGGGGTAAAAAGTGGTGGAAGATGGACAAAACGTGACAGAAAATTGGCATAAATGGTAGAAAGGGGGCAAAAAGTGGTGGGAAAAGGGAAAAATGTTGAAAAATGGGGAAACTGGTTGAAATGGGCAAAAAGAAGCTCTTTCCCTATTTTTTCCTTCCCCTTTTCCTGCTGCTGGGGTGGGAAGGGAAAACTGAGTCTGGAGAAAAAAGTTTTCCAAGAAAGTCCTGGGTGTTGGTGTTTCCTTGGCTGTTGGAGGGAAAAACCCAGAATTCTGTTGGCAAAACTGGTGGAAAATGGCAAAAAATGGTGGAAAGGGGAGGAAAATGGTGATGGAAAAGAGACAAAAAGTGGTGGAAAATGGGGAAAAAATGGTGGAAATGGACAAAAATGGTGGAAAGTGGAGAGTGGTGGAAAGGAACCAAAATGGTGGAAAGGGGTAAAAAGTGGTGGAAGATGGACAAAAAGTGACGGAAAATCGGCAAAAATGGTGGAAAGGGGGCAAAAAGTGGTGGGAAAAGGGAAAAATGTTGAGAAACTGGTAAAAATGGGCAAAAAGAAGGTCCTTCCCAATGTTTTCCTTCCCTCTTTTCCTGCTGCTGGGGTGGGAAGGCTAAACTGAGCCTGGAGAAAGGATTTTTATATGGAACTCGTGGGTGTTGGTGTTTCCTCAGCTGTTGGAAGGAAAAAATGGGATCCTGTTGGCAAAAAGGGTGGAAAAGTGGCAAAAATGGTGGAAAGGGGAAAAAAATGGTGGGAAAGGCCAAAAATGGGGGAAAAGGGAGAAAAAGTGGTGGAAATGAGGGGAAAAGTGGTGGAAAAGGGGCAAAACTGGATGGAAAATGGGCGAAAAGTGATGGAAAACGGGCGAAAAGTGGTGGGAAACAGGAAAAATACTAGAAAATGGGCAAAAATGGTGAAAAGGGGGCAAAAAGGGGTGGAAAATGGGAAAAATGGTGTAAAAGGGACAAAAATGGTGGAAATTATGGAAAAAATGGTGGAAACAGGCAAAAAGTGACAGAAAAGGGGCAAAAATGGTGGAAATTGGAAAAGTGATGGAAAATGGGCAAAAAGTGGTGGAAAATAGTAAAATATTGTGGAGAAGGGGCAAAACTGGTTCACAGGGGCAGAAATGGTGGGAAGGTGAAAAAGTGGTGGAAAACGGGCAAAAAGAGGTGGAAAATGGCAAAAAGTGGTGGAAATGAGGGGGAAAGTGGTGGAAAGGGGCAAAAACAGTGGAAAATGGGCAAAAAATGACAGAAAATGGGCAAAAAGTGGTGGAAAAATAATGGAGCCAGTGCAAAAAGTGGCTGAAAATGGGCAAAAAGAGGTGGAAAATGGCAAAAAGTGGTGGAAAATAGGGAGAAATGGTGGGAAGGGGCAAAAATGGTGGAAAATGGGCAAAAAATGACAGAAAATGGGCGAAAAATGGTGGAAAAATAATGGAGCCCGTGCAAAAAGTGGCTGAAAATGGGCAAAAAGAGGTGGAAAATGGCAAAAAGTGGTGGAAATGAGGGGGAAATGGTGGAAAGGGGCAAAAATGGTGGAAAATGGGCAAAAAATGACAGAAAATGGGTAAAAAGTGGTGGGAAAATAATGGAGCCAGTGCGAAAAGTGGCTGAAAATGGGCAAAAAGTGGCTGAAAATGGGCAAAAAATGGTGGAAAGGGGGGAAAAATCTCCTTCCCGATGCGAGGCTGGGCGAGGGAATATTTCCTGTCCCTCGGAAGCGCCGGGGTGCCCCGGAGTGACCCTGGCTCTGTAATCAGCCCAACCATCTGCTGGGAGATTTGGGTGCTCCCTGGAGCTGCAGCTGTCACCAAACCCCTCCCAGACCCCAGCAGGGCTCGTGCTGCTGGATTTGGGAACCTTGGAATTCCAGGGATCCATCCCAGGGGATCAGCTGTGCCCCGGGGATGGAGAAAAAGATCAAAATGTTGATTTTCGTCTTCCTGTGCTGGGCAATGGGCAGGGGGGCAGTGAATGAAAATGTGCTGAAAATGGGAATAATTTATTCAGGTCACCAAAATCCTCTCAGGGATGATTTTGGGATTAATTAGGAGACAGGAGGCTGCTCCCCAGCAAGTGCTTCCCCACAGCTCATCCTCCTCAGGTTCCTTTTTATGGGAAAATATTTTTTTTCTTTTATTTTTCTGAGTGTGCAAAATTTCCCATGGAGTTTGTCAGGTGTGGCTGAAAAGTTCTGGAATTTTGGGGTGTTTTTGTTTCTGGTTTTGAGGTGCAAATTACTGAGGTTTTCTTCCCACGCAGGAGGGCTGGGAATGAGATTTTTTTTCTCAGTCTCCTCGATGGGAAGTACCAAAAGGTTCTGGAGTCTAAAATTGAAAATTGATAATTTTACGTTTTCCTGGGATGGAAAAGTAAAAATAAACATCAAAAATAAAGGGAAAATTGTAAAGAAAATAAACATAAAAAAGGAAGCAGGTGCATATCCAACCCCAGGAATATCTGGGGGAAAGGGAAAGCGGGGAAATGTGGATGGGACAAGGATGTCCCTATTAAAAAGTGTCCCCAGCACCCCTGGAATGGGACAGGGGCCACTCCCTGTTCCTGGATTATTTGCAGTTTTTTGCAGGCAGGTAAACTGAGGCATGCAGGGATTTCTTTCCCCCCGGGCACATGCTCTCCCTCAGAGCTCTGAATTTCAAAAAATTCAATTAAAAATTGATTTTTTTTCTTGGCCAAACTCCCTCAAACTCCCTCTCCTTGGGTAGGGAGCACAGGAGCAGATCCTGTCAGCTCCTGGAGGAGCTGGAAGGTGAACAGGGAATGTGGGAATCTCTAAATGGAACCAGAACCACCCTGGAGCTTTGGGGTTTAACAGGCAGTGCCCATCCCTGTGCCAAGCACTCCAGGAAGGAAATAAATGGATAGACAGAAAGAAATTCCTACTTTGGAGCTCTCTGGGGAGCTGAGGGAGCTCTGGAATGAGCCTTGGTGGAGGTGAGAAAAGCCCAGGAGAGTTGTGCACGTTAAGCTGCAATAGGATTATGGAGCAGAGCAAATTAAAACAATTCCCTAATGAGGAGGAGGGGAAATCCAGCTGGGATGGAGGCTGGGAGGGCCGGGAAGGAAGGAATGGAATGGAATGGAATGGAATGGAATGGAATGGAATGGAATGGAATGGAATGGAATGGAATGGAATGGAATGGAACAGGGGCAGAAATGGATGGAGAAGAGGTAGGAGTGGGGCAGAAATGGAAGAAACAGGCAGGAATTGGTGGAACAGGCGCAGGGATGGATGGATCAGGGGCAGGAATGGAATGGAATGGAACGGAACGGAACGGAACGGGATGGGATGGAATGGGATGGGATGGAATGGAATGGAATGGAATGGAATGGAATGGAATGGAATGGAATGGAATGGAATGGAATGGAATGGGATGGGATGGGATTGGAATGGAATGGGATGGGATGGGATGGAATGGAATGGAATGGAATGGAATGGAATGGGATGGGATGGGATTGGAATGGAATGGGATGGGATGGGATGGAATGGAATGGGATGGGATGGGATGGGATGGGATGGAATGGAATGGAATGGAATGGAATGGAATGGAATGGAATGGAATGGAATGGGATGGGATGGGATTGGAATGGAATGGGATGGGATGGGATGGAATGGAATGGGATGGGATGGGATGGGATGGGATGGAATGGAATGGAATGGAATGGAATGGAATGGAATGGAATGGGATGGGATGGGATTGGAATGGAATGGGATGGGATGGGATGGAACGGAATGGAACAGGGGCAGGAATGGATGGAACAGGGGCAGAAATGGATGGAGAAGAGGTAGGAATGGGGCAGAAATGGAAGAAACAGGCAGGAATTGGTGGAACAGGCGCAGGGATGGGTGGAGAAGAGGCAGGAATGGATGGATCAGGGGCAGGAACGGAATGGAATGGAATGGAATGGAATGGAATGGAATGGAATGGAATGGAATGGAATGGGATGGAATGGAATGGGATGGAATGGAATGGGATGGAATGGAATGGAATGGAATGGAATGGAATGGAATGGAATGGAATGGAATGGAATGGAATGGAATGGAATGGAACAAGGGCAGGAATGGATGGAATGGGGCAGGAATGGAGCAGGGATGGATGGAACAAGGGCAGGGATGGATGGAGAAGAGGCAGGAATGGGGCAGGAATGGATGAAATGGGGTGAATTGGTGGAACAGAGTCAGGGATCAATGGAGAAGGGGCAGGGATGGATGGAACAGGGGGAGGGATGGATGAGGGAGGGGCAGGAATGGATGGAACATGGAGTGGAATGGATGGAACAGGGGCAAGGATGGGTGGAGAAGAGGCAAAGATGGATGGAATGGGGCAGGAATGGATGGAACAAGGGCAGGAATGGGATGGAATGGGATGGAATGGAATGGAATGGAATGGGATGGGATGGAATGGAATGGAATGGAATGGAATGGAATGGAATGGAATGGAATGGAACAAGGGCAGGAATGGATGGAGCTGGGGCAGGAATGGAACAGGGATGGATGGAACAAGGGCAGGGATGGATGGAGAAGAGGCAGGAATGGGGCAGGAATGGATGAAAAGGGGTGAATTGCTGGAACAGAGTCAGGGATCAATGGAGAAGAGGCAGGGATGGATGGAACAGGGGGAGGGATGGATGAGGGAGGGGCAGGAATGGATGGAACAGGGGCAAGGATGGGTGGAGAAGAGGCAAAGATGGATGGAACGGGGAATGGAATGGATGGAACAAGGGCAGGAATGGATGGAATGGGGCAGGAATGGATGGAGCTGGGGCAGGAATGGAATGGAATGGAATGGAATGGAATGGAATGGAATGGAATGGAATGGAATGGAATGGAACAAGGGCAGGAATGGATGGAACAGGAGCAGGAATGGAGCAGGGATGGATGGAACAAGGGCAGGGATGGATGGAGAAGAGGCAGGAATGGGGCAGGAATGGATGAAAAGGGGCGAATTGGTGGAACAGAGTCAGGGAACAATGGAGAAGGGGCAGGGATGGATGGAACAGGGGGAGGGATGGATGAGGGAGGGGCAGGAATGGATGGAACATGGAGTGGAATGGATGGAACAGGGGCAAGGATGGGTGGAGAAGAGGCAAAGATGGATGGAACGGGGAATGGAATGGATGGAACAAGGGCAGGAATGGATGGAATGGGGCAGGAATGGATGGAGCTGGGGCAGGAATGGGATGGAATGGAATGGGATGGAATGGAATGGAATGGAATGGAATGGGATGGGATGGAATGGAATGGGATGGAATGGAATGGAATGGAATGGAATGGAATGGAATGGAATGGAATGGAATGGAATGGAATGGAATGGAATGGAATGGAATGGAATGGAATGGAATGGAATGGAACAAGGGCAGGAATGGATGGAGCTGGGGCAGGAATGGAGCAGGGATGGGTGGAACAAGGGCAGGGATGGATGGAGAAGAGGCAGGAATGGGGCAGGAATGGATGAAACGGGGCGAATTGGTGGAACAGAGTCAGGGATCAATGGAGAAGAGGCAGGGATGGATGGAACAGGGGGAGGGATGCATAGAACAGGGGCAGGGATGGGTGACGGAGGGGCAGGAATGGATGGAACAGGGGCAAGGATGGGTGGAGAAGAGGCAAGGATGGATGGAACGGGGAATGGAATGGATAGAACAGGGGGAGGGATGCATAGAACAGGAGCAGGGTTGAAGGAGGGGCAGGAATATAGGGCAGGAATGGATGGAACAGGAACAGGAATGGATGAAATTGGGTGGGAATGGGACAGGAATGGATGGAAAAGAGGCAGGAATGGGTGGAGCTGGGCAGGAATGTGTGGAGCTGGTATTCCCTGAGGGATGATGAAACTCAGGAGCGTCCATGTCCATTTTTGGGATGTGCCTGGCTCCTCTCACTGGCAGTGGAGAATCCATACAAATCCGGGATAATTGCAGCTCCTCCATCAACATTAATGATTATTTTCCTTGCAGAAAATGAGTGGCCAATTAAATCCAAATGTGCTTGGCTTTGGGCAGCTCTTAATTGGGGTTTCAATTAATCTGAGGAACAATGAAGGGACACAAAACAAGGGGCTGGTCCTGGCTGAGCTCATGTCACATCTTGGGAGTGGATCTCCCCTGGGATGAGCACCCACACCCCTTTTCCAACACCCTGCATCTCAAATTCCAGCCTGTCCTCCTGGGCTGTGCCTTGGGGATCTCCATCCCGAGCAGCTCTGGTGGTCCCCAATCCCATGGTGGTCCCCAATCCCGTGGTGGTCCCCAATCACATGGTGGTCCCCAATCACATGGTGGTCCCCAATCCCGTGGTGGTCTTTTCCCAGGTTCCTGCCCAGAGCAACTTTCCAACAGGTTTATTTTTAGCTCCCAGTCTTGGATCAAGGAGTGGAAATTCAGTGATGTTTTGGAATGGGAAAGAATCGTGGAGTTTTTTAAACTTCAGGAACGATGTTTTCATTCCAGCTTTTTGTGGAGCTCGTATTATTCCAGCTGTTTATAGTATCCCCAAATTGCTTGCTGGGATGAGTTATTGAGGTTTTCAGTATAAAACACCAGAAAAGGACTTTTGAGGGGTGATTAATTGAAAATATCCCATAGAAAATATTCAAAGAATCAACATTTCCCCTGTGATATATTCTCAGTGTAGAAGTGTTTTCCTGGAGAAAGAATCTTCCTGCTCCTGACGGATTCCTGCCCTGGCTGTGTCATTCCAAGCTTTCCAAAATCCCCGGATCTTCCATTTCCCTGGGAAGAACAGCCTGGGGTGCTGCCGATCCATTGGTTCCATCCTGGCAGGGCCATTCTCCAACCACCTTGTCCTGTCCTGGTGTCCCCATGGCACTCAGAGCTGCTGGAATGGGATTTGGGATTCTCAGAGTTCTTCTGGATTTGGGATTCCCAGGGCTCTTTTCTATTTGGGCTTCCTGGATCTTCTCTGGATCTGGGATTCCCAAAGCTTCTCCAGGTTTGGGGTTCCTACAATTTCTCTGGATTTGGATTCCCAGAGCTTCTCCATATTTTGGCTTCCCAGAGCTGTCTCTGGATTTGGGAGTCCCAGGGCTTCCCTGGATTTGGGATTGCCAAAACTTCTCCAGGTTTGGGGCTCCCAGAGCTGTTTCTGGATTTGGGGTTCACCAGAGCTTCTCCAAATTTGGGATTCCCACAGTTTCTCTGGATCTGGGATTCCCAAAGCTTCTCCAGATTTGGGACTCCTAGAGTTTCTCCAGGTTTGGGATTCCCAGAGCTTCTCTGGAGCTGGAATCCAAATAAGTGTAGAGATTTTGGGTTTTTGGTTTTGCTGTTCATTTTGGAAGTGGGATGGGCAGGAATGGGATGTAGAGATGAGAACCTGGACATGGCACCAAGGGATGCCCTGTCCAGGGATGGGAAATGGATCCTTGTGTCACCTGCACAGCCCTGTCCCGTTCTCCAGGTGCTTTCACCCTGATTCCATTTCCTTTTGCCTCTTTCCCCATTGGGATGTGGACCTGGCTGCTTCCCGGTGTCCCTGCTGCTGCTCCCCTTTCCCTGCCTTGGCCCCAACCCACATCCCAGATATTCCAGAGGCTGCTGGATGGACACAGGGGTTCCTATCATGGAGTAAAATCCCCTCCATCACCAGCTCTCCATTCCAGGTCTTGTCACAGCAGGAACCTCCTCATCTCCAACCACTTGTGGTCCCAGGGACTGTGGGATGGGTGGGCTCCTCAGGATGCCTGGCTAGACCTGGACTGGGCTCCTTGAAATTCCGTGTTTTCCTGGGACTCATCACTCTGGAGCTGTCTGTGGATGCTGCCCGGGAATCTGGCCAGGAAAGGACTTGGCCACCTGGCCTTGTCCCCTCAGCCAGAGCTCTGGGCACAACCAAACCCTGGCTCCCAGCTCCCCAGGGACATTCCAGAGCCAGACTCTGATTTCCTTTCTGATTCCCTCAAGGAAAGAACTCCTGAGGTTCTGCCTGCAGCCAGGAGGGCTGGGAACACCCACGGGCCGGGGTGTCCCTGTCACCTCCCACAGATCCCTCCCAGCCAGAGCTCCTGGAGCGGGGGGTGCTGCTCCCACCTTCCCCAGAATCCATGGGATTAAATCAGGATTCTCCCCATCGGGAGAGCTCCCCCAGGAGCTGGAGGTGCCTCCTCTCCCCCACTTACCCCACCCCATGACCCCGTTTCGCTGCATCCCCCCGAGAAGGAGCCTCCATCCCCGGTTCGGGCTGCAGGACCACCCCTGGCTCCGGCGGGATGCGTCGCCATGGAGGAGGCGTTGCCATGGCGACCGTTGCCGTGGCGATGGCGAACGACCGGCGCGGCAGGGCCCGAGAGCATCCCAGGGAGGTTCCCGGCCTCTCCCGGTGCTTGCAGATGGATTGATTGCCCAGGTTTCCCTCCCCCCGAGGCCAAACGCTCGGCTCTGAGAGCTTTTACCACGGCAGCGTGCTCTGGGACCTGTTTTGGGGCACATTTAGGGAGTTTAAATCCCGTGGAGTGGAAATGCCCTAAATAATAAAACAGCCCGCCCAGGGAAGGAGGGATGTGCAGGGAATTTGGGAAGCTCCAAACCAGGTGCTCCCAGGGATGTGTTCAGAGATGCAGAAGGGTCTGTAGGAGCATCCTGGTGCCACACGTGGAGGTGACAGGAGGGTCCCTTCTGTGCCTTGGTTTCCACCTCTTTTAAGTTCTCAAATCATATCTCTGCAAAAGCCCTTCCATGGAGTGGAAAATGCCCTAAATAATAAAATGCCCTGGCCCTCCCTGCCTGGGGAAAAGGGATGTACAGGGAATTGAGGAAACTCCAAACCAGGCACTCACCGTCCTCCAGGATGTGCCAGAGCTGCAGAGGGTTCTGCAGGACCATCTTGGTACCCTGAAGGTGACAGGAGGGTCCCTTCTGTGCCTTAGTTTCCACCTCTTTTAAGCCCCCAAATCCTCTGTCTCTCCAAAAGCCCTTCCACAGAGTGGAAAATGTCCTAAATAATAAAATTCCCTGACCCTCCCTGCCTGGGGAAGAAGGGATGTACAGGGAATTTAGGAAACTCCAAACCAGGTTCTCTCTGTCCTCCAGGACCATCTTGGTACCCTGAAGGTGACAGGAGGGTCCCTTCTGTGCCCTGCATTTTTTAAGCCCCAAAATCTCCTGGAGATCTGCCCCTGGGGGACTGAGTGAGACCCTTTAGCCCGGATTTACATTTCTCACCTGTAAAATGGTGTCACCACCGCGTGGAGAGGAGAGGGAGGGAGGGGGTGACACTGCCCATGCGGGGTGGTGGCACAGCCAACGGAGGGGGGCTGAAGCCTCCTTGAGCCCCTGCCCAGCTCAGATGCTGCCGGGCCAAGGGCTCCGAGCCCTCCCTGGCTTTCCAAGGCTCTGTGGGGGCTTTGAGCGGGATTTGTGCTGCCGGGAATGCTGCGAGCCTGTCCCTTGTCCCTTGTCTGCCGTTCCCTGCCAGCCCAGCCAAGCATGGAAGGGGGCAGGGAGAGTCTGGGTGGGAATCATCACCTGCCCATCCCCCTTTTCAGGGGGAAAAGGATCCTCTGCGATGGGCTGGGGATGTGTTTCTTATCCGAGCCCGATGTAGTGCCCATGTCAGCCCTGAGATCCGAGCCCTTTGTGTCTGGCGCACATTCGGGGTCATTCACAGCACAATGAGGGAGCTTTCAGTGAAATGTGACTTTCTGGCCCTGCCCTGGAGTCTGCTCTTCATCAGGGCTTGTTTTCATAGCAGCAGAGCCGTGACCTTTGGGGACCCTGGGGGAGTGGGAACGGGGCCGTTGTTCGGGGTCGGGGGGATGCCAGAGCCGGGTCCTGGCCCCCAGTGACGGCTCGTGGGACACGGGGATGGGACAGGAGCAGTTCCCTGGCTGCAGCACAGTCCTGGGCACAGCCAGCTCCTCCCTGGGCACACGGAAACCTTCCCACTCCTTGTCCAGAAGTGATGCATCCCCCCAGGGCAGCCCCATCCCGCCGCCTCCAGCAGCTCCGCCGCGATCCCGGGTTTAATTTCCCTAATGAGGCAGCGCTGAGCTGGGGAAGGAACCCCTGCCAAGAACTGGCAGCTGGGTGGTTGGGATTGTAGGGATGGGAGCTGCTGGCCCTCGGCTGGAGCTGGCTAATAAATGGCATCCTGGTGCCACCAGGGCAGGGGGTGACCGAGCCAGGGCCAGCAGCGCTCTGGGATTTCCTCCCTGTCCCAAGGAATTCTCTGCCTGGCCGTTTTGGACTGAGCACCTGGAGAGGGTTGCTGGGGGCACCTGGATTGCTGAGAGCCTGTCCCTTGTCCCAGCCACCATGGGGGACTGACCCGGCTGGGGACATGGCTGGTGTGACATCCCCATGGGATCCGTGCCCTGGGAAAGGTTTTCTCTCTGGAGAAGCCGTTCCATCCCCTCCCTGCCACCATCCCAGGGGATCAGGGGCTGCAGGATGGATCTGGCACATCCAAGGGTCCCTCCAGCCGTGGTCTGACCCCATGGAGCCCCCTGGGGCAGGGATAAAGTCTGGAGGAAGTTTCTCTTTCAGGACAAATCCAGGCAGCTGAGGCTTGGCTTAGGGGCTGGAGTGGACTGGGAATGGGGGCTGGGATGGATTGGGAATGGGGAGGGGGGTGGATTGGGAATGGAGGCTGTGATGGACTGGGAATGGGGCCTGTGATGGATTGGGAATGGGGCTGAGATGGATGGGGAGGGGGAGCTGTGATGGATGGGGAGGCAGCCCCAGGTCGGGAGGTGGGAGCTGCTGTCCTGAGTGATTTGTGGTTTCCTGGGCTGGCAAACTCTGCCTTCCCTCCCTTTTATCCTGGTCAGACAGGGGGAGCAGCCCCTCATTCCCAGGGGAGTAGCCTCAGAAGCAGCCCCTTGCTCCTGGGGGAGCAGCCCCTCTTCCCAGGGGAGCAGTCTCAGGAGCAGCCCCTCATTTCTGGGGGGATCAGTCCCTCATTCCCGGGGGAGCAGCCCCTCATTCCAGGGGGAGTAGCCTCAGAAGCAGCCCCTTGTTCTCAAGGGGAGCAGCCCCTCGTTCCTGGGGGAGCAGCCCCTCATTCCCAGGGGAGCAGCCCCAGGAGCAGCCCCTCGTTCCTGGGGAGGGGGATACAGGCACAGCCCGGGGCATGCAGAGCATTAACGATCCCAGCAGCACTAAATCCAAATAAACTCCGACTGCTCCCAAGATTTATGGCACGGGCCTGACCTCAAACCGTCAGGGCTGCAGCTGGGAGGGGGTTACGTCAGCACCTTGGGAATGGAGTGGGGAGGGGGCTTCTTCAGGAACAACATCCCAGTGTCCCAAATGTCCCCCTGTGCCCCAGGAACACCTGGAGATTGTTCCCAAGTCTTCAGGCCTTTGTGGAGCTTGGCTGGGGCTGTGCAGCAGGTGGGGCGCCCCAGGTCTGGTCCTGCCTGTGGGGCTGCTGTGGGGTTTGTGCTGTCCTGGATGGGGCTTGTTCAGGTTTAGGGTAAGGTGGATGGATGGATGGATGGATGGATGGATGGATGATGGATGGATGGATGGATGGATGGATGGATGGATGGATGGATGGATGGATGGATGATGGATGGATGGATGGATGGATGGATGGATGGATGATGGAATGATGGATGGATGGATGGATGGATGGATGGATGGATGGATGGATGGATGATGGATGGATGGATGGATGATGGATGGATGGATGGATGGATGGATGGATGGATGGATGGATGATGGATGGATGGATGGATGGATGGATGGATGGATGGATGGATGGATGGATGGATGATGGATGGATGGATGGATGGATGGATGGATGGATGGATGATGGATGGATGGATGGATGGATGGATGGATGGATGGATGGATGGAAGGATGGATGGAATGATGGATGGATGGATGGATGGATGGATGGATGGATGGATGGATGGATGGATGATGGATGGATGGATGGATGGATGGATGGGGAATGGATGGATGATGGATGGATGGATGGATGGATGGATGGATGGATGGATGGATGGATGGAAGGATGGATGGAATGATGGATGGATGGATGGATGGATGGATGGATGGATGGATGGATGGATGGATGGATGGATGGATGATGAATGGATGGATGGATGGATGGATGGATGGATGGATGGATGGATAATGGATGGATGGATGGATGATGGATGGATGGATGGATGGATGGATGGATGGATGGTGGATGGATGGATGGATGGATGGGGGATGGATGGATGGATGGATGGATGGATGGATGATGGATGGATGGATGGATGGATGGATGGATGGATGGATGGATGATGGATGGATGGATGGATGGATGGATGGATGGATGATGGATGGATGGATGGATGGATGGATGATGGAATGATGGATGGATGGATGGATGGATGGATGGATGGATGGATGATGGATGGATGGATGGATGGATGGATGGATGGATGGATGGATGATGGATGGATGGATGGATGGATGGATGGATGGATGGATGGATGGATGGCTGTTGGACAGATGGGAGCTGCTGAGCCAAGCTGGGATTTCCGTCCCCATTTCCTGCTCCAAGCCCAGAGCCAGGAGTCTGGAACGGCCTCATCTGGTTCCAATTTCAGGAGGAACAAAGGGAGCGGGGCCATGTGGCTCCCATCAGGGAGAGGCTTTGCAGGTCACGTAGGGAGAATCCCACCCTCGGGAGCGGGGATGGGCTGGTGAGTGCCAGACTCTCCTCATTTCTTGGGCAGCCTTGATACTTTTGGTGTAAAACCATCAAAAGGCAAATGACAGTGATTCCCAATATTTCTTCCTGCACCCCTCAATCGTTGGCACTTTTCCTTGCTTTCCCATCAGTTCTGGTGACCTGTCTCATATTTTTGGGCTGTGCAATTCCCAGATCCCTGAGGGTTTGTTCTGCTGGATCACAAATTCCAGTGAGCTGCTGGTGAGGGGCTGTTGGCATCCAGGATGGCACAGCTGGGGGGCAAAGGCCGAATATTCCCAGAGGTTTGTGGGGTGTTGGGGACCAGCAGGATGCATCCAGTGGCTGCCGGGGACAGCTGGAACAGATCCAGCCAGACACAGCTCAGACACTTAAAAGCTCAACTCCCCCTGCCCTTCCCGAGCTGCTGGATTCTCCCTCCTGGTGCGAGAAGGGATGTGGGGACAAAACATGAGTCAGGTCCCAAATTTCTCTGCCTGACTGTTCAAGCTCCGAGCTGCAGTGAAAACAAAGAAACCCCGAGCTGTTTTCGGGAGGTAAAATGCTCCGGGAGAGACAGAGACCCTTCAAGGCCTTGATTTGAAACTGAAGCTCGAACCTGGCTCGTTACATCTTGAAACATCCGATGCGATCTCGCAGATCAAAGCCGCCTTGTTTGCCTTGTAATGAGGTGTCAAAGCGTTTCCTTGCAACGCCGACAGGAGACACTTTGATCTGCAAAACAAGATGTTTAAGAGCGCTGCTCGCGAGGGCTCCCCGTGTTTTTGCAGCTCTGGGAGGCAGGGGAATATTTGAAGTCTGGTGTTGTTTCCTCTGGAGGCTTCCCAAGCTGTGGCAGCTGATGAGGTGTTGCTGTCACACCGGAGCCAGGACTCACAGGGAAATCATCGAGCCTGAACAGCAGCCAGATGGAGAACCAAGCCAAGCATTTTTCTTACAGCTTCCAAAAGGAACTGCTGGGTTTTCCCCAAAAAAAGGAGTTTTTGTCCATGGGAAATGCTGGAGTTGGTGTGAGCTCACTCTGAGTTGTTTTGGGGGAAAATGCTGCGATTCTGGGTGGTTCAGCTGGAGGCTGTTTGTGCTGCTGCTGCCTTGTTCTGGCTTTCCCCATGCTTTGTCCCATGAGGGGTGGCTGGGGTGTCGCTGGGTGGGGCTGGAGCCGCTCACGAGTCCCTTTGGTCACAGGCTCAGCGCTGGCGCAATGAGAACTTCGAGCGGCCCGTGGACCTGGAGGGCTCCGGGGACGACGACCCCTTTGGGGAGGATGAGCTGGATGACATCTACTCCGGCTCTGGCTCGGGGTGTGAGTACTGGGAATGGTCCCTGGGTGGTTGGGTGGTTCCTGGCGTTCCTGGGAAGGGTTCTTGGCCAGCTTGGTCCCTGCATGGTTGGGGAGTTCCTGGGAAGGAACTGGCTGGGGGAATGAGGAACTCCTGGTGAGGGTCCTTGGCCAGCTGTGGAATTGGGGAGTTCATGGGGAGGTCCTTGGCCAGCTGTGGGGTTGGGGAGTTTCTGAGAAAGGCCCTTGTCTAGCTGTGAGTATGAGGAGTTCCTGGTGAGGGTCCTTGGCCGGCTGTGGGGTTTGGGGAGTTCCTGGGAAGGTCCTTGGCCAGCTGTGGGGTTTGGGGAGTTCCTGGTGAGGGTCCTTGGCCGGCTGTGGGGTTTGGGGAGTTCCTGGGAAGGTCCTTGGCTGGCTGTGGGGTTTGGGGATTTCCTGGGAAGGTCCTTGGCCAGCTGTGGGGTTGGGAAGCTCTGGAGAAGGGTGTCTGGCTGACTGTGAGGTTGGAAGGCTGGAGAGGGGGTGTGAGGGAGGGAATTGCCCTTTATCCATCACTGGAGTTGTCTTCTAAGACAAAAGCAATGTGAGCTGTTCCAAAAGTTGGACTCCAGTGCCTCCATGTCCCAGTTTGGCCCCTGGCCCTACTGGGCAGGACTGACCCCTCTCAGATCCCAAAAGAGGCTTTGGCCACCACATGGGCACAGCCTTTGGTTTCTGCCAAGCCCGGAACCATCCATGCTGTCGGATTTTGGGGGTGATGCCAGGGAAATGCATCAGCAGCAGCTTCACTCCTCCCTCTTGTCCCCGTTTCAGATTTCGAGCCAGAGCCGGGGCTGGACACGGCCGTGAGCCTGACCACGGATACGCTGGTGACGCTGCCCACCACGGCGGCCGTGCTGCCCGTCACCGCTGCCCAGCCCATGGCAACGCCCCTGGAGCCGTCCCCCACAGCCCAGGACACCACCCCCGGGCAGGCCACCAGCGCCCTCCTCATCCCCAGGACCACAGAAGCACCGGTGGTGCCCAGCTGGAAAACCACAACTGCCACCAGCACCATGGCCAGCGAGCCCCCAACCACCACGGCCACCACCACCACGACCACCATGGCCACCACCACCACCACAGCCACCACCACCACCACGGAGGCCACCACGACCACAAGCAGCACCACCGTGGCCACGGCCAAGCCCACCACCATCCGGAGGTTCCTGCCCCCCTTGGCCACCAAGGCGGCCACCACACGGACCCCCACCACCCTGGAGACCCCCACCACGCCTGTCCCCGAGACCAGCACGCCGACAGAGGTGGCCACGTCACGCCCTGTCCCCACCAGCACGGCCAGGCCCAGGGCCCTGCCAAAGCCCAGCCCCTCGAGGACTGCAGAGCTCCCCGAGAAAAGCACGGCCTTGCCGCCCACGGCCACCACGCTGCCGCCCACTGAGGCCCCCCAGGTAGGAGGCCAGAGCCCTTCTCACCTGCTCGGGGCTCCTGGGCTCCCTGGAAGCCAAGTGGTGGCCATGGGAGGCCTTTGGTGCCCGTCCATCCTTGGCACTTGCTCTGAGGGAGGTGAACGCAGGCTGGGCTCTTCCAGAGTTGGAAGGATGTGAAGGGGGAGCTCAGTCTGGGCAGAGATTCAGGCTCCTGGGGCACCCAGGATGTGCCACCCACCCCGGTGACCCCGCACTGCCTCCTTCAGAGCGGCTTCCCCAGGCAGGAGGGCAGCGGTGCCACATCCCAGGGGACACAGCGACTGTCCTCGGGGTTCGGTGTCATGTCCCAGCTCCCGCCCCTCGCCGGGAGTCCCAAACTCTCCTCAATTACCGCTTGATGGTGCATTTCCAGCCCATCGGGTGTCCTGAGCAGGAATTTCAGCTCCATCTCGCATTCAGAGCCCCTCAGGGGCCCTTTGCAGCCGCTTTGACTGAAAGGTGGAGTGATTTGTCTAAACTACTCTCTCTTTTCCGCCTGCAAATGCGTGCTCGGAGCGCTCGGGGCTCCCGCTGACCTTCAATTAATCCCTGTCACAAACGCGGCCGCTCGCTCGTGGGAAGCGCTGAGCCGTGCGCTGGCCCCGGGGCAGCGGGACATGGAGAGGGCTCCCACCCCCGCCCGAGACAGCTCCCGGCCCATCCCGAATCCTGGCCCATCCCGAACCCTGCTCTGTGACCGAGGCAGGCGGGACGGAGCCGCTCGCCCCAGCAGGGAGGGGTCCGGGAGAGGTTTGGCTCAGGGATGCTCTGCGGACACCGAGGGACATGGCAAAGGTCCGGGGATTTGGTCCCGAGGGGATGTGCAGGAGGATCCCAGCGAATGGATCGGGGGTGGCATGGAGGGGGTGGCATGGATCATATTCCCAGGTAACCCTTGAGGCCGGGACCCCCTCCTTGCCAAGGGAATTGGGAAGGGACGGGAGGGAGCTGGGCTGGGTGACAGCCCTGTGACCTGGGTGACAGCCCTGTGACCTGGGTGACAGCACAGCTCTGTGGCCTGGGTGACAGGGGCCCATCCTCCTGCTCCTGCCCTGTGCAGCAGGAAGGGGGAAGGGACCCGTGAAGCTCATCCAGCAGCATCCAATCCTTCCTCTGGCCGTGCTGGTGTGGCAAGGAGGTTGTGTCACCTCCTGTTAGGAGTGAGTCACCTTCCAGCAGTGACGTCCAACCTGCGCTGTGGGGAGAGACCCCAGCGCAGGGTCTGGGGTGGGATACTGGGGAGAAATCCTTCCCTGTAAGGGTGCAGGGTCTGGAATGGGATCTCTTTAGGAGAAACTACAGGGAACAGATCCTGGGATCTGGACAGAGAATGGCCTGGCTCAGCCATGGTGGCCTCAGTCCTTTGGTGACCACAACGTGGGGTTGTGTTGTTGCTGCGGTATAACTTCAGTGACACAGGGAAGGGACACACCAATGTCATCCCCATGTCCCCCATGCTGTCCTCAATCTGGTGATGTCCTCCTTGTGGACACCCTTCAGTCCTTGTCCCCTGCTCCATCTTGTCCTCTCTCCCAGATGGAGCCAGGGGAGGTGACAACAGCCCCCGACAAGGAGCCGGAGGCGCCGGCCAGCAGCGGCCCCAGCGGGGACTTCGAGATCCGGGAGGAGGAGGAGACGACTCGTCCCGACCTCGGGAATGAGGTGGTGGCTGTGGTGACACCACCAGCAGGGCCGGGGCCTGGCAGGAACGTGGAGACGGGGCTGTTGGACAACACGATAGACTCGGGCAACTCGGCTGCTCAGCTGCCCCAGAAAAACATCCTGGAGAGGAAAGAGGTGTTGATAGGTGAGATATGGGACCAGGGGTTTGGAGGTGACACCGAGGACCAGAGGGGTGGCATTGATGGCCGGGAGGGGTCACTGATGGCTGGGGATGACCCTGAGAGGCAGGGGGTTGGCACTGATGGTCAGAGAGGTGGACTGGTGGGCAGAGGGGTGGCACTGATGGATGAGGGAGTTGCACTGACAGCTGTGGGTGGCCCTGATGGCTGTGGGTGGCACTGATGGCTGCAGGTGGCACTGACAGTGGTGGGTGGCACTGATGGCTGTGGGTGGCGCTGATATCTGTGGGTGGCACTGACAGTGGTGGGTGGCACTGATGGCTGTGGGTGGCACTGATGGCTGCAGGTGGCACTGACAGTGGTGGGTGGCACTGATGGCTGTGGGTGGCACTGACGGCCACAGGTTGCACTGATGGCCATGGGTGGCACTGAGAGTGATGGGTGGCACTGACAGCTGTGGGTGGCACTGATAGCCGTGGGTGGCACTGACAGCTGTGGGTGGCACTGAGAGCCATGGGTGGCACTGACAACCCTGGGTGGCATTGACAGCCGTGGGTGGCACTGATGGATGGAGGTGGTGGCACTGACAGCCATGGGTGGCACTGACAGCGGTGGGTGGCACTGATAGACGTGGGTGGCACTGACAGCGGTGGGTGGCACTGATAGCCGTAGGTGGCACTGACAGCGGTGGGTGGCACTGATAGCTGTGGTTGGCACTGACAGCGGTGGGTGGCACTGATGGATGGAGGGGGTGGCACTGACAGCGGTGGGTGGCACTGATGGATGGAGGGGGTGGCACTGACAGCGGTGGGTGGCACTGATGGATGGAGGGGGTGGCACTGACAGCCGTGTCCCTGTGCGTTGTTGCAGCGGTGATCGTGGGTGGCGTGGTGGGCGCCCTTTTCGCCGCCTTCCTGGTGATGCTGCTCATCTACCGCATGAAGAAGAAGGACGAGGGCAGCTACACCCTGGAGGAGCCCAAGCAGGCCAACGTCACCTACCAGAAGCCCGACAAGCAGGAGGAGTTCTACGCGTAGACGGAGAGCCCGGAGTGCCTCACGCTTCCTCCCTCCCTCCCTCCCCGCTCCAAACCCTCCTCCTCCTCTCCTCCATCCAGTCTCTCTCTCCTCTCCCTCCTCTCTCTCTTTTTTTGGGATCAGACTGTGAATTTTTAAAAGCAAAACCCACAGCGGCTGAAGGAGGAAACGCGTCCTTGGCATGGGGGGCACGGGGTGCCCGGAGCAGCGCTGCGGTCGCACCGAGCGCTGCCAAGGTGACACCAAGCACCGCTGTGGTCACGTGGAGTGTGCCCAAGTCACATCAAGCAGTGCCCATGTCACGTCAAGCAGCGCTGCCATCACACTGAGCACCCCAAGATGACGCTGAGCACTGCTGAGGTGACACCGAGCAGCGCTGCGGTCACACGGAGTGCGTCCAGGTCACGTCAAGCAGTGCCAAGGTGACACCAAGCAGTGCCCATGTCACTTCAAGCAGTGCTGCCATCACACTGAGCACCCCAAGATGACGCTGAGCACTGCTGAGGTGACACCGAGCAGCGCTGCGGTCACACGGAGTGCGTCCAGGTCACGTCAAGCAGTGCCAAGGTGACACCAAGCAGTGCCACGGACACACTGAGCAGCGCTGAGGTGACACTGAGCACCCCAAGGTGACACCGAGCACTGCTGAGGTGACACCGAGCAGCGCTGCGGTCACGCGGAGTATGCCCAAGTCACATCAAGCAGTGCCCAAGTCACATCAAGCAGCGCCAAGGTGACACTGAGCAGTACCACAGTTACACTGAGCAGTGCTGAGGTGACACTGAGCAGTGCCATGGTCACACCGAGCGTGCCCAGTCACATCAAGCAGTCAGTGCTGCCATCACACCAAGCAGCACCAAGGTGACACCAAGCACTGCCATGGTCATACCGAGGGCGCCATGGTCACACCAAGCAGCACTGAGGTGACACCAAGCACTGCCATTGTCACACCAAACAGTGCCATGGTCACACCAAGCAGCACTGAGGTGACACTGAGCGCACCCGGGTCACACCGAGCAGTGCCAAGGTCACAGCAAGCACCCTGAGGTGACACCAAGCACTGCCTGGGTCACAGTGAGCACCCTGAGGTGGCACTGAGCAGCACCGTGGTGGCACTGAGCAGTGCCAAGGTCACCCTGAGCAGCACCGTGGTCACACCGAGCACCCTGAGGTGACACCGAGCACCGCTGGCCTTTCTGCTGGCGGGAGGGACGGGACATGGAGCCGATGCCAAGGAGCCGATGCCAGGGCAGCCGTGCCCGGGAGTGCCCTGGAGAGCACGGGATGGGCTGCCCACGGTGCCTGGAGCTCAAATGGACTTTTCCCAACACCACCACCACCACCACGAACTCTGGGATTCAGACCCCTCCTGCCAGCCCTGGGGCGCAGGGGGTTTGCTTTGGATTTATTGCCCTTATTTTTCCGTCCATAAAGGAAGGAGATTTCCTTCCCTCTGTCTCGTCTTTATTTTTTGGTTTTCCTTTGGAATGGGGTTGGCTGCTCTGCAGGAATCTCCTTCTGCTGGAAGAGAGAACGTGACTGTCCAACGCTCCTGGAACCTTGGGAAAAGCACAAGGGGCTGGAATACCTGGGATTTGCTCCTGGAGTGGGGAAAAAAGGAAATAAATACAAACGCTGGGAATTATCCCTTGGATCAACATTCTGGAGAGCTTGTAGAGCTGCACTGGGGCATTCCAGGCTGCTGCCATCCAACCACCCCTGGAATCTCTTGGATCCGCATCTGGCTGAGGGGTTTGGCCAGGAAGGGACTTGTCTTGGGCTGGGTTTTCACTGTGACCACTAAAGCTCGGCTTTGCTGGACATTCCTTGGGGAGGAGCTGGGGCTGGAGAAGCTGAATCCTGTGCCTGGCTCTTCCAGAGGGGATAACAGAGCTCTGCAGGGCAGGGGATGCAGCCTAAGGGAGGAAATCCAAGCAGGGACCATCCCTGTCCCCTCAGGGTCCCACCGAGGTGAGGAAGGGGAGGCAGAACCACAGCTGAGCCCCAGGGCTGGTTGGATCATTGCAAAGATCCCCAAATCGATGGAAACACCCAGGATTGATGGTTTCCCTTTGTTTTTTGCATCCCCAGGATTGATGGTTTTCCTTCACTGGTGTTTAAATCCCACAGGGATGGAGAGAACCCAACCCTGGCAAACCCAGGTGTCCCCTGCGAGGCTGCCCAGGGTACAGATTAATTAATTAAGATATTTCAATTAAGCTGCTTCAATGAGGTGGCTCTTAATTAGCTGGAGCCCTGTTTGTGGGGTTTTGCTGTCACAATGGTCATGATCTTGATGGGGTCCCATGGAAACTTTTGATTTGCTCTTGGAACAATTTAAATGGGAAAATCTGGGGGAAAATCATTGCTTTGTGAATTAACAGAGCCAGGGACACTTTGGCCCCTGAGGGGATTGGGGGATTTAGGGTTTCATGGCCTTGGACAGAAGAGCTTCGTTGTGGAAGGGATTTGAGGCCAGAAGAATATTTTGAATATATATAAATACATATCTCCACTCCTGTACACCCACAGTAACACAGGTGTGGAAGGAAACGAAATCCCTGGAATTTCTCAGCGCACTAGGATGCTTGGGTGGGATTTGGAGCTGGGAAGTTGGGAGCTCTGGGCTGCTTTTCCCTGGGATATAACCCGAAATGACAACCTGGCTTTACTTCAGGATAGGGAACAGAGACCCACGTGTGGGTCAGCTGCAAATCCTCATTTTTGAGCTGTCAGCCTCAAAATCCTCATGGTTTGGTTTCTTGGAGCTTGGAGAAGGCCCTGCTGGATGTTTGGGGTGGTGCTGGGAGTGACCATTTCCATGTCCATCCCAGAGGGAGGATGAGGATGAGGATAAGGATGAGGATGAAGGATGAGGATGCTCCAAAGGAGGGAGCACACTTGGAAGGAGCCTGGTGCCAACCCAGAGCAGCTTTGTGTTGCTCCAGGGGGAGTTTGGACTCCTGGATTTGATGATTTGGAGGATTTTTCCCTGTTGGGATCACACAAAGGGGAGTGGCACATGTCAAGGTCATCAAGGTCACCCAAAATCCCCATCTTTTGGGAAACCTGGATTTAATCTTTGGAGCTTGCTTAAAAAAAAAAAAAAAAAATCCCTCCCAGCTTAATCTTTTTAATGCTGCTTTTCAGAGCTGCCTCCTTAATCTTCTTCATTCCATTTTTCCCTCCTATTTAATAGTCTGAAGTTCCATAATACAATTTTTTTACTCACTCAAGCTTAACCTCGTCCCTCTCAGCTGGTGTTATGTTGTAATCCCGGCACTTAAATCCATCACAGCTTCGAGAGTGAGGGAAGCCGGAGGTGGGAGGGTGAGAGGAGCCTGGGCAGGGCTTCTGCAGTAATTAAAATATGAGATAAACACAATAAAAAAAGGTGAAGGCTACTAAACTGCTAATCAGAAGTGATGAAATAATTCATTATCTCCTGCTCCCACACTTTTGCTCTCCACCAGGAGAGGGATGTGAGCTCCAGGAGAGTTTTTTTTTGTTTTGGAACCAAATTTTGTGGTTGTGTAGTGATGTCACAGCCTCTTGTGTCACCTCAGCTCCATGGGGGCTGTTGGAGTCGATGTTTGAAGGGAACAAAAAAAGTCTTGTTCTGGAGGATGTGACCCTGTGCCTCCCTCCAAGGAGCTGGGATGGAGCTGAGTATGGGCAGGACTTTTTGGGGAAGTCCATCTCCCTCAAAAATCCTGGATAAAGCCATTTCTCCATGAGCAGAGCCACAGGGATGGATAAAAACCCAACCTGAGGGTCGGTGCCTGGTGCAGGTGGAGGCAGCTGCTCCCTCCTGCTCCAGGGCTTTCCAGGGATTCCTGCTGGGAACAGGGATGGGGAAGAGGAGAGGTGGTTTCACACAGGAGCTTCCAGCTTCCCCCAGAGCCAATTTTTGGGAAAATTAACTTCAGTGGGAGCAGAAGCATCTCCAGCATCTTCCTTTCCCAAAGCTGAGTCTGGCACCATCCCCTCTGCCCAAATTCCCATCCCTCACCCTGATCCCAGCCAGGAGCAGCTGGAGCAGTGCCCAGATGTGCTGGTCCTTGCAGCTGTGCTCCCTGAGGGATTTTCCATGGCTTTTCCATTTCTTTTCCGCCCATTCCTGCGTGTGTGCGATGTGCTGGAGCCTCAGGGAGAACCTTGACTGTTCCAGCTGGATCATTTTAGGAGTGTCTGGAGTTGCAGGGTGGTGTGGGCTGCTCTGCCAGCTGTGCCAGCCTTGGGGCTCTCCCTGCTGGAACTGCAGCAGGAAATAATGGAGAAAATCCAGCAGAACAGCCAGGAACTCCTAGGCCATTATCCAAAGGGAAGGGAAGAGGACAGAGCCCAAACCAGGGCTGGAATGGGGAGTTTGGGAAGGGCAGGACATGGAAGGGGCCCAGCAGCAGCAGGACCCGGCTCTGGTTGGGTTTTGCAGGGTGGGAGTTGTCCCTTTACTCCAAAAATCTCTCTGATCTTGGATCTTTCCATAAAAGCACCAGGCGCCTGTGTTGGGATGGAGCTGTCCCTTAGCTCCAAAACCTCTCTGATTTTGGACCTTTCCATAACGAGCCATGCTGGGGGACCCGGCTGCAGGGAAGGGGATGGGACGGGGATGGCTCAGGCCGGGTGACTGCCAGGATGGGCTGGTTTGCCTCAAATTCCCCCTCTCCATCCCCAATTCCCCAAAAATCCCTGTCTGGGAGTTCCTTTGCTCATCTCCAGCTCCAGCATTTCGAGCTCCCTGTGCTGTGAATCCCCAGCTCAGATCCTTCCACAGGAACAAACCCACCAGCCAAGAACTGGAATGGATTTTTTAATTCCCTTTTCCTCCCATAACCCCCCTTGTCATGATCTTTTCCATGCTCCAAGGTTTTCTGCCAGGGTCTGAAGTAACTCTGAGCTTTCAATCCAGACAAGTTTGGTGGGAATGAGCTCCTTGGGATCCCAGGAGTGGGGCTGGGCTGTCTGTGTGTGTATATAATGTGTGTATGTAATTAATGTATATGTTGAGATGTATAGATGGGCATGGGGCCAGGGGGCTCTGCTCCTGAGCGGGAAAAGGAGGAGGAAAAAGAGGAAAATAAGGAGGAAAAAGAGGAAAGGGAAGATGAAAAAGAGGAAAAGGAGGAGGATTTGTCCTCCAGCACCACATGCTGGGCTCTGTAGCCCTTGGCCCCTGTCCCAAGGAATGTGGGATTCAGCCTCATTCCCTGTCCCAAGGGATGCAGGAGTCCCTGCCCAAGGGATGTGGGATTTCCTGTCTCAAGGATTTTGGGACTCAGCCTTGGCCCTGCTCCCAAGGGATGTGGGATTTCCTCTCCCAAGGAATGTGGGATTCAGCCTCGACTCCTGTCCTAAAGGATTCGGGATTCCCGCTATTTCCCTGTCCCAAGGGATTCAGGATTTAGCCCTGGCCCCATTTCCAAGGGATGCGGGATTCCCTGTCCTAAAGGGTGTGGGATTCCCATCATTCCCTGTCCCAAAGGATGCAGGATTCTCTGTCCCAAAGGATGTGGGATTCAGCCTCATTCCTTGTCCCAAGAGATGTGGGATTCAGACTTGGCCCCACTCCCAAGGGATGCAGGATTCCCTGTCCCAAGGGATGTGGGATTCCACCTCTCCACTTCCTGCTGCTCCTCCCTCCCCTCCCTCCCCTTCACATCCCAGTCACGATCCCGATCCCAATCCTGAACCCAGTCCTGATCCCGATCCCAGTCCCAATCCCAGTCGCAATCCCAATCCCAGTCCCAATCCTAATCCCGATCCCAATCCCGATCCCAATCCTGATCCCAATCCCGATCCCAATTCCGATCCCAATCCTAATCCCAGTCCCAATTCCGATCCCAGTCCCAATCCCAGTCGCAATCCCAATCCCAATCCCAGCCCCGATTCCGATCCCAATCCCAATCCCAATCCCAATCCCAATCCCAGTCCCGATCCCAATCCCAATCCCGATCCCGATCCCAGTCCCGATCCCAATTCCGATCCCGATCCCAATCCCAATCCCAGTCCCGATCCCAATCCCAATCCCAATCCCAATCCCAATCCCAGTCCCGATCCCAGTCCCAATCCCAATCCCAATCCCAGTCCCGATCCCAATCCCGACCCCAATCCCAGTCCCGATCCCAATTCCGATCCCAATCTCGATCCCAATCCCGATCCCAGTCCCGATCCCAATCCCAATCCCGATCCCGATCCCAGTCCCAATCCCAATCCCGATCCCAATCCCGATCCCAATCCCGATCCCAATCCCAATCCCAGTCCCAATCCCAATCCCAATCCCAATCCCAATCCCAATCCCGATCCTGATCCCGATCCCAGTCCTGGTCTCGGTGGGTTGGGATCTCCCAGGTGGGATCCGGAGCCTTTTGCCTCTGCAGGGCCGGAGCAGATCCGGGCTGGGATCCCGGGGTGGATCCAAATCCCCGCAGGCTCCGGAGCCTCCCCCTTCTCTTAGAGGAGCCCCAGAGGGTCTGCAGATCCCAACTTTTATTTCTGTGTTTATTTCCCCCATTCTTTTGATTTTTGGGTAAAAATCCCCTGATTTTTCACACTCCAGCACTTCTCCCAAGACCTCCAGGGCTCCAGGGGTTTTTCCTGCAGGAATTGCCTCCGTTCAGGGTCCCCCCTGGCTGAAGTCACCCCAGCCCAGCTGACAATCAAACCAGATTTCCGAAAAACAGGAATCCATTGCAGTTTGATAGAAAAACTTTTTAAATTCCCCCCCGTCTCTCTCACCACCACATCTCCAGGATAAACCATCACCCACTGCTCCTCCTGTAAATAAACATCCAACCTTCTTGTATAAATTAAAAATAAAATAATTGTAAAAAAAAAAGACAAAAAAATTCCGTTGATAAACATCCCAAAAATAAAATTTTAAAAAATCTCCCTTTCCAGAAGATTGAAGTAATTCCAACTTTTTTTTTGGAGCTGATTTCCAATCCCCATAGGAGAACAAAACAACGATCTGGAAAACTACAAATGTTGGAGCTTTCAATGAATCCGGGAGGGAAAAAAAATGCATGTAAATATTTTTAATAGGAGACATATCTTAAACAGAACTTTTTTTTGTATGTACATAACTCTCCTAGAGTTTAGTACTGAAATGGCTTCATAGTGTCTGTTTCGAAAAGGAAAGGAAAAGAAAATGTTTGTTAATTGTTTTTGTTCTTACTCAATGGCCAAAACTTTAAAAATAATGACAAAAAAAAAAAAAAGACTCTAAAAATAATCTTTGCCAATGGATCTAGCACTGTAATGGTACTGTCTATTTTTTTTAATTATTTCTGTGCTGTGCCCATTTATAAAATGAGGAAAAGATAAAAAATAAAGTCATTTAAACATTGTCTGCCCAGGGCTTGGCCTGAGTTCTTGGTGCTGCTCCGGGAGCGGAGGGAGAAGGTTCTGCCTGGTCCTGGGCCCATCAGGGTGGGGTTAATGAATGGTTTCCATGGCAACTGCAGCGATGCTGAGGAACCTGGAACATTCCAGCACAGCCATGGATGATCCCAATGTAGTGCTGGACGATCCCAGTACAGCTCTGGGCCGTCCCAGCACAGCCCTGGATACTCCCACCAGAGCCCTTGATGATCCCAGTACAGCCTGGGAATGTTCCCCTGGAGAGGAGAAGGCTCCAGGCAGAGCTCAGAGCCCCTGCAGGGCCTGAAGGGGCTCCAGGAGAGCTGCAGAGGGACTGGGGACAAGGATGGAGGGACAGGAGGCAGGGAATGGCTGCCAGTGCCAGAGGGCAGGGCTGGATGGGATCTTGGCAATTGGGAATTGTTCCCTGGCAGGGTGGGCAGGGGCTGGGCTGGAATTGCCAGAGCAGCTGTGGCTGCCCCTGGAGCCCTGGCAGTGCCCAAGGCCAGGCTGGGCATTGGGGCTGGCAGCACCTGGCACAGTGGCAGGTGTCCCTGCCGTGGCAGGGGTGGCACTGGGTGGGGTTTAAGGTTCCTTCCAACCCAAACCATTCCACGATTCTGTGATTCCTGGAATTTTTGGGAAAGCCTCATGACAGAGGTAGGGGACACCCCCCTTCTCTCACAGCCTGGGGATCTCTCCAGGTCTGATCCAAACTCAGCTGGCAGCAGGAGCTGCTGGGTGATCCTTGCATCCCACCCCAGAAATCCTCTTGGGTTGCTCTTGGCCTTCCTAAGGGCACCCTGGATGTCTGTTTCCAGCTCCTGCCAGGTCAGACCTCCCTGGATCCATCCCTGGAGCAGCAGGCAGGGTTTGGGTGTCCCCACACCACCCTTGGAGCCATCCCCAGCACCAGTGCCATAGCCCAGGAGGCTCCCAAAAATATTCCCCCAGCCCCAGTGACGTCCAGCTGGCTGGAAATCCAGGGAACATCCTTCTGTTTGGGCTTGGAGGATGGGTTTTATGACCCTGCTTCCTGAAATCCAGGGAATATCCTTCTCTTTGGGCTTGGGGAATGGGTTTCTATGACCCTGCTTCCCGAAATCCAGGGAATATCCTTCTCTTTGGGCTTGGAGGATGGGTTTTATGACCCTGCTTCCTGAAATCCAGGGAACATCCTTCTCTTTAGGCTTGGAGAACGGGCTTCTATGACCCTGCTTCCCTCAGGAACCTCTGCTCCAAGTCCTTCACCCCCTGAGGGGTTCAGCAGCTCTCAGGATATCCCAGCCCTCAGCCTCCAGCAGGACAAATCTCCTGGGAGCAGCTCAGGACCCACCTGGATGGCCACATCACCAAAGCCCCCAATCCCTCCATTTTCAGCCCATTTCCCAGAGCGGGGCAGTTCCATCAGCAATCCCTGCCTGCAGCAGCAGCTCCGCATTCCCGGTGGGAAGGGCCCTAATCCCGGCCTCCAGCCCCAATAATGACCCCACTGTGCTCTGCTCCTGCGTTTGGCAGAGCAGAAATGAGCAACTGCCTGCCCGAGGTGTTGGAATTCAGGCTGAAGGCTGGAAACAGCCTCTGATTATATCCCAATCCCCATTTTTTATTTATTTTCCACCCCAACGGCTCTTACAGGAATTTTCCACTCCTGTGGTGCCGTTGCAGACCCCAGGATTTACCAGGACAGTCCCAAATGTGGTTTATTTGGGATTTTTTTTTTTTGCACCCTGTTAATCAGCCTCTATAAATCTCTGTGATGTGAGCAAAGCACACAAAAATAACACCAGGACTGGGATTTCACCTGGAAAATGTATGGCCCAAAGGCACCGAGCCCGTGGTGGCTGACAGGGATTTCAGGGAACAGCCACACCTGAGTGGCCAGGTGACCACCTTGGGGACACACAGCTGGGAAGGTCCTCAGGTGCTGTGGAGGGTCCTCAGTGGGTCCCAAATCCTCCCTGAGCTTTTCTGGATACCCCAAATGAAGAGGATTTATCCCATGCCCCAACCTGCTGCTCCCAAGCCTCATCCCAGAAGCTCCTGCCTCACTCCATGGGCACACTGAGTCCCCTCCTGCCTCCCTGCAAAATCCAAATCCCATTTCAGAACCCTCTGCGTTCCTGGACATAAACAACCCCTCCCCATCCTCATCCCCACCTCTTCCCCACCCTCCTTGGCTCCACAAATCCTCCTCCCCGCGCCTCCTCCACGTGTTTCTTCCCACCTTTTTTAGCTCCTGGCCCCTTTCCCTGCTTTCCAAGGACAGGAAGCCCTGGAGGACAAAGAGCGCTGAAATCCCAGTGGGAATGGCCGGATGCAGCTCCTCGTCCTGCCCGGGGGGAGCGATGATATCTGGGCATTACGAGGAGTTTGGGACCATTGTTCAGGATTGAGGCAAGGAGCAGAATTCCAGCATTTCCTGAGCCCCGGTGGTTATTCCAGCAGCTGAGCCAAGTTCCTGGTTCAAATAACAGATTCCCGGGTGTTTACCTGCTCCAGGACAATTGCAGCAGGAATGCACCTTTGGGAATTTTGTCCCTCCTATTCCCACCTATTTCCTGCCCTCCAATTGTTTTCCCCGAGGCTGAATCCATCCCTGTGCGGGGACAGGACAGCTCGGGGGCCGTGTCCCACATCCCCAGGACGGAGAATTCCCTAAGGGAGCATTTCCCACTATAGAAACTCTCAGTGTTTATCCAGGACTGCTGGAGCCCGGACATTCGGAGCCTGGATTTGCATTCCACGAGGAATTGTGCCCGCTGACGAATCTGTGTTCCATCTAACGAGGAAAGAAGCCAATTAAAAATAATGGGGAGCCTGAGCTGCTGCCTGGAACAAAACAATGATAATTATAATCCTAATAAAGACAGAACCCATTGCAGAATTCCCACTTAGATCAAATCCAAACCTTCCGAGCAGACCCTGCCTCCCTCATTTTCTGTAACCCTCTCCCATCCCCACGGAATCTCTGGGAATGGGGAATGGGAACAGCTGCTCCTGATAAAGCTGCCAGCCCATTTCCTCCCTGGCAATGAAATCCAGAGGGAAACATGATCTACCCCCACCATGGCTGAGGGTTCATGGCATTCCCATGGGATTTCTCCCTGGATTTGGCCCACTGAGTTAAACTGGGAGCAGGGATGGATACTGGGAAGGGATTCAGGCTGGCAGGGTGGGCAGGGGCTGGGCTGGAATTGCCAGAGCAGCTGTGGCTGCCCCTGGAGCCCTGGCAGTGCCCAAGGCCAGGCTGGGCATTGGGGCTGGCAGCACCTGGCACAGTGGCAGGTGTCCCTGGGCTGCAATCAGCTGCCATTGAAGATCCCTTCCCACCCAAACCACTCTGGCATTCACATTCCTGAACCAAGGATGGAAACCAGCACCAAAACCCATTGCAGCAAATGGAGAAAGGAAAGGAAAGAATGATTGCCTGGCTGGTTCCAGGTGCCCCCAGTGCCATTTGCCACAGGGGGTTTGTAGCCTGGCAAGGCCTGGTTAGAGAGGTTTGGGCTGTGCCAGGGTGCCCAGAGCAGCTGTGGCTGCCCCTGGAGCCCTGGCAGTGCCCAAGGCCAGGCTGGGCATTGGGGCTGGCAGCACCTGGCACAGTGGCAGGACTGAGGGGACTTTAGGGCACCTCCCAACCAAAACCATTCCATAATTCTGGAGCCCCTCTGCTCTGGAGCCAGGCTGGGAGAGCTGGGGGTGCTGCCCTGGAGAGGAGAAGGCTCCAGGCAGAGCTCAGAGCCCTTGCAGGGCCTGAAGGGGCTCCAGGAGAGCTGCAGAGGGACTGGGGACAAGGATGGAGGGACAGGAGGCAGGGAATGGCTGCCAGTGGCAGAGGGCAGGGCTGGATGGGATCTTGGCAATTGGGAATTGTTCCCTGGCAGGGTGGGCAGGGGCTGGGCTGGAATTGCCAGAGATCCCCGGATCCCTGTAAGGGATCCAAGTGTCCCTGGAAGTTCTTGGAGCACCTGGGACACTGGGAAGTGTCCCTGCCATGGCACTGGATGGGATTTAAGGTTCCTTCCAGCCCAAACCATTCCTGTATTCTGTTATTCCTGCCATTTTTGGGAAGGCCTCATGACAGAGGTAGGGGACACCCCCTTCTCTCACAGCCTGGGGATCTCTCCAGGTCTGATCCATACTCAGCTGGCAGCAGGAGCTGCTGGGTGATCCTTGCATCCCACCCCAGAAATCCTCAGCATTCCCTTTAAACAACACCCCTGGAGAAGTTTGGACGTGCTTGAGCCACCTGTCAGACCCCTCTGGACCCAGCTGCATCCCATCCCCACCCAGAACCTTCAAACAGGGCAGGAGCTCATTTTGAGAGTGTCAGATGAGGTCTCTGAGGTGTGGAAATGTCCCTTCCAGCTGCCCATCCTGGCATTAAACAATCCCTGGGATGTTCCTCACATAGGACAGGAGGGGTTTTTGCCAGGAACGTTGCAGCTTTGCAGCTAAAGGTCGATAAATTTGTGATCTGAGCCCTGGGGATGGGCAGGATCCCCCACCAGGACAGGGAATTTGAGGCGCAGCAGGAGAAGGAACCAGGATCCCCCCTGCCCTGTCTGGAGCATCCTGCAGCAATCCCAGAGGCGATCAGCTCGGATTTGAATAAGCCAACCTGTTTGAAATGTGAATTTCCCCCCCTTTTTTCCCTCACCTGTGTCTCCTGCAAACATTCCCGGCTCTGTGGCTAATTTTAGACGCCGGGAATTAACACCTTGATTTGCATTTTCCCTGGGTTTGGCCGCGGCTCAAAGCGATTTCAGGTAATTGGATAATGACAGGGCTGCAGCAGCCGGGGCGGTGACAAACCGGTGACAAATCGGTGACAAATCGGTGACAAATCGCCACACCTGGGTCACAGGAGGGACCTGCAGTTACCCAGGGAGCAGCTGGAAGAGGGGAATAAAAGGAATTTGGGCAGAGAGGGATTTTTTTTTTTTGAGCAAAATCCTAAAATCCTGCTGAAACCAGGAGCTTTTGTGAGTTTTAGGCTGTTTCTTTAGGAAACTGAGGCCCAGACAGGGATTTCTCTCCAATCCCCCTAATCCAATATTTTCCCTCCCGACATCAGCTGGGGGTGCAGATGGGGATGGGAGCAATTCCTTCTGCTGCTCCTGAGCTGGAGCCGAGGTTTCCTCCTGGCAGGGCTGGTCTGGAGTCAATTCCTGCTGGGAACCCAGATCCTGTGCCCAGGGGGGCTCAGCTTCCAGCCTGAACCCACATTACTGACCCCAGGGAACTCCTGGAGCTCTGGCCCAACCCTTGGAATCCAAAACAAGGCAAGAGCAGCCAAAATCTGTGAAAAAGCTCAAAACTGAGCTGGTTTTCAGGGAGCCCTTTCCTGTGTGTTTTGGAATCAGAATTTCCGTGCTTCGGCCTGGAAAAGATCAAGGGGTCCAACCTGTAACCCTGCCAAGGCCAGCACTGCCCACGTCCCCAAGTGTCACATCCCCAGGCCTGTTAAATCCCTCCAGGAACGGGGATCCACCCTGCACTGCCTGGGCAGCCCTTTCCATGGAGAATTCTTCCCAAATATCCACCCTGAGCCTGCCCTGGGCCGGCCTGAGGCCGTTCCCTCTGCTCCTGTCCCTGTTCTTGGCAGAAGGGTGGATGTCACCTCAGAAGTGGTGCCCCAGGGAGGAATGTCCCAAACCCGATGTTCTGAGGTCTCCACATCTCCATAGGAGAAACCTGGAGGGTGCTTTGGGCAGGGGGCACAAAGCTCTGATTGCTGTGGGATGTCCAGAGTGTGCTCCTTGTTCTCCTGCTCTACCCAAAAGGATTTTGGGTCACAATCTTCCCATCTCACCTTTCATGTCTGCTCTGAAAAAAACCTTATTCAAATCCTTCAATCGTTCTCCATGCTGCTGCCACTTCTCCTATAATATCATGAAATCCCAGAGTGGTTTGGGTTGGAAGGGACCTTAAATCCCATCCCATCCATGGCAGGGCCACCTGCCACTGTGCCAGGTGCTGCCAGCCCCAATGCCCAGCCTGGCCTTGGCCACTGCCAGGGCTCCAGGGGCAGCCACAGCTGCTCTGGCAATTCCAGCCCAGCCCCTGCCCACCCTGCCAGGGAACAATTCCCAATTGCCAAGATCCCATCCAGCCCTGCCCTCTGGCACTGGCAGCCATTCCCTGGCTTCTGTCCCTCCATCCTTGTCCCCAGTCCCTCTGCAGCTCTCCTGGAGCCCCTTCAGGCCCTGCAAGGGCTCTGAGCTCTGCCTGGAGCCTTCTCCTCTCCAGGTGAACAGACAGGAGCAACCTGGGATAGCAGAAGTTCCCCCTTCCCTTCCCTTCCCTTCCCTTCCCTTCCCTTCCCTTCCCTTCCCTTCCCTTCCCTTCCCTTCCCTTCCCTTCCCTTCCCTTCCCTTCCCTTCCCTTCCCTTCCCTTCCCTTCCCTTCCCTTCCCTTCCCTTCCCTTCCCTTCCCTTCCCTTCCCTTCCCTTCCCTTCCCTTCCCTTCCCTTCCCTTCCCTTCCCTTCCCTTCCCTTCCCTTCCCTTCCCTTCCCTTCCCTTCCCTTCCCTTCCCTTCCCTTCCCTTCCCTTCCCTTCCCTTCCCTTCCCTTCCCTTCCCTTCCCTTCCCTTCCCTTCCCTTCCCTTCCCTTCCCTTCCCTTCCCTTCCCCCTCTGCTCTCCAGATCCCTTTGAACATTTCTGGAGCCCCACTCGGGGTGAGCTGAGCAGGTTCCAAGAGCCATGACACAAACCAGGCACTTCCACAAGAGAAAAATAAATAATTCTCAAACCACAACATCTGGGGCAGTTCTGGAAAATAAAAGGAGGCTCTTCCTTGATTTTTTTCTTCTTGGGAGGAGCAAGACTCCCACCAGCAACACAACCAAAAGCTTTAGAGCCTTTTCCACGTGGCTGGGATTTCCTGCTTTTGGCAGGGGATGCTCTGGGTGCTGCTGTGGAGTCAAATCTTTCCTGGTTTTCCCAAACAGGAGATGTTTGGAAAACAAGAGGGACCCAGTGATCCCGGCCTGATCCTGATTTCTCTTCAGAAGTGACCTGCAGGAACAGCTCTGGGAATGCCACTGGGATGGCAGCTCCTGGATCTGCTGGGGAGCCTGGATTTGTCCCACTGGGATGGCAGGGATGGCTCCTGGGAAAAGCCTGGGTTTATCCCACTGGGATGGCAGGGATGGCTCCTGGCTGTGGGGTAAATCCTGGGTTTATCCCACTGGGATGGCAGGGATGGCTCCTGGGAAAAGTCTGGATTTATCCCACTGGAATGGCAGGGATGGCTCCTGGGAAAAGCCTGGATTTATCCCATTGGAATGGCAGGGATGGCTCCTGGGAAAAGCCTGGGTTTATCCCACTGGGATGGCAGGGATGGCTCCTGGCTGTAGGGTGAAAACTGGATTTATCCCATTGGAATGGCAGGGATGGCTCCTGGGAAAAGCCTGGATTTATCCCACAGGGATGGCAGGGATGGCTCCTGGACTTTGACTAGACCATGGATTTATCCTGCTGGGATGGCACAAGGTACTCCTGGCCTTTGGGTAAAACCTGGGTTTATCCCACTGGGATGGCAGGGATGGCTCCTGGGAAAAGCCTGGATTTATCCCACTGGGATGGCAGGGATGGCTCCTGGCTATAGGGTAAAACCTGGATTTATCCCACTGGGATGGCAGGGATGGCTCCTGCCTCTGCCTGGATTTATCCCCCATTACCAAGTGACTCTGGAACACTTTGGAATAAGGAGATGCCTCTTCCCAGACATTTGTCTCCCATTCCCACCACATCCCTGCCACCCATGTGGAATTCCTCTCATTCCTGGCCAGGATCCTGGGGAAAAAACAGCTTTGAGCACCAAGCCCATAAAGTGCTGCTTTTCATGTCAAGCCCTGGAGAGGGATTTGCTTTGGAGTGTGTTCCTGTGATCCCAAAGGGGCCATTCCTCAGTCACTTCCTGATCCACACATCTTGGAGCCACATCCCAGGTGGAATTTCCCTTCCCAAACCCCCCATGTGGATGTAACTCACAGCAGGGACTCTGCCAGCAGCTTGTGAGGGAGGATGGTGAGGAGATGCTGCCATGCCTCATCCTGACATGTCTGGAAAACAAGGGAAAAACTGGTGATGAACCCCAAATCCAACCCCACCACATTCCTTATCCATGGAGCCAATGATGAGGGATGATATAAAAAGGATCAGGGGCAGAGCAGGCTCTGAGGCCCTGGCACGGGGTGCCCAGAGAAGCTGTAGGTGCCTCTGGAATTGTCCAAGGCAGCTTGGATGGGGCTTGGAGCAGCCTGGGATGGTGGGAGGTTCTAGGAGTGTTGGGGGGTAGGATGGTGGGGATGGACAGAGAGCAGAGATCTCTGCAGCCAGGGCTGGGAACTTGTGGGTTATTGCAAAGGGCCTGGGTGCAGGGCCCTGCTGGGAGCTGCCAGCCACAGCTCAGAGCAGGCTGAGAGAAGAGAGGGGCAGAGAGGGTGAGAGGGTGAGAGAGTAAAAGGGGTAAGAGAGCGAGGTTCCCATTACAATACAATAAATCTTCTTCTGTGCTGAATATTCTCATTCTCACTAACCAATCTAGTACAAGATACAAATCCTACAGCATTTACACACAGCCTATAAGAATCATTACATTCCCACACTGGGTTACATTTTAAACCCTAAAAACTCCTCTTTGGGCCCCTTCTGCCAAGCTGGCAGGGTCTGCTCTGAGCCTTGGGCCTGTCTGCAAGCAGAGGGGATTGTTTGATCCAAAGGGGATCACCTTCAGCTGGCCATGCCATTGTTTTCCAGTTGTTCAGTAACTGAGGGATCTCAAAGCTTGCTTTCATTTCAATCTCACTTAGAGTTTCCATATTCTCAAAGTCTTTTGCCAGACAATCATATTTCTAAGGCTTTCCTGTTCCATCTTCCCCAACATCAGGTGTCCCTGCCCTCAGGAATGGGATGGGCTTTAGGGTCCTTCCAACCCAAACCATCCCATGAGGATCGCACACCAGGGAGCCTCTGGGCACTGGGCAGGTGAAGGGTGCAGGGCTGGGGCTCACAGCTCCCTCTGGAATGCAGATGGACCAGGGAAGTGCAGGAAATGGGGTTTTCCCAGGAATTTGGGGTGTCCGGGAAAGCAGCAGCAGGAAAATGCTGCGGGGCAAAACCTGCAGGGAACGGGGTATCCCAAACCCGACATTCCCAGCTCATTCAGAAATGGAGTGGCCAGCAGGAACAGAGAGGTCATTCTTCCCCTGTACTCGGCACTGGTGAGGCCTCACTTGGAGTATTGTATCCAGTACTGGGCCCCTCACTATAGGAGGGACGTCGAGTTACTTGAGCGTGTCCAGAGGAGGCCAACGAGACTAATAAGGGGCTTGGAGCACAAGCCATATGAAGAGCGACTGAGGGAGCTGGGGTTGTTCAGCCTGGAGAAAAGGAGACTAAGGGGTGGCCTCATCACTCTCTACAACTTCCTGAAGGGTGGCTGTAGTGAGCTGGGGGTCGACCTCTTTCTCCGGGCGACAACGGATAGAACAAGAGGACACAGTCTCAAGTTGCGTCAAGTGAGATGTAAGTTAGAATTAAGAAGGAAATACTTCACAGAAAGAGTGGTCAGATACTGGAATCATTTACCCAGTGAGGTGGTGGAGTCGTCATCCCTTGAAGAATTCAAAAAAAGACTGGATGTGGCACTTGCTGCCATGATCTAGTTGAACAGTTAGAACATCGGCTGGACTTGATGATCTTATAGGTCTCTTCCAGTCTTGAAAATTCTGTGATTCTGTGATTCCCATGGGCACTGCCAGCCCATGGAACTGGGAGCACTGGGAGCAGGGCTGAGCCCCGGGGGTTTAAGGGATCCCAGAGCTGCTCCTGCCTGGTTCCAGGCTGATCCCACTGCATTCCCGCACAAAGGGAGCTCTGTGGGGCTGGGAAGGGCTCGGCACGGAAGGGCAGCCAGCCAAGGGCGGCGTGGCTCCGTTTGAAGTGCCAGCGCTGCGGCTGGATGGATCGGGGCTGTTCCCGGGAAGGGAGGTTGGGGTTGGTGGTTTCCCAGCGATTTCGCCTTTCAAGTGCAGCCGGCGCTGCTCTGCCTTTGATGCCGGCGCTCCCAGCTGGGGCTCAGCCTTGGTGATGGGGCAGGAAGGGATTCATCCAGCCAGGGCAGCGGGGTGGTGGCAGGGACAGCACTGAGAGCTCCCATTCACACCATCAGTCAGTTAATTCCTCACATAAATGAATTTCTAACCCCCATATCTCAAGTGTTACCAGACCATTACATGCCAGTGTAGCAGTTTTATCAAATCCTTACACCAACACGAGTTGGAGCAGAGCCACAGAAGGCCTAAAGTTTTCCTGGAGGTGAATTTGGTTCTTCAAAGCATCATTGACTTGGGAAGCAGCGAGTGGTACCCACTGGAGTTCTGCAAACCACCCGAGGGTATGAGCCAGTCTCCTCCAGGGCTGCACAAATGAACAGACTGAGGCAGCCCAGAGCTGATGAAGACATTTCTACATTGTCTCAGACAGAAATACTTACCTGGGTGTGTGTGTTCTGTCCCCACCTGTCAGAGCTGTTCTCTGCTGTGCTTGGGGCAGTTTTCTTCATCTCTCCCACAGCCAATCCTCCCTCCAGGAGATCTCTGCTGTCCATGGCCACTGAGTGTCCCTGCAGGGCTGATCCAATTCCAGCATCCCATGGGCAGATGCTGCGCCCAGGGCAGGAGCCAAGCATTCCTGCCTGGATGCAATCTGAGCCTGGCACAGCACAGCAGCCTTTGCCCCCTGCACTGCCAGAGGAGCAGCTTTCTGCTGCCCTGCATGGCCAGAGGGAGCCCAGGCCCATCTGCAGCAGCCCTGGAGCTGCAGAGGAAAACTCCCCCCTTGTGCAGGATCCCTGCTGCAGCAGAGCCACAGCTGGCACTGCAGGAGGGCTGAGCCCCCATGGGATGGGGCTGTGCCACCAGCCTGAGCACAGTTCTGACTCTGGCAGGGTTTGTTTTGCATTAGAGGTTTTTTGGTTTTTTTTAATTTTCTTCCCTAATAAAGAACTATTGCTCCTCCTCCCAATATCTTTGCATCAGAGCCCCTTAATTTCAAATTTATAATAATTCAGAGGGAGGGAGTTTGCATTTTCCATTTCAGAGGAGGCTCCTGCCTTCCTCAGCAGACATCTGGCTGTTCAAACCAAGACAGAACCCCAGAGGTTCAGGGCTGACCCTTTGGAATTTTCACCCCACCAAAGCTGAGCTGCTTTCCCTGAGCTCTTCCCGCATCTTTCAACCCAGGCTGCCTCTCTCCAAGGAGGAAACCCTGGGAAAAACAAGAGCTGATAGAAACAGAGGCTTCACCAGGCAGATTTGGATGTTACAGAGAGGGGCAGCACCTCCACCCACCCCATAAAATCCCCGTTTCCACGGATTTCTTTATGCTCAGCTGCTGGCACTCAGGAACCACCCCTGAGCGTTAAAATCCCTATTTGTTCCAAGCTCAGCAGCCACAGGAATGCCTCATCCCCTTCTGCAGCACCCCAGGATCTCTGACAGTGAGCCAGGAGCTGTTCCCAATTCCAGGAGTGCCAATTCCCAGCTGAGCCCTCCGGGAGCAATGCTGGGAGCTGCAGGAATCACATCCCAGGATCTTCATCGGGAAGGATGACTGGGAAGCTGGGATGGGTCTGGCAGGAGTTTTTGTGGATGTGACAGCCTGGTCAGAGAGAGAGAAAACCAGATAAACTTTCCCAGAATCAGCCTGGGAGAGCTGGAGATAAACAATGATAGACAATTATTACTGCCCCAGCTCTGACAGGTGGGGATTGAACACACAGACCCAGGTAAATCTTTCAGCCTGAGGCAGGTTCAGTTCGTAAAATCAAACCTGGAGGATTCCAGAGCCACTAGGAATTAACTGGGAGCTCTGGGAGATGAAACAGCTCCAGGTTTGGCCTGGGGAGGATCTGAGGATGCTGAGCTGAGGGGTTTGGCACCTCTGAATGTCCCTGCACCGGGAACCTGGTGCTGCTCCAAGCTCAAAGGATTATCCCAATCACTGGGTTGTTATTTCACTTCTGCGTGGGCTGAGCTGAGGCTGGTTTAATGTCAGGTCTGGATTAAATCTGCCTTTCTGTGGCCAAGGTGTCCCATGGCCATGTTGGTGCCGGAGCTGCTGGAGCTCTTCCTCAGAAATGGTGCAGAGCTCTTCCAGATGTGGGCTGGGATGCCCAGCTGGGCCCGGAGCTGGGATCGCTCCTGGCTGCACAATTCTGGATAATTTAATCTCACTCCTAACTTGTTCTGTTCCCTCCTCTGTCACCAGCAGGTCACCAGAGAGCCTCGTGCTGGGCAACTTCGCACTCCAGCTCCACAAAAAGCAGAGAAAACCCTCAAAAATGTTTTTCCCCAGTGGTTTCTGTCATGCCAGGCTCTGAAACACACCAAAGCCAACACCATTAAACAGTATTTATACAGATGTTGAAATGGGGCTGCTGAGGAATCCCCCAAATCAGTGCAGGTTAAGTGTTCCCTTAACTGCTCCTTGGGCTGGACAAAGGGGATGAAGCTGAGATTTGGATTTTCTTCCAGGAGAATCCATCAGAACCCATCTCTGTGAATCATCCATCACCTCGCTGCCTGTGTGGGACAGGATCCTTCCCCCTGACAGCCCAGAGCATCTCATGGATCTTGGGAGGAGAGGAAAACCTGGCACTCTGGGGTAGGTGTGGGCTGAGCATCCCCCACACACCCACTGTGGTTTAGGGGGAGGCAGCAGGTTGAAATGCAGGGAATAAAAAAAGGGAATAAACACCAAATAAGGAATAAAATAGGGAATATACACAGGGAATAAAACCAGGGAATAGTGTCAGGAAATCCTCCGGCCCTGCACAAACCCAGCCTCTTTCCAGCCCCTCCTCATCTCTTTATGCCCACGTTCAACCCCCTGACCTTCTGCTGCCTTTGCTTGCAGCCAGTTTCAATTACTCCAGACTTTCTTTTCCCAGATGCTGATTCCTTGAACTCCTCACTGAGACAGCCCCGGTAAATCTGTGCATTAAAAATCCCGGAGATTTGAGTCGGCTCCATGCGGCTCTGGGCAGCCCTGGAACCCAAATCTGCCTCCACTGAACCCAAATCTGCCTCCGTTGAACTCAAATCTGCCTCCCTGGAACCCAAATCTCCCCCCATTGAACCCAAATCTGCCTCCTCAGAACCCAAATCTCCCTCCCTGGAACCCAAATCTCCCTCCCTGGAACCTGTCGGTTTCTCGGCTGTTTCAATGACCTGGAAAGGCCCGGGGTGGCCTTGGACAGCCCGCGCTCCAAAGGACGAGGAGAGACTTCAGGTTTTTTCTCGGTCTCGGTGTTTATTAGTTATTTATCTAAAAGATTTTCTCTCGGCCTGACAGAGGTCTGCACAGCAGCCAGCCATGAGCACACTGAGAGCCCCCGGGGCAGTCACCTATCTTTATACTCGAAGTTACGTATACAATATTTATCAATTTCCCCCAATACCGTCTACCCTTATTAAACAGTGCACTTTTAGTAATAACCAATCCCAAAGTGCCACCATCACCACAGAAGATGGAGGCCAAGAAGAAGAAGAACAGGACATGCCCCAATTCCTCCATCTTACTTCTTTAGACCCCCCTGTACAGAAATCCTAAACCCTGTGTTTCACACTCTAATTAACTTATCCCTTCACCATTCACCCAGTGAAATCCTCCCATCCTCATACAGGTGTCGTCTCCCGTGTAGGATCAAAGTCCAGCCACCAGACACTGCTGGCAACATTCCAGGACCTCCGAGCCACCCAAGGGTGGTCTCGGTCACTCTGCACATCAGTCCTGAGGGGCTGAGATCCCACAGGAACCCAAATCTCCCCCCATTGAACCCAAATCTCCCTCCCCAAATCTGCCTCCTCAGAACCCAAATCTGCCTCCCTGGAACCCAAATTTGCCCAGCAAATCTCACCAGAACCCAAAACTCCCCTCCCAGAACCCAAATCTCCCTCCTCAGAACACAAATCTCCCTCCTCAGAACCCAAATCTCCCTCCCCAGGAGCTCCCCCTTCCCTTTCTCCTCCAGCTTAAGTCTATAAAACTTTGGAGATGCAATCTGGGCATTATCTTCCTTTTTGGATCACGTTCAACAGGAATTTTAGCCTCGTCTTTATCTCCGAAATAAAGATAAATTCAACTGCTTGTCTCCAGAGGCTGCTTGGATTTGCAGGCAGCAAAGTAATTTTTCTCTGTGCTTTTCCTGCTGGGGCAGATTTTTCTTTTTTTTTGCCCCTGGATGAATTTATTTTTTTCGCACTCTGCCCCAGCTCCTCAGCATTCCTTGGCTTGTGTTACATCGGGATATTTCTCCCTGTGGAAGGGTTTATCCATCCAGAGGAGTTCAAAGCATTTTTCTCTGTACTTCTCCTTCTGGTCAGATTGGTTTTTTTTGCCCCTAGTTTATTTTATTTGCCCCTGGTTTTATTTGCCCCTATTTTATTGCCTTTTGTTTTATTAATAAAATAATAAATAAAAATATTATTATATTTATTTATTTATTTATTACTATTATAAATAAATATTATTATAAATACATATTAAATAAATATATATTAAATATATAATAAATAATAAAGAAATATTTATTATTATAGATAAAATATTACTTTATTTATTTAATTTATTATTAAAGGAAATTAAAAATTTATTTTATTATTAATATAATGTAATGTAATATAATATAATATAATGTTATATTATATTATATTATATTATATTATATTATATTATATTATATTTATATTATATTATATTATATTATATTATATTATATTATATTATATTATATTATATTATATTATATTATATTATATTATATTATATTATATTATATTATATTATATTATATTATATTATATTATATATATATATTATATTTTATTTTATTTTATTTTATTTTTTTACACTGCCGTAGCTCCTCAGCATTCCTTGGCTGTTATAACATTGGGATATTTGTCCCTGTGGAAGGACCCCCTGAATCCAAAACATTTTCCACAGGTGGGACCTGGGGCTGCTCCTGTTTTTCCTCCCAGTGGGTGCTGCTGGAAGGAGCAAGGAAAAAAATCTTTCTCCCTCAGGGATTCCCCAAATATTCCAAACCTCCTCCCAACCTCCACCTGACAGGATATTCCCTCTCATCCCAACATTTTCCCTTCCTGCTTTAAGCACATCAGGAATTTTGTGTCCTGTTTTGGGGCAGAACCATCAACAACAACATTTATTTCTCTCTGCTTGGAAAATGAATCAATTTAAAAGCTGAGCCAGTTCATCTTTGTACAATCCCGATATTTTCCCATGGGGAAACCCCTTTTTTTTGTGCCCCGCTGCCAAATCCTTCAGCATGCCTGCAGCCTGGAATTCATCTTCCCTGCCCGTCCCAGAGACAGCCCTGCTTCCCATGGAACCTCCCTGGGGACACCGGCCCTGGCTCTGCCTCTCTGATTGAATGGGCCACGGATTTAATTGGACAGCAGATAAAGAATCCTGTCCAAAGGTGATGTTTCCATTGCTGCACCATCCCTGGAGGGGCCCTCCTGTGTGTGTGGTGGAAAAATCACCTTTTCCTGTGGGATATTTGTCTTTTACCCTCTTTTTTCCCTGTATTTTTTGATAGGATCTGGCTGGAACAGGGGTCATTCCTCTAATTTTAGGATTTAAGAGACAACTTGGGCTGTGGTTTTGTGGGCTTGGATAGGCTGAAATCCCCCCTGGAAAAGTGAGGGAACCCCCACATATCGAGGGATGTCGAGCTGAGGATTTATGGGAATCTCCTGCTTCCCTACCCAGCTCTGGGGGGGTTGTTTTGGTTTTCCCTTTTCCTGCAGCTCCAGGGGTTTGTCTGGAGGAAGGCTCAGGGGGCTCAGTATTGGATTTGTGGAGTGCCCCTGGCAGGAAGGAATGATGAATCTGACTTCATGTTCTCAGAAGCCTGATTTATTATTTTGTGTTATTATATTATATGAAAGAATGCTATACTAACTATACTAAAGAATACAGAAAGGATACTTACTCAATGCTAAAAAGATAATAATGAAAACTCGTGACTCTTTCCAGAGTCGTGACACAGACCCTGTTTAATGAGAATTTTGAGACCTGCCAGGCAGGGACACCTCCCACTGTTCCCAATGTCCAGCCTGGCCTTGGGCACTGCCAGGGCTCCAGGGGCAGCCACAGCTGCTCTGGCAATTCCAGCCCAGCCCCTGCCCACCCTGCCAGGGAACAATTCCCAATTGCCAAGATCCCATCCAGCCCTGCCCTCTGGCACTGGCAGCCATTCCCTGGCTCCTGTCCCTCCATCCTTGTCCCCAGTCCCTCTGCAGCTCTCCTGGAGCCCCCTTCAGGCCCTGCAAGGGCTCTGAGCTCTGCCTGGAGCCTTCTCCTCTCCAGGGCAGCACCCCCAGCTCTCCCAGCCTGGCTCCAGAGGGGCTCCAGCCCTCCCAGGGAAGGATTTCTCTTTGAACAAATTCCCATGTGTGTCTCATTTTCCCCATAACCACAGCAGCCCCTGGGGTTTCCCTGTGCTCCTCCATCCCCACACATCCCAGCTCCAGCACCTGGCTCCTGCCTCCCTTTTATTCCAGTTATTCCCCAGTGCTGCCAGCACCCTCCAGGCTTTTTCCCGTGGGATTTCAGGGGAGATGGGAAGGGGCCAGGGGAACGTGGCTGGTTCATCCCACAGTGAACCCCTAAGAACTGAAAGGCCTGCCCAGGGATGCTCAGCATTGAATGATCAGCTCAGGCTCCTTGATGGGGAAGATTCCTGTGAGGGGAAAATCCCTGGGAAGGGAAGAGTTCCATGAAGGAATATCCCTGTGAAGGGAAGAAATGTGTGAATGGAAGATTTCCACCTAAGGAAGATTTCCATGAATTGAAGATTTCCGTAGATGGAAGATTTCCATGAAGGAAAGGTTTCCATAGAGAGAGGTTTTCGTGAAGTGAAGGTTTCCAAGAAGGAAAGGTTTCCATGAAGAGAACATTTCCATAGAGAGAAGATTCCTGTGAAGAGAAGAATTCTGCGAAGGGAAGATTTCCATGTAGAGAAGATTTCTGTAGAGAGAGGATTTCTGTGAAGGGAAGGTTTTCATGAAGGGAAGGTTTCCATAGAGGGAAGACTGCTGTAAAGGAAAGATTTCCAGGAAGGAAAGATTTCCATGTAGGGAGGATTCCTGTGAAGGGAAGGTTTCATGAAGTGAAGGTTTCCATTAAGAGAACCTTTCCATAGAGGGAAGATTCCCATGAAGGGAAGATTTCCATGGACAAGAAGATTTCCATGAAGGGAAGGTTTCCGTAGAGGAAAGATTCCTGTGAAGGGAAGGTTTCCATAAGGCTCTTCCAAGCCAGCCACACACCTCTCCCAAATCTTCTGGCTCTGAAAGCTGGAATTCCCCTCTGGAATTCACTGGGCTGGAATTCAGGACTGAGAAAAAGTGCTTGGTGCAGGCCCAGAGTGTTCCAGGCGTGAGGAAGATGAGGATGATCTTCCCGCAGAGGAGCCTCCCCCAGGCGCTGGGAGCTGCCCCTGATCCCTCTCAGATCCCAACCTCCTGCACAGGCGGTGGCAGGCTCTGTCCAGAGGGAAATCCCATGGGATGTGGGTGCTCAGGAGCGTGACGGCAGCGCCAAGCCGGGCTGTCAGCCCTGGTTTGTCACTGCCCTGGAGCTTAAACACCTCCTGCTGCTTTTCCGTGTCCTCTCTGGTGTGAATTCATCCTGGTGGGGGCTCCGGGGATGATTTCCTTTCCTCAGTGTGTCCTGAGGGCTGGCAGAGCGTGGACAATCCCAGATTTCAGATATCCCTCAGTAGGAAAGGAATTGTGCTGGAATGACCCCTGGGATAAGCTCCTCCCCCAGCTCACCTGCCTGTTCCCTGCCCGCTCTCATCTTTTATTTAGGATGTTTGATTTCCTGCTCTATTTTTACCAGAGGACAGCCCCAAAACCATCCCTGCAGTTTTCCCTCAGCGGGATTCAGGATTTTCCATCCTCACCCTGATATTTCCACAGTTCATCCCCAGGATTTCCTCAGATAAAGTTGGATTTTCACAGTTTTTTCTAACTGGCATTTTCTCAGTTACTTCCAGGATGCTTAATGGAAATTTTGAGAGCTGCCAAGTCTATCCAGGGAGAGAATAGCAAAAAAACCCTCTGACCTGACAGCAAGCTTAGGAAGGAGATCTGGCTGGGAATGCTACTTCAGAACAAGGGAATGGGTTGGGTTGGAAGGGACCTTAAACTCCCTTCCTTCCCTTCCCTTCCCTTCCCTTCCCTTCCCTTCCCTTCCCTTCCCTTCCCTTCCCTTCCTTCCCTTCCCTTCCCTCCTTCCCTTCCCTCCCTTCCCTTCCCTTCCCTTCCCTTCCCTTCCCTTCTCCTTCCCTTCCCTTCCTTCCCTTCCCTTCCCTTCCCTTCCCTTCCCTTCCCTTCCCTTCCCCTATCAGTTTTGCATTCATTTCTGGGAGATTTATGGGAGAACTGGAGATTTTCCACTCTCAACAGTTCTCAAATGTCACCCAACCCAAAATGTGCAGGACTGGGATCCTTTTCCTGGGCAGCTGGGCCAGGGATGGCACAGGATGTTCCATGGGTCATTTGGCACTGGAATTTGAGGGGATTGGAGCTTGTGGAGAGGAAAGGAACAGAAAAGGACATTGGAGACAGATTTATGAGAAAGATGAAAGTAAATTCATGGCCAGGGAGAATCCCTCAGGCTCTGGTGCTCAGAGCAGCTCCAGGATTTCCTGACTCCCATCCTTCCTGCCTGATGTCCTTTGGAGAGGGAAGTGCCTTGGGGCTCTCGGAAAAAATCCAAACCTGGGAAAATCCATCTGTTTTCCAGAGAAAACCAGGATCCTGACTCTTCCCAGACCCAGCCAGGCTGCCTGGAATTCAGAGGGAAAGCCCTGCCTTGGGATTTAGGATGGGCTTTCCAAAGGGGAGCTGGGCTGAGTTGGAATTAAAACCTCAAACCCTTCCAATGCCTCAAGGTTGGGAATTTTAGGAATATTTCCACCTCTGAAGGGCTCCAGAGCCACCTCAACAACCCCAGTTCCTCAGGGGTGAGAATTTAAGGGAATATTTCCACCTCTGGAGATATTCCTGCAGGATACAACCACAGCCTCACCTGCTCCAGGTTTTAATGGGAAAACCCCCTTTTGATCCACTCTGCTCACCCACATCCCTCATCCTACCTCTGGAAAAGCCTTTGTGGAGTTTTGGGCAGGGAATGGTTAAACCTCGCCTGGAAATCCTCCCAAACTCATCCAAGATGTTTTTTCCCTTTCCCTTCCTCAATCAGGACCCGCCTAATTGGGCTGAGGGTGGGATTTATTCCCGGCCTTTGAGTGTGACCTAAATCCAATCTCGCTCCTCATCAGCCGCCTTTGTTCTTGGGCCGGGTTTAATCACTCGTGTCTCGCTAATCCAGACTGATTGTGCTCTGCCTTTCACACACGCTCTCCTTCAGAGCAGGCAAAGAAATCCAGGAAAAAGTTTTTTCCTTGGAATTCATCTTCTTGTGTGGCGCCGATTCCCCGCCCTGGGTGCTGCGGGATGATTCCGGGCTCTCTAGGTTGGTTCAGGTGTTGTCAAACGGGGATCAGGGGTCGGTTTTTTGTCCCTTTTAATTTCTGGATGATGTAAATTCCAGCAGCAGCGGCTGGCAGGGCTCCTCCCTCCCCTCAGCCCAACAAAGCCGGGTTTATCCCTGCCCCTATGGCTGAAGGAGGAGCTGGATCCTCCAAGGGATTTCTGAGCTGTGTTTGGGATGGGGCAGCGCCTCTGGAGGGTTCCAGACCCACCCCAAACCCCTCCGGTGGGAATTTAAGGGAATATTTCCATTTCTCACAGATTCCAGAGCCGCCTCAGCCCTTTGAATACCTCAGGGATGTGAATTTTAGGGAATATTTCCATCTCTTGAGGGTTCCAGAGTCACCTCAACCATTCAAATACTCAGGGGTGAGAATTTAAGGGAATTTATCTGCCTCTGAAAGGCTCCAGGGTCTCCTCAGCCCTCAGGGATTTGAATTTAAGGGAACTTTTCCACCTCTGAAGGGCTCCAGAGCCTCCTCAAACTCCTCAGTACCTCAGGGATGTGAATTTTAGGGAATGCATCCATCACCTTCACACAATTCCTGAGGCCCAAAGTGCAGCTCCCAAAGTGCACATCTCAAAATTCAGATCCCAAAATAGTAATCACTATTATTATAATGTATAGGTGAGGTTTGAAGTAGGTAAGGATATTATTAGTTAAAATTAGTAAAAAATAAATATTATTGTATTTATTTAATAATATTAGTTATTCGAATTAGTAATAATTATAATGAAAATTAATAAAATATAATAAATAATAATTATTAATAATCATCAATAATATAATAATTACAAAAATAATTAAATGGATGTTTTGAAATAGATAAGGATATTATTAGTTATGATAAGTACGAATAATAACTATTATAATATTTAATAATTCTTATATTATGAATAGTAATTATTGGTAATGATTTTTCTATAATAATAAAATTATTAATTAAAATGCCTGTAAATAATAATTATTATTTTATTATATAACTATTATTATGATATTGTCATTTGATGGTTTGTGTGAGGTGCTTTATGAAGGAAGTGACTGGTTTGGATATTCTTTGTTTTATTTTTGTGTATTTTGAAGCCCTGGGCTTGCTGCTGGTTGGATTTGCCAGAACATTTCCAGGACTCAGCAGAGATTTCCCAGGAATTCCGGCTGATTCTCCCTCCCTGTCTTCTTCAGTGCTGGGGTTGGGCAGAATTCCCCATTTTCCGTTGGATTATTCATTCCCTGCCTCGTTCCGCCCATGGAGCAGCTTTTGTTGGCCCTGAGGGAGTCCCAGGAGTGATGGATGGTCCTGCCAGGGAGGTGGAACTTCCCATTTCCCCGGAATTCCGGGCATGGGAGCGGCAGTAAAACAGCCCTGGAGAAAAAGGAGAACAGGGATTTCCTTTTGGGAAACCAGGTATGCCCCTTTGGGAAACGAGGGATTTCCCTTAAGGAAAACAGGGATTTCCCTTTGGGAAACCAGGGATTTCCCTTTAGGAAAACAGGAATTTTCCTTTTGGAAACCAGGAATTCCCCTTTAGGAAACCAGGGGTCTCCCTTTGGGAAAACAACAGGGATTTTCCTTTAGGAAAACAGGGATTTCACTTTGGGATAACAAGGGTTTCCATTGGGAAAACAACAGGGATTTCCCTTTAGGAAATCAGGGATTTCCTTTGGGGATAACAAGGGTTTCCATTTGGGAAAACAACAGGGATTTCCCTTTAGGAAAACAGGTATTTCCATTGGGCAAAACAGGGATTTCCCTTTAGGAAATCAGGGATTTCCTTTGGGGATAACAAGGGTTTTCATTTGGGAAAACAACAGGGATTTCCCTTTAGGAAAACAGGGATTTCACTTTGGGAAAACAAGGGTTTCCATTTGGGAAAACAACAGGGATTTCCCTTTAGGAAAACTGTGATTTCCCTTTAGGAAATCAGGGATTTCCCTTTAGGAAAACAGGGATTTCACTTTGGGATAACAAGGGTTTCCATTTGGGAAAACAACAGGGATTTCCCTTTAGGAAAACTGTGATTTCCCTTTAGGAAATCAGGGATTTTCCTTTAGGAAAACAGGGATTTCACTTTGGGATAACAAGGGTTTCCATTTGAGAAAACAACAGGGATTTCCCTTTAGGAAATCAGGGATTTCCCTTTAGGAAAACTGTGATTTCCCTTTAGGAGATGCAGGGATTTCCTTTTGCGAAACCAGGGCTTTACCTTTAGCAAATCAGGGATTTTCTCTTTGGGACAACAAAAGGGATTTCCCTTAGGAAAACAGGGGTTTCACTTGGGAAAACAGGGATTTCCATCCTCAGCTCCTTCCTGAGGTAGAAAGGGCCAAGGGAGGGGAAGGAACAGGCAAAAACAGCAGGAGGAGAAGAAATGGGCTGGAAAAGAGAGAAGAGGGGAAATGATCAGAGGGGGAAGTGAAAGGAGCTTTGTGGGATTTTAGAATGAGCCCCGAGTCAGCTCAGGGAGTGCCAGAATTGTGGCAGAGCAGCTGAGGATTGTCCAGCAGGAGCCACGAGAACCATGGCCCGGTCATCCTGCTCCAAGGGCCAGGTCCTGCAGGTGGCTGTGGGGTTTTGGGAATTGCATCTGCCCTGGGGTTGGAGTTCTGGCTGCTGAGAATTCTGAGACTTTCTGTGCTGCCAGGCACTGACCCCAGAGAACACTGCACTGACTGAGGCCGTGGAGAATCTTCCAGAATGGAATGACAGAACTGGGATTGTGGGTGTGGAGTTTGGATAGAAGTGTGTGAGATCACAGGGTGGGAAACTCAGAGTTTGGGGTTTTAGAATATAGTAATAGGTATAGAACAAGATGGAGGTTTCCTTCTTCTCCTTCTCCTTCTCCTTCTCCTTCTCCTTCTCCTTCTCCTTCTCCTTCTCCTTCTCCTTCTCCTTCTCCTTCTCCTTCTCCTTCTCCTTCTCCTTCTCCTCTCCTTCTCCTTCTCCTTCTCCTTCTCCTTCTCCTTCTCCTTCTCCTTCTCTCCTTCTCCTTCTCCTTCTCCTTCTTCTCCTCCTTCTCCTCCTCCACCTTCTTCTTCACCTTCTTCTTCTTCATTTTCTTCATCTTCATCTCATCTTCATCTTCATCCTTCATCTTCATCTTCATCTCATCTTCATCTTTTTCTCCTCCTGCTTCTTCGCCTTTTTCTTCACCATCTCCTTCTCTTTCTCTTTCTCCATCTCCTTCTTCTTCCTCCTTCTCCTCCATAGGTTTGGGTGGTTTTGTGTAATTGGATAAGAAGTCCCCATTGCAGGCACAGGTGGTTCGTTATTGGGTAAAGGTAAAAATAATCCAGGTGTCATTTCTTGATGGGACAGTTTATCCTTAAAAGGCCTCGTAGCAAAAGTATTGTTGGGCGTTTTGTGCCTTGTTAGTGAAGAACTGCAGAACTCACAGCTGTGGGACTGTAACACAGTGAAGAAACAATAAACATCTGAGTCTGAACATGAAACTGGTCTTGGTGCCTTCAACCTGACCTCGATAGAGGCAGGAAAGTAAAGTGAGAGCCAGCAAACAGCACTGCAAACAGCAAACAGCAAACAAACAGTGCTGCAAACAGCAAACAGTGCTGCAAACAAGGTGCCTGTGTGAGGAGGGACATGTCTTGGGGATCGTGACCTCACTGATCTCTGGGCTGGGTGGGAGCTTGGGATGCGTGGGGTGGCTCAGAATGAGGGGAGCAGCTCTGGGAGGGCAGAGCTGGGCTGACCTGGGCTCCTCCAGGACCAATCCTGGGTGGAAACCTCAGTCCCGAGGTGGGATGAGAGGCCCTTCCTGTCCTTCTGTTCCTCTCCCATCTCTGACTGTTGGCTTTGAACTTTTGATTTTGGCACCGAACCCTGCCCAGCTCCCAATCCCTGTGCACTGGGAATGTTCCTCAATCAGGACAGCAGGGATTCCATTCTTCCCAAAACCTCTCTGATGGAAATTTGAGGACACCAGAACTGGAGATCACAGCATTATCCCTGTCTGGACACTTAAGTCTGGCCTAAAAGCGAAGCTTGGGGCAGGTTTTATCTACTTGCAGTAGGGCACAGCACAGAATGGACGGGGCCATTCCCAGGAATCCAAGCCCTTTATCCTCGTCCTGGGGTTTTTTGGATGAAGGGATTTCTCCTGATGCCTCAGCAGCTCCTCAGTGTTTGGTGTTAAAATTCTCTCTTCCTCTGGTGTTTCAGGGTGACAATTCCAGCACTGAACCTGGGACACAGAAAATTCCCAGCCAGGCCAGAGGCTGATTTTGGGGACAAATATTCCTAAAAAATCATGCTGGGACTTTACTGAAGGGCCTGCACACCCCTCTTCCCTGCTGGGACTCCTCTCTGCCATCCTCTATGGGATGTGGGATTCTGCTTCCCTCTCTGAATCCTTCAGGATCACAGAATCATGGAAAGCTTTTGGTGGGAAGGGACCTTACATCCCACCCAGTGCCACCTCTGCCATGGCAGGGCCACCTCCCACTGTGCCAGGTGCTTGCCAGCCCCAATGCCCAGCCTGGCCTTGGGTACTGCCAGGGCTCCAGGGGCAGCCACAGCTGCTCTGGGAATCTCTTCTCCCGGGTCTCCCCACCCCATGTCCTGTTCCACACCTGCCAGAGCCTGGGAATGCTGAAATCCTTGGAACTGAGAAGAATCCTGAACAGTTTGGGCAGAGGACAGCTCTGAGAGCTGTGACCCAGACTGGGGCAGCACTTCCCAAATCCTGGAATGAGCTCCCACAGATGCTGGAGGGACACCAACCTCCAGGGCTGTGTCTGGGTGTGCTGGGAGTGCTTTGGTGGCAACTGTGCCTTTCCCAAGGCTCAGGAAATGTCCCTGGAAGGATCCTGGATCCCAGGCAGCCGTGGTGATGGATCAGCAACAAAAAAGGTGAACTCCAGCCATGAATATTTCAGGCCTGGTGAAAATTCATCAGGAGCTGGGAATATTCCAGAGGTATGATGGGCCAGGAGCCTGCCAGCTTCAGCTGTGTCTCTGTCCCTGCCAGACATGTCCTTTTCCTTCCAGCCTCATCCTTGTCCCTTTCAGCCCTGTCCCTGTCCTGCCAGCCTCACCCCTCACCCCCTGCCTTTGTGCCAAAGGCTTTCCTAAGGAATTATCAATATTGGCAATATCAGCGATATCCCATCAATATTGGCAGTATCAGCAATACCTATCAATATTGGCAATATCAGCAATATCCCATCAATATTGGCAATATCACATCAATATTGGCAATATCAGCAATATCACATCAATATTGGCAGTATCAGCAATACCTATCAATATTGGCAATATCAGCAATATCCCATCAATATTGGCAATATCCCATCAATATTGGCAATATCAGCAATACCTATCAATATTGGCAATATCAGCAATATCCCATCAATATGGCAATAATCCATCAATATTGGCAATATCAGCAATACCTATCAATATTGGCAATATCAGCAATATCCCATCAATATTGGCAATATCAACAATGCCTATCAATATTGGCAATATCCCATCAATATTGGCAATATCAGCAATACCTATCAATATTGGCAATATCAGCAGTACCTATCAATATTGGAAGTATCAGCAATATCCTATCAATATTGGCAATATTGGCAATATCACATCAATATTGGCAATATCAGCAATGTCCATCAATATTGGCAATATCAGCAATATCCATCAATATTGGCAATATCCCATCAATATTGGCAATATCAGCAATAACTATCAATATTGGCAATATCGGCAATATCCCATCAATATTGGCAATATCAACAATGCCTATCAATATTGGCAATATCCCATCAATATTGGCAATATCAGCAATAACCTATCAATATTGGCAATATCAGCAGTACCTATCAATATTGGAAGTATCAGCAATATCCTATCAATATTGGCAATATTGGCAATATCACATCAATATTGGCAATATCAGCAATGTCCCATCAATATTGGCAATATCAGCAATATCCTATCAATATTGGCAATATCAGCAATATCCCATCAATATTGGCAATATCCCATCAATATTGGCAATATCAGCAATACCTATCAATATTGGCAATATCGGCAATATCCCATCAATATTGGCAATATCAACAATGCTATCAATATTGGCAATATCCCATCAATATTGGCAATATCAGCAATACCTATCAATATTGGCAATATCAGCAGTACCTATCAATATTGAAGTATCAGCAATATCCTATCAATATTGGCAATATTGGCAATATCACATCAATATTGGCAATATCAGCAATGTCCCATCATATTGGCAATATCAGCAATATCCCATCAATATTGGCAATATCCCATCAATATTGGCAATATCAGCAATACCTATCAATATTGGCAATATCGGCAATATCCCATCAATATTGGCAATATCAACAATGCCTATCAATATGGCAATATCCCATCAATATTGGCAATATCAGCAATACCTATCAATATTGGCAATATCAGCAGTACCTATCAATATTGGAAGTATCAGCAATATCCTATCAATATTGGCAATATTGGCAATATCACATCATATTGGCAATATCAGCAATGTCCCATCAATATTGGCAATATCAGCAATATCCCATCAATATTGGCAATATCCCATCAATATTGGCAATATCAGCAATAACTATCAATATTGGCAATATCGGCAATATCCCATCAATATTGGCAATATCAACAATGCCTATACAATATTGGCAATATCCCATCAATATTGGCAATATCAGCAATACCTATCAATATTGGCAATATCAGCAGTACCTATCAATATTGAAGTATCAGCAATATCCTATCAATATGGCAATATTGGCAATATCACATCAATATTGGCAATATCAGCAATGTCCCATCAATATTGGCAATATCAGCAATATCCTATCAATATTGGCAATATCAGCAATATACCCATCAATATTGGCAATATCCCATCAATATTGGCAATATCAGCAATACCTATCAATATTGGCAATATCCGGCAATATCCCATCAATATTGGCAATATCAACAATGCCTATCAATATTGGCAATATCCCATCAATATTGGCAATATCAGCAATACCTATCAATATTGGCAATATCAGCAGTACCTATCAATATTGGAAGTATCAGCAATATCCTATCAATATTGGCAATATTGGCAATATCACATCAATATTGGCAATATCAGCAATGTCCCATCAATATTGGCAATATCAGCAATATCCTATCAATATTGGCAATATCAGCAATATCCCATCAATATTGGCAATATCAGCAATACCTATCAATATTGGCAATATCGGCAATATCCCATCAATATTGGCAATATCAACAATGCCTATCAATATTGGCAATATCCCATCAATATTGGCAATATCAGCAATACCTATCAATATTGGCAATATCAGCAGTACCTATCAATATTGGAAGTATCAGCAATATCCTATCAATATTGGCAATATTGGCAATATCACATCAATATTGGCAATATCAGCAATGTCCCATCAATATTGGCAATATCAGCAATATCCTATCAATATTGGCAATATCAGCAATATCCCATCAATATTGGCAATATCCCATCAATATTGGCAATATCAGCAATACCTATCAATATTGGCAATATCAGCAATATCCTATCAATATTGGCAATATCAGCTCTTCCACCAAACCCTCCTGCCCTGCTCCTCAATATTGGCAATATCAGCAATACCTATCAGTATTGGCAATATTGGCAATATCCCATCAATATTGACAATATCAACAATGCCTATCAATATTGGCAATATCCCATCAATATTGGCAATATCAGCAATATCCTATCAATATTGACAGTATCAGCAATACCTATCAATACTGGCAATATCAGCAATATCCCATCAATATTGGCAATATTGGCAATATCCCATCAATATTGGCAATATCAGCAATGTCCCATCAATATTGGCAATATTAGCAATATCCCATCAATATTGGCAATATCAGCAATATCCTATCAGTATTGGCAATATCAGCAATATCCCATCAATATTGGCAATATCAGTAATATCCCATCAGTATTGGCAATATCAGCAATATCCCATCAATATTGGCAATATCAGCTCTTCCCCAGACCCTCCTGCCCTGCTCCCCACGGCCCCAGCCCAGCTGCAGGAGAGTTTTGGGGCGGATGTTTTTGGGGGATCCTCTGCTTTCCCAGGCTGTGACAGCAGAAATGTCCCTGGGAAATGGCTGGAAAGGCCTGGAAGGAGCGATGGGAATGTGTGCCAGGAGCACCAGAGGGTTGGGAATTCTGGCAGTTTCTCCCAGGTTCTCCCATCTTCCCCAGCTGAGCGTTTGTCTCAGAAATCCCAAATTCAGTTTGGGGCTGCACTGGAGCTGCTTAAAACCAGCTGAGGACACCAGCACTGACTCCTGTGTGCTTGGAGAGAGAAATTTTGGGATATTTCCATGGAAATGTCACAGCTTTGGCCACCCCAGGCTCCCTATTTGCTCTCCAGGATCTCCAGATCAGTTTGGAATGTTGGTTTTTCCCATCCCCAGCGTGTTGGCAGAGCAGAATTTTTGGATCTTCCTATTTAAATGCTGCAGCTTTGGCCACGCCAGGCTCCGTGTTTGCTCTCCAGGAGCTCCAGACCAGTTAGGCTGGGTTTGGACTTTTTGTTTTTCCCATCCCCTGGGTGCTCCTAATGCCCAGCTGTGAGCGTCTCATTCCTCATGGAGCTGAATCCCTTCAGGATCTCACATTTTTGGGATCTGCAGGGTGTCAATGCCTCCAGGATGGAGCTGAGGGATGATGGGGAGCAGATGGGACTGGCTGGGAGGTAAAGGAAGAACCTGAACCTACATCCTGCTCATTTCCCTGCTTCCCAAACAGCTCTTGATCCACGCCACCAGCTCGAGATGGGATTTGGGATCAGCTTCTCCCAGAAATCCAGCAACAGGATGAAAAGACCAGCCTCAGGCTGGGCCAGGGCAGCTCAGGGGGGGCACAGCAGGAATTTCCCCATGCAAAGGGGGCTCAGGCCTTGCCAGGGGCTGCCCAGGGAGCTCTGCAGTGCCCATCCCTGCAGGTGCCCCAGCAATTCCTGGAGGTGGCACTCAGAGCTCTGGGCTGGGGACAAGGTGGGATCAGCTGGGACTCGATGTCCTTGGAGCTCTTTTCCCACCTCATCTCTGCATCCTGAACACCAGAATCCCAAAGGCTTTTCCCACAAGGGAATATCCATCCAATGCAAGCCCAGCAGCAGAGGCGTCCCTGTCCCAGCCCCTTCTGACAGGGAACATTTCCTGTTCCCCACAGCTCCAAACCCCTCACACCAACAACATAAAAGGAACCTTGAATGTCCTTAAAATCCCATTTTTGCATATTGGGGGAAAATTTCTGCATGGAAAAGGTAGTCAGGACTTGTCAGGGGCTGCCCAGGGAGCTTTGCAGTGCCCATCCCTGGAGGTGTCCCAGCAATTCCTGGATGTGGCACTGAGGGCTGGGGACAAGGTGGGATCAGGCACAGGGTGGACTCAATGATCTTGGAGCTCTTTTCCCACCTCAGTGATTCTGGGATTCCCATCCAGGCTGGGAAGTGGCAGCAGGGATGGAGCAGCCAAGCTCGGACAGACCCTGAGCCTGGGGCAGTCCTGAATTCCATCTGGCAGTGATGCCTTGGGAAGGCTCACCTAGGACAGAGACTAGAAAGAGCTAAAGAATAAAGTAGGGATTTATTAGGAGGCCTCAATGGATCCATCTTGGGCAGCACAAGAGCCCAGCCAGGGCTATACCCCAGGTGAACCCAAAATGGTCACAAAATGTCCCACTAGCCATGGGTTCTCTCACTTTTATCAGTTCTGCTCCATTTGCATCTTGCAGTTCATTGTCCCATTCCAGCTTTAGCCCATGCAGTCCCACCCTGCTTGTTTTTCTCTCTCCAGCCCACGGTGTTTGTGCTCTTGGGCTGAGATTTGGATCATTTGTCCTTGGTGCCCAGCCGGAGTGGAATTGTTTTGTCTCCCTGCTCTGTGCAGAGAGCTCACCATCCCATAATGTGAACCCAGACCCACACACTAAAGCAGCACAGAATCTGAAAAATATAAAACCTAAAACCTGAGGCATCACCATCCCCAAACTCTGCTGTCCCTGTCCTCACACCCTGCTGTCCACTGATGCCTTGTGTGGGCTGACCTAGGACAGAGGCTGGACAGAGTTAAAGAATAAAGCAGGGATTTATTAAAAGGATCTCCTCAATGGATCCACCTTGGGCAGCCCAAGAGCCCAGCCAGGGCTGCATCCCAGGTGAACCCAAAATGGCCCCAAAAGTGGACAACCGGTCACAGAGTCTCTCATTTTTAGAAGTTCTGCTCCATTTGCATTTCGGAGTCAATTGTCCAGTTGTAGATTTAGCCCATGCAGTCCCATCCTTCTTGTTTCTTTCTCTCCAGCCCACGGTGTTTGTGCTCTTGGGGCTGAGATTTGGATCATTTGTCCTTGGTGCCCAGCTGGAGCAGGAATTGTTTTGTCTCCCTGCTCTGTGCACAGAGCTCACCATCCCATAATGTGAATCCCAGACCCACACATTAAAGCAGCACAGAATCTGAAAAATATAAAACCTAAAACCTGAGGCATCACCATCCCCACACCCTGCTGTCCACTGGTGCCTTGTGCGGGCTGACCTAGCACAGAGGCTGGACAGAGCTAAAGAACAAAGCAGGGATTTATTCAAAGGATCTCCTCAATGGATCCACCTTGAGCAGCACAAGAGCCCAGCCAGGGCTGCACCCAAGGTGAACCCAAAATGGCCCAAAAAATGGACAATCGGTCACAGAGTCTCTCATTTTTATCAGTTCTGCTCCATTTGCATCTCGGAGTCAATTGTCCAGTTGTAGATTTAGGCTATGCAGTCCCATTCTTTTTGTTTTTCTCTCTCCAGCCCACGGTGTTTGTGCTCTTGGGCTGAGATTTGGATCATTTGTCCTTGGTGCCCAGCTGGAGTGGAATTGTTTTGTCTCCCTGCTCTGTGCACAGAGCTCACCATCCCATAATGCGAAGCCCAGACCCACACACTAAAGCAGCACAGAATCTGAAAACCAGAAGAGCTGAACCGGAGGCATCAGCAGCTTCCCCAGCGCGGCTCCCAGGTGGAGAGCACCACCTGCCGACATCCCGGCCGGATTCCCGGGATCGGCCCCGCCGGCCTCGGGCCGCGCTCCCCGCGGGTGCCTTTGTTTGCTTTTTTGGGGAATCCGCAGAGTCTGGCGGCTCCAGAGGAAGGAGCAGCTCTGTGCCAGGCACCAGGACCTCCCTCGGCTCCTGGGAATCGCACAAATCCCGTTCTATGCCTGTCTGAGCAGGGTGTGATGGTCCAATACTCGCTGGAGCGTGAGCTGGCCCATCCATGATTTTGGCATTCAAATATCCAACCTTATCCCTCAGCATTTTATTGGAAAACTGTTCCAAACGCGGTAGGAAAGTGGGGAATTTTGGCTGCCTGGATGTGAAGCCAGCCATGGATTTTTGTCCCAGTGTCAGACGATTGTCCTTTGTCGCCGTGGCAGCGCTGGGCTCCGCCGAGCGTGGCTTTTCCAGGAGGGAGCTCTCCCGGAGCTCCGGATCCAGGGATTTCAATATGGATGAGCTGAGGGAAAACAGCCGTGAAAGGAAGAGCGTGGCTGATGAGCCAGAGTGGGAATTTGCCATTCCTGAATTAATCGCGGCAGGAGATGAGGCAGACGCAAGAATTGCCTCCCTCCCCGAGCCCTTGAATGGAAAATCCTCCAGGATTCCCTCTGTGACTCTTCCTCCCCTCCCTGCCCTGCCCTGGCTCTGGCTTTGCTGTCCCTGTGTCTGCTTTTCCTCTTTCCAGACACATTTTGGGATTTGTTTGGCTCTCACTCCACAACCTTCCCTCTGCTTTCCCGCCTGGAGCTCTGAGGTTGCTCCAGCACTCCCTGGATGTTTTGGAAACCAGCTGGGACATGTTTTGGGACATTCCTGCTTCTCTGGGGGACATCCTGGAGGTCCAGGAGAACCAACTCCTCCTCTCCTGGATCCTCCTGGATGGATGGAGCACATGGAAAATCCTCCTGCCCAGCAGCACGGAGGGCTCCTGCCCCACTCCTGCACTCCAGGGATCAGGGAGCCTTTCCCCGTCCCAGTTTGGGGCTGCCAGGGGGTGCTGGCACCTGAAATCCATGGAACAGGGTTCCTGCCTGGAGTGGGCAGCACTGGAAGGTGGGATGGAGATCAGCCAGGTGGGAATCGGCTTCCCAAGGGCTGGGAATTCTCGGAAAAAGAGAGGGCCATGCAAAGGAAGGGTTGTTCCTGCTGCCACCAGGCACTGGGATGCACCGGGGTGTATTGGGATGTACTGGGATGTCCTGGGATGTAGTGGGATGTACTGGGATCTATTTGGATGTATTGGGAGGCACTGGGATGTACTGGGATGCACTGGGATGTGCTGGGATGCACTGGGATGCACTAGGAGGCACTGGGATGTGCTGGGATGCACTGGGATGTACTGGGATCCACTGGGATGCACTAGGAGGCACTGGGATGTGCTGGGATGCACTGGGATGTACTGGGATCCACTGGGATGCACTAGGAGGCACTGGGATGTACTGGGATGCACTGGGATGCAGTGGGATGTGTTGGGATGCGCCTGGATGTACTGGGGTGTATTAGGATGCAGTGGGATACACTGAGATGCACCTGGATGTACTGGGATGCACTGGGATGTATTGGGAGGTATTGGGATGCACTGGGATCCACTGGGATGCACTGGGGTGTACTGGGATGTACTGTGATGTATTGGTATGTTTTGGGACACATTGGGATGTACTGGGATGCACTGGGATGCATTGGGATGCACTGGGATGTACTGGGATGAACTGGGATGCAGTGGGAAGCACTGGGATGTACTGGGATGTGCTGGCATGTACTGGGAGGTATTGGGATGCACTAGGATGCACTGGGGCATATTGGTATGTTATGGGATGTACTGGGATGAACTGGGATGGTTGCTCTGCTCTTCTTGGAGCTGTGAAATTCGTGGATTCAGCCCCAAACCTTTCTCCCCTCCCCATTCAACTCAGGCAGGAAAACCCCGCTGTTCTCTTTGAGCTTCACTGTGACCTTTCCCATCAGGGCTTCTCTCCATTTCATTTTCCAGGAGTTTAAAGGAACGCTTCAAATCCCAAGGAAATCCATTCCTTTTTCATTTGCCTGGTGGGTTTTTTCCCCCTCATTGACCTAAATTCAGTTTCCTCATCACAAATTCAGTTTCCTCATCACCCCTTGCCCCAGATTTTTATTTTCTTTGCATGGCAAGAAGCCAAAAGAGAGAGGAAAAAAAAGAAAGTGGAAGGAAAAAAAAAAAGAACGAGGAGACATCTTCATAAAGCTCCATTTGTTGAATTTCCTGGAGGAGCCCGATCTCAGCTTTCCTGCTTTTTATTCCCACAGAATCCAGGTGTGCTTTGCCCTGCTGGCCTAATTGGCTCCCAGTTGGATCCATCAGGGTTGTGGATGGGAGTGTGGCAGGGGAGATGGGAGGTGGGAAATGCCTTAAAAATCCAGTTGTAAAATCATGGAATATCCCAAGGTGGGAGGGATCCACAGGGATCATCGATTCCAGCTCCTTCCTTGCACAGAGCAACCTCAAATTTGGATCAGCCAAGCAGCAGAGCCATCAGGATCACCGATGGGAGAGTGGCAGAGGAGATAGGTGGTAGAGAATGGATTAAAATTCCAGTTGTAAAATCATGGAATACCCTGAGGTGGGATACTGTGTCCAGTGCTGGCCCCTCAGTTTGGGAAGGACATTGGGATGCTTGAGCACGTCCAGGGGGGACAACGAGGCTGGGGAGGGGCTGGGAACTCAAATCCTGTGAGGAAGCCCTGAGCAAGCTGGGGGTGCTCAGCCTGGAGAAAAGGAGGCTCAGGGGTGCCCCCATCACTCTCACAGCTCCTGAAAGGTGCCTGTGCTCAGCTGGGGCTGGGCTCTGTCTGCAGGCACTGACAGAACCAGAGCACACAGCCTCGAGCTGCCCCAAGGGAAATACAGGTTGGATAGCAGGAAAAGGATTTTTACAGAAAGGTGATAAAGTTCTGGAATGTTCTGCCCGGGGAGGTGGTGGAGTCACCATCCCTGGGGTGTTTAACAAAGCCTGGATGTGGCACTGGGGGCCAGGGTTGAGTTGAGGGGTTGGGGCTGGGTTGGACTCGATGGTCTTGAAGGTCTCTTCCAACCCAGTGATTCTGGGAATTCTGTGGGAGGAATCCACAGGGATCATCGATTCCAGCTCCTTCCTTGTACAGAACACCCTCAAATTTGGATCAGCCAAGCAGCAGAGCCATTGGGATCACGGATGGGAGCGTGGCAGAGGAGATGGGTGGTAGAGAATGGATTAAAATTCCAGTTGTAAAATCATGGAATATTCTGAGATGGACAGGATCCACCGGGATCATCAGTTCCAGCTCCTTCCCTGCACAGAGCACACCAAAATTTGGGTCAGCAGAGCCACTGTGATCGTGGATAGGAGGTGGGAAATGGATTAAAATTCCAGTTGTAAAATCACGGAATATCCTGAGATGGAAGGGATCCACAGGGGTGGATGGATGATGGATGGAGGGATAATGGATGGAGGGATGGATGGATGGATGGATGGATGGATGGATGATGGATGGATGGATGATGGATGGATGGATGATGGATGGATGGATGATGGATGGATGGATGGATGGATGGATGGATGGATGGATGGATGGATGATGGATGGATGGATGATGGACGGATGGATGATGGATGGATGGATGGATGGATGGATGGATGGATGGATGGATGGATGGATGGATGGATGGATGGATGATGATGGATGGATGATGATGGATGGATGGATGGATGGATGATGGATGGATGGATGGATGGGGGATGGATGGATGGATGGATGGATGGATGATGGATGGATGGATGGACGGACGGATGATGGATGGATGGAGAGACGGGAATCCCCCAGTGTGGGAAATTAATTTGTAGAAAATCCATTTTCTACAGTTCATTTTCTTTTCAAAATTCAAAAATGAATTTTTTACAAATTCATTTCCCACACCCCAGCCACCACGTCCAAGGGCAGGTGACAATCAGGAAGTCACGGAGGGACTCAGGGCTGTGAATGCCCCTGCAGACCCTGCCCTGGATGGGGCTGTCTGGAAGGATTTTCCTGGAGTAAAGCACAGCTCAGTCCCAGGAATTCTCCTTTTTCCAGGCCATGGTTCCATTTCCATCCCCTGACCTTTCAGCTGAGCGAGCTCTTCTGCTCCAGACCCCAGGCAAGACTCCCGGATCCAGCACCAGGAATTCCCTCTGGAAGGGATGGGAGGCGGAGAGCCCTGAGCTCTTCCTGGGCTCTCCATAAATCCAGGAAAATTGAAAAAGCCCTGCCAGGACCCGTGGGCTCCGGCACATCATGTTTGGGCTGAATAAACATCTCTGTCTCCATGGAAAAGTTCACCCATGCTCAGAAAACATCTGGGGCAGAGCTGCTGTGGTTGTAAATTTGAGGAGGGGATGTTTAGCTTATTTTAATGATTTTTAAATAATATTTTAATAATTTTTAGGTTTTATTTTAATAATAAATGGATTGTCCATTTTCCCCCTTGGAATTTCTCCCCAGGAAGGACAGGCTGGAGAGGCTGTGGCAGATTCCTTGTTTAAGGATTAAAAAAATAAAGTGTGGATGTGGCAATTTCTGAGGGATTTTCCATCCTTAGTGGCCCTGATTCTTTGTGCCTCAGTTTCCCCATCTGGGGTCAGAGGGGTGTCACAAAGCCAAGGAAGATCTGGGAGGATCCACGGGATCCCATGGGATCACTGTGAAAGGGATTCAGCCCCAAAGGGATTCAGAGATCCTTTTTCCAGTTACCCTGGTGATGGGAATTGCTCTCAGATCCTCCTGGATGGGTTTTGGGAGGAGCACCCGGCCAGGTTTGGGCTCTGGAAGCTGCGGGGAAGGGATTCCTTCAGCAGGGAGGGAGGGAAAATCTGAGATTCCCAGGATAAGGTGATGTGGAACCCCAACTCCTCCAGCTCCTCCCATGCTGCTTTCCAAGGGGTGTTTGGGGCAGATCCCTGCTCTGGGAATGCCCCAGCCTGGGGGCGTTGTTTGGGGTAAATCCAGGGGATATTTGCCCTCTCCAGCCTCATTCTGCTCTCATTTGTTCCCAGGCACATCTGGAGCATCCTTGGTGATGCTGGCAGGGAATATGGCAGGGAGAAGGGACAGGGATGGAGAAATGCTCCAAAGGGTCCTGCTCTGTCTCATCTGGAAGGAAACCCCAGCCCCACCCCTCACCTCAAAATCTTCCTTTCCCTTCCTGCTTTAACGGCTTCATCAACATCTCCAATCCCGCTGGGATGGCTCAGGGAAAATCCTAATTCCCCATTCCCTTTGGGCTGCTGGGATGGCTCAGGGAAAACCCTGAATTCTCAATTCTCTTTTAGGCAGCTGGGATGGCAGCAAGGGCATTCCAGGGGAGAAAATGAGGCAGGAGAAGGGAGAAAGGACTGTAGTATTGGAATAAGAATCCCAATATTCCCAGTTAGATTGTGCCTGGGCCAGTCTGACCCTCGCTGCTGGGCCAAAGGCAGCAACTGCGGTGTATCACCCCAGAGATACCTTGGCTTGCTGGAGATTGCAGCTGGGCACTGAACAAGTCCAGGCTTGTTAGGAACCCCGTTTACCTCAGGAGGAATGGCTTCAGGCGATGGTGAAGAGAAAAAGGATGGATTCTGCTGGAGGGTTTAATGTCCAGAGGTTTATTCCATGGGTACAGAGATCTGATCGTGAGCAACTGCTCCAACAGAATCCCGGCCGCATGGTCTGATCACCTTTTAAGCTCAGGGACAGGGGGAGGGGAGGTACAGGTGAGCCACCAACCAGGTGAGAGGGGCAGGGTCTCAGGGGAAGATGACACCCAGACAGGCCAATGACCCCTGGGCATAGGGGCATCCTTTGAACTTGACCAACCACACGACGCCTTGCTGGAATGTTCAGCCTGATTGACAGGACTCACTCAGCATGGGGGCAAGGGGGAAGGGAGAGAGGCACAGGCACGCCTGGGGAAGGAAGTTTACAACACACTGCAACAGGACAGATCGTAAATATTCCAATGAATTCAAGGGATTCAGGGAATTCAAGATGTGCGTCCGAACTGGAACAAGTTGCAGAGAAAATCCTGGCTGCTGCCCTTCCCTGGCTTCCCATTTTCCTGGCTTTGTCCCCCTAAGGATCAGCTGGAGAAGAGGGGAGGGACTGGGCAGAGAAGGAGACTCAGAGGAGCTGGGAATCCAAACCTCTCCACAAAGAGCTTTTCCTGCTTTTCCTTCTCTCTCCTGGCTCCTTGTCCTGCCCTTTCCACTCAGATCCTGGACCTGTGCCCACGGGGAATGCTTTGGGTTGGGACAGACCTTAAATCCCCTCCAGTGCCACCCCTGCCGTGGCAGGGACACCTCCCCCTGTGCCAGGTGCCCCAAACCCCAATGTCCAGCCTGGCCTTGGGCACTGCCAGGGCTCCAGGGGCAGCCACAGCTGCTCTGGCAATTCCAGCCCAGCCCCTGCCCACCCTCACAGGGGGAATTCTTCCCAAATATCTTCATCCTGATCCTCACAGGTAGAATTTACCCCAAACATCTTCATCCTAATCCTCAAAGGGAGAATTTTATCCCAGACATCTTCATCCTAATCCTTACTGGGCGGAATTTATTCCCTAAGATCTTCATCCTAATCCTCACGGGAAGAATTTATCCCAAATATCTTCATCCTAATTCTCATGGGGTGGGAGGAATTTATCCCAAACATCTTCATCATAACCCTCACAGGGAGGAATTTACCCCAAACATCATCGTAATCCTTACTGGGGGGAATTTATTCTCAAACATCTTCATTTCTAATCCTCCTGGGAGGGAATTTATCCCAAACAAACCCGTAATTAGTGCTCAGCAGATCAGCAGAGCCATTTCTCCTTCAGCTCCCATTTTTCCCTTCCCTCTTCCCTCCCCTCCAATTATGGAATTAGAGGCAGAGAAAAGCAGGGGTGGCCCTTGGGCTGATTGCTGCTGGAGGGGTAATTAATGCTAATTAATGCCTAACAACCTGCCTGCTTTCCTAGCTCGCTTCATCTCCCACGTGCAGCCGGAGCATCGCTCCCTGCATCCCCAGGCTGGGGAAAATTCACCTGTTGGCAGCAAAATCTGTTACATGTTTGGAACCACCTGTTTCACCCCAAAATATGCCAGGAGCCGTGGTGAGGAGCTGCTGGAATTTGTGGAATTTCAGCCTCTGAAGGCTCCATGTCGCCCCAAAATGATGAATCCCAAATATCTTCATCCTAATCCTCACCTTGGGGTATTTATTCCCAAATAATTTAATGTAATCCTTACATTAAGGAATTTATCCCAAATATCTTCATCCTAATCCTGACAGGGGGGAATTTATCCCAAATATCTTCATCCTAAATCTCACAGGGAGAATTTATCCCAAATGTCTTCATCCTAATCCTCATACAGGGGAATTTATTCACAAATAACTTCGTGTTATCCTTACATTAAGGAATTTATCCCAAATAACATCATACTAATCCTGACAGGGGGGAATTTATCCCAAATATCTTCATCCTAAATCTCACAGAGAGAATTTATCCCAAATATTTTCATCCTTATCCTGACAGGGGGGAATTTATTCCCAAACATCTTCATCCTAATCCTCATGGGGGGAATTTATCCCAAATATCTTCATCCTAATCCTGACAGGGAGGAATTAATGCCAAATATCTTCATCCTAATCATCACAGGAGGGAGTTTATTCCCAAATACCTTCAGCCTAATTGTCAAGCACTCCAGTCCATCCTGGATCTGTCTCCTCTTTGTGTCTCTGCCTTCCTGAGCTGTGTCCCTGTCCCTCACCCTGGCCACTGGCTCAAGCTGTCCCCAAAGGGATGCTCATTCTTTATATCCTGTTTCTGTGGAGGTTTGGGATCTCCCTGGGATTATTTTGAGCAGCTGGGCTGTGGGGTCATGAGGCAGGACTCAGGTGGGATTTAGGGAATGCCCCCTGTGTGGGCATCCACACAGGACTGAAAGCTCAGGGGGAAGAGCTTCCTCTGTGGGTGGTTTTGGGATGGGAGGTGGGGATGAACCTCCAGGGAAACTGGGACTCACTGGAGATGTTGGGATGAGCAGCCCTTGTGTGGTTGAGGCTGCTAAGCCTGACTTTAAAGAGCTCGTTAGGATTTGGTTTAGGCAATGCTCAGGTCTTTCCTTCACCAGCTCTGGTTGTAAACATGGATGGCTTGGAGCTGAAATATTCCATTCCTCGGAGCTGCACTTCACTGGGGCTCTTGGACACCTTTGATCCTGGGCCTGTGACCACAGGGAATGGTTTGGGTTGGGAGAGACCCTAAATCCCATCCCATTCCCCCCGTCCATGGCAGGGACACCTCCCACTGTCCCAGGTGCTCCAGTCCCAATGTCCAGCCTGGCCTTGGGCACTGCCAGGGCTCCAGGGGCAGCCAAGAGAGATCTTGGCATGTAAGAAAAAAATCCTTATATATAGAAATATTTATCCAAAGGCCGTTTTTGTGGGTTTTGGGAACAGAGTTGGTGAAAGCACCTGGAGTTCTCGGTTTAAGCACCGGATGCTGCTCCCTGCCAGGCTCGGATACAATCCCAGCTCAGCACCTTGGGTTTGCAGGGACAAGTGAAGTGACCTTGCAGGAACAGCTCTGCTTTCACCCCATAAACACAATGCTGCCCAAAGGCAAATTCCCACTGTGCCATTCCCTCAGGGAACAAAACACCCCCTGCCAGTCTTTGCCCAACCTTTGACTCAGCAGAAGCAGCCAGGAAAAACAGGAGAGGGGAGTTTGCTCCTGTTTAATGGGGCCTCACTGAGATCTCTGAGATCTCCAAGGGTTTCTCCAGTCCTAAATACACTGGGAGAGCTTTAGATCACCCTGAGAGGAATTTTGGGTGCTCAAATCCACGGATTCTGCATGGCATGGGATGGGGGCAGAGGGCACAGTGAGGAATTTGGGAATCTCTGCTCAGGAAGAGGCAGCAAAATGAACCTTTCTTTGTCTGGAGGCAGCTTTGGGATGAATAAATCCAGCAGCTCTCCTGCCAGGCCAAATTCTCTTCCATTGATGATGGATTTTAGGATCGTTTCCAGCCTGTTGGAATGTTGGGGGACACAAGACAGATGATGGACTTTGGACCGGGTTAACATAAGAGACTTGATAACAGGATGCCTTGGAAAAGCAAATGAACTTTGAAAATAAGACCTGGATTGCAAGAAGATTCAATCAAACAGGTTTACCAGAAAAAGAAAATCCCATTAAACTCAGCAAGCAAGAGATGTTGTTACATGCATAAGTTTGTGTGTGTGATTTTAACCTAATCACTGCAGTACACATTATCAGTTTTCCTGAAATAGTACCTAAGTGTTTGTATCCCACAATAAAATCAGATTCTGATCACTGAATCAGTCTCCCAATCTCTCTCCATTGCCGACTGCCATCCTCTGGTTCCTGCCCAAAACCCCACATTGGCCTCCCCTTCCTGATGGGAAAGAGGCACAGGCCGGTCCTGGAAGTGTGGGAGGGGATGTGGGGAAAGGGATGTAGGGATGTCCCAGATTGCAAGGCAAGATGTATTCTAGTGCATCTATTCATCATCTGTATGGCAGCTGTCTCCTGTTCAGCGGGCAGTTTTCCTTATCTCTTCCCACTCCTCCTTCCCTCGGGAGACACCTGCTGATAACAGCTATTGGATGTCCCTGCATGGCTGATAAGAACTACAGCATCCCATTGGCAGATGGGAGCCCAGAGGGAGGAGCCAAGCATTCCTACCCGGATAGAATCTGGAGATTCTGCAACACCAGCACGGCTTCTGCACTGGATTGCCCAGAGGAACAGCAGCTGCCTCTGCCCCTGGATCTTCAGAGGCAGAGACTGCACCTTTCTCCAGGATCCCTGCTCCAGCAGAACCAGCCCTGACACTGCAGGAGGGCTGAGCCACAATTCCAATGGCACTGCTGCCAACAGCCTGACCCACAGGGTGTCAGGTTGGGTTCTGACTCAGGCAGTGTTGGTTTAGTTCACTGCATTGTTTATTTTATCCTTTATTTTCTTTCCTATTAAATAACTGTTATTTCCTGCTCCCATATTTTTTGCCTGAGAGCCCCTTAATTTAAAATTGATAACAATTTGGAGGGAGGGGGTTTGCATTTTCCATTTCAGGGGAGGCTCCTGCCTTCCTTAGCAGACACCTGGCTTTCCAAACCAAGACAAGGGAAGGGGATGTGGGAAATGGGAGGTGGGGAAGGGGAAGAGAAAGTATGGAATGGGATGAGGGGATGGTATGTGAGGAAAGGAAATGGGATGTGGGGAAAGGGATGTTGGGAAAGGGATGTACTCCCAATATCCCAGAGTGATCCCAGATGTGCTGCTGGGTTGGTTTTTCCTGCAGGCTGGGCTCACATGCAGGGACAGCCATTGGAACAATTCTGCCTCCTAATTTTCAGCCCAAATTTGTGCTGGGCCACAGCAAAAATCCTTCTTGGTTTTCCAGCCTGGTTCATCCCTGTGGGGAGCAGCACTTGGGGCAGTGATCCAGTGGTCTCCAGTTCTCTGCTCATTGGGAACATTTCCTGGCAGGACAGGGAACTTTTTTCTGAGTGACTGTTGGGGCTGGAAAAATCCTCTTTGGACAAATCCCCCTGCTCCAGTGAGCCCCAAACTCCCCCGAGATCTGTTTCCTCAGGGCCATGGATGCTTAATTAACCCTTTTATGCTGCTGGATGGGGAATTTTTGGGGCAGAAGCTTGGCAGAGGAAAATCCCGAGCTTTGTTAAAGCTTTAAGAACCTTTGAGCTGCCTGGAGCAGCCAGGGATGGGCTTGGGCACCACCACCCTGCACTTGACCTTTTCCTGCTCTTCCACCCCTCAGGGACAAACCCAGCTGGAGAGGAGCCGGGAGTTCAGGGCAAACGGAAACCTCGGCAGCTGTGGGGGCTCTGGGAGGGCTGTGGGGCTGGGACACTGGGATTCCACCTCCTCTCCCTCTCCTTGGCAAAAATTCCTTGTCCTGGGTGGGGTTTGCCCCGGGAAGGGGATGTTGGGATGTTGGTAGAGGACTTCGTGACCCTTTTTTCTGCCGAGTGGGCACTGAAAGGGACTGGGAGCTGAACAAGGGGCTGTTGTTCCCAGGCCATTCCCAGCACAAGAACAAAGTTCAAACAAACAACAGGAGACTGTTCCCGGTGCTTTTCTGTTGGAACTCCTTGGCCTGGGGTGGTTCAGGGCTGGAAATTCCTAAGAGTTCCAAACCAATCCCAAAAGATGCTGGGGAAAGACCTTGAGGGTTCGAGCAGGGAGGCGCCACTGCTGCCTTGAAACATCCCCCACCTGCTGGGGGTGGAATTTCAGAGTCTGAGAATCCTGGAATGGTTTGGGTTGGAAGGGACCTTAAAGCTGGATCCTGCTCCATCATCCCAGGGGCTCCTGTTCCATCATCCCAGGAGATCCTGCTCCATCATTCCAGAGATCCCTGCTCCGTCATTTCATGGGGATCCTGCTCCATCAATCCAGGGGTTCCTACTCAATCATCCATGGGGATCCCCTCCATCATCCCAAAGGGGTTCTGGCTCCATTGCCCCAGGGGTTCCTGCTTCATCATCCCAGGGGATCCTGTTTCATCAATCCAGGGGTTCCCGCTCCATGATCCATGGGGATCCCCTCCATCATCCCAAAGGGGTTCTGGCTCCATCATTCCAGAGATCCCTGCTCCATCATTTCATGGGGATCCTGCTCCATCAATCCAGGGGTTCCTACTCAATCGTCCATGGGGATCCCCTCCATCATCCCAAAGGGGTTCTGGCTCCATCATCCCAGGTGTTCCTGCTCCATCATCCATGGAGATCCTGTTCCATCATTCCAGGGGTTCCCGCTCCATCATCCATGGGGATCCCCTCCATCATCCCAAAGGGGTTCTGGCTCCATTGCCCCAGGGGTTCCTGCTTCATCATCCCAGGGGATCCTGTTTCATCAATCCAGGGGTTCCCGCTCCATGATCCATGGGGATCCCCTCCATCATCCCAAAGGGGTTCTGGCTCCATCATTCCAGAGATCCCTGCTCCATCATTTCATGGGGATCCTGCTCCATCAATCCAGGGGTTCCTACTCAATCGTCCATGGGGATCCCCTCCATCATCCCAAAGGGGTTCTGGCTCCATCATCCCAGGTGTTCCTGCTCCATCATCCATGGAGATCCTGTTCCATCATTCCAGGGGTTCCCGCTCCATCATCCATGGGGATCCCCTCCATCATCCCAAAGGGGTTCTGGCTCCATTGCCCCAGGGGTTCCTGCTTCATCATCCCAGGGGATCTTGCTCCATTATCCATGAGGATCCTGCTCCATCATTCCAGAGGTTCCTGCTCCATCATCCCAAAGGAGCTCCTGCTGGGGTCCTGCTCCACCATCCCAGGACACCTAAAAAGCTCCTTTTCCTGGGTATTTTTTGGAGTTTAGGCACAAAGTGGAATCTCTGCTCCATTCTGTGGGATCGCTTCCAGAAAATCTCATTATCTGTTTGTTTATTGAATTAGAGGAGGTTGGAATGGTCTCCTGGCCCTCCTGCCATTCCTGCAGGAGAATGGGAACACATTTGGAGCAGTTATTTATCCGAGCAGAAAACATTAATGTGTTGGGATGTGGCACTTGGAGTCCAGGAGTGTCCTGTCCATTAAGCTGGAACTCAATTAGCCAAGAAAATGGAGCCAAATGAAGATCTGGAGCTGCAGAGAACATGGGAGAAAATCATCCTCATTCCCAGGATGCCAGGGCTCTGTCCTGCTCTTCCAGGACCAAGGAGGATCTGTTGTGGTAGAGGAAAGGGGATGGTTTGAAACCAAAGGAGGTTTGGTTTGGTTTAAATTGGGTGCAAGGAGAAAATTTTTATGATTTAGGTGTAAAACACTGGCACAGGTTCCCAGAGAAGCTGGGAGCTTCTTCCCAAGATCCCATCCAGCCCTGCCCTCTGGCAGTGGAAGCCATTCCCTGTGTCCTGTCCCCCAGCCCCTGTCCCAGATCCCTCCCCAGCTCTCCTGGAGCCCCTTTAGGCAAAACCCCAATCCTGGAGCATCAGTGGGGACAGAGCCCAGCTCCATACACAGCCTGTCCTGCTGCAACCATTCCCAGACCCCTCCAGCCCAGACTTTTCCCTGCTTTTTTCCTGCTATTCCCTCTCCAGATCCTGCTTAACTCCCTCAGTTCATCCACTTTTTTTTTCCACCTCCATTTTGATGCTTCTGGCAGCTCCACGATGCTCCTGCAGCCCAGTTGTCAAAAAGCCCTTCCCAATAAATCCCATCTGAGCTCCAGAGGAACCCATTCCTTGCAGCCCATTTGCTGCCTCCTGTCAGAGATCCTGCAGGGTTCCATTAAATTGGAGATGGAAAACAATTCGGAGAACAATGAAAATCTGTGCCTTTGAAAAGAGAAATGTTTGGCTTTAAAGGTATTGTTTCCATGGAACAAACAGAATCCTGGAATGGTTTGGGTGGGAATGGACCTTAAATCCCCTCCAGTGCCACCCCTGCCATGGCAGGGACACCTCCCAGTGTCCCAATGTCCAGCCTGGTCTTGGGCACTGCCAGGGCTCCAGGGGCAGCCACAGCTGCTCTGGCAATTCCAGCCCAGCCCCTGCCCACCCTGCCAGGGAACAATTCCCAGTTCCCAAGATCCCATGTAATCCAAACCTCTTCTCCTATCCTTGCATTCCCTTGTACGTGAAATAAATCTCAGAATGGTTTTGGATGGAGAAAAGTTTCGGTGAGGAGCTCTCAGAGCTCTCCCCCTCCTTTATCCTGGCCCAGGAGATGAAGCACAGATAAAGAGCCTGGAACTGGGAGCTGGGAGCACCCCACCTTCCCCAGAAGTGAAAAGTGTCAGGAAGGGAAATAATTCCAACTTCTCCTGCCGATTTCCACTTTGGATCCATCAGGAAACCTCCCCAGAAGCATGGGCATGGTCACCCCCAGGCTTTGGGAATCATGCACCCCTTCCTGCTGGATTTAGGAATTGTTTATGACAGGAAACCTTCCATGTGCTCATCTCAGAGCCCCTGGCAGAGGGGAGATCCTGCCAGTGAAGTTCTCTGCATGGATTTTCCCTTTTTTTCCCTCAGAAATACTGCTGGTTTTGAGCAGTCACCCCCCACGCTGCTCTTTTGCAGGCCAGGCCACATAAAACATCCCCAGCTTTTTTGTGGGTGGTGTTCCCTCATCCCGGCTTTTCCTGCCACCACAACTCTTCTGTTTGGGACAATTGCATCCCATTCCTGCCTCCCAGGGAGGCCATCCTTGCCTTTAATCTCCAGGGCATCCTACTGGAAACACAGGGAGACAAAGAGGCCAACTCTGCAAATGGCCTGAAAGGGCTCTTTGTTCTCTCCTGGCTGGGGCTGCAGCGCCATTTCCAGCCCACTTCAAGTCTCCCTTTCATTTTTTTTTTCCCCTTGGAATTCAGTCATTTCAGCCATCCCCAGCTCCTTGCAGGAACTCTTCTGAGTGGGGAAAGTTTTCAAGCTGATTTTCACCCAGGAGCCCTCCAGGCTTTGGCTCTGCTGAGCTCTGGCCCAGCCGTGCTGATTTTTCATCCTCTTGGGTTCCTGGAAGAGCTGCGGGACATGGAATGAGTTCCTGTCTTGGTTTGAAGAGAGGTGTCTGCTGAGGAAGGCAGGAACCTCCCCTGAAATGGAAAATGCAAACCCCCTCCTTCTGAATTGCTATAAATTTGAAATTAGGGGCTATCAGGCAAAGATATGGGAATAGGAATAGCAGTTTTGCACTAGGAAATTAAAAATACAAATGCAAGAGTACAAAACCCTGCCAGAGTGAGAGCAGGCCCTGGCACGCTGTGGCTCAGGCTGGTGGCACAGCCCCATCCCATGGGGGCTCAGCCCTCCTGCAGTGCCAGCTGTGGCTCTGCTGCAGCAGGGATCCTGCACAAGGGGGGAGTTTTCCTCTGCAGCTCCAGGGCTGCTGCAGATGGGCCTGGGCTCCCTCTGGCCATGCAGGGCAGCAGAAAGCTGCTCCTCTGGCAATGCAGGGGGCAAAGGCTGCTGTGCTGTGCCAGGCTCAGATTGCATCCAGGCAGGAATGCTTGGCTCCTGCCCTGGGCGCAGCATCTGCCCATGGGATGCTGGAATTGGATCAGCCCTGCAGGGACACTCAGTGGCCATGGACAGCAGAGATCTCCTGGAGGGAGGATTGGCTGTGGGAGAGATGAAGAAAACTGCCCCAAGCACAGCAGAGAACTGCCCCAGCTCTGACAGAACACACACCCAGGTAAATTTTCAGCCTAAAACAGTTCCAGAGCTGTGTCAGAGCCCAGTGGAGAGGTGTCAATAACCAAGATTTTGCTGCTTTCTCCCCTTAGTTCTGCTCCCTCAGCAGTGACTGGGGAAGGACCCACAGGAGAATGCCGAGGTTGGGATTAAAACCCATCAATAATTTCTGCTCTCCCTCCTTTTCCTTTGTTTTCCTGGAATTAGGTCTGGTAACAAGAGGAATTGACTCCTGCTAAGCTCTGGGTATCCTGTTGCTCAACATTCTGATGGATTTATGGTGAATTTTATGCCAAAATCCTGTGAAATGAGCTTGGGGGGTGAGCTGATCTCTCAAAGAGCTGGGGGGGCATCACTCAGCGGGGATGGCACCTGGGGATTGTGCCAAGGCTTCTTCCAGACCAAATTATCCAACATTTTCAGCAATGATCTGCAGGAAAATCACTGCTGATAACACCAGGATTGGCAGAGCAATCAGCAACAGGGAAGATGCTGCAGTCAGAGCAAGCTGATGCCCTAAATAATTCAGATTAATTCAAACGAGGTGGAATTGGAATCAAAATAAACTCAAGGTCACTTCTTGAGGAGAAAACAAATGAGAACCAGACCTGGGAAATGCAAAATTATTTGTGGGAGTAAAAGAGGGGAGTGTGTCTGGGATGGGAGGGGTGAGCAGGAGCTCCACAGAAAATGGGGCTGGATATTAAATATCCAATATTAAATGGGAATTATGGGATGGGGAATTATGGGATGGGGAATTAGGAACTGACTTTGCCTGGTCCAGGGGCTGGCAGAAAGTCCTTGAATTTGGTGCTGGCATTTTGCAAAGGTCGTCAGACTTCCAAGGGGGCAGTGGGAGCCCTTCCAAGGCTGTCAGGAGCAGCAGAGCTGCCTCCTGTGCTCCCTGCTTTTAGCTCATCCCAGGAAGATCAAGGGATAACTTGATTATTCCACCTAAAAACCAGGCCAGGGGAAACACTGAGGTCTAAGGAGCTCTCTAAACGTGCAGGGATGGACAGAACATGGCCCTGATAACGGAGCACCCCCATGGAAATGAGGGAGGGAGCCCCAGCCTGGCCCTGAGCAGCGACATCCCCTGATTTTATTTTTTATTTGATTCAGGAATGATCCGGGGGGAAGAAGCAAACGCTGATTTTAACAAGGCCAAAATGGGGAAGGGGGATGGGATAAAACAAATAAAAAGGAGCCTTGTCTGCGTGTCCTGTTGGATTTGGGTCCTGGCCAGGCCGCTGGACCCGGTTCAGCTCCACAATCACACCTTGGTGAGTGCAGGGAAATTCAGGGAAATTCAGCTTTAACTGGCTGCTGGTGATGTGTTCCTGCTGCTGCTCATGTGTCAGGGCTGGAGATGGGAGGTGCTGGGGAAAAAGGGAGACTCCAGGCTGGTTTGGGATCAGGACTCTCTGTAACATTTATGGAATCCTCAGGGTTTCATATTTAAAGGAAATATGGATTGGATGGAAAAGGGGCTCTGAGGAAACTCAGGGACAGGGTGAGGGCTGTGCTCAGGAATTCCAGGAGAGTCTGTGAGCTGGGGAAGAAACCTGGAACTGGGATTATGGGATTCAAGTCTGATCTGCACCCCTGGGTGCCCTTGGAGGGGGTTCCTGGGCCCACATCCCCCTGCCCCAGGCTGGGAACACCAGCAGGGCCTGGATTGTTGTTGAAGATTGCAATGCAAGATGTTTCCATTACCATCTGTATGGCAGATTACCTTTGTCAAGTAGGCAGTTTGCCTTATCTCTCTCTTTGAGTGACCACATTCACACCTCCCTCGGGAGGGGACACCTGCTGATAAGAGGCCATTGAATGTCCCTGCATGGCTGATAAGAACTACAGCATCCCATTGGCAGATGGGAGCCCAGAGGGAGGAGCCAAGCATTCCTACCCGGATAGAATCTGGAGATTCTGCAACACCAGCACGGCTTCTGCACTGGATTGCCCAGAGGAACAGCAGCTGCCTCTGCCCCTGGATCTTCAGAGGCAGAGACTGCACCTTTCTCCAGGATCCCTGCTCCAGCAGAACCAGCCCTGACACTGCAGGAGGGCTGAGCCACAATTCCAATGGCACTGCTGCCAACAGCCTGACCCACAGGGTGTCAGGTTGGGTTCTGACTCTGCCAGTGTTGGCTTAGTTCACTGCATTGTTTATTTGACCCTTTATTTGTTTTTCTTTTCCCTATTAAAGAACTGTTATTTCCTGCTCCCATATTTTTTGCCTGAGAGCCCTTTAATTTAAAATTTATAGCAATTCAGAGGGCTGGGGAAGGTTTCCGTTCTCCATTTCAGGGGAGGCTCCTGCCTTCCTTAGCAGACTCCTGTCTTTCCAAACCGAGACAACTGTGGTGCCCCCACAGCAGGCAGAAGCCATGGCAGATCCTGGGGAATCCCACCTGGAAAGACTCTACAGCTTTCCCTGGATCTCCACCCTCCCTTCCCTGTGCCCACGGCCTCTGGAGCTCCAAATCCACGGGATGTGCCTGGAGCTGGGGTGGGAAAGCACCGGGATCAGTGTGAGTGCTGCTCATCCTACAGCAGCCTGCAGGACCCCAGGAGACCCTGGAGAAGGATTGGAAAATCCTGTGTCCTTCCCAGAGGTTCCCAGAGGTGGCAGGGACCCAGCTCCTGGTGGGATTTAGTCCTTGAGCAAATCAGAGAATTCGGTGTTGGAAAAACCTCTGAGATCATGGATCCTACCATTCCCAGCACTGCCAAGGCCACCACTGAATGTCCCCAAGTGCCACCTCCAGGTGGATTTTAAGTCCCTGCAGGGAGAGGATGCACCTGCTGAGCCCTGGGTCCTCCTCTCCTTTTGGCAATCAGGGATGAGGGGCTGGGAACGGGCTGGAATCCTGTCCAGGGATTCTGAGCCTTTCCCTGAGGAGGGAATTGGGGTGCCGGAGGTGAGGAGCAGTGATGGACAAATGTCACACGTGGAGGGGTGGGAATTGTCCCTGCAATTATCCAAAGCTCAGCTTTGTTACACCAAAACCAAATCCCCTCCTGAGCTGGTCTGAGCAGGATCAAGGAAAACCAGGACAAACCAGGGACAAACCAGGGTTTGACGCCTAAACCAGAGGAGCTCTGCCCTCCCCAGCCCCAAAAACCTCCCCGGGCTCAGACCTGGGACAGGGCCCCTCCTGCCAGCAGGGATTTGAAATCCAGCCCCAGGTAGGGAAAAGCTGCTGTAAAACTGTTATTTATGGAATTGTTATTTATGGAATCCTTGGGGTTTCATATTTAAAGGAAATATGGGATTAGAGGAAAAGGGGCTCTGAGGAAATTTTACTTCATTAAATATCTTCCATGTAAAACCACAACAAAAACTCGGCCCCTCCCCAAAATCTGGGGTTCTGGTAGGGCTCAGTGGTGTGGCTGAGCGACAGCACCTGGGCTGGAAAGGAAATATGGGATTAGATGGAAAAGGGCTCTGAGGAGACTCTGAGCTCTGAGCTTTGCAGGGTTACCCACAGAGAGCCCCACGGATCACCCCACACCCCATAAACCCCGAGGGGGAGCCTGGATCCAGGGAAAGAGCAGCTCCCAGCAGCTGGCTGGGAAAAGAGGTCTGAAAGGAGGGGGGAAAATAGAAGAAGTCAAATAAAAATGGTAGAAATGGCCCTGGTGGAGGCTGGAATAGCAACACATTCCAGCACCATCCTTCCTCGGCTCCTGGGAAACGTGGAGCAGACTCAGGGAGAACCCAAACCCTGCAAACTCACTGAGAATGCCAGAAATTTATCCCAATTTTACTGATTTCTGTAGGAATAAACAATTTATCTGGTTTACGGCAGCCTGACACTCATTGTCCATAAAACCTCCTGGAGAAATTTCACCCTTCATCCTTCCTTCCATCCTTCAGGATGGAATGAGCAGAGCCGAGGATCTCCTGCCTCCTGAGAAATCCCTGGGATTTCAGCTTGTGCCAGGAATGAGCTCAAAATTTTGCCCATCTTTAATTTCATTAATTAGAAATCCTTTAGAAGCAGATTCAGGATTGGCGTTGGCAGTACACGGGTGTTGGCATTTCTGAAGTTTCCTTTTCCTCAAGGAGCTGGGTTTTGAAATGGAATTTGCATTTTTTTAGGGAACCCTGAGTGAGTGCTGGGAACTGCCTGGAGACCCTACAGGTTCAGGGGTTTTGGGATCACAGAGGCATTGGGGATTTAGGATCAGGTACAGAAGGTTTGGGATCACACAGGTACTGAGGGTTTGGGATCACACAGGTACAGAGGTTTAGGATCAGATGGATACAGAGGGTTTGGGATCACACAGGTACAGGGGGTTTAGGATCACACAGGTACAGAGGGTTTAGGATGAGATATAGAAGGTTTGGGGTCACACAGGTTACAGGGGTTTAGGATCAGATGGATACAGGGGGTTTAGGATCAGACAGGTTCAGGGGGTTTAGGATCAGATACAGAGGGTTTGGGATCACACAGGTACAGAAGTTTAGGATCAGATGGATACAGAGGGTTTAGGATCAGATACAGAGGGTTTAGGATCACACAGGTACAGGGGGTTTAGAATCAGATACAAAGGGTTTGGGATCACACAGGTACAGAGGGTTTGGGAGCAGACAGGCACAGGGGGTTTAGGATCAGGAAGCAGGGAAGGGACCTTTTCCTGGTGGCTGTCCCCAAATTGTCCCTGGCACCATTCCTCCTCCAGGCCCCCCCAGCCCTCCCCTCCCCTTCCCGGCAGCTGATTATCTTCAGTTATGCAAAATCATGCAAATGAGGCATAAAGATTGTAATTATGCTGAAGGAATTAGCTGCTCATTAACGTCAGCTTCCTGCTCGCTTATTTCCGTGACTGTCCCTCCCTTGACGGCGGGAAGGAAGGACACGGTCCTGGTCCCGATATTCCCGGGATTCCCAAGGATTTCCGATGGATTCCCTTCCCCCCGGTCCTTCCCACCGCCCAGGGGCTGCAGGCGAGGACAGGGTCACTCTGCGGTCACTGCCGTTATAGATACACATTACAATATTGGCTTTTTGCAAATATTAAAATGGATTTTATATGTGAGGTGTTAAATAATTTTGCTATAAAGATTCAGCTGTTGTTTCTGTTGTTATTAAGCTCAGTGCAGTAGCTGCTATCAGTGTGCTGTGTTAAAATGCCTGCTGGGATGGGATAACACCCAATGCACACAGGATGAGCACACCTGGACACATCTGCCACCATCAGCACTCACCGGCTGAAGGCAGTGAGAACCAAGGCCCAAAAACTGGAGGTGATAAAAAAGGACTAAAACCACAACCAAGGAATTCATGTGCTCTAAAAAGGTGGAACCAAGGAGGAGCCAGGCTAAACAGTTCTTGGAACATGTAAACTAATTTGAGGAAAAGTTTACTATGCATAATTGTTTATGAATATGCAACAGGCTGATGCACTAGAAATGGTAAATAAAGGGTTTCCAAAATACACGGGGGGCTCCTGGCTGAGTGCCAAGATGCACCCATAAATCTTTGCTCTGTGGTCCTTGTCTCCTACTGTTAAAAATAGGTTAGAAACTGTTGTAAAATAGTTGATAGATTGTTAAGCATGTACTGTTAGTTTGGTTGTTATATTGTAAAAGGTGTTAAAAGGGGCATTATAAGAAATCTGGTACTCAAGGTATCATAACCCACCTCAGTAAAGTGCACCACGAGCCAGCCTGGACAGAACCATGATAGGCCAATCAAGGCCTTAAACCTTCATGCAAATGAAGGATCCAAAAAGAAACCAATCCAAAGGGACAAAAACCTGGATTGTCGCCACATTCTCTCCACAGAGAAAAGCAAGGCACATTTCTTCCCAAGAATTTTCTAATCTCATTTGCTGTGCCTGTGCTCTGCAAAAGCAGAATGCAATATGGAGATTTTTTTAACCAAAGTGATGGTGTTTTTTTTCCTTGGCGTGTCAGGGTCAGGTGTGTGTGTCGGGACTGTCAGGTGGCAGTCACAAGATTCTGTGCAGGGTGTGCAGATTTGAGTGCTTGGCAGATTCAGTTTAGATGTAATGCAATATAGTGTATAGAATAATATAGTATAATAAAATAATTAATTAGCCTTCTGATAAGATGGAGTCAGATGCATCATTCTCTCTCTCCCTCTCTGCGTTGCCTACAAATTCTATACAGGATAAAAATGAGCATCTGACCCAGGGAAGCTGTGCTGCTCCCCTGGAGCATTGGGGCCACCACTGCTGAGCAGCCCCAGCGCTGGCACTGCTCCATCCTCGAGGGAACGCTCCTGCTCGGCCCGGGCCCCTGCTTTAGGCCTTCGTTTAATTATAATAAATGCTGAAATCACTTTAGTAACAGGAGCCTGCTCTCATTTTTAACATGTACTGTTTGTTTGGTTATGGTAAAAGGGGTTAAAAGGGGAGTTATAGGAAATAGGGCAGTCAACGTACCATAACACACCTCAGTAAAGTGCGGCACGAGCCAGCCTGGACTGAATTCTAATGGCCAACCCAGCACTTTAAACCTTCATGCAAATGAAGGATCCAAACAGAAACCAGTCCAAAGGGACAAAAAGCAGGATAAAAAGGGGCATCTGACCCAGGGAATACATTGGGGCCATCGCTGCTGAGCAGCCCCAGCAACGACTCAGCTCCATCCTGGACAGGAACGCTCCTGCTCGGCCCGGGCCCCTGCTTTGGGTTTTCTTTTATTATAAAAAATGCTGCAATCACTTTAGCACCGGGAGACTGGTCCCATTTTTAACACTATTGTTCTTTACTAAACTTTTAACATTTTCACAGGAGATTGAAGGTTTCTCACACTGTGATCCCTCGGCGGGCTGTGGCAATGGACAGGCTGTGGGCAGGACACGCTGGGGGTGGCACCTGCTCCCTCCATCCCTGCACGGCTCGGATAGAGCTGCTGATTTCCCCAGGAGAACAAGGCAGACAAAGAGCTCATAAATCCTGAGGAAAAGAGGAGATGGAAGCCTTGGGAGGTGTCAGTGCTCAGATGAGGCTGTGAGGAGTGGTTTGTGACAGTGGGACACAGCCGAGCCGGCAGCGCTGCCGCTGCTCGTTGTTACCCACGGAGATGCCCAGACCGATATCCCAGATCATACCTCAGCTGGCAGCTCCCATCAGCTCCCTGGGAACCGCCGGTGTTGGAACAATTAAATTCCACCCCAGGCAGTGACAGAACCGGGTGTGCTGGTGCCCTGCCACCCTCGGGGACAGGGAATTGTCAATGTGCTGGGATCAAATGTTGTCACCAGAGCTGGCTGCGCTTCCAGGCACAGCAATTCTCACCGAGGGATGGCTCGTCTGACGTATCTCAAAGGGACATTTAGGCTGATCCCTACCCTGAGGAGCCCCAGAGGAATGAGGGAAGGAGCTGGATCCGGGCTGGGAAGGAGCAGGACAGGGTGGGTGGCTTCTCCAGCACCTCCGTGTCTTGTGTCCCCTTGAGGTCGGGGCAGAGCAGGACAAACAATCTTTGGGTTTTTCAGCTCTGTGGGGTTTCTGTGCAGTTCTTTCCCTTCACGGGGTTTCCTTCCATGCTTCCCTGGGGATATTCCTGTAGCCAGGAGCTCCATGGGGGAGGAAGAGCTGCCATCCTTGGTCTGCCTTGAACCTGACTCCTGCTGGAATCATTCACATCCCCTAAATCCCACTCTGGAGGAGCTGCCACAGGACAGATCCTCATTTTGGGTTATCGTCCCCGCAGGGACGAGGAGATGGTCCTGGAGAGGGCTGGCAGAGCTGCATGTGGCTCCTCCTCATCTCAGCTGGATTTCGTCTCCATTTTATTTCAACAGGGAGAATGTCCTGGATTGCAAGAAGTGTCTGGGCTGTGTGTTCTGTCCCCACCTGTCAGAGCTGGGGCAGTTCTCTGCTGTTCTTGGGGCAGTTTTCTTCATCTCTCCCACAGCCAATCCTCCCTCCAGGAGATCTCTGCTGTCCATGGCCACTGAGTGTCCCTGCAGGGCTGATCCAATTCCAGCATCCCATGGGCAGATGCTGCGCCCAGGGCAGGAGCCAAGCATTCCTGCCTGGATGCAATCTGAGCCTGGCACAGCACAGCAGCCTTTGCCCCCTGCACTGCCAGAGGAGCAGCTTTCTGCTGCCCTGCATGGCCAGAGGGAGCCCAGGCCCATCTGCAGCAGCCCTGGAGCTGCAGAGGAAAACTCCCCCCTTGTGCAGGATCCCTGCTGCAGCAGAGCCACAGCTGGCACTGCAGGAGGGCTGAGCCCCCATGGCATGGGGCTGTGCCACCAGCCTGAGCCACAGCGTGCCAGGGCCTGCTCGCACTCTGGCAGGGCTTTGTTTCGTATTACTGCTTTTTTAATTTTATTTTTATTTTCTTCCCTGGTAAAGAACTGTTATTCCTGTTCCCATATCTCTGCCTGAGAGCCCCTTAATTTCAAAATTGTAATAATTCAGAGGCAGGGTGTTTGCATTTTGCATTTCAAGGGAGGCTCCTGCCTTCCTCAGCAGACACCTGTTCAAACCAAGACGGAGAACAACAAAGCCAGAACCTGCCAAACCCTTCAAGCTGGGATGTTTGTTTTTTGTCTATTCCCTGCTCCAGGTCAGCAAAGCCGTGGCTGGGGCACAGCAGAGGAGGAAGAAGGAGCATCCCAAGGTGGGAGCCCTCACTGCCTTGGGCTTTCGAGCTGCCACTGTCCCCCCGTGGCACTCAGAGCATGGAAAAGCTGCTCAACAAGCCAGAGGTGAGCTGCCAGGAGAGTGTAGGAGCTGGGAAAAGGAAAAGAACCCTGGCAGAACAAATTTCCCAGGAGAAATGTGGGGTTTGTGGAGGGAGAGATGCAGCAGCAGCTCCTTGTGCTCTGTAATTACCAGCAGGGAACAGAGCAGAGACTGGGAGCTGCTTTCATCCAGCAGAAACAAACCTGGAGAATCCAGCAGAGACAGGAATTAGCAAAAACTGAGATGCAGGATGCAGATAAGGCTGCAGATAATTAACAGCCTCCCTAATGAGTGAGGCTCAGGGCCCAGGGCCCAGGGCCCAGGTTCAGGTTCTGCCTCTGGTTCTGGCACAGGGCAGGGCTGTGCCCGACCCCTGGGAGCTGAGTTGGGATTAGCCTGGGAAGACCCAGGAAGGTCCTGACCGGGGCATTTTCCACCACACAGACTCCAAACTCCCAGTTCAGCTCCACAGGAGGAGCCACACGGGCTCAAACCCTTTCAAAACCAGGGAATCACAGAAGATCCTGAGCTGGGAGGGACCCCCAGCAATCATGGAGCCCTCAACACCCCAAAATCCCCCCCTGTGCCTCAGAGCAGTGTCCCAGTGCCCCTGGAGCTCTGTGGCTGTGACCTGGGGCTGTCCTGCTGCCAGCAGGGCCCAGTGACCCCAGCCCTGGGACAGAGGGGACATCCAAGCTGGCAGTGATCCAGCCTAGGACACAGGGGACATCAAACTGTGAGTGCCCCAGCCCAGACAGAGGGGACATCAGAGATGGCAGTGCCATAGCCCTGGGACACAGGGGACATCAAAGGGTGAGTGTTCCACCTTGGACAGAGGGGACATCAAACTGTGAATGCCCCAGCCCTGGGACAGAGGGGACATCAGAGATGGCAGTGCCCCAACCCTGGGACAGAGGGGACATCAAACTGTGAGTGCCCCAGCCCTGGGGCAGAGGGGATGTCAGAGATGGCAATGCCCCAACCCTGAGACAGAGGGGACATCAAACTGTGAGTGCCTCAGCTCCAGACAGAGGGGACACCAAACTCTGAGTGTCCCATCCCTGGGACAGAGCGGGCATCCAAGCTGGCAGTGATCCAGCCCTGGACACAGGGGACATCAAAGGTGGCAGTGCCCCACCCCTGGGACAGAGGGGACATCAAACTGTGAGTGTCCCACCCCAGACAGAGGGGACATCAGCAATGGCAATGACATAGCCCTGGACAGAGGGGACATGCAAGCTGGCAGTGCCCCAGCCTGGCACTGGTGCCCGTGCTGAACAGGCTGTGCCGGTGCCAGGGCTGCTCTGTGGGCTGTGTCCCATCCTGGGCTGTGTCCCACTGCTCTTCTGGTGGTTTAAGTGCCAATTTTGATGATTTTTCCCTCGGCTCCTGCCTTGCAGAGATGGCAAATCTGCACGGGGCACCTCGTGCCCCATTAATTTCATGGCCTGCAGCGGGTCAGGGTTGATTTCTTTCCCAGATCAAACACGGCTGAGGCGTGACTCCGTGTGCTGCTGGCCTGGGGACACCGGGGTGTTTTATTGGCTCTGTGGATGCCTGGCTGGCTGCTTTTATTCCTTAATAAAACCTTTTGGCAGAGCTGTGGCTTCTCGCTGCCTCCCAATTAGGGCCGAGAACGAGCAGTGCTCGACTCCGACACAGAAGTTTATGGAAGCAGCCCAGAAACACAGGGAGACCTCCAAGAACAATGCAGGCAGAGCTGCTGGCTGCTAATGAGGAAGAAATGGGTTATTTTTAGCTCCCTGAGAAGGTGGAAGGTGACAAAAAACAACAGAAGAGCACAGAAAATCCAGAGGCCAGGCCAAAAATGATGCCAAAAACCAAAAAGAGCAAGGTGATTTTCTGCAGGGTAATTCCTACAGGGATGGGGAGAAGGGGGCCAGGTGTGAGGGGGTGAGAGTTTTCTTGGACCAGGGAAGATCTGGAAAGTCTGGGGAGAGCTGAGGCCCCCTTGGGCTGGAGCAGGAGCAGGAGCAGGGCTGGGGGTGCAGCCAGCAGAGAGCTCAGCTCCTGAGCAGGGAAAGCTCTGCCAGGCTGTCCTGGTTTAAACAGCCAGGTGTCTGCTGAGGAAGGCAGGAGCCTCCCTTGAAATGCAAAATGCAAACCCCCTCACTCTGAATTATTGTAATTTTGAAATTAAGGGGCTCTCAGGCAGAGATATGGGAACAGGAATAACAGTTCTTTATTAGGAAAGAAAAAAAAATTAAAAAGTGCAGTAATATGAAACAAAGCCCTGCCAGAGTGAGAGCAGGCCCTGGCACGCTGTGGCTCAGGCTGGTGGCACAGCCCCATCCCATGGGGGCTCAGCCCTCCTGCAGTGCCAGCTGTGGCTCTGCTGCAGCAGGGATCCTGCACAAGGGGGGAGTTTTCCTCTGCAGCTCCAGGGCTGCTGCAGATGGGCCTGGGCTCCCTCTGGCCATGCAGGGCAGCAGAAAGCTGCTCCTCTGGCAATGCAGGGGGCAAAGGCTGCTGTGCTGTGCCAGGCTCAGATTGCATCCAGGCAGGAATGCTTGGCTCCTGCCCTGGGCGCAGCATCTGCCCATGGGATGCTGGAATTGGATCAGCCCTGCAGGGACACTCAGTGGCCATGGACAGCAGAGATCTCCTGGAGGGAGGATTGGCTGTGGGAGAGATGAAGAAAACTGCCCCAAGCACAGCAGAGAACTGCCCCAGCTCTGACAGGTGGGGACAGAACACACACACAGCCCCAGACACTTCTTCCAGCCCAGGACAGGGGCCTTGGGAGTAGGATTCCAGCTGCCAATCCTGCATTCCTGGCAGGGGAGGAATCCCACTGTTACTGCGACCTGAGGGGGTTGCTGAGGGTCAGAGAGAGACGGTGAATCTTGTTTCTAGATCAGAAGGCTGAATTTATTGATATATGGTATACAATACATTATAACTATCCTAAATAGAATAAAGAGAGAAGTTTGCAGAGCTGCTGCTAGGCTAAGAATAGCCAGAAAGAATCTATAACGAAGTTGTGTCCAGGGACTCTGTCCCTAGCTTGTTCCTTGTGATTGGCCCTTAATTATAAACATGGGAACGTGAACCAATCACCAATCAAAATAGGTGCATCCTATCGCATTCCACAGCAGCTGATAACAATTGTTTACATTATCTTCTGAGGCCTCTGCCCTCCAGAAGACACAGAAATCTGAAAGAAAGGATTTCTGTGAAAAAATGTCTGCGACATCCCACAGTGGATGAGCTGCTGTGGGAGCAGAGCTGCAGTGCTGGGAGAAAGGACAAACCCTCAGGGAAACGCGGAGAGAGCTGCAGGATCCCTGCGAGGGCTCCTCAGACCCCCAGCCAGTGAAACCCAGTCCTGTATCCCAGTCCTGCAGCCTCCCTGCTGGGGTTATATCTCCAACAGCTGAAAAATTAGGGAACGGGCTCATCCTGTCCCCCCACAGAGGTGGCACTTGTCCCTCCTTCCCAGGCTTGACGTGGGCTGGAAATCCAGCCTTCCATGAGATATTTGCGATAAATCCCTGCCAGAGGCTGCCTGTCCACCTGGGACTAGGAGATGCCACAGCCCAAGGGTCCTGTTCAGTCCTTTTTCATCTCTATTCCATTCCCCTGCCGTAGAAATCAGTTTTCCAAGGTCAGTGTCCAGTTTTGAAGGACACGGCTGTGGATCATGGAATATTTGAGGCTGATACCAGTGGGAACAGGGCATAGAGATCCCCCTGGGATGGAGGAGCCCATAAAGATTAATTTTCCTCTTTCCTTTTAATGAGGGAGAATTAGGAATTGAAATTCAGCAGCAGCTGTGCCCCCTTGGCCTGTTCCCCGTGCTCCGGCGGGGAGCAGCGATTGTCCCGAGCCTCCTTCCCAAGGACAGGCTGGAATCCAGCAGGACAGGATTGTTCCGTCAGCTGAGCTCCTGCTCCTCACATCAAACCCAGGGGATAATTGAGGCAAAGGGTAATTGGGGATAATGGAGTTTATAAAGGACTTGGAGATCTCTGGGGGAAACGTGGATGGGTTTGACCCTGGTGACATCCCAGCTCTGGTGGCTTTTCCATCCCAGCCATGGTGACATCTCAACCCTTGTGACTTTGCCATCCCAATCCTGGTGGCTTTTCCATCCCAGACCTGATAATATCCAAACCCTTGTGACTTTTCCATCCCAGCCATAGTGACATCCCAACCCTGGTGGCTTTTCCATCCCAGTCCCGGTGGCTTTTCCATCTCAACCCTTTTAACTTTTCCATCCCAGCCATGGTGACTTTTCCATCTCAACCCTTTTAACTTTTCCATCCCAACCCTGGTGACTTTTCCATCTCAACCCTTTTAACTTTTCCATCCCAGCCATGGTGACATCCCAGCCACGATGGCTTTTCCATCCCAACCCTTTTAACTTTTCCATCCCAGTCCCGGTGCTTTGTCCATCCCAGCCATGCCCAAAGTTCATCCTGCAGCATTTCTGTTCAATGCCCAGCACAAATTTGGGTTGGGGGGGTGATCTTTGATCTTTTGGGGTGTAATTGTGCAAATTACCTAAAAACCTTCTTGAAGGTTTTCTACTTGAAAAGCTCCAAAACCTAAAATTGGACCCAAGGGAAGAGAAGTTCTGTCCTATCCTGTCCTGTTATGCTCTGGGTTTGATCTTCACAGCTGCTCCCCCGCAGCCTGGGATCAGAATCATTTATTGGCACTGACTGAGTCCCAGATTTTGTCTTCCAATGGTAAATCTGACATTTTAAGCTCCCCTTTCAGCCCAAATCCAAACCCAAACAGTCCAGATGTAAAAATTCCCGAAGGAAAAGAAACTTCCTAAAAATATTGCTGTGGCAAAGTGGAATTTTTATCTTGTACCTGGCCAGGTCCAGCCTAAAACCTGAAGTGTCAGTCTTAAATAGAATGGGATTTAGTTTAGGACAGGAAATGTTAAAAGAATGTTTTGGGAGGGGAATAAAAAGCTAAAATAACAATTTTTCTTCTTTCCTGGGTGAAAATCCTTTTGGGTGAGTCTTTTTTCTTGGAGACTTCTGGATGATGACAGTGTCCCCCTCTCTCTTGGACTCTAGGGTTGGGGTTGCAGGGGCACCAAAGGGATAATTCCAAATCCAGCAGAATTTTCCCACATCCTGAGGTTTTTTCAGGCTGTTTGGCCCCATTCCCTGGGGCTGGAATCAACCCCTCCATCAAATATGGAAATCACATCCAAGGGTACCCAGGTGCTGCCCAGGAGAAGGAGAAATGTACTGAGGTCTCAGAATTCCTCCCCAAGGAGAATCCAGCCTGAGTTTGGTGCTGCAGGAGCTCCAGGCTGGATCAAGAGGAGGCAACACCTCCAGTGCCTCCAGCTTTGTTCACTGTTAAATCAAATACCTGATTTCTTTTTAATTAAGAGATCCAAGCAGTCCAAGTTTACATTTGCCATTCCTTCCATTCCTCCTTTATTTCATTGGGATCTTCCCATGGGCCTCATTCCCACATGGAGAGGAGGGGGCTGCAATCCAGGGGAATGATTTAAGGGTTAAGGGATGGGAGGTTTAAGGGTTAAGGGGGCCTGGCAGAGGTCCCTGCTCAGCTGCTGCGGCTCTGGGGACACCTGAGCTGCTGGGACAGAGCAAAGCCTGGCTCAGAGAGGCCAAGCCAGTGCTTTCTCCAGATATCCCCTGTCCCCAGCACTTTCTCCTGGTGTGTCGCAGAAAAATCCTTTTCTTAGGAATTTTCCTCCTGAGAAGCTGGGAGGCCTCAGGGACAAAATGTAAACATTGATTATCTGCTGCTGTGGAATGCAACAGGTGCAGCTGGGATTGGTCTCATGTGGTTGTTTCTAATTAATGGCCAATCACAGTCAGCAGGCTTGTACTCTCTGTCCGAGCCACAAACCTTTGTTATCATTCTTTGCTATTCTATTCTTAGCCAGCCTTCTGATGAAATCCTTTCTTCTATTCTTTTAGTATAGTTTTAATGTAATAGATATCATAAAATAATAAATCAACCTTTCTGAAACATGGAGTCAGATCCTCATCTCTTCCCCAGTCCAAAACCCCTGTGAACACGGTCACACTGGTGTCCCCTGTCCCCAGCACTTCCTCCAGGTGTCCCCTCTCAGCATGGGCTCCTTGTTCCTTTTCTCTGCTGGAAATAGCAGCTGGCTCCTATTCCAGGGAATCAACGTTTCCCAACCCGAGGTGTTGGGTGAAAAAGCAGCACCTGGAATGGACTGGGAGCCCAGCCCATCCCTCAGGGCAGCTGGGCTGGGCTGGGCTGAGTCCCAGTTCCCAGCCTGGGAGATGGCAGAGGAAGCCCAAAGCTCAGCCCTGTGCTCACAGGGAGCTGGGGAGGGATTTCCAGGCACAGCCACTCCTGGGAACACAGGAAAGCTCCAGGGAGAATCTTCCCAAATCCCAAAATCTTCCCTGGTTTGTGCCCTTGTCCTTAGGGATGGGATCCCCTTTCTGTTGGGGAAGGAGGAAGGGCCAGAGCACCCTGTGATCCCAGGAGCCCTGGCATTCAATCCCAAACCCATCACTACTGGGCTGCCACAATGGGATTTCCAACATGGAAACAAAACTTCCCTTTCCCGACCCCTAAACAATGGGATTTTCTGAGCAGCTCAGGACCAGCCCCACTCATTTGGGATCTCCAGGCCTGCATTTATAAATCCAGGCATGAAAATATCAGATTAAAACCCCTTCTGCCAGCCCAGTGGGACAGGAATGCCCCAGGAACATTCCCTGTGGTTGCATCCTTTTCCCAGTGGGTCTGAGCAGCCTCTCCAGGCTGATTTGGGAATCCAGGAGCCACTAAAATTGTTCTGAGCCATACCCAGCTCATCAAGGATTCAAATGGAATCACAGCATTTCTAATGGATTTAAGGGGAAAAAAATAATTCCCTTCATGAATTATTCATTTACTCCACAAATTTATGGAGTGGGAAATGTGCTGTGTGAGCTGGGAGAAGTGCACAGCCAGCACAGGCAGGGGAAAAGGCTCAAATATTCCCTTCACCATCAGGGTCAGGGACATTCCAGGTGCTGCTGTGTGACAGTGTTCACGGGGATTCTTGGATGAGGGAAGAGACAAGGATCTGACTCCACGTTTCAGAAGGCTGATTTATTATTTTATGATATATATTACATTAAAACTATACTAAAAGAATAGAAGAAAGGATTTCATCAGAAGGCTGACTAAGAAGAGAATAGGAAAGAGGAATAACAAAAGATTCTGTCTTGGACAGAGAGCTCGAGCCAGCTGATTGTGATTGGCCATTAATTAGAAACAACTCTATGAGACCAATCCCAGATGCACCTGTTGCATCCCACAGCAGCAGATAATCAATGTTTACATTTTGTTCCTGAGGCCTCCCAGCTTCTCAGGAGGAAAACTCCTAAGGAAAGGATTTTCCATAAAAGATGTCTGTGACACTGCTGGATGGAGGAAATGCCAGCCTGAGCTCAGGAACTGATCCCAGCTCTGATTTCCAGCCTGGTGCTCCAGGTGCCATCCCAAATCCCAGCCTGAATGGAAAACAACTCCTGGGGGTACAGAGCCTGGAGCCCTCCCTTGCCCTGTGCTGTTTCTATTGTGAGCTGGCAAATCCCTCCCCTGGAGGAGTCCCAGGCTGCAGTTTGGGATCTCAGCTCCTTCCAGGAGATGGGAAAAGACTCCAGGAAATGTTTGGGAGGGTCTCACATAAATCCTGGGAGATGCAGGTTCCATGGAAAGAGCAAAAGGCACCTTCCCTGGAGGAGTCTGGGGCTGCTCCTCGGGATGTCAAGGGCCTAAACCAGAGAGGAAAAGGCTCTGGAAGATTCCTGGGAAGAATCTCGGGTGAATCCAGGAGAATACAATTCCCTGCCAAAGAAAAGAAATCACCTGGAGCAGCTTCCTTGGAGGAATCTGAGGCTGGTTTTCCACCCAGAGATTTTGGGATGACCCTGTGGGGGTGGATGCTCCAGGAATGGCCCCACAGACAGGAATTCCTGCTGGGAAGGATGGAATGCTGAGCTCCTCTGGCAGGGAGAGCTGGAACTGCTGCTCTTCCAGAAGCTCCTGAGCGCAGTAATTAATTTTCTCCTCATTCCTTCTTTCCCTCAGGCTGAGTTCCATCCCCTGGGCCTGGTGACCTCTCCCTGCCCTGGGAGCAGGGTCTCCACCAGCCCCAGAGCAAAGGAATCCTCAATTTCCATCACTCCTGAAAATAAATGACAGGGAATTAACGTCCCCTAATGAGCCAATTTGTCACTGCTGCCAGGCCTGGCTTTACCGGGGTGGGAGGGATTAAAACCAGCACCAGGAATTCCCGGGCTTTGCTATTCCCTGTTAAAGGGTGGGTTTTCTCTAAGTTTTCTGTACGCAATAACATCAGTGTTATTGCATAAGCACAAACATAAGCATCACACTAGTGATTCTTTATGCAATAACACTTCAGCCTGGACTAGAAAATTATTAGATTCTAAAGATTTCCATTGTATGAGCAATAAATTATTTTCATTCCTTATATATATATATCAGGTGTGCTGCCTTTTCCTATAAACAATTTGGAGCAGAAAAACTTGTGGCTAAACAATGTCCTGAAGATATTTCCCTACTATACATCATTAACAAAAAAAAAATATAGGACATATGTAATCAGATTTGCTTTCCAAGAAATTAATTTCACCTTAGAGAAATGAAGGAATTTACTGGGAAAGCAGGGAGACAGAGGGGGATGGATCCAAGGATGAACACAAAGGAATGAGGCACTGCCCATCAGCTGTGGAGACAGCACAAGAGATTTGGGATTTTCCTGCACCCAGGAATATCCAGAGAGGAATTATTAGAGCTTTTCACACAGTACCAGTGGCACAGCTGCTGATTGATTGGAAAAACTCAGTTTTCAAATTTTTTTGGGAACAAGGGATTGAAAATCTGCCAGGAAAAGGCTGTGCAGAGCTGGAGCTGGGATGCGATTAAATTTCCTCAGAGCTGTCACTCTCGGGCCAGGCTCAGATAGAAAATGTCATTTTTAATGTTAAAAATCCTGGGAAAATGTGAAGCTCTCCATATTTATATATTTAAATTTAGGGAATATACACCTGAATATTCAACTTTTTTTCCCCAATTCTACAGAAGTTTATATTGAAGAAATTCTACAGAAAAAAAAGTTTCCTGCAGTTTTAGGTTTTTCTTTTTTAATGAGAACCTCAGAGTTTTCAGCTTCTCTGGGAAACATCACTGAAATCAGGAAGGAAAATATTTATTGGAATAAAAAAATGAAGCAACCCCATATTTTCCAATAGGGAATGGATCCCTTGGAAGAGCAGAGCCACCCTAATTCCCAGGAATTCACTGAGAGTGACCTCCAGAGTTAAAACATCAACCCAGGGCAACCCCTGAGGCTTCAGGGTGAATCATTGCTGCCATTAATCCATCCTTGGCTTTGCAGGGGCATCCGTGGGATGGGGAAGAGGGAAGGGAAAAGTTCCCCCACATGACCAGAGGTGCTGGAAATGCATCCCCACCTTCACAAACCTTTGCTCCCAGTTTTACATGGAAAAACCCAAATCCCGTGGAAGGGATTTCTGACTTGGAGAAGTCCCTCCTGACTGAGAGGTTTTCCAAGTTTTCCAAGGAAAAACCTGAATCCTGTGGAAAGGCAGAGCCCATTGATGAGTTTGCTCCTGATTTTCCAAAGAAATCAAATCCTGTGGAAAGGCAGAGCCCCATTGAAGGGTTTGCGCTCAGTTTTCCAAGGAAAAAAGCAAATCCTGTAGAAAGTCGGGGTCTGACTGAAGGATTTCCTCCCAGTTTTCCAAAGAAAATCCTCTGGAAGGGCAGAACATCATTGAAGGACTCCAGGAGGAAGAGCTGCTCAGCCCCTAGAGCCACGGGAACTTGAGATGCTCCTTCCAAAGGCCAAGGACGTGGTGAAGCACAGACAGACAACTCTTCAACCAATTAAAGTTGAAAAGAGGGTACATTTATTGCAGCACTGGGCACATGGGGAGTAACTTTCCAAAGATGTGTAAAAACGTCACAAACTCCTGCTCTCTATTTATCCAAAAAGGTTTTACATGTTCAGATGGATTCCAAGATGGTCTCTACAACGCCTATTACATAAACATTAGCTCTCACCTTGTATTATAATTAGCTGAATGTCCATTGGCTGCACAAAATCCTCAAACCAACTAAAAAACCCCAAGAAAAATCCCATTAAAAATGTAAATCCTGCCATGTTTTACAGCCTTTTTTTCTCCTTGCAGGAGACAGTGAGGCTCAGCCTCAGAGATGATTCCCTTTCCCTGGGCACAGGGAGCAGCAACATTCCCAAAGTTCTCCCATCATTCCCATCCCATTCCCTGGGCTGCTCCAGGCAAGGAAACCCTGAAATCCACCCAGAACTTCTTAATTCCAGCCAGGATTTATGGATCCCAAGGGCATGCTGTGCCCCAGAGCCATTAACATTCCAGGGGAGTGAAAACTTCCAGCCTAAATCCGCTGGAGTTGGGATGTCAGGATCATTTCCACGGTTGAGAGCAGGAGAGGAGATTTCAGTCCTGAACACAGCAACTTCCATGGAGTTTAAATCCAAAAGTATCCTGCTTTTCTCTTTCTCTTTTTTCTTTTTTCCCCCCCCCTTTATTCTTTATTTTTGGCCTCTCGCTTTGAAGGAGAAGAAAGGAAGAAGGGAGAACATTGGCGCTGATCCCATCATTCCAATCCTGGGATGGAATTGGGGTCGGGATGTTATTAATCATTTCAAAGGGAATTTAATCAGTCATTAAAAAATCCAGGAGCGAGGAGAGAAATGTCAAGGAGAAGGAAAATACATTCCAGAGGCAACATTGGGAATATTGGACCTCCTGCTCTGGGACTTTCAGCAAGGAAAGAAGATTTTCCTCATCAAAGTTAATTAATTCCTAATGAGTTCCTGGTGGGAGTTGCCAGGTCAGGGCAGGGTTTCCTGGGATTTATCTCCAGGTAAGAGCCACCCCTGCCTTCCTGAAGGGCTCATCCCAAATCCAGAAACCAATCCAATCCCATCCCACCTTCCTGCTGGGAGAACCAGCCTGGAAAAATGGGAATGACATTCTGACCTGCTCTGGCAACAACACAACCTCATCCCAAAGACTGAATCATGGAGTTAAATGGAAAAGGCCAGGAAAGATGGAATTCTGGAGCTAAATGGAAAAGCCCAGGAAAGACAGAATTATGGATCTAAATGGAAGAGCCCAGGAATCCTTGGGGAACCGCCAAAGCCCCTGAACAACCAAAGCCTTGAGGAACCACCCAAAGCCCTGAATTCCTCCATGTCCCAAAGTGTCCTCACACAATTTGTCACCCAAATCCTCAAACAGCACAGGAATAGCTGCCAACATTCACACAGAATTCCCAAAATCACTGGGTTGGAAGAGAACTTCAAGACCATCGAGTCCAACCCAACCCCAACCCCTCAACTCAACCCTGGCACCCAGTGCCACATCCAGGCTTTGTTAAACACACCCAGGGATGGGGACTCCACCACCTCCCCGGGCAGAACATTCCAGAACTTTATCACCCTTCTGTAAAAATCCTTTTCCTGCTATCCAACCTGTATTTCCCTTGGTGCAGCTCCAGGCTGTGTGCTCTGGTTCTGTCAGTGCCTGCAGACAGAGCCCAGCCCCAGCTGAGCACAGGCACCTTTCAGGAGCTGTGAGAGTGATGGGGGCACCCCTGAGTCTCCTTTTCTCCAGGCTGAGCACCCCCAGCTCCCTCAGGGGTTCCTCACAGGGTTTGTGTTTCCAGCCGTCTCCAGCCTCGTTGCCTCCTCTGGATGCTCTCAAGTGTCCCAACATCCTTCCCAAGCTGAGGATCAGCTCTGGACACAGCACTCAGGGTTTGCCCTCACCAGTGCTGAGCTCAGGGGCACAATGACCTCCCTGCTCCTGCTGGCCCCACCATTCCTGCTCCAGGCCAGAGCCTTTGGCCTTCTTGGCCACCAGGGCACTCTGATGGCTCCTGTCCAGCCCATTGTCCATCAGTGTCCCCAGGAATGCCAGCAGGATCCACTCACAGATAACCCCACAGAAGGAGGAGCTGAGGTTTATTTGGGAATAATCACTGACGTTTGCAGCCAGCTGAGCTATTTATAGAAACCCATTAAAACAAATCCCAGCTCCTCACGCCTCGTTCTCCTTCATCCCTTTCCACTTGCTGCTGGAAGCAGCCGGAGCCCGGGGCCATCGGGAGCGGGGCTGGTATCCACAGCTGGGAACTGGGTTAGAATCCAAAGGAATAAAATCAGGCCAAAAATAGCACAGGTCCCACCTGGGATGAGGCCGTGGGCACCAATTCCAGCACAGCTCCCACTGGCAATCTGGGGAATTGGTGTCTGTTCCCAAGCTCTGCCTCCTCTGGATTTACACCCCTTTCCTCAGCACCAGGATTTTGGGATTATGGGAATATCACGAATCATTATAGATATGTATGTATATGTATATGTATATAAATATATATATACACACACATAATACAGTGTGCAATATATAAATACATAATATATAAAATATATTATATTATATTATATTATATTATATTATATTATATTATATTATATTATATTATATTATATTATATTATGTTATATTATATTATATTATATTATATTATATTATATTATATTATATTATGTTATAGATATAATAATTTATATGTAATTGTATATATTTATTAATATTCATATATTATAACTATAATACAATGCAATATTTAATATGTAGTATGTAATGTGTATTACATATATAATCATTATATGCATATATCTATACATATTTATATTTACATAAAATATTGGAAGAGGTATTTAGTGAAAATATCAGTGCTGAGCGCCTATGGGAGTGTAAGAGTGGGAATGAAGAGGTGATTTGGGATGGGGATCCATAACCATATCCATATCCATATCCAATGCTTTGCTTGGAAATAGGGATGGGTTGGAAATTCAAGCCCTGTCTGATCCAAGAAGAAATTCCTCCCAGCTCCCCATCAATCCCAGCTGGGAGCAGGTATCTCCTGCTCATCCTGCAGCCTCTGGAAGCCCCATTTAGCTTCTGCTTTTGCCCCAGGAAAATCCTGGGGGAATTTTCCATGTCCTCAGCTCCTGCCTTTCCTCCAGGAAAATCCTGGGGGAATTTTCCATGTCCTCAGCTCATTCCCACCCCTCCCCTGTGGTTGTGCAGGGCTCAGGGCACTTGGCCTGGCTCAGCAAAGCCTCTCCTCTCCTTGGAAATTCCCAGCCCTCATCCCTCAAAGGTCTTTCCCCATCCCAGCTTCTCCAGACCTCCAGGGAGGCAGAGAAATCCCCCTCATGGAGGGATCCGCGCTCTGAGCCTTCATCCCACCAGATCTCCAGGCATTTTACACTTTTTGGGAGCCACAAGCAGCAAACCCATGAAGAATATCCCAGTGCCCTGGGTTAACTGGGATTCAGGATGTCCTGGTGACACTCTGGGAGCTGCCACCCTCTCCTGAACCCCAAACCCACCTGAGCACACCCAGTGCCCCCAGAGCTGCCAGGAGCAGATCTGTGCCTCACAAATCCAGCTGTTCCATGCTGAGGAGCCTCTGGAGTCCTTGGATATGAAAAGTTGCAGGCCCAGAGCCAAATCACCCCCCAGGCCACAATTTCTGGGGTTTTTAAAGGGAAATTGGAGTGGAATTGATCTCTGCAAATCTCCCCAGAAAACCCAGGTCTGTGCCAGGCTTATCTCAGCCCTCTTCCTGCACCTCCCATAATGGGGTTTATTTATGGCCTCCTCAGAAATAAACCACATTTTAAAGCCATTTCCACGAGATCAGCTCTGCTTCTCCAGCAGATGGATAAATAATGATAACGCAGCTCCCAACACGGTTCAGATCCAGGGCTTTGGCAGCACGAAGCTGCAGGAGCCTCTGCAGATGTTCCACCTCCATGGGCAGCACATGGAATCTCTTCTCAGAGCACAAAAGCTCCTTTGAGCCTGGAGGAGGGGCTGGAATTCCAGCCCTGCCTGCTGGGAACGCTGTTCCCACCCCAACACCAACGCCACCATCGCTCTTTACCTCTCTTTATCTCTCGCTATCAGCACCTGCTTCTCCGGAGGTGCCAAATGCTTCCAGAGCCTCTGGAAGTGGCACAAACCCATCCGGTGGCAGGGCTGGGAGTGTGGCAGGGGCTGCTGTCCATGAAGGGGATGGGGCCTGGTGGGCAGAGCCTGGAAAACTGAAATTCCAACAGTCCCATAATTATAACACTCCCATAATTATGATCTATAATTATTAAACATCCCTGCAGAGCTGGGATCACTCCCTGAGCAGCACAGAGGGGAGATGTTCCACTGTGGGCTCTGACACCTCCTCAGAATCTCAGTCCTGATCCCAATCCCAATTCCAGAGCTCAGGGAGAGCTGTGACTTTGGCACCACTGCTCTTCAACCCCAATCCAAACTCCCAGCCCTTCAATTCCAATCCCAGTCCTGATCCCAATCTCAATCCCAATCCAGGGTTCAGGGGGAGCTGTGGCTCTGACACCTCCCCAGCCCTTCCATCTCAATCCCAATCCCAACCCCAATCCCAGAGCTCAGGGAGAGCTGTGGCTCCTAGGCTGCCGCCCTTCAATCCCAATCCCAATCCCAATCCCAATCCCAATCCCAATCCCAATCAAATTCCCCAGACCTTCAATCCCAATCTTGATCCTGATCCCAATTACAATCCTGATCCTGATCCCAATCCCAATCCCAATCCCAATCCCAATCCCAGTCTCAATCCCAATCCTGATCCCAATTCCAATCCTGATCCTGATCCCAATCCCAATATCAATCCCAATCCCAATCCCAATCCCAATCCCAATCTCAATCTCAATCCCAATCCCAATCCCAACTCCAATCCCAATCCCAATCCCAGAGCTCAAGGAGAGCTGTGATTCCTACACCTCTGCCCTTCAATCCCAACCCAAATCCCCCATCCTTCAATCCCAATCCCAATCTCAATCTCAATATCAATCTCAATCCCAATCCCGACCCCAATCTCAATCTCAATTCCAATCCTGATCCCTGTCCTGATCCTGATTGCAATCCCAGTCCCAGAGTTCAGGGAGAGCTGTGGCTCCTACACCGCCACCCTTCAATTCCAATTCCAATCTCAATCTCAATCCTGATCCTGATCCCGATCTCAATCTCAGTCTCAATCTCAATCTCAATCCCGATCCCGATCCCAGAGCTCAGGAAGAGCTGTGGCTCCGACCCCTCTCCAGCCATTCCTGCAGGATCCGTGCTGTCAGCCAGCTGCTCTCCTCACTCCCAGGCGGATTTTATTCCTACAAATTGCCTTCCCAGGAGGCTGCCATGAATATGCATTTTCCTGCTCTCCCTTATCAATTCCAGGATATCTCCATCCATCCCAGACTTCCCTGATAGCCCCAGTGCTCCTGTTGATTCTGCCTGGGCAGGGCAGGGCAGGGCAGGGCAGGGCAGGGCAGGGCAGGGCAGCAGGAATTCACATCCTGCTGGATTTATCCCTGTGCTGGTGGTGTGAGAAAAGCCATGCTCACTTCCAAGAATTTAACAGGTTCATTGAAACCTTATCAAAAACACAACAGCAGACTGAATAGAGAAAATATCCCAGCACCAGGAGCAGAGGATTTCCCCACCATGTGCTCACCCACACCATGGAGGTTTCACCTTTTAACCCTTTGGCCCCCCAAAGCTCTGTCCATGGACTCCTCCTTCCCTGCCCAGGGGTGGAGATCCCTGCCTGACACCTGGATTGGGGGGCAGCTGCTGCCATGGGAACGAGTGACCCTCCCCAATGTCCCAAACCCAGGGCACCCCTGAGAACAACACAAGGGGGGGTAAAACACAACTATAAATCTATAAAACTGCTCCTGACACACATACAGGATATTTGTCCTTTTATTGTGAGAGTCAGCCATGTCATTGCTCATCTGTCGCAGTGGGAAGCCCCACAGGGCTGGGCTTGTCCCCATGGATGCAGGGGGGACACTGGAATGTGCCACTGGATCCTCGATGCCCTCCTGGACTGCTTGGAGTGAAGGGCAGAATTCAGAGGAACAATCAAAATATTGGACGGTATTGAAGAAACCTGAAAGACAGTTTGGGATTTGGGGTTTAGCTCTGCCTGTGCTGCAGAAGTTTTGGGAATGTGGGTGGATCCTGGGATGTCTCTGCTTCCTTCCTCCCATCCCGCTGCTGCCTCGTGGAAAGGATGGACGGGGCTGTGGGATGGGTGGAGAGGGACTGGGGACAAGGATGGAGGGACAGGAGCCAGGGAATGGCTGCCAGTGCCAGAGGGCAGGGCTGGATGGGATCTTGGCAATTGGGAATTGTTCCCTGGCAGGGTGGGCAGGGGCTGGGCTGGAATTGCCAGAGCAGCTGTGGCTGCCCCTGGAGCCCTGGCAGTGCCCAAGGCCAGGCTGGGCATTGGGGCTGGCAGCACCTGGCACAGTGGCAGGTGTCCCTGGGCTGCAATCAGCTGCCATTGAAGATCCCTTCCCACCCAAACCACTCTGGCATTCACATTCCTGAACCAAGGATGGAAACCAGCACCAAAACCCATTGCAGCAAATGGAGAAAGGAAAGGAAAGAATGATTTCCTGGCTGGTTCCAGGTGCCCCCAGTGCCATTTCCCACAGGGGGTTTGTAGCCTGGCAAGGCCTGGTTAGAGAGGTTTGGGCTGTGCCAGGGTGCCCAGAGCAGCTGTGGCTGCCCCTGGAGCCCTGGCAGTGCCCAAGGCCAGGCTGGACATTGGGGCTGGCAGCACCTGGCACAGTGGCAGGTGGCCCTGCCATGGCAGGGTGGGATGGGATGGGATGGGATTTAAGGTCCATTCCCACCCAAACCAGTCTGGGTTTCCTTGACATCATCAATTCCATTAAAAATCCCTTTCTGCTGAGTTGAAGCTGCAGCTTTTGTCCAGTTTGAGGTTCTTTTATTCCACTTTTCCCCCATTTTCTTCCACCTGGGACAAAAGCACCACTCGAGGCTCTTCCTGCTGAGGATCCTGTGACCTTCCCTGAGCCTCCACTGAACATCATCAAATCTCCCCAATCAACATCAGCAATTTGGGCCCTGCTGAGCATCCCGGGGTGTGACAGTGACACCCTTTAATGAGTAACCACATCCCCGGGGCTGTGACAGTGACACCTTCGAGAGGTGACCAAACCCTTGTGAGCGAGGAGCTCACTCCCACAAGTAGCAGAAGGATTAGAATCATCCTCCTAAAAATGTCAGGATATTTTTGTGACATTGTCCCCCTCTCTCTGTTCTCATTCTTATTTTTACCTTTTTTTTTTCCCATTCCCCTCCATTTGATTTTCCCCATCTGGACAGCTGGGTCCTGTTCACAGCAGATTTGTGGCTGCTTGGGCTGGGTGTGATGGATAAATCCTGCTGGGATTGATGTTTGGGGACCCCTCAGGGATTTTATTTCATTCTCCATGGCTGGGGCTCTCCCTGGGCTCAGCATTTCCCTGCTGGAATTGCTCAGGTGTCTGATTATCCCAGCAGGGCTCAGCAGCCTGAACTCCTCACTCAGGTGGAGTTTAGTTCTTTTCTTCCCCAGATTTATTATTTAAATCCCCCAAAATGATGCCAGCCATGGGCATGGTGGGAGCTCCATGGATTTATGGACACCCAGGAGCTGAATATCTGACCCAGGACAGGTGAAAACTTTTTGATCCTCAGCCCATGTAAATTTATTTGAGGCTCACTGAGATCCCTCCTTGCTCTGCCCTGGCCACACCTGGCTGGGTAAAGAACCCTCCAGGACGGCCAGCACTGATCCAGCCTGGATCTGCCAGCATTTTCAGGAAAAAATTGCTCTGAAATGCTCTGATTTCTGCACTGCTGTTCCCACCCTGTGGGAAGGGGCAGGGCTGTGACATTTCCTCCTCCATTCGGGAGGTGACAGCACAAAGCTCCAGTTTGGGCACAGTTGAATTAAACACCAATTTTAACAGATTTATTTTTTTTTTGGCTTGGCGAGGCAGAGCTGACAGGAGATTGTTGGAGCTCTGCTCTGCCAGGTGAACCCACAGCAGTGCCCGGTGCTTTTCCAGGCTCTGCATCCATTGAATTTTAACCTTTTTGGGATGTGTGGCACTCCTGGAGCCGGGGAAGGGATTTCCCTACTGCAGGAACCCCTGAGCAGCAGCAAACGCCCCAAGAGCGATTTCCCCTTCCACCTCCTGAATATTTTGAAAGCAGAAAAGCAGAGGGCGTGAATTTAAATGAAGACAAGGAAAATTATCCCCCCCAGCCAGCCCAGGCCCGGCTTCCCATCCTTCCTGAGCTGTTTGAACAACAGGTGCCCAATTTGGAAAATTGCAGCAGCCCCAACAAAAATAAACCCAGCAGGGGACGAGCTGCAATTCCCGAGGCTGCCACGGACAGAGCTGGGGTGGGAGGAGGAGGAAAAATCCATTCTCCAGCTCCTTGTGTGTATTCCAGAGCCTGGGAGGACCTTGATTGCAGAGCCAGGGTGAATCTGTCCCTTGCTCTGAGCGTTATCTGCATGGCTCCGATAATCTCTGCAGATAAACCATTAATTCTCCTCTGGCTGTGGCTGAACACCCACCAGAGGTGACAATAATCCTTCAGTTTGAGCCTCCGGGGTTCCCAAGGAGGGCTCCAGGGGCAGATCACCTGGTGGATATTCAATTTTCAGCAAGGAAAGCTGATAGGGGATATTTATTTATTGCAGAGTGATTCTCCATCAAAATGTGACTGGAGAAAGGAGGGGGAGTTTCACCACTGAGGAAATCCAGTCCATTGAGGCAGAAATTGCTTCTTTTCTCCATTAAAACCCCTAGAACAACAACAAACCAGGAAATCTCACAATGTTTGGACATTTAGGGCAGCTGGGTTTGAAAATTGCTTGGAATCTTTTGGGGAATCATTCTTTATCTGAGGAGAGGAACATTCAGCTCCAGCTTCAGTGGAAATGAAATGTCCGACCCAAGGCGGGTGTTGATACAGCAGGAAAAATCCTGTCCTTGGGAAGGGAAATGTCCCGTCCTTGTGGGGAGAAAATCCTGTCCCTGGGAAGGGAAAAATCCCATCCTTGGGGGGGAAAATCCAATCCTTGGAATGGGAAATGTCCCCTCCTTGGGATGGGAAAAATCCCGTTCTTCTTGGGATGGAAAAAATCCTGACCTTGGGATGAGAAATGCCCCCTCCTTGGGACGGCAAAATCCCATACTTGGGGGGGAATGTGTTCCATCCTTGGGAAGGGAAATGTCCCCTCCTTGGGATGGATGTGCCTCATGAGCCACCTGAGCCCCTTCCCACCCTCGGGAAAGGCTGAACTTCTCCATGGTGCCGATTTCTCCATGGGCTGGAAGAGGATCCCAGAGTTCAGAGAGTTCTTAGAGAACTTCATTAATGGAAAAACCTGGTAAAAATCATGGAGTCATCAAATTATTGAGGTTGGAAAAGAGCTCCTAGAGCATCAAATCCCAGCTGTGCTCAATGCTCACCTTGTCCCCAGCCCAGAGCACTCAGTGCCACCTCCAGGAATTCCTGAGACACCTCCAGGGATGGGCACTGCAAAGCTCCTCTGCCAAGGCCTGAGCCCCCTTTGCATGCAGAAATTTCCCCCCAATATGCAAAAATGGGATTTTAAGGACATTCAAGGCTCCTTTTCTGTTATTGGTGTGAGGGGTTTGGAGCTGTGGGGAACAGGAAATGTTCCCTGCCAGAAGGGGCTGGGGCAGGGACACCTCTGCTGCTGGGCTTGCATTGGATGGATATTCCCTTGTGGGAAAAGCCTTTGGGATTCTGGTGTTCAGGATGCAGAGATGAGGTGGGAAAAGAGCTCCAAGGACATCGAGTCCCAGCTGATCCCACCTTGTCCCCAGCCCAGAGCTCTGAGTGCCACCTCCAGGAATTGCTGGGGCACCTGCAGGGATGGGCACTGCAGAGCTCCCTGGGCAGCCCCTGGCAAGGCCTGAGCCCCCTTTGCATGGGGAAATTCCTGCTGTGCCCACCCTGAGCTGCCCTGGCCCAGCCTGAGGCCGTTCCCTCTGCTCCTGTCCCTGTTCCCTGGGGCACAGCCCGACCCCCCCGGCTGTGCCCTCCTGGCAGGAGCTGTGCAGAGCCACAAGGGCCCCCTGAGCCCCCTTTGCTCCAGGCTGGGACGTGCCAGGCCATGAAATCCAAGGAATTGGGAATTCCTGAACTCTCTGGGCTGGATCTCGGGCTCTCCCACCAGTGCAGGGATTTTGGGGAGCTCTGCCCCGTGTCCCAGCCTGTCCTACACCCCGGCACCCGCATCCCACCCTGGGCTCCTCATCCCCGATCCCTCTCTCCCGCTGCCCCCGGGGCTCCAAGGAAGGCTCCAGGAGCCGTTTTGGGCTGAGATTCCAAAGATTTGGTGTTTCCAGGCTGGGATCGCTCCTACAGGAGCCTCCTTCCCCCTCTGCTGGTGAGGGGCTGCGGACACCGCCTCACCCTCCAGGCAGGAACATTCCCCTGGAAAAGGGGAAAAAGCGCGTTTGAGAGCGGACTTTAGGGCAGGGACCCATCCCAAATAAATCCCCGCTGTAAAAATCCCAGGGGAGCAGCCTTAGGGCAAAATCCAAGGAAGAACAAAATCAAAGGAAGTGGAAAACCTGGATTTTGCTGGAGTCAGGTGGGATGGAACCAGGGGAATCTCTTCCAATCACTCTAATAATTGCGTCGTTAATTGCCCATTGATTTAATGAGCTCGTGCTGTCACCACTTGACTCCCACCGATTGTGTCACTGCCATTCCCGGGATCGGTGACACCAGAGCTGCTCCACGAGGGGATTTGGCCTTGCCAGGGGTGGCTCCAGGCTGGAATCCCTCACAATTCCCAGCAAACACAGGGCCCTGCAGCCTTGCCAAGGCTCATTAGGGCCCCGGGACAATTGGATATTTTGATCTGAGATAATTAAGTAATTATTGTGTGTAATGGAGAGAGCAGTCAGTTGGACCCAGGCTGCTTCTATTTCCATTGTGGTAGGAAAAAGGAATACTTCCCTTCCCTTCCCTTCCCTTCCCTTCCCTTCCCTTCCCTTCCCTTCCCTTCCCTTCCCTTCCCTTCCCTTCCCTTCCCTTCCCTTCCCTTCCCTTCCCTTCCCTTCCCTTCCCTTCCCTTCCCTTCCCTTCCCTTCCCTTCCCTTCCCTTCCCTTCCCTTCCCTTCCCTTCCCTTCCCTTCCCTTCCCTTCCCTTCCCTTCCCTTCCCTTCCCTTCCCTTCCCTTCCCTTCCCTTCCCTTCCCTTCCCTTCCCTTCCCTTTCCCCTTTCCCCTTTCCCCCCCCTTTCCCCCCTTTTTCCCCTCTGTCTATTTGGTGCCAAATTAACCTCGACAACACCAAAATCTCAGTGAAACAAAAGCAGCCAAAGCAGCCCCTGAGCTGGGGTTTCACTCCCAGCCTGGCCCGAACTCTCCCCCGCCCCGGGAATGTTGAATCCACCTCCGGCCTCTCCCGGGGCCGTTCCCGGCTGTCCCGGGACGGGGAGGATGCTCAGCCCCGGTTCCCGCTCCCCGCCAAACCTCGGGAGCCTCCCGGGTGCTTTCCAGAGCTTGGATCTCCCTCTTGTGGCTGCACCGGGTGGATTCGGGATGGACATTCCAGGCTGGGAACCTCAGAGGTCTGGGGGGAGAGGGGCTGGAGTTCCCTGGGTGCTTGTGCCTTAATCCATGGGAAAGGGACTTGGATTTAGTTTAGTTCAAATTAATTTTAATTTTAATTTTAATTATAGTTTTTTGTTTTAATATTTCTTTAATTTTAATTTTAATTTTAATTTTAATTTTAATTTTTAGATTTTCAATTTTTATTTTAAAATCTTTAATTTTAATTGGTTTGATTGGTTTAATTTTTAATTTTTTTTAATTATTTAAATTCTTTTTTTTTCTTGAATTCTTCAAATTCTTGCTTTTTCCCTGTTGAAATTCTGCTCGGTTTCTGTCTTGCTGTATCCAGGTCCTGGCACAGGGAATATCCAGGGACCCAAACTCAGGCCTTTTCTGCATCACCCCCATTTCCACAGCCATTCCTTGCAGGAATGCAGAATGGTTTTTTTTGGGATCGTCAAAAAGCAGAGCTGTGAAGGCACATTCCCACTGAGGAGAAATCCAGGATATTCCCAAGAGAAGGGGAAAAAAAGAGGAAAAAAAAAGGCAGCAAATAAACCCAAACAATGGAAAAGAGCTATGAAATGTGAAGAATTAAAACACAAATCCTGGCTCAGGTTACCCAGAGCAGCTGTGGCAGCCGCTGAATCCCTGGAAGTGTCCAAGGCCAGTTTGGAATGGGATGATCCATAAATTCCCTCCCAGCCCAGCCAGCTCTGGGGTCTCTCAGGGGTTTCCAGGCCGGCCCCTCTGACACTGGTGGGATTCTGCTGCATCCCAGGAACATCTCCCATCCCCTCTGCCTCCCATCCCACTGAAATTCCCACATTTCCTTTGCACCTCAGATCCTTTCCCAGCCCTGCTTTTCCCATTCCGGTTCTCAGCTGGGAGCGGCTCCCGAATGGGCCAGACACAAAAATTCCTCTACTGGGGAGCGGGAACCTCCCACGACATCCCTGGCACTCGGCCGCCCTTCCCAGCCCCGAGGGGAGCCAGGATGGGAAAGGGCTGGGATGGGGAAGGGGCTGGGATGGGGAAAGGGCTGGGATAGGAATGGGGATGGGGATGGGGATGGGGATGGGGATGGGGATGGGAATGGGGAATGGGGATGGGAATGGGGATGGGGAATGAGGATGGGGAATGGGGAATGGGGATGGGGATGGGGATGGGAATGGGGATGGGATGGGGATGGAGATGGGGAATGGGGATGGGGATTGGGATGGGGATGGGGATGGGGAATGGGGATGGGCATCGGGATGGAGATGGAGATGGGGATGGAGATGGAGATGGGGATGGGGATGGGGATGGGGATGGGGATGGGGATGGGGATGGGGAATGGGGATGGGGATGGGGATGGGGATGGGGATGGAGATGGGGATGGGGATGGGCATCGGGAAGGGGCCAGGATCAGGATGGGAGTGGGGAAGGGGATCTGGATGGGGATCAGGAAGGGGCTGGGATGGGGATTGGGAAGGGCCTGGGATCAGGAAGGGGCAAGGATGGGGAAGGGCCTGGGATGGGGATGAGGATTGGAAAGGGGCCAGGATGGGTAAGGAAAAGGGGTCGGGGTCAGGAAGGGGCCAGGATTGGGAAGGGGCCAGGAAGGGGATGGGGATGGGGATGCAGATGGGGATTGGGAAGGGGCAGGGATGGGGATGGGGAAGAGGATCTGGATGGGGAAGGGGCTGGGATGAGGATTGGGATGGCAATGGGGATGGGGTTCTGGAAGGCGCCAGGATCTCAGGTCCCTCTACAAACACCTTTCCCCCTTTCCCGATCCCTGGACCAGCCGGGAGCGTTGCCAGGGTGACGCTCCTCGTTGCCATGGCTCTGTCACTGTCACCCCCTCCCGCTGCCACCTCCTCCCGAATGTCCCTTGGACGGCGGGGACATCAATGGGGCGATGGAACTGCGGCCCTGGATGGGATCTGTGGGACACAAACCAGGAATTCCCATTTCCTCGGGGTTTTCCCTCCCAGGATCCCTCTGCCGGGGGCTCTCAGGTGGCACCAGGGGTGGGTTTGGCCCTGGTCACCTCCAGTTCCTTCCGGGCACTTCCAGACTGCAGAAATTTGGGATAATCTTGGATATCCTTGGCTAAAAACATGGTTTGATGGATGATGGCCCTGCTCAGAGAATCAGGGAATTAGAGAATTAGGGAATCAGAGAATTAGAGAAAATAGAATAATAAAATTATAGAATGAAAATTATGGAACCATAGAATTATAGAATAATAGAATTGTGGAATTCTAGAATTAGAGAATAATGTAATTATAGAATCACAAAATTACAGAATCATGGAATTATAGAATCAGAGAATAATGCAATTATAGAATTACAGAATCATAGAAATATAGAATCATAAAATTATAGAATTGTAGAATCAGAGAATTACAGAATCATGGAATTACACAATCCCAGAATTATAGAACCACAGAATGACAGAATGATAGAATTACAGAATCACAGAGTTACAGACTTGACAGAAGAACTAAAACTTCTTTTATTCCATGGACAAATGCCAATAACTTTAAAATATCCAAATCCCAAATCCAGTAATTTTAGGGCATTACAAGAATAAACAGAACAGGGGATCTCCTTGGCTCCACAGAATAGAAATCTTTCATTAAGGATAAATATTTTAATCCCTATAAAATAATTACATTAATAATGTCCTTAAAAGGGGTTTGTGGGGTGCTTCTGAGAAGACCAAAGCCTGATTTAAACAAAATGAGCACTTTCCATCCTGCTGCAGCTTATTAAAAACAAAACAAAATAAAGAAACAAATGGAAATTCAGCTTTTCTAGGTAAATATTCCTTTAGTCCAAAAAAGAACCAACTTTGAGGAGCCCCCTCCTCTCAGGGAGCTGTGCAGAGCCACAAGGGCCCCCTGAGCCTCCTTTGCTCCAGGCTGAGCCCCTGCCCAGCTCCCTCAGCCTCTCCTGGGGCTCCAGACCCTTCCCCAGCTCCCTCAGCCTCCCCTGGGGCTCCAGACCCTTCCCAGCCCCTCCAGGTCTGTTTCTGATGGGCCCAAAATTGAGTTTTAGAGCTTGACCTCAGACTGAGGAGAGCCCAGAACAGCCCTAAACCTGTGATAATCCTGTCTCTGACTGGAATTTAGGAAAAGGATCAGGAAAAGCCTCATTTGATTCCAGTTATGTGGAAATCCAGAGCAGCGACTGATCCACAAAAGTTCAGGAGCCAGCGCAGCTCTGGACAAGCAGCAGGACTTCTGTCACCTCCAGAGGCTCACAAGAACTTTCCCAGGAAAACAAGGATTCCCATGGATTTCCATCTCAGACCCATCTCGAATTGCTGAGCACACCCTGGGATTTTTTCCCTTGCTTAGCTTGGGAGGAAGGGATGGAAAATTCAGTTCTCGGGATGGAAATTCCAGTTCTGAGCTTGTGAAATCCTGGGAATTCATTGAACCTCACCCCGTTTCCATGACTGGATTTCTCAGAGGCTCCCAGTGCATTTCCCATCCCAGAAAGCAGCAGTGGGATGAATTCTCCTGCTGGCCCAGGTGTCCTGGTTTAGGGCAAACTGGGAGAAAACTTCCAAAGGGGCCCCTCCAGAAAGCAAACCCACACAACCACTTCAGGAAGGATTCCTCAGAGAGAAGTGGAAAGAACCTGTTTATTGAACAGGCACAGCACCCCCAGCACACAAAATGAACAATACCAGGTGACACCACTCTGTCATGGCTCTGACAAAGATGACAAATTCAGAAAGTCTCTCTGGGGGTGGTCGCTCTGTTCTCAGTCCCTCCTGTGCTGGGGCAGCTGCTGCCCAGAGTAGGCCCCACTAGGCCCAAGGTGCAAACTCTCGGTGTTCCCAGGTCCCAGTCTGGAGCAGGTTCGAGTGGGTCCAAAAAAGGGAAAGGAGAAACAGCCCAGGGAAAATCTGGACTGCTTAGCTAAACTAACTAATGAGCAGGATCAAAAAGCAAGAGCAAAGCAGGAGCAAAGTGGGAGCAAGAGCAAAGGGAAAAGCAAAGCAAAAAGCAAAAGCAGCACCATGTACTGCCCTGTCTGTGTGTCCCGCCAGCCGTGGGGGAGCGGCTGAGAGCAAAACCAAAACAAAACATTCGCTCTTCAGAGCCAGTCTGGAAGGCACAGAACATGATATCCAGCATGAACAGAACACAGGAATGGGGATACAGCATCATAATGTCATCCTAGGGCACCAGGGCTGGATTAGACCTGAGAGATTCAGAGCTGAGGGATCCAGATGTGGAGCACAGCTGGATCAGATCCAGGTGTGTTTGGGATCTCCTTGTGTCTATAATGAAACACTTTGGGATCAAGATGGGAATTTGCTCCATGATTTTCTGGCTCCCTACTCTGCTGGAATAAGTTCCTTTCCATCTGGAAAAGCTGAAGTTGATTCACTCCTATCACAATAATTCTTTCTTTTTTTGAGGATCCTTTGTGTTCCTTCACTGTCCCTGAACTCGGCTGCCTGCAGGGATTGTGTTCAGCTCGTCCATACAAAACAATCTCTGAGCATGAAAAAATCACTCCAAAAGATGAAAGAGTGGGGAAATGTTCGGAGTTCATGGAAAAAGGGATTTCTGCAGGATTGCAGCCTCCCCTGGAGCTGCCCTGGGCTCCCTCACACTCACAGGGCCAAAGCTCCAGCAGCTTAATGGATCAAACTTGGAGCCTAAAGCCTCGGGAATAATTATCCCATGGGATCCTTCACCTCAGAGGAGCTGGGATAATTCCCCGGGAATGGGAAAGGCCTGATGTGCAACTCCCACTGAAAATCCCAATGGAGGAGTGGTGCCTTTCCCCCTCCATGGCAGGGAGCAGAGCTCTGGATTTGAGGTGGATTTGGGGCTGATTTTGGGCTGCTTCACTTCAGAGGAGCTGCAAAGTCAGCAGGAGAATTCCTTGAAGGGCAAAAATAGGAATCTGGAATGGGAAAGGCCTGATGTGCAATTCCCACTGAAAACCAAATGGATGAGTGGTGCCTTTCCTTCTTTGTGGGAATGAGCTGAGCTCTGGGTTTGAAATGGATTTGAAGCTGATTTGAAGCTGATTTGAAGTGAATTTTAAGTTGATTTGAAGCTGATTTGAATCTGATTTTTAGATGATTTTAAGCTGCATCCCCACCCCAGATCCTTCCAGATATCCTGGACAGGGATTCTGAGCTGCTTTCAGAGCTGATTTTGGGCAGCTTCACTTCAGAGGAGCTGCAAAGTCACCGGGCTAATTCCTTGAATGGCAGAAACAGAAATGTGGAATGGGAAAGGCCTGATGTGCAATTCCCACTGAAAATCCCCCTGGAAGACTGGTGCCTTTCCCCCTCCATGGCAGCTAGCAGAGCTCTGGATTTGAAGTGGATTTGAACCTGTTTGGATTTGAAGCTGATTTGAATTGGATTTTAGGTTAATTTGAAGTGGATTTGAAGTGAATTTTAGGTTGATTTGAATTTGCTTTTTAGATGATTTTATGCTGATTTTAAGTCGCATGCCCACCCCAGATACTTCTGGATATCCTGGACAGGGGTTCAGGGCTGCTTTTCAGGAAACCCTCAGAAAGAACCAGAGGCTCCAGCCATGAATAAATGTGATTTATGAAGCACTAAGAGCCTTTTGGGAGCAGCGTGAACGATTCAAATCCAATCCAATTAGAGCCCAATCCCAATTAAACAGCTCCTGGGGCTCAGGCAGCCCCTCCCATGGCCAGGGGAGGTTCAGCTCCTTTGTTTGTGGCATCAAACCTTCCCTGTGAGCAGATCCTGAAGCTGTGTGGTCTGAAGGATTTGGATTAATAGAAATAAGAATTATATAAATAATCAGAATAATAATGATATAATTAATAATAATACTAATTAAATAATTAATAGGAATAATCAGCAGAGCAGCTGGGAGTGGAATGGGGGGCAGGGAGGGCTGATTCCTGTGGCATTCCAGTGCTGGTCCTGTCCTTGGCACACAGCTCCAAACCCTTTTATCAGAGTGTGGTTTAATTAATCAGGTTTAATTAATCACGAGACAGATTAGTTTTTGGGTGGCCCTGGGAGTGGCACTTTCAATTTTTGGGTTGGTTTTGTGAACAGAACAAACTCCTCAGCATTTAAACAACAATTCCCAAATGAGTGTGACCTCCTGAGGGAAAACCGGGGTTGTTTGGGGCTTTTCTTGCTGAAGTTTGCTCCAGGAATGGCAAAATGAGGATTGGGATCGATTTGTGTCCCTCAGGTCACCAGGGCTGGGCTGGAGTCCCAGGAACAGGTGGGACAGAGGGCAGGTCCTGCTGGGGCAGCACTGATACCACAGAGCTGGGGAATTCCCAATTCCTTGGATTTCATGGCCTGGCACGTCCCAGCCTGGAGCAAAGGGGGCTCAGGGGGCCCTTGTGGCTCTGCACAGCTCCTGCCAGGAGGGCACAGCCGGGGGGGGTCGGGCTGTGCCCCAGGGCACAGGGACAGGAGCAGAGGGAACGGCCTCAGGCTGGGCCAGGGCAGCTCAGGGTGGGCACAGCAGGAATTTCCCCATGCAAAGGGGGCTCAGGCCTTGCCAGGGGCTGCCCAGGGAGCTCTGCAGTGCCCATCCCTGCAGGTGCCCCAGCAATTCCTGGAGGTGGCACTCAGAGCTCTGGGCTGGGGACAAGGTGGGATCAGCTGGGACTCGATGTCCTTGGAGCTCTTTTCCCACCTCATCTCTGCATCCTGAACACCAGAATCCCAAAGGCTTTTCCCACAAGGGAATATCCATCCAATGCAAGCCCAGCAGCAGAGGTGTCCCTGCCCCAGCCCCTTCTGGCAGGGAACATTTCCTGTTCCCCACAGCTCCAAACCCCTCACACCAATAACAGAAAAGGAGCCCTGAATGTCCTTAAAATCCCATTCAAAGTCCCATTTCCATTTTAGAACAATTAATGTCACCTGCTTAAAATAAACAGCTTAATTAGCAATGATCCTTATTAACATCTGCCTGGGCAAGGCCTGGGGGTTGGAGGTTGAGTGAGTGCTGCACATTTTTCATCCCCAAATGCTGTTTGGAGGACACTGGGTGAGCTCGTGTCCTCACTGATTATGCACAGGGCTGTGATTTGCATAGGGAAGTCAAATTTCATTTATTTTTTCTTTTTTTGGGGAATGTTTCCTGGCAGGATGGCATTGCACAGGCAGTAGAGAAGGACTTGGGGAAGGAGAAGAAAAATTTAAAAATTAGGACTGGGAGAGGTGGGGCTGCTTCAACCCATGTTGGCAGGGCAGAATGAACTCCCCATCACATCCAGAATTTTGAGGGATGTGGGTTTTGAAGGGAATGTTAAGCAGGGATGGAGCCCCAGGAAATGAAGTGGGAATGTCCTGTTGTTGGAAAGAGGCTGGACTGAGCCTGGGTGGAGGTTTCAGTTTGAAACCAGGTGGAAACACCAATTTTGTGTAGGGGTCTTGGTTTGCCAATTTGAGATTTTACCAATTTGAGATTTCCTGGCCAATGCACCGAGTGTGTGCATACTGACAGCCTGCTCAGAGAGATAAAGCCAGATAAACTTTCCCAGGAATTGTTCTGAGGAGTTGTCACAATCTGCTAGGGCAAGTGAGGTCATGATGGTTCGTTTCCAGATCCCTAAAATGCAAAAGACAAAAAGCAGGGGACTGTCAGTTTAATCACAACAAATGCACTTTTATTGAAGGCCAACAGCAAATGCGATGGAGGGATCAGAAAAGGAAATAAAGGATAGAAAGAAAAAGAGGGGAAAGGGAATATAGCTACCAATGAGACAGAATCCTCCAGGTCCAGCCACACAGATTCACCATCATCCATCGGGGTTCACCAAAGTGATGTCAAAAGTTACAGTTTATACAGTCTCAATCCAAAGCGAGTGGCTGCAGCCACATTTCTCTTCACAGAGAAAAGCAAGGCACAATTCTTCCCAAGAATATTTCTGGGTTTCACATTCTCTGAACGTCAGAGAAAGAAAACACAATTCTTATCTCATTTGCTGTGCCTGTGTTTGTGCCAAAGTAGAATGCAATGTGGAGATTGTTCACCCACAGTGATGGTGTTTTGGTCCTTTGGCCTGTCAGGACCAAGTGTGTAGCCCCACATTTCTCTTCAAGAAGAAAAGCAAGGTACAATTCTTCCCAAAAATATTCTTATCTCTTTTGCTGTGCCTGTGTTTGTGCCAAAGTAGAATGCAATGTGGAGATTGTTCACCCACAGTGATGATGTTTTGGTTCCTTGGCCTGTCAGGTGTGTGTGTGTGTGTTGGGACTGTTGGGTGACAGTCATGAGATTCAGTGCAGTGTGTGCAGGGTTGAGTACTTGGCAGATTCAGTTTTAGATGTATAGAATAATATAGTATAATAAAGTAATTAATTAGCCTTCTGATATCCATGGAGTCCTCCTCATCATTCTCTCCCCTCGCTGGGGCCATCCCAGCATTGCTGTGTCCTCATGGTCCAGCCACACAGATTCACTGTCATCCCTGGGCGTTCACCAAAGTCATCTCAAAAGTTACAGTTTATACAGTCTGTATAGTTTATATAGTCTCAATCCAAAGGAGTGGCATCTGGCCAAAAGGTGGGGAAGATTCATGGCCCGTTGTATTGAGACCTCTTGGTCTGTGAGGCAGGTGTGAGTGTGCAAGGACAAACCACCACTTGCCAGAACTTGTGGGGCAGGTGCAGGCGTGTAAGGACAAACCACAATTTATCAGAACCTGTTTGAAGCAGTGTCCTGTGAAAGCACAGCGAGCACACCTGCAAACAATCAATCACTTGGAAATGTCCACCTCAGCCAGGCCAGAGCTCCTGTCGGGGTCTTCAGGGTCCTTGGACGATCGTGAGGCAAATGCAGGAAACCTCAGACTGTCTCTTACAGGAGTTTTGAGAAGGCTGAGAGAAAGAATTAATGCAATCTTGCAGCTGGTGTTTTGAACATTTATTTTCTCATAAGATGGTTACCAAAGGGGGTCTTCTTAATTAGCCAACAATGACAGTATGTTGATTAAATGACCAATGAGGTCTGTAAGACTCTGTCTGGACGGGCTGTTTGGGTCCAACCTGGCCAGCTACGGACCTTAGCCCACATGAGCTTACACGGATGAAAGCAAAGGACTGGAAGTGCTCTTCTCCATGTGGGGACGAATGTCCTCTGCTTATTGACTTGAGTACCACCAGATGGAAAAACCCTCATGGAAAGAGGACAGCTAGGTGCCTGTAGGGGGCTTTTATAGCTGGGGAATGGAGGAAGAGAACCACAACCAATGGGATACCAGTGAGGGGACACTAAACGAGAGAAGGGAAGAGACCACCAGGGCTGACATTGGGGTGAGGAAGAGGAAGACTGTGTGGTCATAGGATACAAATCATGTGAACAGTGCAAATCACTAAACACCCAGTGCAAACAACTAAATAACTATTTAGTGCAACACAACAGAGGTCCACCTGTATTGGCGCAGTGTATAAAAAAGAATGAGTTTCTAATAAACTCAGTATTAGCCTCCTGAAGAGAGTTAGACTTTATGTGTCACCTGACTCCTGTTCCTGACCCAACATGACATGACTGTGGTGGTTTCAGTGCTGGCCAATACCCAGTGCCCTCACCAGGATGCACTCACCCATTCCTGCTGTGAGCCAGGACCAGGAGAAAGGAAAAGCAGGCTCAAAATTCTAAAAGGGTATAAAGAAAAATTTATTAAGTGTAACTAAAAGAAAGAGTAACAAGAATCAGAAAAAACCTTCAGAGCACTTCTCCTCTCCCCACAACCTTTTCTTTCCCATTGACAATGTATAGAAATAAAATTTAAAATTTCAGTCAGTTTAGAATAGTCTAGACCTCTAGAATAGTCTTTCTTCAGTTCACTTAGGGAGAGAAGTCCTTCTTGTTCCTGTTATGGAGACTTCTCCACAAGAAAAAAAAAAATTCTCTCATTGCTCCCTCACAAATAGCAGCCATGTGGGGAAATCTGGAATTGTGTAATCCCTCCCATTCTCCACAAGCTTTTCCCACAGCTGAGTTTATGGGCCGTGTCAACTTCTGGGGTACCGTTTTGAAGATGAGCTGTTCAAAGGCAGAATTCTCATTATCTATCTCTAAAATCATCTTCATCCCTGGGAACAGAGATCTGCTTCTCATGGGGGCACAGAGTTTTCATTACTCTTCTTCCTCTCTGCTCAAACTTCTCATAGATCACAAATACTTTAATAATATCTGCTCACTCTGGCATGGGGGGCCTTTGCTCGACGTCAATTTAAACACTTCCACTCCCCAGGCTTTTGTGTATTACAGTGAAACAGAGCATCAACAGAATATCAGTGAAGTATCAATAGAGCAGCAACTGGGTTTCAACTGAGTATCAACTGAGTATCAAAGCCAGAGATGTATCCATTATATCTTTCTCCAAGGCTTTACAAGAAGATTTCAGCCTGCAGCTCTGGATCTTGGTTCTGGAGTGGAATTTGAGAGATTCTGGAGCTGAATTTGAGAGATTCTGGAACTGAATTTGGGTTTGAGGGCTGGCCCTGTGTGGTAACTCAGTCTGAACTCCTTCAGAACCCCATAAAAAAGGTGGGATTGCTCTACCCAGTGCTCCAAAGGTTTATCCCAACCATTTCTCTCCACCTGAGCTACCACACAGCACAACTGAGAGCTAAAATCCCCCTTTTTTTTTTTCCCTGTGGAGCCAAGAATGGAGCTGATCCTACAAGTGGTTGGGCTGTTCACACAGAGGGAAAACCCCACAGAGTGATCAGCCAAATTTTAGGTATCACATAATTTCATTGGAGCTCAAATTATTCTTACACAGGAGCTGGATAACCCAATCCAGCTGGAATTCTGCTCTCCTGTTCACTCAGGACTGGGGGGCATCACTTCAGTCCTTAAACCTTGGGTGCTGGAGGAATAAATCTTGAAAATCTGACCAAAAACAGCCATGAAAAATTCCCTCCTTCTCCCAAAACTCTGAAAGCTTTTGCAGCAGTGGAGAAATCAGGTGATTGATGATATCAGCTTCTGGAACTGGGGCAAGATAAATACGGAGAAAATGAGTGAGAGATGGACAATGGGGAATCCTAAAGCAAACAGGATTTAGGAGGGAAATTTATTGGGTGTTTGGAGCATTTCTGGGCTCTTACAGAGCACCTGTTGTTTTATTTCCTTGAAAATTAATATCCAGGGTTTGCTGCACTCCTCAAACAGAGCCTGGAGGAATTTTGAGACCTTAAACTTCATCAACAGGACTTGATTGAGAGCTGGGACTCTTCTATGAGGAAAAACTCATCCTAAACTTTATATGGCTCATTCATCCCTATTTATTAATTGGCTTTGGGGATTTTCCTGCAGATTTAGGCGGTGATTCTTTCTAATATTCCGCCCCAAAATGATGATTTTGCTGTGTCCATGAAGAGTTCCTTGGTCCAGTCAGCAGAGGGAATACTTCCCTCAGCAGAGAGGCTACAGGGATCAGGGCTCATGGAAAGGCTGGAATTATCTCTGCCCTTGGAATTTTGGGAGCTCTCCCCTTGGCTCCCTGCTCTGGCTGTGCTGGAGACCCCCAGGATTGGGGCAGGTTCAAAGGTTGTGGCATTTTCCAGATTTCCAACTCAAAACCAGATCTGGAAATTCTCCATGGAAATTCCTGCTCCCCCTGGAAGGGTGCAGAGCTGGCCTGTGGCCTTCAGGAATCAGACTGAAAGATTGGGAGGATTAAATTAAATTAAATTAAATTAAATTAAATTAATTGATTTTAAACATAGATTTCTCCTGGATTTTCCAAATCCAGCTCTATTTAATGAACACAAGTTTGAGAGCTCCAGCTCCAAAGGCAGATAAAAGGAATGGGGATGGGAGAGGGATTGAGTGACATCAGAAATTGCAGTCTGAGCATTTTTCATGGATTGAAGGGTGCCTGGAATAACAGGGAGAGTCCTGGATACAGGAAACTTTTCCTGCAGGAAACATGGATTTTAGAACTGTCGTTCCACAGCCACTTTTTATTCAGGGTTCCCATTTTTCTTCAGAAAAGCAAACACACAAAGAAGAATTTGGGTGTTTTGGTGAAATTTTCCTTATTCTGGTCCGGCCCTGGCTGCCCAGAGCAGCTGTGGCTGCCCCTGGAGCCCTGGCAGTGCCCAAGGCCAGGCTGGACATTGGGGCTGGCAGCACCTGGCACAGTGGCAGGTGTCCCTGACATGGCAGGGGTGGGTGGGATGGATGGATGGATGGATGGATGGATGGATGGATGGATGGATGGATGGATGGATGGATGGATGGATGGATGGATTTAAGGTCCATTCCAACCCAAACCATTCCAGCATTCTGGGATCTCCAGGACAACTCAGCTTCCCAAAGGGATCTCTCAGGGCCTCCCAGTGCCCCTCCAGAGGAGAAGTGTTCTCCTGACATCCCCTCCTGCATTTCCCAGACACTGAGGCCTCGGGTGCCCTCAGGGTGCTCCAAATGAAATAAATTCTCAAGGAATTGAATTGCACCCAGGATCTTTGGGGACTCTGATGGGAACTTGGACACTTGTGGGACCATGGGCCTTAAATCCCCTTAATCTGCAGGTAAATCCTTTCCAAGTCCCATGGGATAAATGGGTTCTCCATGGAGAGGGACATTTTGTGTCCCTTTGAAACCTCTGACCCCACAGCTTTTTAGCAGAGGAGCTGCTTCCCAAATTCTCCCTTTGCAAATCCTTTGGGGAGGAATCCCATCCAGGCATCACTGCTGCCATTCCTGCCTCACGGAATCCCAGAATGGATTGGGTTTGAGGGACCTGAAATCCCATCCAGTGCCACCCCTGCCATGTCAGGGACACCTCCCACTGTGCCAGGTGCTCCCAGCCCCAATGTCCAGCCTGGTCTTGGGCACTGCCAGGGCTGGGAGCCCAAAGTTCCTCCATGCCAGGGCTTCCCCATCCAGGTCTGGAGACTTTTCCTGGTCCCTGAAGTGCCCCCAGAGCTTGGATGCTGCAGAAACCCAAACTGGGGCTTTCCAGAGCTGGCCTAAAGCAATTCCTGCTTTTTAGGGCTTTTCCTGATGTTCAGCAGCATTTCCAGAGAGCCTGAGAAGGATCTGCCCTTGTTGTCTGCAAAGGGAAGTGATTTTGGGCAGCTTTGGTTGTTCCCATCTGAGATCTCCATGTAGGATCCCAAATATCACCCATGGAAAAGCGGAATGTGCATCAGCCCAGGATGAGGGCAGAGCTTGGGGTTCAGAAAAGGTTTGAGCTCTTTGGGGAGCAGAACCAGCTCAGGATGAGAGCTTGGCCCCAGGAGAGGCTCAGCAGACATGTGGGAGCAGCTGTGGAGCAGCAAGGAGCCAAAAGAGAAGGAACCTTTCCCTGGAAAATGACGGGATCGACCCCATCTTTGACTTTTCCCCAGATCGGGAACATTTCCCTGGAAATACAAGGGGATTGAACTCTGTTTCTGACCTTTCCCCAGAGAAAAATGAGGGGATTTAACCCATTTAGACCTCTCCCTGGAAAAATTAGGGTATTGAACCCATCTTTGACCTTCCCTAGGAAAAGGAGGGGATTGAACTCATCTTAGACCTTTACCCAGATCAAGATCCTTTTCCTGGAAAAAAAAGGGGATTGAACCATGGCTCTGACCTTTGCCTAGGAAAATGAGGGGATTTAACCCATTTTGACCTTTCCCTGAGAAAAGGAGGGGATTGAATCCAAACTTTGACCTTTCCTGGATCAGGAGCATTCCTCAGGGATTGAATCCAGCCACACGTCCCTGTGAGGTGACAAATTCCCCCGCTCCTTCACCATCCCAGCCTTCTGCAGTGTCCTCAGCCCCAAACTGGGGGATTTGGGCTCTCCAGATCCCAAATCCAGAGGCAGCTGGATCCAAACCCTCCCAGTGTGAGTTCGGGGCTGAACAAGAGGCTCCTTTTTCCTTTTTCAGCCAAACCTGGATGAGCTTCACCTTCATTCCCTGGGAGTCATTCAGGATTTGTTTTCCCAGATGTGTCCCATCCCTGTCCACACTTCCCTCCATTCCCAAGGAGGGGCTGGAATGAGAGCCCAGGCTCTGGGAGTGAGGTGGGAGCCAGCCAGAGCTTGTCCTCCTGCAGATTCCCAAAAAAACATCCCAGGGACAGCCTGTCCTCCCGGATCCAGGTATGCCATGTTTACATTTAGTCTGGAATTAATTCAGTCCTGTCTTTCAAATGCAAATATCCAGGGAAGAAATAACCCCAGATTTTTGGGGAATGTGTATAAATAACAGATATAAATATATGTATTTTTTCTCCCCTTCAGAAATGGGTTGTGCTGGAGCTGTTTGCAATCCCTCAACCCCACAGCATTCCCAGGTGAACAGGACATGGAAATGTTCCTTTTTCTCCTCTTTAATAAATATAAATAATTCAAAACTGGCACTGGCTGAAGCAAATTCTGCTTTAAAAGTTACTGCTTACTCGTGTTTTGATTTTTCCTGGTGACCTTCCCAAAAAACAGAAATGCTGAGACAGAAGGATTCAGGAATCAGCAGAGTGTTGGGAAAACATTCTAAAAACAAGGAAAGATCTGCTAATTAGTGATTTTTGCACCAGGAGCTGAATGTCCTTGGCTCTTCCCACTGGAGCTCACCTGGAATTTTTGGAGGCTCAGCAACATTTCCTCCCCATTGGATGTGATATTCCATTATAAAGCCATTGATACATGGAATTCCTGGAGGCGCAGCAGCATTTCCTTTCTATTGGATTTGTGTCTTGGTTTGAACAGACAGGTGTCTGCTAAGGAAGGCAGGAGCCTCCCCTGAAATGAAGAATGTAACACCCCTCCCTCTAAATTGCTATGAATTTTAAATTAAGGGTCTTTCAGGCAAAAGATAATATGGGAGCAGGAATAACAGTTCTTTAATAGGGAAGAAAATAAAAGGATAAAATAAACAATGCAGTGAACTAAGCCAACACTGGCAGAGTCAGAACCCAACCTGACACCCTGTGGGTCAGGCTGTTGGCAGCAGTGCCATTGGAATTGTGGCTCAGCCCTCCTGCAGTGTCAGGGCTGGTTCTGCTGGAGCAGGGATCCTGGAGAAAGGTGCAGTCTCTGCCTCTGAAGATCCAGGGGCAGAGGCAGCTGCTGTTCCTCTGGGCAATCCAGTGCAGAAGCCGTGCTGGTGTTCCAGAATCTCCAGATTCTAGCCGGGTAGGAATGCTTGGCTCCTCCCTCTGGGCTCCCATCTCCCAATGGGATGCTGTAGTTCTTATCAGCCATGCAGGGACATTCCATAGCTGTTATCAGCAGGTGTCTCCCTGGAGGGAGGAGTGGGTGTGGAAGAGATAAGGCAAACTGCCCATGAACAGAAGCCAACTGCCATACAGATGGCAAATAGAATCCATATTGCCTTGCGTTCTGGGACAATGTGATATTCCATTGTTGCATGGAACTCCTGGAGGCTCAACAGCACTTCCTTTCCATTGGTTGCTCCATTGTGGTATTTCACACCCTGATTCTGCCTGAGGATGTTCATATCCATGGAGAAAACTCTCCTTTCCTCCTGTAAAGTGGATTTATGTGGATTTCTCATCCCTGAACTTGTCCATCCTTCCCTCCACACTCATGGCAGGAGTTTCATTTCCCGATTCTGCCTGAGGCTGTTCATGTCCATGGAGAACCCTCTCCTTTGCTCCTCTCTCTCTTATTTTGATGCTGTCTGGATCTCCCTTTGGATCAGGCAGTGGTTGATCCATTCCTGGGCAGTTTTCCCATGTTTTTTCCAATTCTCCCTGAGCAAAAGGAACAATGTTCTTGGTGTGGAGGGGGCTCTGGTGTGGGAACAATGGGATCAAGTCTGTCCCTGGGCAAAGCCAGATGGTTCTGTGAGGGTTCAGCAGAAATTCCAGGAGAATTGGGGCTGGAATTGTCCCTGAGCCATCTCAGAATGTCCAGAGCAGCAGGAACGTGCTCCTGCCTTGCAGGCAGCAGCAGGAGGTGTTAATTCCCTCCTCAAACAGGTTTATTATGGAACAAGATGTCCCAAAGCCCCTTCCAGACATCCACAGGGACCAACACAAATCCCCCTTTGTGTGTCCTGGAGCTGTTTTTCCAAAATTTTCCCCCCCAGGAACCCCTATCCCTGGGAATGTGTTCTTGGACTTTTCTTTGCATTTCTAGGACCTTTTCCTAGTGCCACAAATCCCTCTGGGAGCACGGCTGGGATCTGTTGGGATCAGAGTCAGAGGCACCACGGAGGAAAATCCACACTGAGGTTCCATTCATGGGCTCCAGAGGCCTGGGAATGAGCAGGGTTTTTAGGGAAGGGCTCTTGTCTTCCTGCCAGAGGCTGCTGATAAACACTGGCAGCTCATTCACGCCCAGGGCTGAGCCAGCAAACAGCTGGCACCTCTGGATGTGGGGCAGGAAAGTTTTGGGATTTGAGGGAAATGGCTTGGGGGAAAGCTGGAGTGACTGGGAAGGGCAGGAATTCCATCCCCGACAGGGATGAGACACGAGGAGAAGCCACTCAGGGGCTTGTGGTGGCCAGGAAGGTTTGGCTGGTACAGTCAGAGCACAAATAAAATCCAAATATTCCTGGCTCAGCCTTTTTACCTGTTTGGATCCAAGGTGCTGATGGGGGAATTTTGCTGTGAACTCAGGGGGTGAAAGCAGAAGGAAAAAACAAAACCCCAAAACCTGCGGTGATTTCAGAACCCTCTGCCTCGTTCTTGGCTGTGCTTAACCACAAACAAACTCCAGTAAATCCATTTTCACCCAGCTCACTCCCACCCTCCGTGTCCTTGCTGGCTTCTGGGAATGCCAGGTGAATTCCCATCCCGAGCTGCAGAACCAAGAAAAGCTGTGAGAATTCATGGAGAGGCCAAGAGCTGATCTCCAACCCAAACCCCGCCGCTCCAAGCCTGGCCCTGCAGCCAAGGTTCTCACCTCACCTCTGTGAAAAGCAGAATTTCAGGCTGCAAATGAGGGGTTTTGGTGAAATGTCTGAGCAGGCTGGAAATTAAACCCCTTGCTACCCTCTCCAGTGCATTTTTCCAGTGGTTTTCCCAGCATGGGAGTGCTGCATTCCCATGGGATGACACAGGACAAGGGGTGACAGAGGAAATGTGAGGAAAGCCCCAAAAATCGGCAGAATTCCTGGCCTCAGCCTCATCCCCCATTCCTGAGACCTCAAATGCAGCTGGTTGGGAACCCAAAAATCCTGTGGCTGCCAGGCCTGGATGTGGAACTGATGGTGGGGAAGAGGGAGAGCAGGGAAGGAGCAGGGGAAAGGTGTTTTAAGGTGGTTTTATGTCTCATTATTATTTTCTTAGCAATAAATCCAATTAAAATCCCTAATTCCAGCCTGGTTTCCCCATGATGGAGGGATCTCTCATGATCCTGAACTTGACCCACAACATTTTGTTCCATTTTCTCTCCCTGTCCAGCTTTGAGAAAGGCTTTGGTGGAGGTTTGGTGTCCCCAGGGTCACACCACCAAGGGAAGAGCTGGCACAGGATCTGATTCACTCCATCCTCAAAAAGAGTGGATTTGCTCTGGTTCTGTGCCAGAAAAACCTCAAATTCCTTAGGAATTAGGAGGAAAAGTCATTGATATTCCAGGCTTTTCTTCCCCAGAATAATTCCATATCTCCAGTGCTGGCCTGCAGCTGTGGGGGATAACGGAGGGACCTGCTCCGAGGTGACAAAATTGGATTTTCCAATGAAGAAATGAAAGACTGGAACCCCTTTTTGGAATGGAAAGGAACAACTTGAACTCTCTCCAAAAATAAATTAGCTTGGTAAAAAATTTGGGAAATAAATAGAGCCTGATTGCCCATGGAAAGGAAAATTAAATTGGATTTGTTTCCACTCAGGGGTTGTGGTTGTAGGGAGAATTCTTAAAGGGAAAACCCCAAATAAAGCCATAAAGAATGATTTTATCACTCCAAATCCTTAATTTTTTGTGGATTTCTTGTTGTTTCCCTTTCTTCTCCCAGCAGAAAATTAAAGCAGATGAGATTTTGTTATGAAGGGAATTTTTGAGGTTCTAAATGGCCAAACCCAGCTTCATAAGAGGTAGAATTAGTCACAATTAATTACACCTGCAGAGAATGGCTTCACCTGTCCTCATTAGCCCTTGAGAGATCCTGCAGGGAGGCCTGGCCATCACCTCTGCTCTGGGGAAAGGCACAAAATGTTGGGAACATTTCCCAGAGGGACAGAGCTCCCTCTTCCCCAGGGATGGGGTGGGTGCTGCAGCTCAGATCTCAGTGGAAAAAGTTCCAATTTATTTAAAACCTCAAATTTCCACATTTTCTTTAGTCATTTCCATTTCAATCTTGCCTTTTTATCAGTGCTGTGTTGAACTGCAGCCCCAGAACAGACCTGAGGCACCATGTAAGGCTCTGGGGAGAATTCCTAAATAGGAGAAATCCTAAATAGGATTCCCTACCCTGGGAGCACTGACTCCAGTGTGTTCCACATTGGTGGATATTCAGGATCCCCTTTCCCCAATCAAACATTGCCTTTTCTCCTTTGCCTACCTCTTCTTGTTGAGCAGCCTGGAAATCTCTGGGATTTGGGACAGCCAGGCTGGAAATGGGATTGGTGCCTTTGGAAAGTCAGAGTTGGGATCTCCCCATCAGAATTTTCCCATTTGTAGGCAACTCCTTGTGTGGGGAGCTGGGCAAAGGAGTTGCCATGATCCAGGCTCCTGTGGATCACAGGAGGTTCTTTTTGGGAAGAAGGGTGGGGAATTCTGTCACCCTTAGGTTCTTGGCTGCAGGAATGGGATTGAGGAGGATCCCTGAATCCAAGTGTGTGGTTCCATTCTGGAGTGTCACAGCTCTGTGGGGAGCACAGGCCAGTGAAACTCCACCTTTTCTTCAGAGTCACAGGAAAATTCTTGGATCTGCTGGAATAAAAGCCAGGAAGAACAGGCAGGCAGGACACAAGTTCAGATTCTGCTGTGTCCTGGAGTTCAGGAATGTTCTGAGAGAGGAAAATCTCAGAGAACTCCTGTTCCAGGCTTTTTTGGCAGCTCTTGGCCTTATCTTGGGTGCACAACTCTGAGCACCCCAGAAATCCCCTTTTATTTCCTCCAACTCCCACAATTTGCATCTCATTACCCACCTTGGCACTCCTGCATCCCACGGATGCGCTCAGAGCCCACATTCCCTGCTCCAGATCCCACTGGGATCACCTGGACCTTGGCAGGAACATCAGAACCACCCAAAGCATCCCCTCAGAAATCCCAAACCTGTCCCAAATTGATGCTCCACCCCAGCCATGCTCCACTGGTGGCTCCTAAGGGACACTCACTGCTAAAATTGGGAATTATCTCCTCTCTGCATGCTCTCCATTCCCTGGCTCCCACAATTCCTCATTAACTCCTTCCATTTCTCTACAATGTTCATTGAAGCAAACGGGAAATTCTGATTTTTATTCTGTAGATACTGCTCAGGAATTTTAGGTTTGGAGAGGTCAATGAAGATTCCCCTGGTTAATGCCAATGGCGCCGCCGCTTTTGTTTGGGCATCTTGGTTTGAACAGCCAGGTGCCTGCTGAGGAAGGCAGGAACCTCCCTTGAAATGCAAAATGCAAACCCCCCTCTCTCGGAATTATTATAATTTTGAAATTAAGGGGCTCTCAGGCAAAGATATGGGAGTAGGAATAACAGTTTTGCACTAGGAAATCAAAAATACAAATGCAATAGTACAAACAAACCCTGCCCGAGTGAGAGCAGGCCCTGGCACGCTGTGGCTCAGGCTGGTGGCACAGCCCCATGCCATGGGGGCTCAGCCCTCCTGCAGTGCCAGCTGTGGCTCTGCTGCAGCAGGGATCCTGCACAAGGGGGGAGTTTTCCTCTGCAGCTCCAGGGCTGCTGCAGATGGGCCTGGGCTCCCTCTGGCCATGCAGGGCAGCAGAAAGCTGCTCCTCTGGCAGTGCAGGGGGCAAAGGCTGCTGTGCTGTGCCAGGCTCAGATTGCATCCAGGCAGGAATGCTTGGCTCCTGCCCTGGGCGCAGCATCTGCCCATGGGATGCTGGAATTGGATCAGCCCTGCAGGGACACTCAGTGGCCATGGAGAGCAGAGATCTCCTGGAGGGAGGGTTGGCTGTGGGAGAGATGAAGAAAACTGCCCCAAGAACAGCAGAGAACTGCCCCAGCTCTGACAGGTGGGCACAGAACACACACCCAGACACATCTTACAACTGAAGGCACTTGGAAAGACTTCATCCAAACAAGTCCCATTCTGTGAGCAGCACCATTAATGCTGGGATTCAGGGAATTTTGGGGAGGTGGAGATGGCACCAGGGCAGACTCTGCTCTGTGTTTTCCGGAGCAGAATCCCAGAGTGAGGCGCCAGAGGATGATGGAGCTCCAGCTGTGCCACACACACTTGGTGCTCATTCACGGTTAAACCAGGACACGGGGAAGGGGGGAAAGATGAGATGCAGGGTTGAGATGTCTGGGATTGGAAGAGGAGAAGGAGGGAATTCATGGTTCAGATGTCTGGGATTGGAGAAGGGGTGTTTGTGTTCCCAATCCTGGATTTGATGGAGTACCAATAAAAGAACTGGGAGGACAACAATGGAAAATAATCAGAATTTGGCCCCCAAAAAACAGTATTTAGATAAATTAGAGCCCTAAATAATGGCTGTGACAGCAGCAGGGCCCATCTCAGATTAGCAGGACTGGACAACTCCTGTTGCCCTCCAGGATGTTTTGTCTGCAGGGAATGTGGTGGTGATTGGAAATGTCAGACCAAGGCTCCTCCCTGGACTCCTGTAATGTGGATTTGTATCCTCCCTTGGAAGTGTCAGTGGGGCTTTTCAGGAGTGTCCTCTTTGGGGCTTTGGTGCTCTCCAGGAATATCCTTTTTGGGTTTTTCCTGAAGTGTCCTCTGTGGGGTTTTGGGGCTTTCCAGGTGTCTCCTCTTTGGGGTTTGGAGCTCTACAGAAGTCTCTTCTTTGTAATTTTGGAGCTCTCCAGGCATTTGGGTTTTGGAGAGCAGCTTCTCCACCGGTGGCCTGGGAGTGAGGAGAGGTCAGATCAGGGATTCCCGGGATTCCCACCCTGACCCTTTGGCTTGGCAGGGGTGGAGCTCTCCCAGAAGAGGCTCCTCTGAGTGTAAATCAGAAATTCCTCCAGGGAAAGCTGCCCCTGGCACCAAAACCCTCCCTGCTGGAGCTGTGGAGCAGCTGTAGAGCTGAGCCAGGTTGGGAAAATCTGGCTCCCAAAATTTGGCTCCAATCCCAGGAGAACACAGAGTCCCCTCCCTGCCCTGTCCATAATTCCTGCAGTCACTCCCTTGTGGGGATGGGGTTCTCCCTCAGCAGGAATTCCCTGTGCCTGTGGGATGGATGGATTTGTGCCCAGGGACTGCACCACCAGAGCCAGCAGAGAATTGTCCTGTGGGCTCAGATTTCCAAGGTTCATCCCTGGAGACAAGAGAACCCAGGAATCCTGAGGCACTGTCCCAAAAAAGAGGCAGGTGGACACAGAGCTGGCACTGGAATCACTTAGGGAGTTTATTTTTGATCTAAGAGGTCAAACCATTGGGGGGAAAAATTCCTACCTATTTCCGTTTTATTACAGCTGCTTTAGAGGAACAAAACTTTTTCCCTGTAAAAACTCAATTCTAGCATTTTAAAATTAGGTTTGCCAAATTTTTCATTCAGTGCATCCAGCAGGGAAAGGAGCAGCCCCAAAGGCTGGATTGGGATGCCAAGGTTGGGTTAACCCCAGATCCCTCCTTGGGTTCAAAAGGCACCAGGAAAGGAGGAATTGCCAGAATTAAATGCTTCCAAGGATCCTGGGCTGAGTTTCAACCTCTGAGGAGAAAACCTGTAAATCAAAGTAGGATTTTGGACAGGCACCAGCATCAGAGGACACTCCCAGCTGATGGGGCTCCTCCAGAGCTGCTCCCAAAGCTGTGGAACATTGAAAATCCACAGGAACATCCAATGGGTACGTGAAGAAGGGATATTTCTCTTCAAAAAACTTCCCATCAGCCCCACCTCTAGGCCCTCCCAACTGGATCCATAAAAACAGATGAAGTCATCAGTGAATTTCATGGAATCTCAACTCCTTTCTCCTGCTGGGTTTATAAAAACTCTGCTCAGATCACTTTTCTTGGAGTGCAGAAAGGAGAGGAAGAGGCAGCTCTGTGTTTTGTTCTGGTTCAGGCTGTGCTGCTGCAGAAGAATGGGTCAGTAATTGCCAAATGTTTCCAGCTATTTTTCTCCCTTTCCTTCACTGAAATCTTAAAAAAGGTCCAATCAACTCCACAGTCCCACAACTGCATTGAGAAGCTCTCAGAGAAATTCCTTTCAATCGTTTTGAAGAACTCCTGATCACGGTTTTAAAATTATTGTTATAAATTCCACTCCTGGGGATGAAACTGCCTCTGATCATTGAGGAGCTTCACCCAAAGTCCATGGCAGTGAAACTCCCTGTGATCACGGAGGTTTTTAAGCCAAGGTCCATTTTAATGAGGAATTGTTTAAATCTGAGGTAGTTCCAGTCTAAGCTGACATGTCCACTCTGCCTTACTCTAGCTGGAATTTATCTGAACAAGCCCCATCCCAAAATTCACCATCAAATTGGATTTTGTTCTCCATTCAGGTTTCTGCTTTAGGTTAAAGTACTAAAATGACTCAAATAAAGGTACTCATGTGAGGGCTGAGTGCTCCATTCCCAAAAGCAGGAATCAAACCTACACTAGAGGAATCAAAACTCTCCATACTTCCTTTATATTACTTTCTAGTAGAGTCAGCTGAACAAGCTATCGGGCCCATACCCTGAAAATGATGGTTCAACTCCTTCCCCTGCTGATGAACCCCCAGGCAAATCTAACCTTCATCACTAACCTACTCCTAGGAACAACCATTACTATCTCAAGTAACCACTGAATTATGGCCTGGACCGGCCTTGAAATCACCACACTCACCATCCTCCCATTAATCTCAAAATCCCACCACTCACGAGCCATTGAAGCCACCACCAAATACTTCGTGACCCAAGCAGCAGCTTCTGCCCTTGTCTTGTTCTCCATCATAACCAACACATGACATACTGGGCAATGGGACATTACCCACAATCTCCACACAGAACCCTTGATCTTGCTGGAAAAACTCCTATTGGAGTAACATTTCTCCTCAAAATTCCACCCAAATTGTGTTTTCCAGGCAGCAAAGCACCTTCAGAAATGAGTGTCAGAGTGGCCTTGGGGCTCTGGTGACCTGGGGCAGTGAGGGTGTCCCTGTCGTGGTGGCACCAGGAGCTCCATTCCCACATCACCCATTCCATGATCCTGTGAGGGATGTGGGACCTGCCCTGCATGGGGGCATCTCCAGCTGTCCCACTGAAATCCCTGCAGAATTTTGGGATGTGGATGTTTGGGATGAAGGATGAGAACAAAGGAGGGCTCTGTGCAAGAGCTGCACCCGCTTCATTCAAAACCAAATCCAAGTCCCACCCCAAGGCCTCACTGACTCGATGGGAGCAGGAATTGGAATCTCAGCCCCTTCTCAAGGAGCTGCAGGATAAATTCCATTTGTTTCTACTCTAGATGGAATTAATCTCTGGCCAGGAAATCAGCTTAAGGCCTCTTCCCTCCTTCAATCCCTGCAAGGCCTCTGTGGCTCACTCGAGTAATCATTGATTGGGTTCTGGAGAGCTCTGGCTAATTACAGCTGGGAATGACTCAAGTGAGGCCTTGGGCAGTGCTGAAATTTGGAATTAAAAAAAGAAAGAAAATCAGCCTGAAAGGATTCAAAGCTGTGGTGTCCTGAAAAACCAGGCTGTCAAAATCTGGTCAAGTGAAACGTTTTGAGTTGATTGCTGCAGGGTTTTTTTTTCCCATATATAACTCAGAGACATGTTCCGAGGTCAAATGTTTTCTCAACCTGAGGAGGTGAAATGTTTCATTTGGAAAATGGCAAAACAAAATGTTCCCGTTCTTGTATTTGTGGGTGGATGAATTTTCTTTTTAAAAACTCTGCAAAGTTTTAATGCTTTTGGAGAGAGCTCCAGCTTCTCCTCAGCTGAGGTTTGGGCTTCAAATATTTTGGTTTAGACTTCAACATTTTGTGTGATCTATGCTAAAGGTGAGGCACCTGCACAGGGGCTTTGTCACCAATAATTGTGGGAATATTTGGAGAACATGGATTGCTCTTATCCTTGCAGAAAAGATGGACTTTGTGTGATCTGAGCACAAAACACAGAATTCAAACAAGAATTTGGGATCAGTGTGAGTGAGGACATGTTGGGGAAGACAAAACAGGAAAGCCTTATAAATATGATTGCCTGGCAAAAGAATATGAAAATATGGAAACTATAAGCTAGATTTAAATGAAGGCAAGCTTTGAGATCCCTTATTTACTGAACAACTGGAAAACAATGGCATGGCCAGCTGAAGGTGATCCCCTTTGGATCAAACAATCCCCTCTGCTTGCAGACAGGCCCAAGGCTCAGAGCAGACCCTGCCAGCTTGGCAGAAGGGGCCCAAAGAGGAGTTTTTAGGGTTTAAAATGTAACCCAGTGTGGGAATGTAATGATTCTTATGGGCTGTATGGAAATGCTGTAGGATTTGTATCTTGGACTAGATTGGTTAGTGAGAATGAGAATATTCAGCACAGAAAAAGATTTATGGTATTGTAACAGGAACCTCGCTCTCTTATGCTTTTGCTCTCTCACCCTTTTTACTCTCTTACCTTTTTCACTCCCTTATGCTCTTACTCTCTCACGCTCTCACCCTCTCTCCCCCTCTCTTCTCTCAGCCTGCTCTGAGCTGTGTTTGGCAGCTCCCAGCAGGGCCCTGCACCCAGGCCCTCTGCAATAAACCACAAGTTCCCAGCCCTGGCTGCAGAGATCTCTGCTCTCTGTCCATCCCCACCATCCTACCCCCCAACGCTCCTACAGGGACAGCCACAAGAACTTGCAGCTCAATGCAAGCATCGTAATGTTGATGTTTCCTCGTAGGAGTGGGTGAAACTGCTGGGGAGGTTTCTCCCAGGCAGACTCAGAGGGTTGGGATCAGCTGGGATCAGCTGTGCTGTGGGGACACCCAGAGCCACAGCTGTGCTGGGGACTCTGCCAGCTCCCAGAGCGGGAGGTGGGGACAGCAGTGCCACACTCAGGGACATCCCTGAGGCCAGGACACAGCCCAGGGTGACCCCGAGGTGCCACCTCCCAACCCTGACCTGGCCAGCACCCCCTGTACTGAGGCAGAACAGAGCAGGGATGGGGCTGTGCTGAGTAAATGCCCCAAAAATGGGATTTACTGGGAAGCCCCTGCAGGCCAGGATGAGCAGGAGCTGGAGCCCTGCAGAGGCACAGCAGGGCCTCCAGCCTTGGAGAAGGATTTCATACTGAGCTTTTGAGGGGAAGAAAAAGATGTTGTTTCTGAAAAATGCGCAGCTGGGTCCTCTTCCCATTTCCCGGGAGAAAGCAGCGCAGGGATCAAATGGCGAAGTCTCCTCCTTCTCCTGTGGAATTTTACCCAGCTGCTCATGTCAGCACAGCAAAACTTCCCTTTCTACTCAGGACAGGGGGGATTTATTATCCCATTTTCCCTCCTTCCCTACGACTCCACCAACACAACAGCTCCAGGAGCTTTTAGCTTTTCTGAGCTCGGCTTACAGCTCCTGCTGCTTGAAGAGGTTTCACTCTGCTGCCCAAAAATCCCTGTTTTCCTACATTTCCTGGCTGTTGCTGCTGGCTGTGGCTGGTTTGTTATAAAAACCTGTCAGGAATTTCTCTCCCTGCTGTGAATCTGTTTGGGAATGGGGGCAGGAGCAGGAGCAGGAGCAGCCTCCCTGCCCCAGGCTCAAGGAACGTGGAAACATTGGAGAGGTCACTGAGTTACCCACACAGGGTGTCCTGCCAAGCTTGGTGCAGGAACTCTCACCTTTTTTGGTGTCTCCTAATAAATATTTTGGGGTTTGCAGGCAGAGCAGCAGCCATGCTCCCTCTCCAGCTCAGTAACCCACTTGGTTTCTTGTTTTCCCTTTTGCAGAGCAGATCAGGGATGGAGAAGTGGGAATGGGAGGGAATTGCAGATGGGACAGTGAGAGAGGAGGGCAGGCTGGGCACAGAGCTCAGGAAGGGATAAGGTTTTCCCCTGGTGATTAAATCCCAGAAATATCTTGTTTTCCCACTGTGGGAAGAGCTAATGGAGCAAATGTCCTGTGGTTTGCAGCGGGCAGGGCCCAGCCCTGGGCTGCCCTTTGCCCTCAGATGAGGTGAGTTTGGCTCTGCATGTGAACCCTCCTGTGGAGTTTTGTCTCCTGGCCCGAGCTGATCCCTGTGCTGGAGCAGGACCAGCACTGCCCAGCATTCCCAGTGCTCTGGAGCTCAGTGGATGCTCCCAGGGATGACCTGGTGCTGCAGGAGCCTGGAGCTGGGTTCCAGGAGTGCTTTTTGGGGTTGTGGCTGCCCGTGGGATCATGCCCCGTGTCCCAGCCCCTGCCAGGCACAGCCTCCCAGCCCTGGGGGCTCTGAGGGATTGTGGGACACACTCAGAGCCCCAGATCCTCCCCATTTTGGGGTGATCTGCTCCGGGTGTCTGGGGCACTGCAAAAGGGATCCCTCTCTGCCAGTGAGTTGTTTATGAGCAAGGTGCTGCTCCAGGCTCCTCATCCAGGGAGAAATCATCCCAAAGATCTCAGACTGGACTCTGAGAGTGGGAATCAGCTCCAGGTGAAGGAACAGCCTTTTGGAACAACATGGGACAATGGAAAGTGCCCCTGTCCATAGCACAGGAATGGGATGAGTTTCAAATCCCTTCCCTCCCAACCATCCCACGATCCTGTGTGGGAAGCTGAACCCAGCATTTAATTTTTTAAGGTTTATCAGTGTGGGAGGGATCTCTGCATGAATCCTCCATTAATAAAAATTAAACAGCAGCAGTGGTTAATTGATTTATCCTTGCTGGGTGAATCTTGCAGGGAAGCTGCTGCCTCCCTTCAAACCAAAGTATCATCCTGTCCTCGCAGAGCTGTGTGAGGAAAAGGCAGAGCAGCAGCTCCCTCCATCCAGCTGAATGACAACAATGGACTTTCACCTCTGTGAGCACTTAAATATCCTCCAGATTATGATTTTTTATCTCTGAGTGAGGCAGGAGTCGTGCAAGGTAATGGATAAATCCAGGAAGGTGGATCCACGGGGAGGCTGTGTGGACATCAAGCATAGCAAAGCTGCTATAAAATATAATGAAGGAATAAAGCAGGGAAGAGGCTGCCATAAATCCTAAAGCAGGGCTCAGCGTGAGGAGAAAAGGAATAATAAATGGCCAAACACACATCAGCACAGACATAAAGCATAACGAGCTGCTGCCTGAAAGTCACATTAATGGAGAGGTTCTGTTGTCACTCCCAATAAGCAAAATGATAATTTTGTCTTTGGAGCCCTCAGAGAGCTCCTGGCTGCTGTGGGAGGGGTTGGGATTTCTCACTCAGCAATGAATGATTTCTGACACCTGCAAATCCTTCTGCTGGATGTTAGGAGCAGCCCCAAACCCCTGCCAGGCTGGGAACGTTTGGTGTGGGGCTCAGGGGGGGTTGGACACAGCAGGACAGGCTGGGGACACAGGGCAGGGACAGGACAGCAACTCCAACTCCTGGGAGGAGGGGCTAAATGTCAGATTGAGCCCTTTTCTAACCCAGAGATGGGGTAATTGAGAGGTGTTTTAAAAACTTTTATTCCATTTTCATTCTCATGGGAAGGGTGAGACAATACAGGTGTTATAATTCATGCTATTACAATCAGAAGCCAATTATTTCCTAATTACTGTACACTAAAAGTGTTTCTTGGCCTATCAGCTTTAGCACACCATGCTGTAAATGCGCAGGTAAAATTGGGAATGTAGGAAAGTCCAGGCTGTGCACAGCCCCCTCCCCATGGGAATCACTCGGGTTTAACAAGACCAAGTCTGGCGCTGACCCTGTGTCCTGGTTTAGGACAAATTAGGGGAAATCTCCAAAAGGGAGCCCCCCAAAACAAAACAAACCTCCAACTACCCCTCCCCCAACACCGGGTTCGAGAAGGAATTTCTCGGAGGAGCAAAGTGGAAAACAAAACCTATTTATTTACAAGTAACAAAAGAACACTCCCCAACACAAGAAAAGGAAAGAAACAGACTGTGTATGGTGAGGGCGTCAAGCTTCTCTTGCAAGCTCCAGGTGTCCTGGACGTCTCAGGTCAGGTCCGGAACCGGTCCAGTATCTTCAGGGGAGGGTAAGAAAGAGGGAACAAAAGAAAAGGAAAAAAAAACAGCGCAAAAAGCAGAAAGCAAGCAAGCAAAGCGGCTAGCCAAGCCAAGCAGCAAAAGGCCCAAAAGCAAAAAGGCCTGGTCAAACACTCCCCCCCCTCTCTTCCCCGCCCCGCCGCAGCAAGACGGCCGGGGAGGGGGAAGAGAGAAAAGGCACAGCTGCCAGACACAACACACGATATTGGGATAAAGGCTGTCAACCCACGACACCCTGAGATGGAGAAACTCCTGGGATGGATCCAGATGGAGCAGCCCTGGGAGAAGGATTTGGGGGTGGTGGTGGGTGAAACTTGACATGACCCAATCCAGAACCCCCCCAGCCCTGGGCTGATCCCAGGGGGCAGCAGGAAAAGGGGGATCATGCCTCTGTGGCCCCCTCAGGTGATTCCCCACCTGCAGAGCTGGGAATTTCAACCTCAGCAGCACCTGGAGCTGCTGGAGAGAGCCCAGAGGAGCCCACGGAGCTGCTGCAGGGCTGGAGCCCCTCTGGAGCCAGGCTGGGAGAGCTGGGGGTGCTGCCCTGGAGAGGAGAAGGCTCCAGGAGAGCTCAGAGTCCTTGCAGGGCCTGAAGGGGCTCCAGGAGAGCTGCAGAGGGACTGGGGACAAGGATGGAGGGACAGGAGGCAGGGAATGGCTGCCAGTGCCAGAGGGCAGGGCTGGATGGGATCTTGGCAATTGGGAATTGTTCCCTGGCAGGGTGGGCAGGGGCTGGGCTGGAATTGCCAGAGCAGCTGTGGCTGCCCCTGGAGCCCTGGCAGTGCCCAAGGCCAGGCTGGACATTGGGACAGTGGGAGGTGTCCCTGCCATGGGATGGGATTTAAGGTTCCTTCCCAGTCAAACCATTCCATGATCCCATAATTCTGTGACTTCTGGAGAAAGCCCCACCTGCCCCCCTGTCCCCCCAACACTTCCAGCTGGGATCTGGCAGATCCTGTGATTCCATCACCGCACAGTTCCTCACCTCCATCCCACCCTTTGGACCAACCTCCCTGTGCAAATCCATTCGGCATTTAAAAACATCCATTTCATTTAATTAGGGCACTCAAGAAGCAGAACCCATTTCCCTGCCACTCAACCTTTTCCCTGGCAGCAGCAGAGCCTTAGTCTGCCTCAAATGGGAGCAGAAATTTGTGGTGGCAGCCCCAGTGCCAAGCTCTGGCAGGGATTTATTGCATTTATTGCTGGCAACAAATGCAACATTCCCCTCGTTAGGGCTCTTATGTTGTTTGGCTTCTTGTGGAGGGAGGGTGAATCCACCATGCAAAACCTGGGGAGAAGCCAATCAGGAATGGTATGAATAACTATATTTGTATATAATAAATATATTATATATAATACTATATAATAAATATATTTGTGATAAATATACATATTGATATAAATGAAAATATAATAGAAATAATTATATATAGAATAAAATTATATAATATGTATGTTGAAATTATTTATAATAATAAATAATTATATAATAATTATATGTTATATATATAATAGATATTGATGTATAATATAAATATATATAACAAATATCAAATATACAAAATATATTATCTATTTTATATATAATATATTAAATACATATTATATATTATAGATTTATTATTTGTTATATATATTTATATTATACATAAATATTTATAATGTATAAATATATATCGAATATATAGTATTATAATATATATAATGTCAATATAGTTATTGGCTATCACCAATATATAAATATTAATTTGTATATTAACTTTTGTTTTGCAAGTTATTATTGATCACAAAAATCCTGATATAGTACAATTTGTAATTTCTCTTTTGATATAATCTGTCAGTTTATGTATGCACTGTATAGCTTTTATAAATAGTAGTGTAATACAGTGTAATATATACTATTATATGGTGTAATAATATTATACAGTGTAAATATAGTGTAATATATACTATTATATGGTGTATTATGATTATATAGTGTAAATATAGTGTCATTTGTATTATATGGTGTAATAGTATTATACAGTGTAAATATAGTGTAATGGATATTACTACATGGTGTAATGCTATTATATAACGTAAATATAGTGTAATATATAGTTATATGGTGTTATACTACTATATAGTGTAAATACAGTGTAATACATACTATTTTTGACTGTAGCATAATAGAGACTGTGAAATGTTGAAATGCTTTTTCATATAACTAACTCAGGAAATGGTGTAAGAGAATTAGGTGATTTCCCACGTTTGGGGACTATCTTATCTGAAAGACAAGATAACGGAAACAAAAACCAGAATACTGAAAAAGAAAAAGCAGAATTTGTTGACCCTCTTTATCAGGGAGTGAAAATACAACAGGGTGGAACCACAAGAAGAAATAAGATATATTAGTTTAATCTACAGGATGGCATGAAGACAAATTAAAGTTTAAAACCAAACAAAAAACCTCAGAAACTAAACTAAAACTAATCTAAACTCAAAGGAATATTTGAATATGTATAAACTTTATGAATATGCATGTCCCCCTGAAATGTAACAGCATATACAGAAATGGATTAAGTTAAGGTGTGCTTCTAGCAAAGAGCCAAGCACCCCAGCACTAGATTTTGTCCCTTTTACCCCTTAATAAACTTTTATTTATAAAATTTTCAACAGTGAGCTGTGTTTCTCACAGGAAGGACCGAGGAAATGTTTCCCAGGGCTGGTGGGGACTGAAAGCTGGACAGGAGATTTGGGCAGGAGCTGAGCCCAGCTTGGATCTGGGACAAACTCGGGAACTTCCTCTTGCTCTCTTTGCCCACCCGTGATGGCAGCACAGACCCAAAGCTTTATGTCCCAACCCCACCTCTTGCCCCTTCCACAGAGCAATGAGTGCCCCAAAACACCTCTGAAATGGGCAGAAAGGGTTCGGCAGGGAAATTTCCTGAGTGCCTGCCAAACCCCGAAATTTCCCCAGTCTCCCTAAATTTTCTGCCAACCCCACCCAAATCCCCTCTAAATATCTCAAATCCGCCCTAAACCCCCAATCCCTCCCACATTCCCCCAAACTCCCCCAAACCACCTTAAATCCCCTCTAAACCTCCCCATGCCCCCCAAATCCCTCCTAAATCCCCAATTATTCCCATATCCTCCCCAAATTCCTCCAAAACCCTTTAAATCCCCTCTAAACCTCCCCATGCCCCCCAAATCCCTCCTTAACCCTCCCAGTTTTCCCCAATCCTTCTCAAATCCTCCTAAACCCCCTCAGCCTTCCCAAAACTTCAGAAATCTTCCCAAACTTCCACAAATGCCCCTCAACCCCCATCAAATCCCCCTGAACCCCCCAATCTACCCCAAATCTCCCTCAAATCCCCCCATGGATTTTATAGTTCTCTACTTTTTTGGCATAGATATTTATTTGTATTTTTATATTTAGGTATCTTTAAATAATATAATAAATATATCTATCAAAATGCATTATTATATTGTCTTAGGGTGACTTTATGACACTTGTATCCCCAGTTTGTTCTGTTTATGCTGGATATCAAGTTTAACCTTTAAGCCTGATTCCAAGAGTAAAGCGGGGAGAACTAGTTAGAGGAGAGCCAGCTTGAATTTATTTTCTAAAGAAAACCACTTCAAAAGTTTCCTCCTAAATTTGTCCTAAACCAAGACATATATTTATATCTATTTATATTTATTTTATTTGACATTTTTATATTTACCTATATTTATATAATATAAATATTCAGATATTAATATTATATAAATAGGAAATATTAACATATTTCAATAATATCATATTTTATATCTTATATCTATTATGTCCATTATATTTTATTTATTTTTGTATATTTATATAATTACATTGTTATATTGTTAAGATTATATTTATATTGCTATATTTATATAGAAAATATTATGTCACATATATTCTATCATATAATGATATTATATTTATTTTTATTATTATTTATTTTATTTTTATTTATTATTGGCATGTTTATGTTTATTTACTTATTTATTTATTATTAGATTTATTCCCAATGGCTGCCTCACTGTCCAGCCCAGCTTTCCTGGAGGAGCAACTCACACAGGGCTGGAATTCTTCCCTCCTCTGGGGACAAGGGACAGGGCCTGGTCCCAGCCTCTCCTGGTGGGAGATGCTCTGATGACCTCTCCAAGGAGAAATTCCAGCTGGAATTGCTTCCAGGAAGGAGTCACAGACAAAGAACCACAAAACACCTCAAATCCATGCCCAAGGCTGTGGCCATTTGAGCAGAGTAACCTCCTAAAACCTGGACTCCCCAGAGGTGACACAAGGGTGGCACTGCCAGGCCTCAGTGGCCTCCAGGCTCCAGCAGCACCCGAGGCCCAGCTTTTGCCAGTTTTCATCATTCATAAAAACACTTCTGATTCCTGGAGATTGCTCCATGGCCTGAGGAACATCAACAAGATCACAGAGGACATCGGGCCTCTGCAGCCTGGACTTCCCTCTTTTTCAAAGAGAGATGTGGATGTGACAGGCTGGTCAGAGAGAGAGAAAGCCAGATAAGTTTTTCCAGAATCAGCCTGGGAAGCTTTAGAGAGCTGGAGATAAACAATGATAGCCAAATATTAAAACAGCCTGCAGGTGGAGTTTTTCTAATATCTGTTTTCCTATTATTCTCATAAGATTGTTCACAAATGGGTGTCTTGTTAATTAGCTAATCATGTGAAATGTATTGATTAAATGACCAATCAGATCCACCTGTATCAGACCAGTTTATAAAAGAAGCAGCTTCAGTGAAAACAGCATGCTCATGCAACTCAGCCTTCTGACTAACTCTGTGTCATTTCTGACTTAACAGTGCCAAGAGACTGGCCACCTGTTCTCATCAACTTAAAAGATTGTGTTCTCAACATTCTACTGCATGCAGAGGATGCTCCTGGATTTGCCTTTTTGGTCCCAGCCACCAACAGAGGAGAACCGCTGCAAAGGTTTTACCTCGAGGTTTTACCACTGGACAGTTTTGCCTCAAGAGATGAAAAGTTTGCCTACTATTTGTCAATATTTCATGGCAAAAGCTTTGTCTCCATCCCGACAAAAACACCCATGGTCAAGGATTTCACACTACATGGATGATTTGCTCATTGCAGCACCAACTCGAAAAGAAATGGAACAGACTTGTGTCTGTTTGTGTTTGTTTTTCCACAGCCAGAGCTCAGTTTGGGTCTGGAATGCTTGGGCACACAAGGAGAGCTCTGTGTGCCCCTGAGGGGGCAAGGGGCAGGGGCAGATCATAAACCAGCTTTTCAGATCTGCAGGAAATGCTTCATCCTCCTGCACCTCCTTCCACAAACCGGCTTGGAGGGGAGGCAGCCCCTAAAGAAAACACATTTCATGTGGGGAAGGAAAAGCCAAGCCTGTTGTAAAGGAAAGATGCTCAAAATTATCTATTTTTTTAAAAAACCCCTTATTTTTAGCCCTATTTATGAGGGGGTGGAGACAACCCCTAAAGAAAACACTTTTCATGTGGGAAAGGCAAAACCAAGCCCGTGTTTGCATCTGGTTTGTAAAGGAAAGATGCTCAAAATGATCTATTTGTAAAAATAAACCTGATTTTTAAGCCTATTTTGCACGGGTGGATGCAGCTCCAGGGGTGCTGGTGGATGTGGTGCCCTCAGTCTGCACCTGCAGCTTTGTACTTTCCCTGCTGGTGAAGAGATTTCACCTTCCTGCTCCACCAAGGATTCATCAAGGAGCATTTGCAGCTGGATTGTGTTTGTGAAGCACCCAGGTGGAGTCTCTGCATTTAATTCTGTAAAAAGCACCAAGAAGCCCTTCTGCTGCATCACTTCAGGGATGCTGTGCTGGGAATGCTCCTGGAGGCATCAAACAGCAAATCATGGGGGCGTTTTTGGGATCTGACACCCACAAGAGCTCATGTGAGCCCAGTTCTCATTTATTTACCTGCATTTCCCTCCTGGAGAGCTGTCCCCTACTGGGACACATCAAACCTTTGTCAGAAAGCCCAAACCTCTGAGCAATCCACTCCACAGTGGGGTCTAAAGAGGGAATCTCTGTCCCATGGGGTGGGGGAAGAGGAAAAGAGACTTAAAAATGGGGGTTTTAATGAGAACAGTAAAAAATCTCTGTCAAAGAGCACATTTTGGTTAGTTCAGGCAGGGGGACACCCCGATGTCCTGCACAGTGACAAAGCCACCACGCTCAGATCCTTCCTGCTGGTTTCATTTCCAGGAGATGAGGACACAAATCACATCCCCAGGAGCTGGGACCAGAGCTGCAGATTCCCCAGCCAACACTGATGCCTTAGGATTTTAGCTTTTATATTTTTCATACATTTGTAATCCTGCAGTTCCTTAGTGTGTAACTCTAAGCTCCATGTACAGTGGGAGCTGCTGCTTCCCCATTTTGGGCAGACACAACAATTCCTCTCCAGGCCTGGCAATCAAGGACACCTCACTGCCTCAGTGAGAGATGGAAACAAAAGTGAGTTGGGGGCAGCATAGTTGGGGTCAATGACTTCATTAGCTGAAGTAATTGGAACAGTAACCCCCAACATGCAAATGGACCAAAATTATTAAAGTGTGAAAACCAGTGACCCCTGGTCCATTTTTGGGTGTAGCCTCTGGGGAGCTTTGTCTGCCCTAAATGTACCTGAAGGCCCTTCAATAAATAGAACTGCTCTTTATTCCCTTAATTTTGTCTCTGGCCTGCGTTTTTTAGGTAGCCCCAAAGAAGCACCAACACCCTCTGCCATCCTCCTCCTCCTCACAGAGCCCAGGGCTGCTCCACCAGCAGCTCCAGAGAACGGAGCCTTTGCTGGCAGGGAACGCCAGCTCCAAAGGGAGGAACTTGGATGCTTCACTGCAAAAACAGCAGGGTGAGTTTGAGGTGAAATTCCTGGCCCCTGTTTTGTTCCTGAGGATTTTTGTAGGACAAAGCCCCATCCTGCTCCTCATGGTTCTCTCCTGACACCCCGTGCTGGACACAGCACTGGGGCTCTGATTTCCCAGCTGGATGTGCTGAAAAAGCCCCCCAGTTTTGCTTTCTTTGTGATTGAGAAACCCTCATGTGACTTTGTAGATGACTTCACACATTCAGAGAGCAGGAAGGAAGCCGAGCTGCTCTCACTTCGTGTTCCGTGGGGCAGCTGCAAATCCGACCTCATTATCTCAGGAGCACCCAGAGGGACCCGAAAATGAGCCCCCAAACCCCCCCTGAGCCCCCCAAATGCTGCTGCTTCAACATCAAGACAGCAACAGTGGCCCTGGGGATCTTCCACATGGTGAGTCCTGCATGGGGGACAGGGAGGCAGGAAAACAGAGGCAGAACCTCTCCAGGAGGTGCCTTGTTGTGGTTCACAGGGTTCCTGACACTGGAATGTTCTCTGTTCCCAAGAGGAAAACCCAATGAGTTAAGAGGGATGAACAAAAGGTGGTGGGGGACAGGGAGAAGCAGAATTCGCTGCACTGGGAGGAGTTTTGAAGAATTTTGTTCCTGGCTCTGCCAATTGGAGCTCAGGGAAACTCGCTCTGCTTCCTGTTTTTCTGCTCAGTGCAGGAGCTCCTACCTGAGTGTACCCAGAGCCTGCTGGGTGGGAACGGGCAGCACTGGCAGTGGGAATGTGGGAATGGGGCGCTGGAAGGATTTGGGAGCTGGATAAGCAGAGGGTGATGGGCAGAGCTGCCTCCTCTGGGCCTCTTTTGGTTTCCATTGGGATCATGGCCGTGTCTAGAAGCTGTTCAGGGCAGGGATGGCAGAGCAGGACAGCCTGGAGGCCCCTCTCTCCCACGCTCCTGGTGGCACTGAGGAGTTTTAGGTGTTTTCAACCGTCCTGAGGATGTGGTTTCTTGCATGGCTGGGTTATTAAAATAATCCCTGTGCTGCCCTGGTTGTGCACAGTCATGGTTTGGGAGCCCCTGGGGTGGTAACGGGGCTGTCCCAGGTTCCTGGGACAACAGAGGGGGACCTGGGGACCTGCAGCCTGCAGGAATCCCATGGGAATGGCAGCTGTGGCACAGGAAGGACATTCCAAGGTCCCCTCTCTTCCCTGGAGCAGCAGGAGCTGTGCCATCCCTCTGGCCCTTGGAAAACAGGGTCATTTTTGGATAGATCTTGTCTTGCTTTAAGAGCTGTCGCACAATACCCATCATTTCTCCCTCTGCCTCTTCTCTCCCTTTCTGATGGTGCAGCTGGGCAGGGAGAGGGAAAGGGAAAAGGGGATTTCTGCCTTGGCTGATTTGCTCCAGCAGTGCTGGGGCTTTGGGTCAGGATAAATTCCTGCTGCAGGTGCCAGGGATGAATCCCAGCCATGCTGGGTGACAGCAGTGCCACCAAAGAGCTCTCAGGCTCTGTGGCAAGGTCTTCTCCTCCCTTAAATCAGCTCTGCCTCGCTGCTGATCTCTGCAGAGACAACTGGAATAAATCCTGGGCGTTCTGGAGCAGACAGAGAGGGAGGAGGGGAGTGAGGAGAGGATGGGGGTGTATGATCAGCAAAGCTCTGTGGTGTGGGGAGGTGACCTGCAGGTGACTTTCAAAGACAGCACTGGGGAGTTTGTCCTGCTCCTCAAGCCTCGAGGTGCTTGACAGAGAGATTTGAGGTCAGGGCTGGAAACCTGCTCCAGTGCAGGAACAGAATTCCCTTCCTGCTGCTCCTTGATTGGAGCCAGAGGAGCCTTGGGAAGCAGCATCTGCACCGTCTGGCCTCAGCTGCACTCACTCCAGCCCCTCTTTTGGCAGCTCTGTAACTCACAGAGCAGAAATTCAGCTCTGGAACCCTCCCAGGCCCTGTCATCACCTCTGGATGTGACTCAGGTGAGCTCAGAGGGATTCACTGAGCTCTCACCAGGCTGGGCTGACCCAGGTGTCCCACAGAGCCCGAGCTGCTTCTCCTGGAGCAGCTCAACCAAGGAGGCAGCAGGAGGAGATGAAATGTGAAAGGAAAGAAAATGAGAACTCCAAGCTCTCCTCACTTCACCCGCAGCTGCCACAAGAACCACTCAGAAATTCAAGGGAGAAAAGGAGAAGCTGTGACAGGGCAGCGTTTTTGGGTGGTGCTCTTTGTGCTGGTGTCCCCAGAACCCCCCAGGACCCAGAGCACCCTGTCCCTGTCCGTATCCCTGTCCATATCCCTGTCCCTGTCCCTGGCCCTGGCCCTGGCCCTGGCCCTGTCCCGAGGGGCTCCTGTTCCCCACAGCCTCAAGCTCCCCTGGCAAAAACCCCTCCTGTGGAGCAGCAGAGGAGCAGCCTCACACCAGGGCCATGTGCACGAAGATAAATCACCTGGAGATCAGTCAAGCTGCAAATATTTCAGAAAAAAACCTGGCACCAAGTGACCTCAAAGAGCAGTTGCAGCTGCAGCAGGATTGTCCCCAGGGAATGGGGGCTCTGTGTGTCAGACTCTGCCTTCAAGATTCCCTTATTTATCTCCCGCAATTTAATGACTGGATTTATCTCAGTCCTACATTATTTCAGCGTATCATGGAATCCCAGAATGTCCCGAGCTGGAAGGAACCCACAGGGATCATCCAGTCCAGCTCCTGTCCCTGTTCAGTCCCCCAACAACCCCACCCTGGGCATCCTGGGCTGGAATATCAACAGGGATCATTGATCCAGCTCCTGAACCCCCAAACAACCCCATCCTGGCCTCCTGGGCTGGAATATCCACAGGATCACTGACCCAGCTCCTGAACCCAGCAAGCCCAGCCCGGGCATCCCTGGAGCTCTGGCAGCCTCGGGGCGTGCCCATTGCCTGGGCAGCCTGGGCAGTGCCAGCACCCTCTGGGGGCAGAGCCTTGCCCTGAGCTCCAGCCTGAGCTGCCCTGGCCCAGCCCCAGCTGTTCATTTCCTGGGGGTTCAAATTTCTTCCACCAAGAAATGTGAAGCTCCTTTTACAGACAGGCAGCAACAAAAGTTGTTCCAGCTCGAGGAGATCAGGGAGGAAGGGCTGGAGAGGGGCTGGGAATGGAGTACCTGGAAGTGAAATCCTCCATTTTAAACCTGCATTTGTCCTGCTGTGGCATTGCAAAGGGAAAGGAAACTGGGGTGTTTTTCTGTGTGAAATGAGAAGTGTTTGGTTTGTGCTGAAGCTGAGCGGTGGATCTGCAGTGGGAGCAGCTGAGCAAGGAGAGCAGGGCAGGCACCACATCCATCTTTCTCTGCCTTTCCCCAAAAGGCCCCTCTGCAGAGGGTTCACCCCTTGGATGTGAATTCCCTGCAGGAATAAGGAAGGCTCCACATCCCAGCTGCTGGCGAGGTGTCCTGTGCCAGCCTGGCTCTCCATGCCAGGAGAAAGACCTGGAGGTCTCTGCCTGCTCGCAGCTCAGTGCTTCTTTCTTTCTACACAAAATGGAAATTTTTAAACCCACTCTTGCCTTAAATTCTCCTGAATCTCTCAGGCTGGGCTGGGGTTTCCTGCCATGTCCTTATCTTGTGTGACTGCCTTGGTCTGGGCTGTGTGGCTCACTTCCCCCAGAAAGGAAACCAGGGCCTCGTTTTTCTCTGGCACACATCAGAGAGGGTTCTTCACACTCAACTTCAGCCTCCAGATCTGCTGGAGGGGATGGGGGAATTTGGGGTTTGCTGTCCTGCTCTCAGCCACTCCTCCTTCAGAGCAAAACTGATATTTAGGGCCCAGCTCATCCATTTTGCTCAGGCCTCTTTTAAGTGGAACCTGAAAAAGCAATTTCTGCCCGTATTTCCCAAGCTGGCAATTGAGGGGTTGGACAACAGCAGAAATAAAGGGAGCAGAATGTGTTTGGGAGCCTGAGCACAAAACCTCTCAGCCACCTTGCAGTCAGGTGTGATCTCCATGTGTCTTCATTAAGAGATCCCTCTCCTCCCAAGGGGCACCAGCAGCTGCAAAGACACTTTGGATCGATGCAATTTCATCCTTGACAGGGTTCAGAGCTGCCCTGGGAGCTGAAATGCTGTTCCATTAAGCTGAACTCGTGTTAACTTTGTCGTGTCCTCGTGTAATGAGATCTGGATATTCCTCCTTTTCCTGCCAGCTCATGAGCAAATTGCAAAGTTCATTTACTTAATTGGAAAAAAGGGAAGACAGCAGAGTGACTCTTGAACCAGCTGGTATCAGACAGGCCCAGGGAAAGCCTGACACATCCTTCCTTCTCACTCAGACTCTGGACAGGATTTTAAATTGGGAGGGACAGGGTGGACAGGGGCTCCCAGTCCCCTCACAGCTCAGTGTGGCTTGGTGGGTGCCACAGCTCTGGGAGCTGCAGCTGGGGGCTCAGAAAGTTGATGAATTCAGTTTGAAATTATTTCTAGGTCTTCTGCAGCTGACACGGAGGCAGAGGGAGGGGCTGTGCTCAGCTCCTGTGATCTCCCAGCCTCCCTTCCCCTTTCTGGGCAAGGCAGAGCCTTCCCCCATAGCTCCTTTGCAAGCCCAGCTCCCCAGGCTTTTGCATCCAGCTGCCCAAAGTGTGTCTGGATCCCTCTGAAATGCCAGCCCCATGCTGCAGCTGGCTCTGAGCTGCTCCAGCAGCCCCAGTTTGCAAACACAAGCTCAGACCACAGCGGTGCCACTTCCTCCTCACCCACGGCACTGCTCAGGCTGTGGCTGAAGCGAAAGGTTGGTGCAGCTCTGGTGGAAAAGTTGTTTTATCTCTGCCCGAGCTGGTGCTGATGTGGGTGGCAGATAGGGCCTGGCTCCTGCATCGCTGAGGAGCAGAGGGCTCGGGGTCATGGAGAGGGGCAGCTGGAGGGACCCCATGGGTCACTGGTGGCACTCGCTGCTCCAGCAGGGCCATCCCAGAGCTCAGGGCACAGCACAATGTCCCTGTGCCTCTGGAATGCCCCAGGGAGGAGACTCCAGCCCCTCTCTGGGCTCTGCTCAGGGCTGGCACTGCCCAGGGCAGTTCCTGGGCTCAGGCCCTGCCTGTGGCTCTGGGGCCATGGCTGGGCTTGGAGCAGAGCCTGGGGCTGCTCTGAGCTCTGCACACAGGGACAGACACACAGGGACAGACAGACAGAGACACACAGGGATGGACAGAGCAGCTTTGGTTGCCCCTGCATCCCTGGCAGTGCCCAAGGCCAGGTTGGACAGGCCAGGAGCAGCCTGGGACAGTGGGAGATGTCCCTGCCCATGGCAGAGATGGGATGGGATGAGCTTCCCAATCCCTTCCAACCCAAGGGCAAATCCCTTCCAATGTGGGCAATGGTTCCCAGGTTTCCCATGGAGCAATATTCCCAAATATTCCCATGGATGGGTTGGAGGCTGCTCTGCTCAGCTCAGCCCCAGTGCAGGGTGCAGAGCCCTTCCTGCAGAGCTTTCCCAGGAAATGATCCAGCAGGGAATGACCCAGCTAGTTCCATCCTTTCTGGGATTCCCTGATTCCATGGAGATCTCCTAAGCTGGGCTCAGACATCCCTGGCTGAGTGCAGAAGTTGAGGGCCAGGACTGAGCCCACAGCTCTGGACCTTCCTCCATCTCCCAGCTCATTAAACTCCACACAGAATGAGGCTGGGGTTTGATGGTCCGCTTGGAAAACTTGGGGAAAATCATTCCAGTTCAATATGAAAAAAGAACATTTGGAGATTTTCCTCAAATAATAAAAGAAGGAAAGTGATGGTTTTGTCAGTGGAGTGGCACAGCTGCACTTACAGGGAGATCTTTCATCTCTTATGTGTTTCTTTTTACACTTTGGAATACTGGTATTGCATTTTCCTCAACTCTGGAGCAAAAGGCAAATTCAAAACATAAAACCAGGATAAAAACCATTGAAACAAAACTCACTACCTCTGTTATTTCTCCATCTTCCTTCTGCTGGCAGCTAAATCCAAAATATTAACAAACTGATAACTTGTCTCAGAATTTCCTGGGATTTAAACCCTTTGTGTTTGGCTCACTTGGAGACTCATCCATCCAACATCCCATGGAAATAAATTCACTGCTGGGAATTTGGGCCAAGGCCCCTGAATTTTGTTTTTTGCTTTGTTCTCCAGGTCATGAGCATCCTGCTGCTGATCGAGTATTCCCTGGAGGTGGCCAACGGGAAGGGCTTCTGCAAAGACCTGGAGAAGGATTACTACAGAATTGGTGGGTCCTGAGAAGCAGCAGTGGGGCAGGGAGGGATCCCTCAGTCCTGCAGTGCTCCCTCTGCCTTTTCCATCAGAGTTTGGAATTCTGGGTCAAAAGCTCAGGAAGGAATTTAGGCTCTGTTTGGGATTTGCTTTAGGACAGGGCTGTGTTGGAGATCAACGTGGAGCCCAGAGAAGTTTTTATTTCAGAGGATCAGCCCAAACTCTGTAGCACCCGCAAAGTCCTTCAGCTCCCTCTGGAACGTCCTGTGGATTCCCCTGGCAATCCCGATTTGCCTTCCTCTCCCTTTCCCCCAGCTGTGCGTCATTCCAGCCTCACACACACTCCTGACTTCTTTCACATTCTGAACATTTCCAGGGAAACACTGAAGTGTCCCAGAACTCCTCAATGGACAGAGGGGACAAATCCCACCCCACACTGATCCCATGGATGTGTGGGCTGTGGGATACTGCCACCAACACACCAAAACCCCTCCATGGCATGGAGCCATTCCATAGAGCCATTCCCATGGAACCATTGCCATGGAGCCATTAGCATTGAGCCATTCCCATGGAACCATTCCTGTAGAACCATTGCCATGGAGCCATTGCCATGGGAGCCATTCCCTTGGAGCCATTGCCATGGGACCATTGCCATGGAGTGATTGCCATGAAACCATTGCCATGGAGCCATTCCCATAGAACCATTGCCATGGAGCCATTGCCATGGAGCCATTCCCATGGAACCATTGCTATAGAGCCATTGCCATGGGATCATTGCCATGGAGCCATTCCCTCGGAGCCACTCCCATAGAACCATTGCCATGGAGCCATTGCCATGGAACCGTTGCCATGGAGCCATTGCCATGGGATCATTTCCATGGAGCCATTGCCATGGAGCCACTCCCATGGAGCCATTGCCATGGGGCCATTTGCATGGGAGCCATTGCCATAGGAGCCACTCCCATAGAACCATTGCCATGGAGCCATTCCCGTGGAACCATTGCCATGGAGACATTGCCATGGAACCGTTGCCATGGAGCCACTCCCATGGAGCTATTTCCATGGGGCCATTTGAATGGAGGCATTCCCATGGGAGCCATTGCCATGAAACCATTGCCATGGGAGCCATTCCCATGGGAGCCATTGCCATGGAGCCATTGCCATGGAACCATTCCCTTGGAGGCATTCCCTTGGGAGCCATTGCCTTGGAGCCATTGCCATGAAACCATTGCCATGGAACCATTGCCATGGAACCATTGCCATGGAGCCATTCTCATGGAGCCATTGTCATGGAGCCATTGCCATGGAGCCATTGCCATGGAGCCATTCCCTTGGAGCCATTCCCATGGGAGCCATTCCCATGGGGCCATTGCCATGGGATCATTGCCATGGAGCCATTGCCATGGAGCCATTGCCATGGAGCCACTCCCATGGAGCTATTTCCATGGGGCCATTTGCATGGAGCCATTGCCAGGGGAGCCATTGCCATGAAACCATTGCCATGGAACCATTCCCTTGGAGGCATTCCCATGGGAGCCATTCCCATGGGGCCATTGCCATGGGATCATTGCCATGGAGCCATTCCCATGGGGCCATTGCCATGGAGCCATTGCCATGGAATCATTGCCACGGAACCAATCCCATGGAACCATTGCCATGGAGCCACTCACATGGAACTATCTCATGGAGCCATTTGCAAGGAGCCATTCCCATCAAACAATTCCCATGGAGCCATTCCCATGGGATCATTGCCATGGAGCCATTCCCTTGGAGGCATTGCCATGGGAGCCATTCCCATGGAACCATTCCCTTGGAGGCATTGCCATGGGAGCCATTGCCATGGAAGCATTCCCTTGGAGCCATTCCCATGGGATCATTGCCATGGAGCCATTGCCATTGAACCAATCTCACGGAGCCATTCCCATGGATCTCCTGCCTCTCAACTGGACAGCCCCACCACCCCGCCCTCCCGCTGTGACCCCCATTCCCAGATTTTCCCAGCCCCTGGTGTATTTTTCCCAAGCATTGGTGGCTGGAAGAGGCAGCCAAGCTGTCCCATAGCTCACAATTCCTGAAGGATTGAATTCCTCCAGAAGGATCCAGCTCAGATCCTCGCAAAGACCCAGAGCTGCCTCATGAGGTGCCTTCTAAAAAACCAAAGCCCTCAAATATTGCCCAACCAGGATGTTCTGCCAGAGCTGTCTGGAAAAAAGTGCAGGGGAGTGTTCCTTTCTTGAGTCATTTTCTATGAAAAACCACAAGCTGAGAGAACCCTGGGAGAAAAAGCAGGAACCCAGGACGCCTCCCTGCCCTGTCCATGCCCACGGAGAGAAAACACAAACCCTGGCAGCCAGGAATTGCTGTTCCCTGTTTTTCCAGAGGCTGTTCCTGGGCTCAAAATTCTTTGTACATGGAGGAAAAGGAGGATGAGTACAGATCCCTGCACATTCCAAACCTTCCTGTCCACAGGACAGAAGTCAGAAATAGGGAAAAGTGCCACACCAGGAATAGGCACTGCCTGGTGAAGTTATAAAAGCTGGCTTCAGGTTTTTCCAAGGAAAAATGCACCCTGGAATCCCCCAGGGCTGTTTGACATCAGCACTCAAAGGTTTGGTTCAAGAGAATCATGGAGTGTCTGGATTGGAAGGGACGTAAATCACCTGGTTCCAAGGGGAATGGCATCAGCAGTGAGCAAAAAATGGGAATTTGGGTGAGTCCTGCTGATAGGAACCTGAGCAAGGGCCAGTGCAGTGGTTCCCAGGTTTCCCATGGAGCAATAATCCCAAATATTCCTGTGGATGGGTTGGAGGCTGCTCTGCTCAGCTCAGCCCCCAGTGCAGGGTGGAAATCCCTTCCTGAAGAGCTTTCCCAGGAAATGACCCAGCAAGGAATGATCCAGCAGGCTCCAGAGGCAGGGCTGGGAACAGCACAAGGAAACCAGGAGCATCCATCCATCCATCCATCCATCCATCCATCCATCCATCCATCCATCCATCCATCCATCCATCCATCCATCCATCCATCCATCACCAATCCATCCATCATCCATCCATCCATCCATCCATCCATCACCAATCCATCCATCATCCATCCATCCATCCATCCATCCATCCATCCATCCATCCATCCATCCATCCATCCATCATCCATCCATCCATCCATCCATCCATCCATCCATCCATCCATCCATCCATCCATCCATCCATCATCCATCCATCCATCCATCCATCCATCCATCCATCCATCCATCCATCCATCCATCCATCCATCCATCCATCCATCATCCATCCATCCATCCATCCATCCATCCATCCATCATCCATCCATCCATCCATCCATCCATCCATCCATCCATCCATCCATCCATCCATCCATCCATCCATTCCAGTAAAACGTGTTCCCACTTCTAGTTTTTGATGGGAATTGAAGAACTTGATGCAAGTGTAACCTCAAGGGTTTCCTTCCTCTTTCAGGGTTTTGTTGTTTTGCTGTTTCATGGGAGGTTTTTGGGTTGGTTTTTTTTTGGGTTGGGTTGGTGTTTTCATTTTTTTATGTTTGTGGGCTTGGGAGTTCTGTTTGTTTGGTTGGTTTTCTGGGTTTTTTTTGTTTGGTTTTTTGTTTATTTGGGTTTTTTGTTTGTTTGTGCATTTGGGTTTTTTATTTGCTTGGATTTTTTTGTTTCTTTTTGGTTTTTTTGTTTGTTGGTTTGGGGTTATGTTTGTTTGGGGGTTATGTTTGTTTGTGTATTTGGTTTTTTTCTTGGGGTTTTTGTTTGCTTGAATTTTTTTGTTTTGTTTTTTGTTTGGGGTTTTGTTTGTTTACAATTTTTGTTTGTTTGTTTGGGATTTTTGGTTTTGTTTTTTGGTTGTTTTTTTTGTTTGTTTGTTTGGATTCTTGTTTGTCTGGGGTTTTTCTTTGTGTTTTTTGTTTGGCTTTTTGTTTGTTTAGGGGTTTTTGTGTTGTTTGTTTGGAGGGGGTTGGGGACTTTTTTTTTTTTTGTTGCATTGTTTGGGTTTTTGTCCATGGCACCAAGCCACCCCTGCTGCCAGCAGGGAGGATGACTCTGTTGCCTGGGAACAAACAGGAGGCAGCCAGCTCATGGAAACTTGTTTTCCCTTGGTTTTCCTTTTCTTTCCATCCCTTTGTGTTTGTGGGGGGTTTGTTTGGAGGGGTTTGATCCAGGTTCTGCTTGGAAAATCCAGCTGGGCAATTAGCTGGCAATGGCTGCTTCCCAATTAATTAGGGATCCTGCCAGAGAGCTGGAGCAGGAGCCCATGGAGAGAGAGAGAGGCAGGAAAATGTGGCTGTGCTGGACCCCAGAAAATCCTGGGATAAGGAGAGAAATCCTCTCTGGGCAAACTCCTGAGTGCTGGTGCTGGGCAAAACCCAGGGAAAAACCTTGGGAGATTGGGCTTTAATGGGATTGGGATTGGCTCCTTTAGGAAAAAGGCTTTGGGAGTTTGGGCTTTAATGGGATTGGGATTGACTCCTTTAGGGAAAAGGTTTTGGCAGATTGGGCTTTAATGGGATTGGCTCCTTTAGGGAAGAGATTTTTGGGAATTTGGACTCTAATGGGATTGGGACTGGCTCCTTTAGGGAAAAGGCTTTGGGAATTTGGGCTTTAATGGGATTGGAATTGGCTCCTTTAGGGAAAAAGCTTTGGGAGTTTGGGTTTTAATGGGATTGACTCCTTTAGGGAAAAGGATTTGGCAGATTGGGCTTTAATGGGATTGGTTCCTTTAGGGAAAAGGCATTGGCAGATTGGGCTTTTAATAAGACTGGGATTAGCTCCTTCAGGGTTGGTCCCACAAAGGCTGAGTCTGGCTCCTTTTTAAAGGTCTGTTTTGGGTTTAGGCCGTTCCTTGGTAATCTTTGGCTCTTTGTGCACCACATCCCAGCCTTGGTTCCACTGCCCTGCTCCTCAAAGCTGGGCTTGTTGTTCTGCCTTGGAATTCCAATTGGAATTCTCTTCCCCACACCCGTGGGAGCAGAAGGAAAGCAGCAGTGGCTGCCTTTGGAGGGAGCTGCCCTTTGTGTTCCTGATTTTCTCCAGGGGACAAAGCCCTTTCCCCCTCTTCCTCAGGGTTTGCTGGGTTTGGGGTTCTCCCTTCATTGTTTAAGGAGATTTCTTCCTCCTCTGGGTCTCAATTTCCAAGGCCTGAGAAGGAGCAGCATCAAAGAGCAGCCATCAGAGCCATGATTTCCTTTCCTACCTGGGCATATTGTGATCTCAGAGGTCTCAATGTTGTGTTTTAATGGATTTTATGTTTAATCATTTTATATTTACTGGATTGTTGATCCCAGTCCCATCCCAGCATTGTTCTGAATTCATGGAATAAATCACTTTAATAAATTTATATCTATATTAATTAATCACTTCATATTACTTTTATTGTTCTTGAATTAATGGAATCCAGACTTTGTAGCCTGCTCTGGAAAATGACATCAAGGCCACGCTTCCCTTTCCTGCTCAGGATATTGTACTCTCAGAACTCTCAGCGCTGAGTTTAATGGGGTTTGTGTTTAATCACTTCATATTTACTGAACTATTGATCCCAGTCCCACCCAGTGCCGTTCTGAACTCCCTGGGGTTTTAGCAGGTAATGAGGAAAATCCTTTTCCTTGCTTTGCACCATTGCAGCCCTCCTTTCCTGGTGCAGGGTGGGTGGATAATTTGGATCATTCCTGTATCCCACCCCTCCAGATGGCTCCAGTCCCCCTCAAATCAGCTTTTTTCTTTTTGTTCCTGGGGGGTTGCAGCCTCCCCAGAGGGTTTTTTCCCCAAGCCTGAGGAAGGAAGAGGCTCCTCATGCTGGGGGAGGAAGTGCTGGGCAGGGCTTTGCTCACTGAAAGTTTCCCATCAGCAAAGCTCATTTCTGGAGGAGATTTAAAGAGGAGACAGTAGAATTGAAAATCTCTTTTGTATCAATTGAAATGAATTTAAATTGCATTTAAATGGACTCTGTCAGCAGAGGGAGGATGGGAGGGGTGGCACTGCTGATGCCACCTGCCCAGATGTGGCTCAGGAAGGTTTTCAACAAACCTAGAATTGTTCCAGATCTTTTCAGTGACATTTTTGGTCCTTACTGGAGCTGGGGGTAGATTTGAGTCACTTTACCTTAGGGAGAATCTTTGCATTTTCCCCTAAACACAGCAAATGTCCAAATTCTGATAAAGTTATCATTGTTGGGGTCACTTGCCTGAAAAACAGGGACAGGTTTCTCTGCCTTGATGTCTTTAGGAAGGACTTTATCCTCTTGGCACCAAAAAAACCCCAACCAAAACAAACAACAAAAAAACACCAAAAAAAAAAAAAACCTGCAAAAAAACCAAACCCAAAACCAAAACAAAACAAAGAAAAAAACCCACAAAAAATCAAACCCAAAAAAAAACCACAAAAAAAACCTTCCAAACCAACCAACCAAACAAAAAGAAATATATTTAATTAAGAAATATTCACTGAGATAAAGATTATCCACTTCTAGAAAGGGAATAAAGAATGATTTGAGATCTGCCCAAGCACTGAAATCTTCCCTCACCAGAGCTCCAGGTGAACACTCAGAACTGGGGGAGATGGAGATGAATTTTCCTGGGGGAAAAATGGTGACATGGAGCAGTTAAGGATTTCAGAGCAGCTGGAATGTGGCAGGGATTGTACAGGCACAATTCCCAGAGTTCTTTATGGAAACAGTGAGGGCATCATGGATAAAACAGAGTTTGGCACTGGATTTATTCATGGCTGTGTGGAATCCTCAGCTGAAAGGGACCCCCAAGAACCATCAGTCCTGTGCACTTATGGGAAGGATCAGCTGCTTAAAAAAAAAAGAAGTAAAACTTTGGCTCATTTCTAGCAGAATTAAACCCCTTCTTGAAGCACTTAGGAATTGAAGAACCCAAACTGGCCAATGCTGATTTAAACTGTAGAACCCCTGTCACATTCCAGCTGCTCTGAAAGGTGAAAAAAAAGGAAAGGAGTTGGAGGAACCTCTGGGAAAGGTTATGCAGAGACAGATTTAAAAAAGCAACAGAGTTTTGCCTCTGGAGAAGTGAATCAGCAGCAGGGCAGGCTGTGATTCCAGGAGGGAAAGCTGCTTCCAGGCAAAGGTTGAGCAGGAACTCTGTGGATACAAAACATCACCCTCACACCCAAAGCAGCTGCCAAAAATCACCCTAAACCCCCTCACGTGGCATTTTTGAGGTGTCCCTTGCATCCCAAAGCTGCAGAGTTGGGGGACAGATCCCCCCCAACCCTCTCTGGGGTGAAAATTTCTGTCTTTCTCTGAGAGATCCTTCACTGCTGGTTCCTTTATCTGCCTTTCAGCCTCTAAATAATTTCCAGCTCAGAGCTATGAGCCAAAAGCCCTCTGGGTTTTTTTTTAATTCTTCATTTTGTAGCCTGGGGTATTTAACATTTCAGGCCTTGGATCCCCCAAGCTCACAACCCACAGTTCCTGGATACAGGAACTGCAAAGAGAGATAAAAATGGGTGTAAAAAGGAAAAAGATAGTTAATTCCAGCTGTGTGCAATAATTCCTGCACAGACACAATTCTTTGTGCCAGGTTGAACCCTCCCTTAGGGGTGTGATGGAGTTGGGACATCTTTTGATGATGTGGTGATTCCTTTTATCATTTTTATCCTTTTCAGCTGATATCACCACCAGTTTCCTGCTGATCCTCATGTTGTTTGTCATCAGCTTCCACCTCCTGCTCGGGGTGCTCAAGGTACGTTCCTCACAAATGATACTCAGGGTTTGGGTGGTGATCACTGGAATTGTGGTCAAAAAAAGCAGGAAAACCTCCCAGAATCACAAAATCACACAGGGAAAAAAATGCAGATAAAAATCCCAGAATCACAGAATCACACAGGGAAAAAATGCAGATAAAAATCCCAGAATCACAGAATCACATAGGAAGAAAAGGTAGATAGAAATCCCAGAATCACAAAATCACACAGGGATAAAAGGCAGATAGAAAACTCAGAATCACAGAATCACACAGGAAAAAAATGCAGATAAAAATCCCAGAATCATATGGGAAAAAAAAGGATAAAATTCCCAGAATCACACAGGGAAAAAAAGACAGATAAAAACCCCAAAATCACAGAATCACACAGGAAAAAGGCAGGTAAAAACCCAGAATCACAGAATCACACAGGGACAAAAGGCAGATAAAAATCCCAGAATCCCAGAATCACATGGGGAAAAACAGCAGATAAAAATCCCAGAATTACACAGGGACAAAAGGCAGATAAAAATGTCTCTGTTGCAGGGGGGGGGAGAGGGACTGGTTTGAATCTTCAGGTTCCTGGGAAAAGCTTCGAACACCCAGATATACCAAATCTGGGCAGCATTTCCATCAGGGCTATGTTTGGTGTCAAATGAAGGGGATTTTATGATTTAGAAATGTTTTCTTGCCTCATTTCCTTGCCCTGTTGCAAGTCAGGTCTGTGAGAGAGCTGTCACTGCCCTGCTGCAGCGGGGACTCATTCCCCAGGGTAGGAGGAGGAATGGCCAAGCCTGGAAACCCCAGGAATGTGAACCCAGTTCTCCCTCTGCAGAGGCGAATTTCAGGGACAGTGGGATGACAGCTCTGATGGGAAGTGCCAATGCCACAGAGTGAGAATTCACAGGAATTTTCGAAAGGGGTGAAAAAAAATCATCTTTGATGATTTTCTCTGGATCCGTTGTCACTGAAATCAGAAATTCCAGGGAAGTGTTAGTTCTTGGAGCACCATCTAAGGTGCTCCATTCCAGGTATTGCCAGCTGGTCTCGTTTCCCAGTTGGAATGAAAATAACCATGAAATATAATGGTTATATTAAATAACCAGCACTGCTTTTCCTCCTCAGATGAAGGAGCGGTTCCTGATCCCCTTCCTGGCTCTGCAAGTCATCGATTTCCTCCTGAGCCTCCTGACCATGTTCAGCTCCTACATCCAGGTGCCAGCGATCATCTCCGTGTCCTCCCTGGGCCACACGGTGGGTGACAGCTCCTCCTCCTGGGGGCTCTGGGTGGGTGACATCTCCTCCTCCTTGTTGGAGCCCTGGTCACTGAGAATTTGAGACTTTCTGTGCTGCCAGGCACTGACCCCCAGAGAACACTGCACTGATCTGAGGCTGTGGAGAAGCTTCCAGAATGGAATGACAGAACTGGGGTTGTGGGTGTGGAGTTTGAGTAGAAGTGTGTGAGATCACAGGGAGGGAAACTCAGAGTTTGGGGTTTAGAATGTAGTAATAGATATAGACCAAGATGGAGGCTTTGGGGTGGAGTCTCCTTCTCCTTCTCCTTCTCCTTCTCCTTCTCCTTCTCCTTCTCCTTCTCCTTCTCCTTCTCCTTCTCCTTCTCCTTCTCCTTCTCCTTCTCCTTCTCCTTCTCCTTCTCCTTCTCCTTCTCCTGCTCCTTCTCCTTCTCCTTCTCCTTCTCCTTCTCCTTCTCCTTCTCCTTCTCCTTCTCCTTCTCCTTCTCCTTCTCCTTCTCCTTCTCTTTCTCCTTCTCCTTCTTCTCCTCCTTCTTCTCCTCCTTCTCCTCCATGGGTTTGGGTGGTTTTGTGTAATTGGATAAAAAGTCCCCATTGCAGATCACAGGTGGTTGGTTATTGGGTTAAAGGTAAAAATAATTTAGGTGTCATTTCTTAATCGGACAGTTTATCCTTCAAAGGCCTTGCAGAGAGAGAGACAGGGCTCCATTTTCAGTGTGTGAGAGTGAAGTGCTGCAGAACTCAGGGTTTGTGAAATTCTGACAGAGATAAGTGCTAACAAACATCTGAGTCCAAATGAGAAATACCATCTCACGATTTAGCCCTGACCTTGGCAGAAAAGAAGCAAAGATTCCTCACCTCCTGGAGGCTCCTGGCTTTCCTGAGGTGGGGAGTGCATGGAATGGAGCATCCTTCCCTTGGGGTGTGGGGAATGATTCCATTCTTCATGGAATCATTGAGGTTGGAATGAAGGATCTTTACCCCAGGCTGTGGCTTGTCATGGAATCCTTTAGTTTGGAAAATATGTTTAGGGTCCTGGAAGGTTAGAATAAAGGATTATTATCTTGGGCTGTGGTTCTTCATGGAACCCTTTAGGTCAGAGTAAAGGATCGTTATCTTGGGCTGCAAATCTTCATGGAATCCTTTAGGATGGAAAAGACCTTTAGGATTCTGGAAGGTTGGAATGAAGGATCACCACCCCGTGCTGTGGTTCTTCATGAAATCATTTCGTTTGGAATAAAGGATCATTATCTTGGGCTGCAATTCTTTATGGAATTATTTAGAGTAAAAAAGACCTTTAGGATCCTGGAAGGTTGGAATGAAGGATCATTACTTTGGGCAGTGGTTTGTCACAGAATCCTTTAGGAAGGAAAATACATTTAGGGTGCTGGAAGGTTGGAGTAAAGGATGGTTACCCTGGGGCTGTGGCTCTTCACAGAATTCTTTAGGATGCAAAAGACCTTTAGGATCTTGGAAGGTTGGAATGAAGGGTCATTGCCTTGGGCTGGGGTTCTGCATGAAATCCTTTAGGTTGGAGTAAAGGATCATTATCTTGGGCTGCAATTCTTCATGGAATTATTTAGGGTGGAAAAGACCTTCAGGAACCTGGAAGGTTGGAATAAAGGATCATTATCTTGGGAATTTTGTTATAGAATCCTTTAGTTTGGAAAAGACTGTCAGGATCCTGAATCCAGATGTGAGATGGTTTCTCCTGGCCAGACAGGATGCAATCTTGGAGGCTGAAGGAAACCAGTGGCAGCTGGGATATTCATCATCCCCTGTCTTGAAATGTTGATTTCCTCCTGGCTTTGAGGGAGGTGGCTCTGCATGTGCCCCTAACAGGAGGGGTTTGCTGGTGATGCCTCAGTGTTTAAATTTTATATTTTCAGGTTCTGTGCTGCTTTGGTGTGTGGGTCTGGGCTTCACATTATGGGATGGTGAGCTGTGTGCACAGAGCAGGGAGAAAAAACAATTCCTGCTCCAGCTGGGCACCAAGGACAAATGATCCAAATCTCAGCCCAAGAGCACAAACACCATAGGCTGGAGAGAGAAAAACAAGCAGGGTGGGACTGCATGGGCTAACTCCAATTAACTCCAATATGCAAATGGATTAGAACTTATAAAAATGAGAGACCCCGTGAGCTCATCCATTTTTGTGGCCATTTTGGGTTGTGCTGCCCAAGGTAGATCCATTGAGGCCTTTTAATGAATCCCTGCTTTATTCTGGAGCTCTGTCCAGCCTCTGTTCCAGGTCAGCCTTCACAAGGCATCACTGGAGATAAACTGAGATTGCCACTGCCCTGGCCAGAGGCTTCTGTGGAGCTCTGATAAAGCCCCACAAACAGTTTGCTCACTCTCTGGGCCAGCAGAAGGGGAGGTTTGGGCTGAATTTACAGGAATTTAGTGGTTTAGACTCCCTGTGAACCAGCCACAGCTCTGTGTAAAGTATGAATGATCTGCAGAGCAGAAGTGACCCAATGCTGTGATTGTAACCCAATTCCTGTCTCCTCAGCAGGGCCACTCCAGGACTCCCCTGCTGGCGCTGCAGCTGCTGGATTTCTGCCTGAGCATCCTCACCCTGTGCAGCTCCTACATGGAGGTGCCAACGTTCCTCAGCCTCAAGCCTGTGGAGAGTGGGGTAGGTCTGGAGCCAGCTCTGCTCATTTCCCACCCTGGAACTCCTATAAATTCTCATTGCGTGGCTGTGCAGCTCCTCTGGAGCATCCAGAACTGCTCAGTCTGACAACAAAGGGGATTTTCTCTGTTCTCCCAGCATTACTCCTGACTGACAGCTCCCATGTTCCTTAAAAATACACCTTGTTTCTCCTTGTAAGAATCTGATGGATGCAAATTGTGGAGCTGCTGGCATGGAAAATGCCTCAAATTTCATCTTTATTAAACAGTCACATTTAATAAGTCCCACCTCAGTGTTGTTATGAACAGATGGAATCATCACATTCCCAGGGAAGGATGGAGATACTGATTTAAGGCTCTGGGATCATGGTCCCAAGTTTCTCCCTCCAGAGAAAAGAGCAGGGAAATCCCAGGCTGGTGGCAAAAGTGGAAATTAAAATTTTTAAAGTTCATTTAAACAGGGCTTTGCCCAAGGAGTGGAAACGGCAGGTGGAAAACAATATCCCTGTGATCCTGCTGCCAGTGAAGATCCCTCATTCCTTGCTCTGCCTGAACCTTGAACCCCTCTCTATGGGTGCCCCTGGCAGAGGGAACGAATGTTTTGGGCTGAGACTTGAGTGGTTTGGGTTGAGACCTTCTCTCTTTTCCCCCAGGGCTCTCTGCCAGCCCTGGAGAAGCTGCCAGCAGAGGAATATGTCAAAGTGATGATCACCTTCACCATCGCCTTCGTGGCTGTGCTCGCCCTCAAGGTAAAAGGCTCTGAAGTGAGGCTTCCCCAGGAAATTCAGCTTTTATTCTCTTCCAGATCTGCCCTGTTGGGCTCTCCTTGGATATGGGAAACTTTGAGATAAAAAATGCTGACGTAGAAATGCCATGGAATAGGGCAGACACTGTTGAGTGAGAAATGGAACTAGGAGCAAGTTTCAAAGGATGGCCTTGCAAATAAGGCTGGATACTTTGGAGAAACAGAACTGTGAAAGACGCATTGTAGTGGGACCCACGAGGGGGAATTTTAGATGATTGGCTTTAAGGCATTTACAGCATGGTGTGGCTAAAGCTGATAAGCCAAGAAACACTTTTATTTATTAATTAGGAAATAGTTGGCTTCTGATTGTGATGGTGTGAATTATAACATCTGTATTGTCACACCCTTCACATGAGACTGAAAATAGAATAAAATTTTTAAAACACTCTCAGTAACCCCATCTCTGGGTCAGAAAAAAGTCTAATCCAACACTCAGGCACAGTGGGAGCTGTGCCTCTGTATGGTTTATCCAAATCCCTGCCTTTGCTCCTCTGTGTGAGTTACCAAGGAAAATCCCTCTCATATCCTCAAATTAGCCCTGTCCATTCCTGTCTAGAAGGACAAAAAGGGTGAAAAACCCACAGCAAAGTGCTCTGCTGTAAAGTGCCCAAATAAATGAGATTATTGAGCAGCAGGTGAGATCTTTCACGGGGTGAGTGGCTGTGTCCTCTCTGATGGGAGCAGAATTCTCCACCCTGACGCTCCCAAAGTTCATTAAAATTGGGGGCTAAACCCTGCTGGCGCCTCAGGAAGCTCCACTAGAGAGGAATTTTATTCTTTTATTGCTTCAGTGGCCCAGAGAACTGATTTTTCACCTTCAGCCCCGTGAAGAAAACCAGAATCTTGCAGGTGCTTGGACAGAAAGCGCTGCTTGTGAGCTGGAAACCATTTTATATTCCGAGCCCTCCAGGTGGGCCAGATAAGCCAGTGGGGAGTGGAGAGTTTTGTGTGGATGCATTTAAAGCTTTAAAATCTCTTTTTAATATTTGCATGGAGTGTGCAGCTGGAGCGAAGATAACCCCGAGCCCCAGCTGGCAGGAATCTCCCTGACCTGGCACATGGATTAATTGGAATTTTCCACAGCTCTACCCACAAAATGCTGGAATTTCAGTGGGTTTTTGTGCTGGGGTTGTAACAGGAGGGATGGAGTAGGATAATAAAACCCTAAAAAGCCATCAGGACCCCCATCCTTTAATCCCAGTGCCACTCCCTCTCCTTTTCCATGGGTAAAATCCCATGGAATTCTCTCCCTGCAGCCTCCCAGCTCAGGGCAGCACGGGGCTGGCCCTGCATTACCTGTGGGGGCAGAACCAGTTCAAAATTCTATGAAAAATTATTCCAAGGGCGGTGTATGGCTGGGGCTGTGGGAAACGGGATCAGTTGTTTGAAATTCCTTGGAAAAAATATTCCAAGGGCAGTGTGGGGCTGGGTTTTTGCAGCCCGTAGGGCTCTGACAGGATCTGTTATTCAAAATTCCTTGGAAGAAATTTTCCAAGGCCAGTGTGGGACTGGGTGTGTGGGACTCCAGTAGGAACAGGATCAGCTGTTCGAAATTCCTTGGAAAAAATATTCCAAGGGCAGGGTGATGCTGCCATTGCACCATTAGGGCAATTCCACTCTGCACCCGTGAGTGGTCCTAAATCCATGGGGTGAGGTGGGCTGGAGGCACCTTTGGGTTCATCTCACTTCCACTGTGCCAGGTGCTCCAGCCTGGCCTTGGACACTGCCAGGGGTGGCAGGTGGGCAAATATTCCAATAATCTTTACCTCACTTTGGAGTCATAAAGGCCTCCAGCACCACAGGGATAAGAAAGCAGAAATTAAGGGGAAAAAATAGTCCTTGTGATTTTGATTTATTTCAAAACCAAAATCGGGAAGTACATTCCTTGTTGTATGATTTTAATTTATTTCAAAAACAAAATGGAGGAATGCTTTCCTTTGTTGTATGATTTTGATGTATTTTAAAACCAAAATCAAGGAATGCAGCCCTTCATTGAATGATTTTTATTTATGTCAAAGCCAAAATTGAGGAATGCATTCCTTTGTTGAATGCTTTAATTTTCAAAACCAAAATCAGGGAATGAAATCCTACATATGATCTTATTTCAAAACCAAAATCAAGGAATGCATTCCTTCATGAGTGATTTTTATTTATGTCAAAACCAAAACTGAGGAATGCATTCCTTTGTTGTATGATTTTACTTCAAAACAAAAATCAGAGAATGAAGTCCTTTGTATGATTTTATTTCAAAACTAAAATCAAGGAGTGCATTCCTTCATGAGTGATTTTTATTTATGTCAAAAGCAAAATTGAGGAATGCATTCCTTTGTTGTATGATTTTATTTTCAAAACCAAAATCAGGGAATGAAATCCTTTGTATGATTTTATTTCAAAATCAAAATCAAGGAATGCATTTCTCAATTTTGCTCTTGAAATAAATTAAAATCACTCAACAAAGGAATGCATTCCTCTGTTGTAAGATTTTATTTCAAAGCCAAAATCAGGGAATAATGAAGTCCTTTGTACGATTTTATTTCAAAACCAAAATTAGAGAGTGCATTATTTTGCTGGGTAGTTTTTATTTCAAAACCAAAATCAAGGAGTGCATTCCTTCATGAGTGATTTTTATTTATGTCAAAAGCAAAATTGAGGAATGCATTCCTTTGTTGTATGATTTTATTTTCAAAACCAAAATCAGGGAATGAAATCCTTTGTATGATTTTATTTTAAAACCAAAATCAGGGAATGAAATCCTTTGTTGAGCGATTTTAATTTATTTCAAAAGCAAAATTTAAGAATGCATTCCTCTGCTGTACGATTTTATTTCAAAGTCAAAATCAGGGAATAATGAAGTCCTTTGTATGATTTTATTTCAAAACCAAAATCAGGGAATGAAATCCTTTGTTGAGCGATTTTAATTTATTTCAAAAGCAAAATTTAAGAATGCATTCCTCTGCTGTATGATTTTATTTCAAAGTCAAAATCAGGGAATAATGAAGTCCTTTGTATGATTTTATTTCAAAACCAAAATTAGAGAGCGCATTATTTTGCTGGGTAGTTTTTATTTCAAAACCAAAATCAGGGAGTGCATTCCTTTGTTGTGCAATTTTTATTCATTTCTTAGATTTATTTTTCAGATTTTTCAGATTTCTAGGTTTTTTCCCCATGGATGAGTGGAGGTTCTACCCAACTCTAACCTGGAGTTTCTATGGCAGCTCCAGGTTTGCTCTCTGGATGAAGAGGTGTTGGAAGCAGGAAGGGTTTTGTAACATTCCCAAAAGATGCTCAAAGTTTGGATTTACCTCCGATCTCTGGAATGTTGAGATGGATTTTTTCACCTCAGATATTTCATTCATTTTTTTTTTCTCCTCTTTCTCTTGGCTTGGTGCCCACACAAAGAGCCCTCATTGTCCTGGGCGTGCTCAGCTGCACAGCCCTGCTCTGGGATCTGTGGCTCCCTGTGTTCCCTGAAAATCCCAACTGCTCCCAGCCCCTTCCCAGGCCAACACAAACACCAGGCACACGACTGGAGCTGCTCAGAGCAGGGAAAATATTGATTTAACAGGGCCAGCCCCACAGACCCCGCTTATTTCCCTGGGCCACAGCCCCTCAATCAGCCCTTTTTCCTCAGCAAATGGATAAATATCCATTTATTGCATGGATAAATATCCGTTTATTGCATGGATAAATCCGGGGGGTGCCAGGACGTCCTGTCAGGGAGGTGCAAAAATGGGATTTTGCTGAATGAAGGGATTTTTGGGCCAGTCCTTGGATCTCTGTGGTGCCACTGGTGCTTTCCTGAGGCATCCAGGCTTTGTAACCTGCTCTGAAAAATGGCATCAACGCCACGATTTCCTTTCCTTCTTTGGGATGCTGTTATCTCAGAGGTGTCCATTATTGAGTTTTTAATGGATTTTATGTTTCATCCCTCTATATTTACTGGATTATTTATCCCAGTCCCATTATTTTATGTTTAATCATTTTATATTTACTGGATTTCCAGTCCCACCTCAGCGTTTTCAATTCATGGAATCCAGACTTCATAATCCGCTCTGAAAAATGACATCAAAGCCACGATTTTCCTTCCTAACCTGGGATATTGTAATCTCAGAGGTCTCAATGTTGTGTTGAATGGATTTTATGTTTAATCACTTTTTATTTACTAGATTGTTGATCCCAGTCCCATTCCAACATTGGGATGGGATTATTTTATGTTTAATAATTTTATATTTACTGAATTTCCAGTTCCACCTCAGTGTTTTGAATTCACTGAATCAAGACTTCATAACTTGCTCTGAAAAATCACATCAAGGCCACCATTTCCTTTCCTGCCTTGGGATATTGTGGTATCAGAGGTGTCCAATGTTGAGTTTTTAATGGATTTTATGTTTAATCCCTCTATATTTACTGGATTATTTATCCCAGTCCCATTATTTTATGTTTAATCATTTTATATTTACTGGATTTCCAGTCCCACCTCAGTGTTTTCAATTCATGGAATCCAGACTTTGTAACCTGCTCTGAAAAATGACATTAAGGCCACAATTTCCTTTCCTACTCAGAATATTGTGATCTCAGAGGTGTCCAATGTTGTGTTTTAATGGATTTTATGTTTAATCACTTTTCATTTAGTTATTTTTTTATTTTCTTGATCCCAGTCCTATCCCAGCATTGTTCTGAATTCATGGAAATAAGCACTTTAATCAATTTATATTTTTATAGATTTATATTTCTATTAATGAATCACTTCATATTACTTTTAGTATTCTGAATTCATGGAATCCAGACTTTATAACCTGCTCTGAAAAATTACATCAAGGCCATGATTTCCTTTTCTACTCAGGATATCGTGCTCTCAGTGCTGTCTTTAATGGGGTTTGTATTTAACCACTTCATATTTACTGAATTATTGATCCCAGTCCCACCCAGTGCTGTTCTGAATCCATGGAATTATCACATTCCCAGAGAAGGATGGACACACTGATTTAAGGCCCTGGGATCGTGGTCCCAGACTTCTCCCTCCAGAGAAAAGAGCAGGAAAATCCCAGGCTGGTGGCAAAAGGGGAAATGCCTTTTTTGCCCTGCGATGCCATAGGAAAATGTCCTTTTCCTTCCCTTTTCCCTTTTTTCCAGGCCTACATGTTCAAGTGTGTCCTGAGCTGCTTCAAGTTCATCAAAGCCAGCAGGAGGGAGGAGGTGAAAGTGGAGCCACACGCAGTGGAAAAGGTGAGGAAAAGTGAATTTACCCACGAAAGTGGACCCAAAACAGAGGAAAAAGTGAGGAAAAGTGAATTTACCCCCGAAAGTGGACCAAAACAGTGGAAAAAGTGAGGAAAAGTGAATTTACCCCTGAAACTGGACCCAAAACAGTGGAAAAGGTGAGGAAAAGTGAATTACCCCGAAAGTGGACCCAAAACAGTGGAAAAAGTGAGGAAAAGTGAATTTACCCCTGAAAGTCAACCCAAAACAGAGAAAAAGGTGAGGAAAAGTGAATTTACCTCTGAAAGTGGAGACAAAAGAGTGGAAAAGGTGAGGAAAAGTGAATTTACCCCTGAAAGTGGAGCCAAAACAGTGGAAAAGGTGAGGAAAAGTGAATTACCCCAAAAGTGGAGACAAAAGAGTGGAAAAGGTGAGGAAAAGTGAATTACCCCAAAAGTGGAGACAAAAGAGTGGAAAAGGTGAGGAAAAGTGAATTTACTCCTGAAAGTGGAGCCAAAACAGTGGAAAAGGTGAGGAAAAGTGAATTTACTCCTGAAAGTGGAGCCAAAACAGTGGAAAAGGTGAAGAAAATTGAATTTTACCCCTGAAAGTGGAGCCAAAACATTGGAAAAGGTGAGGAAAAGTGAATTTACCCCTGAAAGTGAACCCAAAACAGTGGAAAAAGTGAGGAAAAATTAATTTTTTCCTGGAAGTGGAGCCACAGGCAGTGGAAAAGTGAATTTTCTCTGGGATAACCCAGCCCTGCAGCGCTGCCAGCGGAATTCCTACATCAATGGGATCAGCCAAAAATCCCCCAGGAACTGCACTTCCACTTCCACAAGAAGTGGAAAAGGGGCATAAAAGTGAATTTATTCCTGAAAATGGACTCAAAAGCAGTGGGAGAGGTGAGGAAAAGTGAATTTATTCCATGAGCAGGAATCCTTTAGATTGGTGATCCTTATCTCTGCTTTTTTGGGATCTGAGAGAATTTCCAACCCATCAAATCGCCAGTAGGAAGTGGTAATAATCAGCTTTTAATTACAATATATCCACTTAATTTCACTTCTTTATTTTCTGCATAAAATCTTTAAAGTCAATGTGCAAGGAAGGTGAAACTCAGACACAGCAGATAAATGGGAATGGATTCCCTATGATCCCTGATTCAGGAATTTAGGGGCAATTCCAGCTGGACTTTGGTTTCCATGGCTAAAAAGTGTTTAAAATCAGCTTTTTCTTCACTTTTCTTATGAGAGGTTGGGCTTTTCAGTGTTGTAAGGATGCGTGGGACATGGAATGCTGAGGGATGGGGAATGCTGAGGGGATGGAATGGTGAGGGGATGGAATGATCAGAAGGGAATGCTGAGGGGATAGAATACTGAGAGTGTAGAATTCTGAGGGTATGGAATGTTGGGGGATAGGGAATGCTGAGGGATGGAATGCTGAGGGGACGGGGAATGGTGAGGGATGGAATGCTGAGGAATAGGGAATGCTGAGGGGATGGAATGATGGGGGATGTGGAATGCTGAGAGATAGGGAATGCTGAGGGATAGGGAATGCTGAGGGGATGTTCCAAACCTTGCTGAAGGGGATGGAATATTGAGGGATGTGGAATGCTGAAGATAGGGAATGCTGAGGGGATTCAATACTGAGAAATAGGGAATGCTGAGGGTATGGAATGCTGAGGGGATGTGGAATGCTGAGGGGATTCAATACTGAGAAACAGGGAATGCTGGGGGATGTGGAATGCTGAGGGTATGGAATGCTGTGGTTTGGCTTTTATCTCCGCCAATCTGCTGGGCCCTCCCTTGCCAGCAGCAGTGCCCCTGTGCAAAATTCCTCAGCTTTCCTTGGGAATGAGGCTGGGATTCCGCACACTCAGGAGCCCTGGGCCATTCATTGTCCAGGGAATGGGGGAGGCACAGGCACAAGGTGCATCAAAACCCTGCTGGATTTCTGCCCTTTGTGCCCTAAAGCCCAAGTGGTTCTTTGTCCCTGCTTGGAACCCGACAGAGGTGTTGTATTCATATTGTTGTTATCTGATTTCTAGAGTCCCATACCTTCTGGGTGGTTTTCTCACAAGCAGCTCTTCACAGCAGTGTTGTTCCTGCTGCTTCATCAGGGCTCCTCCAAGGCTCTCCCTGACCAGCCAGCCCACCCCCTTTTATCCCAGTTATCTTCATTAGCCACAGCTGCCACCTGATTAAGGACATCACAGCTGCAGCCCATTTAGAACAACTAGGATCGGGGCAAGGCCACTTATACAATACATATATTTTACTAGGACTACTACTATATTTCCCCCTTTTCTTCTACTTACAGATATTCAAATACAATATAGACATTCAAGTACAATACATACATTTCCCCATGACTCAAAGGCCATTTACAACACACACAGCTCCTTGCTCAAAGGCCATATTCTCACAGCTCCTTAACTCAAAGGCCATGTTCATCTTCGTCGGGGTCACCACTGGTTATATTCATATTGTTGTTATCTGATTTCTACAGTCCCATACCTTCTGAGTGGTTTTCTCACACGCAGCTCTTCACAGCAGTGTTATTCCTGCTTCTTCATCAGGGCTCCTCCAAGGCTCTCCCTGACCAGCCAACCCACCCCTTTTATCCCAGTTATCTTCATTAGCCACAGCTGCCACCCAATTAAGGACATCACAGCTGCAGCCCATTTAGAACAACTAGGATTGGGGCAAGGCCACTTATACAATACATAGATTTTACTAGGACTCCTACTATATAGAGGAACTCTGATTTGTGGAAAAAACCAACTCTACAATGTGTAAAATTGTAAAGTTGGTCTGATTTCTTTCAGGGTTGGACACATGTGGGATAGCTCCCCCAAAGGACAGGTGTACCTCTGAGAATTCCTGAGTCTGTTTTATCCCCTAACCTGTTGCATATGCATAAAGTTTCACGATAGGTTCATGCACATTTATTTCCTAGTCCCATTTCATATTAAAACTGTCTCATCAGTTTTTATGAGCCTGTGCAGCTCTCTAGTAAGGTCGTTGTAACATTGCTGTGTCTGCAACTCAGCTTCAGTTTTCTTTTTAAGGTCAGTGGGGCCCCTCCTTATCTCTCTTTAGTTTAGAAACTTGTGGTTTTTAAAGTAACTTTAACTTTTTTTTGTTTTTTTCTGTAGGTTTTTTATGAGCACAGTAAGTTAGTCGATTAAATAGGTTTAGCAAGCTATAGACTAAAAAAGTTGAAACAGCACTCTTCAGCTAAATCTAAAAGTAGTTTCTACTTTAAGTTCAATTTCTAACTCTTTGTCTCAATTCTCCAGGATGAAATCCCTGTGATCCCATAACCTTTGATCTCTTCCAGGCCGTGCTGCCATCCTATGAGGAAGCCCTGGAATTGCCTTCCAAGGATTGTCCCCCTCCCTACGTGGCCATCTGAGCCCAGCTTGGGGGAGCTGACCCTGGGTGCTGCTGGTGCCTCCCCCAGCCGAGCCCCAGTGCTCACCCAGAGCAGTTCCCTGGCTTTTCCAGCCACATCCTGCCAGGGAACGGCTGGAGTCTTGTCCTGCTCTGGCACCCCAACTTCCTGACTCTGGCTCCCCAAATTCCTGACCCTGGCACCCCAAATTCCTGACTCTGGCATTCCAAATTCCCCATTCTGGTACCCCAATTTCCTGACTCTGGCACCTTGATTTCCTGACACTGGCACCTCAATTTCCTGGTTCTGGCACCCCAAATTCCTGACTCTGTCACCTCCACTTCCTGACTTTTGCACCTCAATTTTCTGGTTCTGACACCTTAATTTTCTGATCCAGGCACCCCAAATTCCTGACTATGGCGTCCCAATTTCCTGACTCTGGCACCCAAATTCATGACTCTGGAACCCCAAGTTCCTGACTCTGGCACCTCCATTTCCTGGTTCTGACACCTTAATTTTCTGATCCAGGCACCCCAAATTCCTGACTATGGCGTCCCAATTTCCTGACTCTGGCACCCAAATTCATTACTCTGGAACCCCAAGTTCCTGACTCTGGCACCTCCATTTCCATACTCTGGCACCCCAAGCTCCTGACTCTGGCACCCCAAGTTCCTGATTCTGGTACCTCAATTTCCTGAGTCTGGAACCAAAATCTCCTGGCTCTGGTATCCCAAATTCCTGACTCTGGCACTTCAATTTCCATACTCTGGCACCCCAAATTCCTGACTCTGGCTCTGGTTGCCATCCCTGGAATCTGGGATTTGGCTGCTGTGGGTGCAGGGCTGGCCTGAGCCCTGCCAGTTTTGCCCTGTGCCATGGTGGCTCTCCTCTGGCTCAGCAGGGAGACCTTTAGGAATTAAAGGATGATCCTGGTTGAGGGTAACTTTGAGAGAAAAACTTCTAAAGGGATTTCTTCTAGAAAAACAAATTCAAGTGGTTCCTCCCCTAACTGATTCGGGAAAAAGATTTCCTTGGAGACAAATGGAAAAAACTGTTTATTTAATAAGCAAAGCATTCATCAGCATAAAAAATGAACAATATTAAACAACAAAACCTCTTACCACTCCAAAAGAGATGACAAACTCAGAAAAGTGCCCTTGGTGGGCTGTAGCTTGGCTCACTCAGTGTCTTATCAGTCCCTCTGACCAAAATGGAAAATGGAAATGTTCAATGGAAATGGAAATGTTCCATAGAACATGGAAGGAAAATGGAAATGTTCCACGGGACATGGAAGGAAAATGGAAAAGTTCTATGGAAATGGAAATGTTTCTATGGGACGTGGAAGGAAAATGGAAATGTTCCATGGAAATGTTGCATGGGACATGGGAGGAAAATGGAAATGTTCCATGGAAATGGAAATGTTCTATGGGACATGGAGGGAAAATGGAAATGTTCCATGGAAATGGAAATGTTGCATGGGACATGGAAATCCCATGTCAAACTGTGACAGGGATGAACAGGGAAGGAATTTTCTCTGGGATAACCCAGCCCTGCAGCTCCTCCAGCAGAATTCCTACAGCAAAGGGATCAGACAAAAATTCCCCAGGAACTGCAGCCCTCACCCTGTCTGCTTGTGGTGATTGACACAACCCAGAATATCCAGCTCTGCAGTTTCATACCTGAGTGGGTGCATTTTTCTCTGCTTTTATATCACTTGGAAGACGAGTTTCAATTAAAATAAAAATGTTAATGGCTTCCAAACTGTGAGTCTGGTTTCTGAGGGTGTCTGATTGCTGAGTAAGGAAGAAATAATTTGATTTCTAAAAAAAAATTTGTGAGCAAAAAATGGTGCTTTGACCTTGTCCTCATCTTTCTCATGCTTGTGCTGCCTGCAAAGGAAAAGCTGATATTTCTGCTTCAATTTCCTCTCAAAACCTGCCTCTCTGCCTTATCAGCAGTGATAAGGATCTGTGGCCTGTTCACCAGTGACTCTGCACAGCTCAGACCCTGTAGATGTCACCAATGGCGCTGCTGATGTCCCTGGAATTCCACATCTGCTCCCCATTTGGGATAATTTCCTGCTCTTTTCAAACATCACAGTGGGGAAAATGTGGGGTTTTCTCAGTCTTAAATAAAGTCTCCATTCCAGCCTCATGCAGAAGTCAGATCACAGCCCAGAGGGGGCTGCTCCACTCTGAACCAGCACAAACCAGGCTTCAATGGAATATTTATCAACAAACTTCAATGGAATATTTGCAGAGGATGAATAAGAAATGTGTTGCTGCCCCTGCTCTTTTCACTCGATGTGCGTTTCTGTAATGGGGATGAAGAAGATAATGTTGGTTGTATATTTTCCAGCTGATTGTGCCATTAAGGGGGGATAATTCTGTTTTTCTGTTCTCCATCTCCTTGTTCTGGGCACCAGGATGCTCCACAGCAGACCTGGAGTCTGGAAGGGTGCCCTAGATGACATCTCAGTGGTTCCAGTGCTTTTAAACATGCTCAGAAATCCCCCCAAAAGCTCAAACTACTCCAGTCCTCCTAGCAGAAAATCAATTTTGTGCCCCCACATCTGCCAATTGTTTAACTGTAACCAAAGAGTAAGAGAGCAACTGGAAATTCCACCAGGAAACTTCACAGGAAGGCCCAGATTGTTGCAGCAAGGCCCAGGCTGATCTCCTGCTTTATTCTGTGGGGAGATTAAATGTGATCTTTAAATTATTAATTGGTTACTGAGCACCCACACTTCTCTTGTTCACAGCCACAGGACCAAGCTGGGTGCTGGAGCTATTCTCATTTCCCTCCATGGCTGCTCCAGGACAGGCCTGGAGGAGGCCTCAGGATGGGCCTTTGCTTTGGAAAAGCACTAAATATTCCATATCAGAGCCTGGGATGCTGTGGGACAGAACATTTCACACTTCTGCTCTTGCTCACAGCCACAGGACCTGGCTGGGTGCTGGAACTCTTCTTATTTCTTACCATGGCTGCTCCAAGCCAGGCCTGGAGGAGGCCTGGGGATGGGGCTTCCCTTTGGAAAAGCACATCCTCCCCTAAATATTCCTTATTAGTGCCTGGGATGCTGTGGGACAGCTCTGGGACATCTGACCAGGCTCCTCCCACCAAAACCCCATTAACTGCAGCTGCCCAAATGAGAAATGTTGGGAATTCTCTTGGTTTCCAAACCAGAGGAGGGCTCCTCAATGTGGTCCTGCTAAATCCTGTTAAAACCCCTCCTCTGCCTCTTTCAGTGGTTCAGATGCTCTCTCTAATTAAATTCCTGCTAATAATGGGAAATGTTCCTGGCTGTTGAGTGGCTGCAGCAGGGTAAATCAGTCCCTGGGCCTCTTGCTTTAATCGGCTTTGATAACAGAGCTGCTGTACTGAGATACGGTCAGCACGTGTCTGGCAGAGCTGGGCTTGGTTTCAGTGTGGGTTCACACCTGGTCTAACTGAGCCTGGCTCTAACCAAGCCGGCCCATCTCCTGCCTGGGCTCTGCTTTCCCTCCAGGGCTCAGCATTCCAGCATTCCAGTTTCCCCAGCCCTGATAAAATGTGTGGATTTATTGTGAGTTCCCAGCCAGGCTGAGCTGCAGACAGGATGTGGGGTTGGGTTTCTGAAATGCCACAGGGCTCGGCCAACACAAACTGAGCCCAGCCTGGCCCAGGCTGCTCCTGAGCCCCACCAGGGCTGGGCTGGAGACTCAGAAAAGACCCTTTTAATGTCCCTGTTATTCTGGTTTGGCTTCTCCAAACTGATTTATGGAGGTGTCCCCAGCCCAGACCCAGCTCACACAAAGATCCCAGCGCTGCTCCAAGCTGGATTTTGGTCAGGGCAGAGGAGAAATGAGCAGCAGTTCTCTGGTGGAGGGGAAGATTGAGCTGATGATTGAGATGAGGATCTCAGCACAGATAAATGAGAGGGTCTTGACTGAACCAACAACATCTCCTGGAGTCTGAGATGTTCCTGGACTCCAGGGATGACCATTAAATTCCCTGGCTGCCTGTGCCTTTTCCACCCAGCAAAAGCTCCAGTGGAAAAGGGGATTTTGTAGAACATTCCTGCCAATGGAAGTATTTTACAGCGATTTTGGATGGGCTTGGAGCAGCCTGGGAGGGTGGAACGTGACCCTAACCATGACAGGAGGTGGCACTGGATGGGCTTTAAGATCCCTTCCAGCCTAAACTCCCCAGGATTCTGGGATCCTCTGATTTCTGGGGTTTTTATGTGCCTTGCCTTGATCCATCAGGTGTTTGGGGTCATTACCCTTGGAGAAAAGGAGCTACCCACACAGTGACCATACTTGCAAATGGTAAATCCTATCCTTATATTCTTTCATAGGATCATCAAATCATGGAATATCCTCAGCTGGAGGGACCCACAGGATCATGGATAGAACCCTGGCCCTGCCCAGACCCCCACCAACCCCACCCTGGCCATCCCTGCAGCGCTGCCCAAATTTCTCCCCCATCCTTCATCTCCCCCATCCCTCACTCTCACACAATCATGGAATGTGCTGAGCTGGAAGGGACCCACAGGGATGATCAATCCCAACCCCAAACCCTGCCCAGAGCCCCCTGCAAGCCCAGCCTGGGCATCCCTGGAGCTCTGGCAGCCTCGGGGCGTGCCCATTGCCTGGGCAGCCTGGGCAGTGCCAGCACCCTCTGGGGGAAGAGCCTTGCCCTGATCTCCAGCCTGAGCTGCCCTGGCCCAGCCCCAGCCGTGCCCTGGCTGCTGTCCCAGTCCCAGAGCAGAGATGGGAGCTGCCCCTCGGGAGGAGCTGCAGATCCCTGAGCTCTTTGCTCCAGCTGGACACTCCAAGTGCCCTCAGCTGCTCCTCCAAATCCTTCCCCAGCCCCCTGTCCCTTCTTGGCTGCTCTTTAACACATTCAGACCTTTTTTCAATTGTGCCACCCAAAATTGCACAAAGTTCTGGTGCTATCCCAGCCGTTTTTAGCACAGAAACAACCTCAGAGGCTCCTGGTCCAGGCCAGAAATGAGGAATTGCACAGGTGGAGAAATGCAGGCAGGGATGGAGGAGCAGAGCCCTGCAGGTGGCCAGCAGGAGAGGCAGGAACCGTGCCCAGGAGGCAGCTCAGTCCCAGGGGAAGCTGTGGGCACAGGGGAACAAACAAAAAGTGATCCCCGTGAAATAAGTGTGACCCATAAAACACACAAACAACGCCCAGGCATAAACAGCATTTGCTATTTCCAGCAGCAGCCCCAGGGATATTTGCCAGCTTTTTGCAGCTGGAAGGATAAACAGAAATTCCTTTGATCCTGACTCGGTGCAGGGGTTATTTTCAAAGCCACTCCTGCCTCCCCAGCCTTTCCTTTGCATCATTTGTTGGATGCTTTGCTCTGCCCCCACTGCTGTAATTCCTCATTTCCAGGGTGGGAAATGGGGATGCAGGAGGTTGGGAGGGGTCCCTCCATCCCCCAAACCAAAATAGAAACATTATGGGGGTAAAACACAAGAATTGGAGCTTTTGTCATCATTTCTCTGCAGGGTGAAAAGTGGAGCTGGGAATTCAGCTTGGAACACTCACCTGGGACATCAAAGGAAAGCAGAAATAGGCAGAAATTACAGAGCATTTGTAAAACCTTGGAACTTCCTGGAGGCTGGAGGGCAGCAGAGCTGTGTTTACTACAAATCCTGGGTTTGTTTAGAATGAAATAAAAACCAACAGCAAACAACTCGGAATTTGGCTGCTGCTCCCTCCCCAGCCTTTTCATTCTGCCTCACCTGTGGGATTCAGGCACCCTCCAGATCCCTTTGGAGAAGAATTTCTGGTCCAGGGCTACAAAAAAATAAAGAAAAATCCGGTGTTTAACTATGGCATTGTTAAGGTTGGAAAAAACCTTTAGGATCTTCATGTCCAGTCATGGTCACCACTAAACCACATCTTTAAATGCCCAATCCACAGATTTTTTGAGCAATTCCAGGGATTTGATTCCACCACTACCCTGGGCAGCCTGTGCCAATTCCTGACCATAATGAAAATTTCATTCTTTCCATGATGAAATTTTTCTCAATATCAATTCAAAACCTCTCCTGGCCCAACCTGAGGTGATTTCCTCATCCTGCCTTCTGCTGGAACTCCACTGGAAGTTTGGGAACATCTTGAGATCCCTGATTTCCTTTTTCCTCCCCCAGAAAACCTTCCCATTTTTCTGGGTCATTTCCATAGCAGTGCCTCAGGGACTGCTGCTGCATTTTGATTTTAACACTTGGGCTCGCTGCAGGGTGAAATTTACAGCAAGATATTAAATGCAGTCAGGGGTGTCTACTGGAAATAGGGAAATCCAAAGCTAAAATGCAGTTTTGAACTAAAACCTGAGCAGAACAAATGGCGTGAGTGCAATGCTGCTTCTAAACAAGAATTTCCAGTCCCATGGAAAATCTAGTGTTGTTTTTCCTGGCTTTTCCCAGCTGATCAGCATTACTGGAAGGGCTGTGATGGAGGAAGATCTGCATTTACATAATTTATTCCATCAGTTATTTGTGTGATGACAAATGAGGAGTCGCCACCTCCCCCAACTTTAATTTTGCTTGAATGTTTTCATTTTAGTGCTTTCAGGACTTATCCTGAAGCTGGACTTCGCTTTCCCTGCTCCAAGACTGGCAGATTTGGCACTTTTAAGGTGAAGGGGTCCAGCAGAGTGGAATTCTGCCACGGGGAATTGGCAAATCAGGGATGTGCAAACCAGGAAATTTGTCTGGAGAACAACAGAGGAGCCGAAGGACAACAAGAACCACGAGGAAACCACGAGGAATTTGGGGAATCTTGCAGAGCTTTGGAAGTGAGGGGAACCCAAAGCTCTGTCCTGCCCGGGCGCAGATGATGATTCCCAGTTGTCTGTGCTGGGGAGGACAAACTGCAGCTCCTAAGCTCACACTGGAATATTGGAATCACAGAATTCCTCAGGCTGGAAAGGACCTCTGGGATCACCAAGTCCTTCTGTCCCCCAACACCGCCACTGACACCACTGACCGTGTCCCCAAGGGCCACCTCCACACCCTCTTTGGACATTCCTGGGATGGGGACTCCAGCACTTCTTGATTCCACCTGAGCCAATGCTTCACAACCCTTCCCTGAGAAAATGTTCCCAAATACCCAAACCCTGCCCTGGCCCAGCCTGAGGCCGTTCCCTCTGCTCCTGTCCCTGTTCCCTGGGGCACAGCCCGACCCCCCCGGCTGTGCCCTCCTGGCAGGAGCTGTGCAGAGCCACAAGGGCCCCCTGAGCCTCCTTTGCTCCAGGCTGAGCCCCTGCCCAGCTCCCTCAGCCTCTCCTGGGGCTCCAGCCCTTTCCCCAGCTCTCTCAGCCTCTCCTGGGGCTCCAGACCCTTCCCAGCTCTGTTCCCTTCCCTGGACAGGCTCCAGCCCCTCCATGTCCTTCTTTTCCAAACCTGCCCCCAAAATTTGAGATGTCACCTCACCAATACCCAGCATGGGGGACTCTGAACCTTTTGCCTCCAGCAGGAGCAAGGTGGCACCAAAATTTTTGGGTTCTCCATCAGTGGAAGGAAAAGGGAGCATTTAGTGTTTCAGAGTATCGGGTCACCAGCTGTGGGTTTCTCTGGGTCTGGATTGAAGGTACTTGAGACAGTAGTTCATGTTGGGGCTCAGGTGTTCATTATTTCTTACCAGTAAAACAATCTCACTACTGTGAGTTTGGCAGCTTTTCATTAGAAGGCACAAAATGGCCAACAATCTCTGGTTACAAGGTCTTTTAAGACTAAATTATCCACTTAAGAACTGACACCTGGATTATTTTCCTTTTAACCCAATAACTGATCCCAAAGAGCCCCCAATGCGGACTTTTCCACCCAATTACAAAATGCCACCCAAACCCATGAAGAAGGAGGAAGAAGTGTCGGAACCCAGCACATCCCTGAGTTGTCCAGAGTTGCCAAGGACCCCGTCAGGAGGCTTGGAGAGCTTGGCATGCTGCCCAAAGCACCTGGGGATTTGACTGTGACCCCTGGAGAAAGTTGCCAGCTTTGTATGAAGACATGAAAGTCACAGAGGTTTGAATCGTGTAATAATAAAATGATCACAGGGTGAAAATGTAGATTTTAGGATTTTTGGTATGGGGGTTATGGGGACAAGATGGAGGAACTTGGGCGTGTCCAGCCTTTCTTCTTCTTCTTTTTGTTCTCCATTTTCTGCAGTGATGTTGGCACTTTGGGATTGGTTTAGAGTAGAAGTGCACTGTCTAACACAGGTGATAGGTATTGGGAATTAAGTGTAAATATGTTATATGTAGTTTGTAGTGTAAAAGGACAACAGGGGGTGGTCAGAGTGCCTGTGGCTGCCCTGCCCTGCCCTCAGCTGGGCAGAAAGAAAATTTTATAGATAAGAATTAATAAACAACTTCAAGACCGAAAAGTGAAGAGTCCAGACTCGTTCTTCAGACGCATGGGCTGAAACAGAGACATCCTGCACATCTCAGGGCAGAAAATATCAACAGCAACCTGAGAAAGAAGCATGAAGAAGAAACCCAGGACAGCACCCTGTGCCCTCCATCTTGCCTCCATCCACAACACACTAAAAATCCCAAAACCTCAATTTCTCACCAAATGATGCACCTACACTGCTCTCTAGAATCTATTTCACACTTTTGTGAGTGTGGAGTTTAGGAAACTTTAGGAAACTTCTGGAGTTTAGGAAACTTTAGGAAACTTCTCCATGAATGAAGGTCAAAGCCAGAGCTCCCCTGGGAGTCAGAGCAGAGCAGACAGAGAAATATTCCCAGTGCTCTGAGTTTCCACATTAGAGCATCACTTCTGGAGTCAGGATCCACGGGTTTGAGGGTGCTGGAGGAGAGGCAAAGCCTCCCCCTGCCAGGACACGTGAAGGCCACAACAGTAGCAAGGGCCATGCTGGGGCCAGCACGGGCTGTTCACAGTTTATGTGTTTACCTTGCAGGAGGCTAAGGAAGAGCTCAAAATGCATATTTTCCTCTTGAAATATTGACTCCAGTGTTCTCCTTCTCAGGAGCCTGGGGAGAAATGATGTTTCATATTTTAAAAATAAACACTGCTTTTCCAGAGGCGTCAATGCAGCCCCAGAGCTCCCAGCACACCTTTGCCTCTCGCCCTCTTTTCAAAGCTTTAATGCTGCTTGTGTGCCACAAGTTCTGCTGGTGAAAATATCCACCTGAAATGTATTTATCTTTGCTAATTAACAGCAGAATGACACAGAGCAACTTTATATTTTCCCTGCAAGAACAGCCATAGAGGCTTCATTTACAGAGGGCTCTGAATGATCCCCATTCATGGGGAGCAAGTGCTGTCTGCACCAAGAGATCCTTGTGTGCAGGGCAGGAAAACAGGAGAAACCCCAGCCCAGACGGGTCCAGGGCAAAATCTCCCAAATTTCAGGCTTTTATTTCACTCTGGGCCCCGACAGTCATAAATGGATGGGGGCAGTTTTATTTGGGGAGCAAACTCTATGTATGTGAACACGGGAGGGGATTGTTGTGTTTGCACTGCCCTAAATCCCTGGTTTTATAAATATATCCATGAAAGCATCCACAGAGGAAAGGAAGGGGGTGGAAGGGACCTGAAATCCTACCCAGTGCCACCCCTGCCATGACAGGGACACCTCCCACTGTGCCAGGTGCTCCAGCCTGGCCTTGGGCACTGCCAGGGCTCCAGGGGCAGCCACAGCTGCTCTGGGCACCCTGGCACAGCCCAAACCTCTCTAACCAGGCCTTGCCAGGCTACAAACCCCCTGTGGCAAATGGCACTGGGGGCACCTGGAACCAGCCAGGAAATCATTCTTTCCTTTCCTTTCTCCATTTGCTGCAATGGGTTTTGGTGCTGGTTTCCATCCTTGGTTCAGGAATGTGAATGCCAGAGTGGTTTGGTGGGAAGGGATCTTCAATGGCAGCTGATTGCAGCCCAGGGACACCTGCCACTGTGCCAGGTGCTGCCAGCCCCAATGCCCAGCCTGGCCTTGGGCACTGCTAGGGCTCCAGGGGCAGCCACAGCTGCTCTGGCAATTCCAGCCCAGCCCCTGCCCACCCTCTCAGGGAACAATTCCATCACAATATTCCATCCAATCCAATTTTTTTTCAGTTTGAGGGCATTCCCTGTGTCCTGTCCCTCCATCCCTTGTCCAAAGTCTTTCTCCGTCTTTCCTGCAGCTCCTTCAGGCAGCAGAAGGTCTCAATGAGGTCAACCCAATCCTTGTCTTCTCCAGGCTGAGCAATCCCAATCCTGCCACCCTTTCCTCATGGCACAGCTGCTCCATCCTCACCTGCAGCATTTCCTCCTCCTGGCTGAAAATCTGTCAGCTCCAGAGCTGGCTGAAAGCTTGGGACTGATGCTGTGGCAGACAGTGGGACAATTCCATGCTGATTTTGCATGAGAACATTGCCAGATTTTGATATTTTAATTAAAATCTTTAATGTCAAAGAATTAAGAGGGGCCTGGGAGCTTCAGTGAGGACAGGTCCTTCTTTCCCCTCATCAAAGAGCCTTTCTCCCAGGGAGCTCCCAGGCCACTGAAGAGCTTTTGGAAGAAAGACTCTGGATAAGGGAAGAGAAAGTGTGCTTTGAGTTAAAGGTACTTCGCATGGCCCTGCACTCACACAATGCAGATTAAATGGATGAGGGATCCAAGGATGTGCTGCTGGGAAAGGTGAGCAGAACCCAATCCATGCGAGGAGCAGGGCTTTAATCAAGTGACAGCAGTGTAAAACAGTCGTTAAAAAACCAGAAAAAGATGCACTGCTTTGTGACAAATCCATCATTAAATCTCTCTTCCCCCGCTCCCAAATCTCCCTGCTGCTCCTCCACAAAGGAAATTTCGCCTCATTTGCAGCACCCTCAGCCTTGGAGGCTGATTGAGACTGCTGGGTTTCTGTCAGGAGCTGCATCTCCCTCGTGTGTGCGGAGCTGAACGCTGCACTGCCAGCTCAGTCAAAGCCCGCAGCTGTCTGTCTGTCTGTCTGTCTGTCCGTCCCCAGCCTCTCCTGTTTATCTGCTTTGGGTTCTGGAGCCCGCTCTGCTCACAGGGACTCAGCCACACAGAGCAGCGCCTGTTCCCTGCAGGTGAATTCTTCTGCATCGCGGATTGTGACCGTGCTCCCAAACCCTCCTCTGCCTCCCTGAGCCTCTCTCCGCTGCTCTGAGGGCAGCAAAGCCCCTGGCCCCACAGGATGCTGTCCTGGGCTTGGCACAGGTGGGATTGAGAGGGGACCGTGTGACACTGGTGCTGTCCCCTCCCTGGGCTCTGCCGGGAGAAAGACACCAGTCTGGCATTGCCAGCCCTCCTGTGCCTCTCTCCGCTGCTGTCCCGGGTTTGGCATAGGTGGGATTGAGAGGGGAGTGTGTGAAATTGGCACTGTGTCCTCCCCGGGCTCTGCAGAAGGAAGGACATGAGCCTGGCACCCTCAGCCCTCCTGCGCCTCTCTCCGCTGCTGCTCTGAGCCTTCCTCAAGCCAGGGATCTCCAGCCCTGCCCTTGGCACAGCGGGGACTGAGAGGGGCCCCGTGTGACGCTGCCGCTGTCCCCTCGCTGTGCCCTGGCGCAGAGCCTGGCACCCAGCCCTTCTGCTTTCCTGTGCCTCTCTCTCCGCTGCTGTTCTGAGCCAAGCCCCTGGTCCCACAGGATGCTGTCCCGGGTTCGGCACAGGCAGGACTGAGAGGGACCGTGTGGCGCTGCCGCTGTCCCCTCGCTGTCCCCCGGGCCCTGTTCCCCAGCCCTGCGGGCGGACAGCCCCTCCCAGGGCTGCTCTCAGTGCTGCCACTGTTCCAGCCCCGCATTCCGCTCCTTCCCCCGCTCCCCAGAGCTCCCGGTGCCCTCGGCAGCAATGGGGCCATTGTGGGGGGCTGGGGGCCCCGGGGGCAGGGCAGGGCTGGGCATCGCCCCCTCCCCACCCTGCGGCAGCATCTCCTCCTGCTCCTTCTCCCTGCCCCTCTCCCCTCGCTGCCCCCCCGGCCCCGCCGTGTCAGGGGCTGGCTCGGAGCCTCCGCAGAAGGGCAGGTTAATACTCGGGGCCAGCGCTCTGCCCCGCACTCGCAGCCCGGCTCAGCCATGGCCAGGATTTGCTGTGCCCTGCTGCTCTCGCTGCTGCTGCTCCTGCACAGCCCGGCCGCCTGCGGGGCCCCGCCGCAGCCCCGCGGTGAGTGGGGACCGGGGCTGGGGGGCTGGCGGGGCTGGGGGTCCCTCTGTGCCTCCGGGGGACGGGGAAGGGTAAGGAGTGCCCAGCAACAGCCAGGGAAATGCAGGAGCTGCGTCCGGTGTGTCCCCAAGGCAGCGGGACATGGGGCTGGGATGGCTCCGTGGGGACAGCACGGGTGGCTCCGTGGGGACAGCACGGGTGGCTCCTGTGAGGACAGCACGGGTGGCCCGGTCACCCCTTGGCACTGGAGGAGGCCCAGGTGGGACAAGGGCTCTGCCTTCCCTCCCCTCTCCAGCTCCACAGGGGCTGGAGCAGGAGCTGGCCCAGCACCGGGGTCACCTCCCGAGCAGGAGGGCTGGCTCGGGTTGCTGGGAACGGGACTTTCCCTGGATTTCCTTCATCCGATCCTGAGCGAATCCTGCTCTGTTTGGCTTCCCGGGTGGGCAGCCAGGAGCAGGGGAGCTGCCTGCTCTGCAGCTTGCACGGGCTCCAAACCCAGCCTGGAATGAGGGCCAGCAAGGGATGGACACCCAGGGAAAAGGATGGACACCCCGGGCAGGGATGAACATCCGGGACAAGGATGGACATCCAGGGAAGGGATGGACACTGAGGGAAGGGATGGACATCCAGGGAAGGGATGGACATGCAGGGAAGGGATGGACATGCAGGGAAGGGATGGACACCCGAGGAAGGGATGGACATCCAGGGAAGGGATGGACACCCAGGGAAGGGATGGACACTGAAGGAAGGGATGGACATGCAGGGAAGGGATGGACACTGAGGGAAGGGATGGACATCCAGGGAAGGGATGGACATGCAGGGAAGGGATGGACATGCAGGGAAGGGATGGACACCCGAGGAAGGGATGGACACCCAGGGAAGGGATGGACATGCAGGGAAGGGATGGACACCAGCAAGGGTTGGACACCCAGGTCAGGGATGGACACCCAGGCAGGGATGGACACCAAGGGCAGGGATGGACACTGAGGGAAGGGATGGACACTGAGGGAAGGGATGGACACCCAGGCAGGGATGGACACTGAGGGAAGGGATGGACACCAGCAAGGGTTGGACACCCAGGTCAGGGATGGACACTCAGGTCAGGGCTGGACATGCAAGGAAGGGATGGACACTCAGGGAAGGGATGGGTGCCCAGGGAAGGGATGGACACTGAGGGAAGGGATGGACACTCAGGGAAGGGATGGGCACCCAGGGAAGGGATGGACACCCAGGGAAGGGATGGACACTCAGGGAAGGGATGGGCGCCCAGGGAAGGGATGGACACCCAGGGAAGGGATGGACACTCAGGGAAGGGATGGGCACCCAGGGAAGGGATGGATACCCAGAATAGGGCTGGACACAAAAGGAAGGGAGCGTCTGATCCTCGGGAGCATCTTTGTTCTTTCCCGGGCTCCAGGCAGCCCAGGGATTCCTGGATTTCTCCAGAAATCTGGCAGGAGAGGAAAACTCAGCTGCAAGGACAGACTTGTGGGAATTCAAAATGTTTGGACGGTGTGCTGATGATGGCTCAGCCACAGCCATGGGCAGCCTGAGCTGTGCAGGTGTGACAGTGACTGCAGAGGCACCTGGGGCTGAGGGAGAGGGGATTGCAGATAAACTGAGCCCTTTCTCCACAGGAATTTGGGAAAGGAGGGTTCTCTTTGCTGTGCAAAGAGAAACAGAGCAGTGACTGAGCTGAGCCCTGCTGTGAGCAGTCAGCTCTCTAAAATAAACCTCTTTTACTCCTGGGTTACTGAACTCTTCTCCCAGTGCTTTAATGGATATGACAAAGATGCCCTGAGAGGAATTTTCTGCTAAGTCAGGGCATTAATTCAGCTTTTCCTGAATGATTCCTAGTGTGGATATTTGTAAATATAGAGTAAGATTTTATTTCTGGTTTAATTTCAGTTTGAACTAAACTATGCTGAGTCAAGGTGCCAATCAAAGCAAGCGACTGTCACCCCCTGCAGAGAATGGGCCTGTCCTGCAGACCCTGACTGTGGCTGAAATCCCAAAAATCTCCCACCTGGTATCCCTCCTTTACTCTTCCCTTCTCTGAAATAAATTCCACTCTCATAAAAAGAGCTTGAAAATGTTATTTAGGGCCAAATCACAGAGCAGAAATAAATAAAATAGATAGACTTCAAAATTTCTATTGGCTCCAGCTGTTCTTACAGAAATAAAATAACTTCTGCTGCTTGGTTTGTCACTAAATCCAGGGATGATTCATCAGCACAAAGGGGGACCTGTGTTTTATTTCTGGAGGAATTAATTGAGCCTTTCCCTGGACCTTCATTTCTCACCTGTAAACTGGCCCCCCCTGGAACAGGGATTCCAGTGCTGCAGATGGATCTCCCTGGGAGTTTTCCTTCCTTTGCAATGAATTATGGGGGGAAAATGAAATTCATCCATATGGGAACATGTTAGATTGGATTGTGGTGGGAATTAGAGTTCCTGACAAAGTGACCACTGCCTGCTTTGCTCCCACCTTCCCAGACCTTTCTGGAGCAGATTCAGCCTTGATGCCTCTCAGGAAAGAAACCTGATTATTTCATTTACAGATCCATCACTGAGTATTTATTTTTATCTGCCTCAAAGACTGAAAGACCCATTAGATCTCACACTGAGGACCAGCTGTAATATTTATGCCATCATTTGGAGCTGATTTGTTGGCCCAAAAGCTCCCATTTAAAAATCTGTCCACAGAAATCTCCTTTATGACAGGAACTCCCTGGGCCCTGCAGAAATCAAATATTAACAGAGCACTTGACAGAGACAGGCTAAATGAGAAGAAAAAAATTAAAAAGAACAGGATGCCATAGATGTGCTGGAGGAAATGGGGCCATTCATTTAGGAAATCATAAAAAAACACCAGGCTTTTTTTTTTTTTATGTCTTGCCACAGCTGAAAATGAAGATGGAAAATGGCATGAAAGCGAGAAATTAAAACAATAATAATAATAACAATTTATTCAGTTTGTTGCATTGCTGATGCCTCCTGATAGCCTCTCCTTTTCACTGTGGGTATTTATGGGGCTGTAGAGATTAATTATCTATTATTAATTATCAATTATGGGTTCCAGATTTCTCTGTTGTTTCCCCCTGACAGATGTGAACCAGCTCTGTGCTGTTACTGGGGTTTATTATTGGTGCCATCATGGGGGAACAGGGCTCTGGCTCCTGCTGTGCTGGGAATGTTAACCCTTGACCTGGGAATGTTGTTCCCAATCCCAGCTGATTGCTGAGTCTTGTGCCTGGTGCTGGTCCCATTCCCATTGACTGACACCTGTGGGGATTGGTTATCCAGGTCTGAAGTGCAGTAATTCCTTTCCAGCCTTTTTTTGGATGCAGAAATGCAGCTCAGGTTTCAGACCACAGCTGCTTTATCCTTCCTTCCTTCCTTCCTTCCTTCCTTCCTTCCTTCCTTCCTTCCTTCCTTCCTTCCTTCCTTCCTTCCTTCCTTCCTTCCTTCCTTCCTTCCTTCCTTCCTTCCTTCCTTCCTTCCTTCCTTCCTTCCTTCCTTCCTTCCTTCCTTCCTTCCTTCCTTCCTTCCTTCCTTCCTTCCTTCCTTCCTTCCTTCCTTCCTTCCTTCCTTCCTTCCTTCCTTCCTTCCTTCCTTCCTTCCTTCCTTCCTTCCTTCCTTCCTTCCTTCCTTCCTTCCTTCCTTCCTTCCTTCCTTCCTTCCTTCCTTCCTTCCTTCCTTCCTTCCTTCCTTCCTTCCTTCCTTCCTTCCTTCCTTCCTTCCTTCCTTCCTTCCTTCCTTCCTTCCTTCCTTCCTTCCTTCCTTCCTTCCTTCCTCCTTTCCTCCTTTCCTCCTTTCCTCCCTCCGTCCCCCCATGCTGCCATTCCACAAATTTATCCCTCCCTCCTTCTCTCTGTGCTGCCCTAGGCAGATGAGGTTTCCTCAGAGACAGCCTGGGTGACAAGAGACACCCTGCTCACCACATGTCCATGTTACCCCCCAGGAACTCATCTTCTTCCCTAGAAAACCATTAAGAACATTTAAAATATTCAGTTAAAGCTGTGAAACAGAGAACGGACCAAAACCTGATCCTCGTCTCCACCCAGTGCTGCTTTACCAGCACCAATCTCTTCTTCTCAGGACACTTTTCCTTTGACACTTCCCCTTTGATTTCCCCTCTGTCCCTGCTGTCCCCAGGCACCCTGTGCAGGACCAAGCCCACGGACCTGGTGTTCATCATCGACAGCTCTCGCAGCGTGCGGCCGCACGAGTTCGAGAAGATCAAGGTGTTCGTGTCGCGCGTGATCGAGGCGCTGGACGTGGGCCCCAACGCCACCCGCGTGGGCATCATCAACTACGCCAGCGCCGTGCGCAGCGAGCTGGCCCTGCAGGGCCCCCAGAGCAAGGCGGCGCTGCTGCAGGCCGTGCGCAGGATCCAGCCCCTCTCCACGGGCACCATGACCGGCCTGGCCATCCAGTTTGCCGTCAGCCGCGCCTTCAGCGCCGCCGAGGGCGCCAGGGGCAGCGCGCCCGACTTCAAAAAGGTAAAATGGGGCTGGTTCCTCCAGCTCCTCGCTTGGGACTCGTGGTGGAGTGGTTGGGAAAAGCAGAAAGGTGGTTTTTTTTAGGTTTTGGTTGTGTGTGACACCTGAGGGTTGATTGTCGCAGGTGGAAACCTCTGGGAGGAGCAAATGGGAGGTTTGAAAACCTCCAGGAAGTTCATGTCCCTCAATTCTTATTGGAAACATCTGGGAGGTGCAAATGGGAGGTTTGAAAACCTCCAGGAAGTTCATGTCCCTCAATTCTTATTGGAAACCTCTGGGAGGTGCAAACGGGAGGTTTGAAAACCTCCAGGAAGTTCACACCTCTCAATTCTTCTTGGAAACCTCTGGGAGGTGCAAATCCCTCAATTCTTGAAAACCTCTGAGAGTTTCACACCTCTCAATTCTTGAAGACCTCTGGGAGGTTCAAACATCTCCAGTCTTCTTGGAAACATCTGGGAGGTTCAAACATCTTAATTCTGCTTGGAAACATCTGGGAAGTTCAGACCTCTCAATTCTTCTTGCAAACCTCTGGGAGGTTGAAACCTCTCTATTCTTGGAAGCCTCTGGGAAGTTTAAACTTCTCAACTCTTTTTGGAAACCTCTGGGAGGTTCAAACCTCTCAATTCTTGAAGACCTCTCTGGGAGGTTCCAATCTCTCAATCCTTGGAAACCTCCAAGAAGTTCAAACCTCTCAATTCTCCTTGCAAATCTCTGGGAGGTTGAAACCTCTCAATTCTTGGAATCCTTTGAGAAGTCCAAACCTTTCAATTCTTGGAAACCTTCAAGAGGTTCAAACCTCTCAATTCTGCTTGGAATCCTCTGGGAAGTTCAAACTTCTAAATTCTTGAAAACTTCTAGGAGCTTCAGATCTCTCAGTTCTTGAAAAATCTCTGGGAGGTTTAAACATCTTAATTCTTCTTGAAACTCATCTTTGGGGCTTAGTGAAAGAAAATACAAAACTCATTATAACACAGTCAGTCTTTGTCTCAGTTTTTGTTCTAAATGCAGTCTGACAGCTGCTCACAGCATTGGCCGCTGCTGCAGATTGGAGAGACATTTCCACTGAGCTGTCCATGAAAGTGCTGGGTCCTCATCTCTGGAATCTCTTCCACACCATTCAACATCCCTCTCTCTTCATGCACTCTTTTCCTGCTGTCAGACAGGTCCCCCAAGCCCTGCTGTCTCCTGTCACCTCTGGTTGTGTGGAACAAACTGCCCTGGATTTCCAGGCTCTCCCTGAAACCTTTCCATGACAGCTGAAAGAGCTGGAGCAGTGAGCTTTGGAATGATTTATCCAAGGCATTAAAACAAAGGGGAAAAAAAGGAAAACACTCCTTGTTTCCCTCTTGCCTTCCACTCTGGAGCTGATCCATGAGGCAGAATCACAGAAGGAGGTTGGGAGGGGTCTCTGGAGCTGACCCTGATCTCCAGCGGGGCTGCCCAGGACCATGCCCAGGTGGCTTTTCAATGTCTGCAAGGTGGAAAACTCCACAACCGTTTGTGTTCTTGGTTCCCTGGTTATTTTTTCACTTTTCCCCTCTGTCTTGAATTCCAGCCATCTTTTCCCTTCTGCTCAGGGTGACCCCATCCCCTGCCTGGGAAGAGGAACAGGTCGTACAGGGATTTAGGGAGGTGAAGCTTCCAGAAACACCGGACACGGTCCTTGCTCCTTCCCACAGCAGAAATCCAACAAATCCTCGTGCAAATCTGGTTGTCAACATCCCAAAACATCACACGGTGCTTTGCTCTTGCTTTGTGCAGCAAATGTCACCCTGGGGCAGGGAAAAGCACAATTTGTTTCTGGAGGAGCTCCGAGAAAAACCTGCTCCCACCTTCCTCAAAACCCGCAGGAAGCCCAATTACTTCCACCTTATCTTTTAGGGAAGAACAACAAATAAATTGGCAAATTGCTGAGCAAATCCAGGGCTTTATGCAGCTTCCTGCCTGATTCTCCTTGGAGCCTGCTGGAACACCACGTTCCCAGGGCATAATGAGCCATCACTCCCTCATTAGCTGGGAAATGCCAGCCCGGGCTGGGGATAGCTGGGAATGCTCAGGAATGCTCAGGAATGCTCGAGTGTGTGAGATAACCAGGAATAAATTGCATCAGACCACGCGGGATTTCGGTCTGACAGAAGGATGAGGAATCCAGAATGTCAGGAATTCACAGGGAAAGCTGCTGGTTAAATGAGCAAAAGGTTTGACCTTGAAAAGCAAAATTTCTGAGTTTTCCCCGGGTAAAACTGAGGATCAGGGCAAAATCCAGCTGTTGGAGGCAGCAGAAGCTTCACTTTTCATAATTCCCCTCAAATGGCTGAGCAGTGCCAACCTCCCCAGGATCCAGAGGCTGCTCCTTCCCTCAAGGCCTTTCCCAAACCAGGCATGCACCAGGACTCAGCTTTTTCAATGGCAGGGAATTACAGAGATACTCAGACTGCAAATAATTTGGAGGTAGGTTTGAAAATAGTAATAATAAAAAAGTAAAAAAGGGACATTTTTTCATATTGACTCAGGCTGGATGCAGGGAAAATATTTATGGTACGAATCCTAGGAAAAAAACAGGAATTCCTGATGATTGGGTTAACCAAATGTGATATTAAGAGAGATTTTTACACTCTTTCTGTCAGGTTGTCACAGACAGGTGCCCTGGCTTCCTCTCACTGTTACATTTGTTTTCCCCATGGGTTCTCTGATTAATTCCCAATCCCGACTCTGTATGCAGAAGTTTTGTTTTCTCCAACAGCAGAGCAGAAAGCAATGTGAACTTTGAATCCTTTCTGGCAGATTTCCACACAGAGGCATTATAAGGATCTTCCCCATCACATCCACGTGTGGAATGGACTCTGCAGCCCCACCCCATCTGGGGTTTATCTGGGCTTGGGTTTAGCTGGACTCAAGCTTAGCTGAAGATGGAGAGGAGCAGATAAAACCTGGAGAATTTCTTGATTTAGGAAGAAAATTGCAGGAGGACACATGGCTGCTGACAGGACCTGCTGGCAGGGTTTGGTGCCTGATTCGATAACTCTTCTGTTCCCTGATTTGATAACATCTCTGATCTCTGATTTGATTTGATAACTCCTCATTCCCTGATTTGATAACTCCCCTCATTCCCTGATTTGATGACTCCTCTGATCCTGGATGTGATATCTCCTCTGATCCCTGATTGGATAACTCCTCTCATTCCCTGATTTGATATCTCCTGTGATCCTTGATTTGATAATGCCTTGCTCCCTGATTTGATGACCCCTCTGATCCCTGATTTGATAACTCCCCTCATTCCCTGTTTGATAACTCTCCTCATTCCCTGATTTGATAACGCCTCTGATCCTTGATTTGATGACTGCTCTGATGTCTGATTTGATATCTCCTCACTCCCTGATTTGATATCTCTTCCCATTCCCTGATTTGATGACTCCTCTCATTCCCCGATTTGATAACCCCTCCAATCCCTGATTTGATAACGCCTCTGATCCCTGATTTGATATCTCCTGTGATCCCTGATTTGATAATGCCTTGCTCCCTGATTTGATGACCCCTCTGATCCCTGATTTGATAACTCCCCTCATTCCCTGTTTGATAACTCTCCTCATTCCCTGATTTGATAACGTCTCTGATCCCTGATTTGATGACTGCTCTGATGCCTGATTTGATATCTCCTCACTCCCTGATTTGATATCTCTTCCCATTCCCTGATTTGATGACTCCTCTCATTCCCCGATTTGATAACCCCTCCAATCCCTGATTTGATAACGCCTCTGATCCCTGATTTGATATCTCCTGTGATCCCTGATTTGATAATGCCTTGCTCCCTGATTTGATGACCCCTCTGATCCCTGATTTGATAACTCCCCTCATTCCCTGTTTGATAACTCTCCTCATTCCCTGATTTGATAACGCCTCTGATCCTTGATTTGATGACTGCTCTGATGTCTGATTTGATATCTCCTCACTCCCTGATTTGATATCTCTTCCCGTTCCCTGATTTGATGACTCCTCTCATTCCCCGATTTGATAACCCCTCCAATCCCTGATTTGATAACGCCTCTGATCCTTGATTTGATATCTCTTCCCATTCCCTGATTTGATGACTCCTCTCATTCCCTGATTTGATAACCCCTCCAATCTCTGATTTGATATCTCCTGTGATCCCTGATTTGATATCTCCTGTGATCCCTGATTTGATAATGCCTTGCTCCCTGATTTGATGACCCCTCTGATCTCTGATTTGATAACTCCCCTCATTCCCTGTTTGATAACTCTCCTCATTCCCTGATTTGATGACTCCTCTTATTCCCCGATTTGATAACCCCTCCAATCCCTGATTTGATAACGCCTCTGATCCTGGATTTGATATCTCCTCCGATCTCTGATTTGATGACTCCTCTGATCCCTGGTTTGTTATCTCCTCATTCCCTGATTTGATATCTTCTCTGATCCCTGATTTGATGGCTCCCTGCCCTCCATGCTCTGGGGTCTCTCCCCGGAGCCCCTGGCGCTGCTGGCGCTGCTCGGGCGGAGCAGCCCGGCTGGAGCTGAGGCTGAGCCGAGGGCTCTCTCTCCTGGCAAAAGGCTCCACTGCACGCACGGATCCAATCCCACCCCAGGAAAACCCCGGAGCTCCTTGGGCACATCCATTCCCCCACACCTGCCACAGGGGCTGCTTTGCCTTGTTTTTGTCACACTAGAAGAGCAAGGCTTGAATTTGTTTATTTTTCCCCCGTGGAAGCACCAGTTGCAGAATTATGATGCTCCTGGGAATTTTTAATTGTGCAGCCCTTAGGAAGTGCAGAAAAACAGCTGAAAATAGATTGCAAAGCTCCACATTTTTCTTTTTTCTCCTGGTTTTTACAGAGGGAAAGCTCTTTCCCCATTCTGCATTCCAGCCCAAGCCATTCCTTTGGAGTCAACAGTGGTGTCACAATAAATTGGTTGTAAGGAAAAGTGGCAGGGGCAGAAGAATTGGCAAAGAGCCAATTCAGGTCTTGTGACAAAGTCTCTTTCAGAAGAAAAATAAAGAGGGAAAGGGATAAACCAGGAGCAGGACTCTGGGAGGCTTTTAGCTGGTTCAAGGCACCATTAATCCAAGCTGAAATCCAGTTCCCACTTAAACCAGCTGCCACTTTAATGCTGGGGCTAGCAGGGGTGGGGTTTAATCCCTGCTGTTTATTTGGAACAGAGAATCACAAATCCTGGCAGGCCCTGACACACAGTGTGACCTCAGGCCTCTTCCCCTCTTTCCCCATGGAGATGGTTCCAGTTCCATCCTTCAGCTCCTCCACCTATAAATGGGATGAGCCTTCATCTCACATTTCCGTGGCATTTCCTGAGAGGCTGTGAAGGCCCACACTCAGCTGGGCTTGTCCGGAGTGTCCTGAAGATCTTCAGTTTGGCTTGAGCTCAAGTTTGGCCATGAACAACATACATTTTAATTTAATCTTCTTAGAGGAGGATGCACCAGTTGTCCCTTGGTGAAACCACCAGTCCCTGGCTTGCCCCTTGGTGAAGCCATTCAATCAATGGCGATTGTTCTTTGGTGAAACCATCAATCCCTGGCACTTGCCCCTTGGTGAAGCCATCAATCCCTGGTACTGTCCCTTGGTGAAACCATTGATCCCTGGCATTGTCCCTTGGTGAAACCATCGATCCCTGGCATTGTCCCTTGGTGAAACCATCGATCCCTGGCATTGTCCCTTGGTGAAGCCATCAATCTTTGGCAGTTTAACTTTTCCAGCTCAGAAAGAAACTAATTCCACCTTAAAAAGAACATGGTTTGTGTGATCTCCAAAGAATGGGAAAAGCTGGTGGGATTCCCTTTTCCCTTAATTTTAGAAATGCAAACCCTTCCCTCGTACCCCAGCCTGTCCCACCAGCATTCTGGGAACACAAACAAGGATCCCAGTGCCCAGGCAGGCTGTCCCGTCCCATCCCATCCCATCCCATCCCATCCCATCCCATCCCATCCCATCCCATCCCATCCCATCCCATCCCATCCCATCCCATCCCATCCCATCCCATCCCATCCCATCCCATCCCTCCCCTGCAGGTGGCCATCGTGGTGACGGACGGGCGGCCCCAGGACGGGGTGCAGGACGTGTCCGCCCGGGCCAGGGCCGCGGGCATCGAGATCTTCGCCATCGGCGTGGGCAGGGTGGACATGGGCACGCTGAGGCAGATGGCCAGCGAGCCCCTGGACGAGCACGTGGACTATGTGGAGAGCTACAGTGTCATTGAGAAGCTGACCCACAAGTTCCAGGAGGCTTTCTGTGGTGAGTCCTGGCCAGGGCAGCTGGAATTGGGAATGGTTTGGGTGGGAAGGACCTTGAAGCTCTGCAGAGAATCCTGGAATGATTTGGGTGGGAAGGGATTGGAGAGCACATCCCACCCCATCCCTGCCATGGCAGGGACACCTCCCACTGTGCCAGGTGCTCCAGCCTGGCCTTGGGCACTGCCAGGGCTCCAGGGGCAGCCACAGCTGCTCTGGGCACCCTGGCACAGCCCAAACCTCTCTAACCAGGCCTTGCCAGGCTACAAACCCCCTGTGGCAAATGGCACTGGGGGCACCTGGAACCAGCCAGGAAATCATTCTTTCCTTTCCTTTCTCCATTTGCTGCAATGGGTTTTGGTGCTGGTTTCCATCCTTGGTTCAGGAATGTGAATGCCAGAGTGGTTTGGGTGGGAAGGGATCTTCAATGGCAGCTGATTGCAGCCCAGGGACACCTGCCACTGTGCCAGGTGCTGCCAGCCCCAATGTCCAGCCTGGCCTTGGGCACTGCCAGGGCTCCAGGGGCAGCCACAGCTGCTCTGGCAATTCCAGCCCAGCCCCTGCCCACCCTGCCAGGGAACAATTCCCAATTGCCAAGATCCCATCCAGCCCTGCCCTCTGGCACTGGCAGCCATTCCCTGCCTCCTGTCCCTCCATCCTTGTCCCCAGTCCCTCTGCAGCTCTCCTGGAGCCCCTTCAGGCCCTGCAAGGGCTCTGAGCTCTCCCTGGAGCCTTCACCCTGTGCCAGGGCCTGCCCACCCTCACAGGGATGGATTCCTTCCCAGTATCCCATCCATCCCTGCCCTCTGGCAGTGGAGAGCCATTCCCTGTGTCCTGTCCCTCCAGACCCTTTTCCAAAGTCCTGCTCCAGCCTTTCCCATGGAAGTTTATCTGTGACCACCCTTCTCCCCTCTGCTTCCTTGCTTCCCTGCAGGATCAGAGCCAGGGGCTCTTTGAAGTTGCCTTTCCAGAACTGCAGGGTTTTGTTCAGGGGATTTCAGGTTTTGGTTAAAGAAATCTCCTGATTTCACTGGCACTGGAGAGTTTGTAAACACTATCCACACACTCCTGGAGGCACTGGAAAACAACCTGGAGAAGAGGGGTTTAGCACACTGAAATCACACCCTTTTGGGGCAGTGGAGAGAATTTGTTTTGTATTTCCCCCCACCAGAATTCCCAGTTCAGCTGGGGTGGTCCCAGTTCCTGTCAGAGGCTGAGCTGCCTTTGCCTAAAGCTGCTTTTGGGGTTGGAAGCCTTGTGGGGCAGGAATCTCTCCTGGCTGGAGCAGGATCTAATTCCTGTCTGCACAGCACATCAAAGGAGCCTGAGCATCCTAAAAACATCATCTTCAAACCAAAATCTTATAAAAACAGCATCCTAAAACTGCCATCCTATGAAAACAGCATGCTAAAACCACCATCCTATAAAACCACCATCCTCCAAACTCAATCCTCCAAACCCCATCCTACAAAAACAATATCCTACAAAACAGCATCCTGCAAACACCATCCTACAAACACCACCCTAAAATGCAGCTTTGCTCCTACAGGAGCTGCTGAAGGACTGAGAATGTTTTATTGCTTCCAAATGTGCCCCAAGGCAGCAGGAATGGGCCATAAATTCCCATTTTCTGTCAACAGGAGAGGCCCAGGGGCCTTTCCCTGGAAGGAAAAACGTGTGGCAACACTTCGTGAAAGGTGTGATCCACCTGGAACTCCAAACACACGCGGCTGGGCCTGGAGATCTCCCAGTTTCTGACAGGTGTAAAATCTCCTGGTCCAGCTCCAAGGCTGAAAGTGATGAAGGGGAGCAGCTTTTTGTCATGGAAATTTGGCTCCTCTGTGGAAAGGAGGGAAATTTCAGCTACAGAGTGAGCCGTGGATTATCCTCAGGTGATAGCACAGAATGAGTCAGGCATTACCAGGTGTCACTGCAGCAGCAGCTCATGGCAGAGGGGACAAACACCTCAGACAAAGGGAGGGAGAGAGACAGAATTTGAGGAGTGGAATCCAGGCAGTGAACGTTTGTTTCTCTGGGCTGCCCTGGGATCAGGAGGCAGCAGCAGTGCCGAGGCCTCACAGTGTGGTTTGAAGCTGTGGGGAAAGTCCTTCCTGTGCCTCCCTGTGCAGATGGCAAAGCTCTTCCCATGGGAAAGCCCTGGGAGGTGAGGGAAGCCCTCAGGGCTGATGCAGGGAGCAGAGGACAGCCCTGGGGGAATGCCCGAGTCCCTGTTACCCTGCTCTGCATGTGCAGCTGCCCTAAACCATGCCAGGGATGGACCCAGACCCCCTGCTCGGACACAGCACAGGATCTGCGGGACTGAGAGCAGGGAAAAGTGCTTCCCACAGTGCCAGCAAACTCATGGGGACACGGGAAACCCTTGGTGCTCCAGCCTGTGGTGAGATTAACCAAAGCACTGAACCACAGGCAGCTCCAGGGGCACTGAAATTCCCAATGATCTGGGCTGGAACAATCTACCAGTGCTGGCACAGTCACTGGAAGTGGAAAGGCCAAAAAAATGTACAGAATATGAGTAGAGCAGAACACAAATGGCTCAAAATAACAAACCTGAGCTCAGAAAGACTCAGCTCCACCTCCCATTCGTTCACTACAACCCAGTGCCTGGATTTCTGCACATTTTCCCTGGCATTTGTAGCTGAATTTTCCTCCCCAGCCCTGTTTGCTCTGGAGTTTGTTTGCCATCTTCAGTGTGACAGCACTGTCACCCCCCAGCTCCCGGTGCTGCCACTCAGCTGCTGCTTGCTCAGCATCCTCAGAGCCACAGCAGGGCAGGAGGGGCAGCAGGAGGGTTTGGAGAGCAGGGATCTGAGAGCTGCACATGCAGAGAGAGCTCTGAGGTGAATCCCAGGTGTGTTCACACATGAATGCTGTGCAGGAAGGGCAGCTGAGCTCCCTGCTCAGGATTGTACTGCAGAGCTGCAAAAATTGGGCACTGGCCAGCCTGGGGGGCAGCTGGGACTCAAAGCTCACCCGGGAGCTTTGCAGAGTGAGGAGTGCTGTGATTTGCCCCACACCCAGCTGGGTTTGCCCTCAGGGAAGATTTCCAGTCCTGGCTGTGCCTTGGAGCATCGAGACTTGTGGGAATTTCTTCCTTGTCTTTGTGCCTGTCTTGGTTTGAACAGCCAGGTGCCTACTGAGGAAGGCAGGAACCTTCCCTGAAATGGAAAATGCAAACCTCCTCCCTCTAAATTATTGTAATTTTGAAATTAAGGGGCTCTCAGGCAAAGATATGGGAATAACAGTTCTTTATTAGGGAAAAACTAAAAATAAAATAAAAATAAAATAAAAATGCAGTAATACAAAACAACCCTGCCAGAGTGAGAGCAGGCCCTGGCACGCTGTGGCTCAGGCTGGTGGCACAGCCCCATCCCATGGGGGCTCAGCCCTCCTGCAGTGCCAGCTGTGGCTCTGCTGCAGCAGGGATCCTGCACAAGGGGGGAGTTTTCCTCTGCAGCTCCAGGGCTGCTGCAGATGGGCCTGGGCTCCCTCTGGCCATGCAGGGCAGCAGAAAGCTGCTCCTCTGGCAGTGCAGGGGGCAAAGGCTGCTGTGCTGTGCCAGGCTCAGATTGCATCCAGGCAGGAATGCTTGGCTCCTCCCCTGGGCGGGGCATCTGCCCATGGGATGCTGGAATTGGATCAGCCCTGCAGGGACACTCAGTGGCTATGGACAGCAGAGATCTCCTGGAGGGAGGATTGGCTGTGGGAGAGATGAAGAAAACTGCCCCAAGAACAGCAGAGAACTGCCCCAGCTCTGACAGGTGGGCACAGAACACACAGCCCCATTTCCAGCCTCAGACTCTGCCTCAGCACTGTCCAGACTCAATGAGCTGTGTCCCATTGCAAAGCAGAGTTAATTATGGGGCCAGTGTGGGGCTGTGCAGAGCTGGGTGTGGGTGGGGAGGCCCCTGCTTGAAGCCACCCCCTCCTCTCCTTGCAGTGGTGTCTGACCTGTGTGCCACGGGGGACCACGACTGTGAGCAGGTGTGTGTCAGCACCCCAGGGGCCTACAGGTGTGCCTGCAGGGACGGCTTCAGCCTCAACAGCGACGGCAAGACCTGCACTGGTACGTGATGGCTCCCTGAGGGGATGGTGGTGACAGCACTGGGATGGTCTCCTCAGGGAAGGCAGACAGGGAAACCCTTCTCTCACAAGCCAGAATCACTTTCAAAACATTGCTGTGCTCTCTTGTTGAGTTTTCATTGATTAACCCTCAGCAATAAATGGCATTAGGGTTCTATTTTCCTACATCATTTATTGAGGCCTTTGCTGCTGTTTTCTTCTGCCTTCTCATCTTTTCCTTCAGCTTGCAATGGTGGCTTGGGGTCTGCTCTGGATCTTGTGTTCCTCATCGATGGCTCCAAGAGTGTGAGGCCTGAGAACTTTGAGCTGGTGAAGAAATTCATCAACCAGATCGTGGATTCTCTGGAGGTGTCGGACAAGCAGGCGCAGGTGGGGCTGGTGCAGTACTCCAGCTCCGTCCGGCAGGAGTTCCCCCTGGGCCAGTTCAAGAGCAAGAAGGACATCAAGGCAGCAGTGAAGAAAATGTCCTACATGGAGAAGGGCACCATGACAGGCCAGGCTCTCAAGTACCTCGTTGACAGCTCCTTCTCCGTCATCAACGGAGCCCGGCCCGGCGTCCCCAAGGTGGGGATTGTCTTCACTGATGGGCGCTCACAGGATTATATCTCAGATGCTGCCAAGAAAGCCAAGGACTCAGGTAGGGCTCCTCAACTCCCTGGGGCTTATTTCTCCCTTGGCCCAGGCAGGACTTTTTCCCTGGATCTGTGTCTTGGGATACACACAGATTATACTGAGTAATTCTGGGGAGATATTCCCTGGCTATCCTTGCTCGCAGAGAATCTGGAACACCTCAGTCTGGGTGTCAGGTGTACCTTGGTTTGCTAAGAGCTGGTTTTAGTTCCCCTGTGTGTCTTTGGAGGAGTTTCTGCTGGTCAGGGTGGAGTTTGGGATGGACAGGGTGGAGTTGGGATGGGATGGACAGGGTGGAGTTGCAATCCCTGGAATGAGATGGACAGGATGGAATTCCACCCCCTTGGGATGGGATGGACAGGGTGGAGTTTTGCCCCGTGGAATGGGATGGACAGGGTGGAGTTTTACCCCCTGGAATGGGATGGACAGGATGGAGTTTTGCCCTGTGGAATGGGATGGACAGGGTGGAGTTCCACCCCCTTGGGATGGGATGGACAGGGTGGAGTTTTGCCCCCTGGAATGGGATGGACAGGGTGGAGTTCCACCCCCTTGGGATGGGATGGACAGGGTGGAGTTTTGCCCTGTGGGATGGGATGGACAGGGTGGAGTTGCACCCCCTGGAATGGGATGGACAGGATGGAGTTTTGCCCTGTGGAATGGGATGGACAGGGTGGAGTTGCACCCCCTGCAATGGGATGCACCCAGGTCTAATTGCTCCACACAAATGTGGAAGGAAGCTGCGGGGGGAATTTGGAATTTGGAGGTTTCAGCACCATTAGGGTTGGACAGGGCTTGGAGCAATCTGGGACGGTGGAAGATGGTGGAGCAGAGGAGCTTTAAGGTCCCTCCTAACCCAGCCCTTACCCACTCTGGGATTTGTCTGGGGCTGGTCAGGAAGCCCAGCCCAGCACCAGAGGCACACAATGAACCCCAAAGCAAGGACAACTAACCCCAGGGTTTGTAGGGCCAGCACCAGAGGCCCAGCCCAGCACCAGAGGCACACAGGGGCAAACACAACCAACCCCAGGATTTGTAGGGCCAAGTGTGGCTGGGCTGCATCAGCCTCAAGGCCTGGAAAAGGCAGAGAAAAAGCAACAAAACAATAAACAAAGCCCAGACATGGGTTAAGGAGGAACCTCGGGCACATTAATATGGATTTTTCCTCAGCTACTGTTGTAGGAAAAACACTCAGTGGCCACACACTGATGGATTCCTGTGCCTGAGCCCCATGAAATATTAATGCCTTGAGAGCTGCCCCTCTGCTGACCCTCTGAGCACATTCCCAGGCTCTGACACCCCGTGTTAAATGCATCCAGCCCCTGGGAATTTACTCAGGAATTGCTGAATCCTTCCCTTCCTTTTAACTTCGCTCTCCACCACTAGATGGGACTCGGGGCCAGCACATAACCAGAAAGGTCAGGGAGCTCGTGAAAAACCAATGTTTACAAAGCACTCTGACATCTTATGGGGCTGTTCAGCTCTTATAAAACAAAAGGTTCTTATGAAGTGCATTTATAGAATTTATTCCTCTCTGGTGATAAAACTTTGTGCCTTGTCTCTCTCTCCTCTCTTGTCCCTGCAAGGAAATCTCTTATCTGTCCATGAGTTATTGCTGTGGGATAAACAAGTGCTTAAAATGAAACTGCAAAATTGTTCAGTGAGCTGAGCCTCGGCAAAACAACACATATTGGATATATCCAGAGAAAGAAAGGCACAAAGGGGATCAGGGAAACATTTCCTGTGCCTGGGCATGGACAAGTAGAGACAAGTATTTCAAATCAGGGCTAATTAATACCACCCAAAATGGGAAAATTACATTTCAGTTCAACAGAAACAGGTTTAATGCAGATCAATCTCCTGACAGAGCAGGACAAGTTGTGAACTCCCAGTGGGGGCAATTTTGGACAGAGACTCAGCTCAGTTCTGCTCCACTGCAGGAGGACTTTGCCACTCAGGGGCTCGTTAACAGGGATGATTAACAGTGGCTGAGCTGTTCTGGAAACTCCCACAGGTCCCTTTTGCTACATTATTACTTCCATACCAGAGGGATGGTGTTACCATCACCTGCCCTTTCTTGCATCTCCAAAACCTTGCTCTTGTTGTCATTGGTGGGGAAATTCTACTTAAACTCTGTCTGCAAAAATATTTTGGCCCCTGTTTGACGTGGCTGAAAGGAGCATCTCCAAAACCTTGTTCTTATGGCCACTATGCCCATGGCCTGGTAAATTTTAATAAAATTTCTTCCTATAAAATCATTTTTGGCCTGTTTGACCTGGCTGAAAGGAGTCTGGAATAGTGGGGGTGGAGGGGGTGTCACAATCCGTCCTTATGAACGGGTTTTGTGATGGTTCATGGATTTGATCTCAGGGTGCAAAAAACCAACATGGCACAGGGTATAATAATAAAGGTGCAGTAATAATCAAAACAAATGCACCTTTATTTAATGACCATAGCAAAATGCGATAGAGGGATTAAGGGAGAGAAAAGATAGAGAAAGAGAGAGAAAGAGGGGGATATAGCTACCAAACGTAGAGACAAAGTCCTTTGGTCCAGTCCAGTCGAGGATCCGCCTGTTTTGTCAGGGAGATCTCAAAATCTCTCTCTAACTCAGAGGTTTTTATTATGATAATTCTATTGGAAATTGTGAGGCGGGAGGGGGGAAACAGATACAATAAGGAATAGATGTAGCAGGCAGTCCATGTTCTCAGCAGTAAACGAGAGCCGTTGTATTTGTGGTCCAGCGGTCACAACCTGCAGGCAAACATCTCGCTTTGGCCAGCTTGCCTGCCCCACACACCTGCCCCGGGCTGGGGGTTTCAGTCCCAGTCCTTGGGAGGAGCAGAGGGGCCTTTGCACATGGGGGTTCCATGTCTCAGTCCTTGGGAGGAGCAGAGGGGCCTTTGCACATGGGGGTTCCATGTCTCAGTCCTTGATGGAGAGGGGCCTTTGCACATGGGGGTTCCGTGTCTCAGTCCTTGATGGAGAGGCTCCTTACATCCCAGTCTGTCTGACACGGTTGTAAAACAGGTGAGGGTCTTCTGTGGGAGACCACCTGAAACTCAGGAGAAGTCCAGCCAGGGGAGAGGTGGGACAGCTCCCAAGGCTGTTGTTGCAAAAAGGGCACGGTGCCCCCTTCTTCTTCTCATTGGGCTCAGTGCAGCATACAGCAAACACCTGTGAACAATAGCTTAGCACTGTGCTCTCAGGTCTCAGGACCTTGTGGCATGTGACTTTCTCCTACAGAGAAGACAGGGGAGTCTTCTCTTCAGTGGTCCTCAAATGACAATCGTGAGGCAGATGAGGGAAAATTCAGACAGACTCTCACAGGGGGCAATTCTCAGTGAGGATCTGGAGCTGTGTGGGGCTGGGGGCTCAGGGATGCCCAGCCTGGCAGGGTGGCCCCGTGGTGCTCACAGGATCCCGTTCCTGGCAGGATTTCGGATGTTTGCCGTGGGAGTGGGCAACGCTGTGGAGGATGAGCTGAGGGAGATCGCCTCAGAACCCGTGGCTGAGCATTATTTCTACACTGCTGACTTCAGGACCATCAGCAAGATCGGGAAGAAGCTGCAGATGAAGATCTGTGTTGGTGAGAGGGGGCTGGGGTTCAGCCACAGCATCTGAAGGGTGGAGCAGAGGGGGGAAATGCCCCTCCAGAACCCACCAGGTGAAGATCTGTGTGGTGAGAGGGGACTGGGATGGAGGGGCTTTGTCCCAGTGTTTGAAGGCTGGAGCGGAGAGATGAAAATGCCCTTGGAGAAGCTGCAGGTCTTCAGTCTGTGTAGGTGAGAAGGGATTGGGATGGAGCAGAGGGATGGGAATGGCGTTGGAGAAACTGTAGATGGAGATCTGTGCTGGTGAGAGGCAATGGGGATGGAGGGGTTCAGTCAAGGCGGGAGTGGAGGGATGGAAATGCCCTTGGAGAAGCTGCAGGTCTTCAGTCTGTGTTGGTGAGAGGGGATTGGGATGGAGCAGAGGGATGGAAATGGCCTTGGAGAAGCTGCAGATCGTCGATAAGGACCCTTGGTAAGAGAGGACTGGTGAGAAAAATGATGCTCACTTCCAAAAATGTAAAAGGTTTATTAAAACCTTATCAAATCCACAACAGCAGACTGAATAGAGAAAACATTACAGCACCAGGAGCAGAGGATGTTCCCCACCATGTGCTCACCCACACCATGGAGGTTTCACCTTTTAACCCTTTGGCCCCCCAAAGCTCTATCCATGGACTCCTCCTTCCCTGCCCAGGGGTGGAGATCCCTGCCTGACACCTGGATTGGGGGGCAGCTGCTGCCATGGGCACGAGTGACCCTCCCCAATGTCCCAAACCCAGGGCACCCCTGAGAACAACACAAGGGGGTAAAACACAACTATAAATCTATAAAACTTCTCTTAACATATTCATAATATTTGCCTTTTAGTTGTGAGAGTCAGCCATTTAGTGACTCATTTATCCCAGCTGGGATGGAGGGGTTCAGTCAGTGTTCAAGGCTGGACAGAAAGGGTGGAAATGCCCCTGGAGAAGCTGCAGCTGAAGGTCTGTGCTGGTGGGAGGGGGACTGGGGAGGGAGGGGTTCAGTGACAGCATTTGCAGCCTGGAGTAGAGGGATGAGAAGGGAGGGGTTCAGTGACAGCATTTGCAGCCTGGAGTAGAGGGATGAGTATGCCCTTTTAGGTGGATGTGATAAAAATCTCCAGTTGCCAGTGTGTGGAGCTGGCAGAACACACGGGAGCATCAGGAGACATTGATATTTTGGGTGGTTACCTGAGGCAAAGCAGCCTCCACACCTCAGACGTGTCCCCCTCTCCCAAATCTCCATCGCCTTCCTTTCTCCTCCACCTTTCTGCCCTTCTTTTTCTTCAGAAATGATGAATTTATCTCCAGGTTCCTTAAGATGGGATTTCCTTCCCTCCTGGAGAAGCTGGAGAGGGATAATCCCCATGTCTGCAGAGCCAGGATTGCAAGGCAGAGACTCTTTGACAAGTCTCATTAAAAAAATTAGGATCCATCCAAGAACAAAGGATGGGATATGTATGAAACCCCCAACAAATTGTACTTTAAAATCGTTCAAATACATTTAATCTTCAGCCTTCAAAGAAAAAAGTAAATTTCAGAAAAACTGTTTGTTCGTAAAATATTAATTTGGATAAATATGTTTACATTTAAGTATTAAAATAAAAAGGAAGGCAAGGAGATATTTGCATTTTTTCCATGCCCAGTGCCAGCTTGTATTTCTCAGCAGCTGCCATAAAATCTTCTGGTAATCTCCAGCTTTAGGTTACACCTGGCTAGTTTAGACCTGTTGAGTTTTGGTGTAAGTGATTAATTTCCTTTAAAAATTCTGTCTTTTATTTACTCCTCCTTTGCTCAGCTCAGAGTGGCCTTGTAACCCCTCCCTTTCTTTCCCAGGCATTTTTTTCCTTCTGTTCCAGTCTGAGTTAATTTTCCTTGAAGAACAGATGTAAATTAGTGACATAAATTAGCAAAGTGATTAACGCTCGTGGTTCCACCCCCTCAAGGAGTGGAGTTACTGAAGCAAAGCTCAAAGCAGTCCTGATGGCAGCAGTGCCTCCAGTTTTTATTGGATCTTGCTGGGGAGACAGAGGTTGGTTTTATTTGGTCAAACTCCAATTTTAGGGCAAACTTGAAGCATCAGGAGCAGAGCTCAGTGGGTTTCCAGAGAGATGGAAACCCAGTAAAGACTTCCATGGCTAGAATAACAGAAAAATGTGACATTCTCTGTTCATCTGAGGTTAAACTAGAATACATCAATCAGATAACTAGAAATAATTATATTTTGATTTCCTTCCTGTTTCTGACATAGAAAATAAGAATTGTGCTGTTTCACTGGGCTCGGGGATTTTGATTAAATCCATTTTTTTTGTGCCACTCATCCTCTTGCTGTTGTGACCCGCAGAGGAAGATCCGTGTGAGTGCAAATCCATCATGAAGTTCCAGACCAAAGTAGAAGAGCTCATCAACTCCTTGCAGCAGAAACATATCCTTTGGGAGTGTGGCCAGGACTGGGTGGGCTGGCGATGCAGAGGGACCCTGGGGAAGGTCAGTCCTGGGGGAGGGAGTTGGGTGGGGGCTCAGGAAGGTGGGAATGAGGCACCGGGGGGTGAAATCTGGCACTCAGAGCTCCAGGCTGGTGACAAGGTAGGGGAGGGTTGAAAGTTGGATTTGATGGTCCTGGAGGACTTTTCCAAGCTTTTCCAAGCTCTGGGCTTCTGGGATTGTGGGGAGATGGGTCCTGAGGCAGCGGGAATGGGAGGCAGGGTGTTCCTTCAGAGCAAACGTCCAACACAAATTCTTCACGGACTGCAGGGACAGAGGGATATCACAACACCTCAGAGTGTAGGAGGGTGGTGTGGATAATCCAGATGGACACATCCCCCTGTGATGGTGGTCACAGGGGTCTTAGGATGAGGGAAGAGACGTAGATCTGACTCTATGTTACAGAAGGCTGATTTATTAATTTATTATACATATATTATATTTTATCATATATATATATATTTTTATTATATATATTAAAACTATACTGAAAGAATAGAAGAAAAAGCTCTCATCAGAAGGCTGGCTAAGAATAGAAAAGAATGATAACAAAGGTTTGTAGCTTGGACAGAGAGAGAGCCAGCTGACTGTGATTGGCCATTAATTCCAAACATCCACATGAGACCAATCCCAGATGCACCTGTTGCATTCCACAGCAGCAGATAATCCTTGTTTGCATTTTGTTCCTGAAGCCTCTCAGCTTCTCAGAAGGAAAAAAATCTCCAAGAAGGATTTTTAATGAGAAGATGTCTGTGACATCCACCCATCCCAGGTTCTCCCTGGCCAAAACTCAGTGCTGGGAGATAAATCCTGATGGGATTGTTCCCAGGAAGCATCTCCAGCCAGGGGAGTTGGATCCCATCAGAACCCACCTGGTGGGACTGAGTCCTGCCATGCTGGGCCTTTCACTAAGTGGCAGAAAGAGAGAAAAATCCACCAAAAAATTGTGAGTAGGATGAAAACTTTTGAGAAACAGAATTCATGGAGCCTCGGGGTGGCTCGCAAGGGCAGGGGAGATGTCTCACCACTGAGGATCAGGAGAGGATCTAATTTTAAAAGGAACATTCTGATTTCTTCACACATTTCTGAGCCCTGCTGTGGCACAGCTCAGTTCCTCCTCCCAGGAGTGAGATCTGGGTGAGATTTGTGACCTGTGTGGTCCAGAGGCCACGGGAAGTCACAGCTCCCACCTGGTGGGTGGCTCTCCAGGCGCACCATGAACAGGAATCAGTGAGAGGAGCAGAAAATTGTTCTGGAACGCCAGGAAAAGCTCTTGCTGCTCTTCTCAGGGTCAGGGGCTCTGTCAGCCCCTCCTTTCCCTCCTCCTCTGGGAGTGAGCCTGGGCAGTGGGAGGATGTGTGAGCACAGGAGCTGCTTCCTGCAGGGAGCTCCACCAGCCTGGGAGCTCTGGGAAACCAGAGGGGATGGGCACAGATCCCCTCTGCTGCTGCTCCCGTCCTTGCCCAGCCTGGGACTGGGGAATTATTGAGTGGTTTGGGTGGAAGGGACCTTAAAATTCCTCCCACCCCACCCCTGCCATGGCAGGGACACCTCCCACTGTGCCAGCCCAGCCTGGCCTTGGGCACTGCCAGGGCTCCAGGGGCAGCCACAGCTGCTCTGGGCACCCTGGCACAGCCCAAACCTCTTTAACCAGGCCTTGCCAGGCTACAAACCCCCTGTGGCAAATGGCACTGGGGGCACCTGGAACCAGCCAGGAAATCATTCTTTCCTTTCCTTTCTCCATTTGCTGCAATGGGTTTTGGTGCTGGTTTCCATCCTTGGTTCAGGAATGTGAATGCCAGAGTGGTTTGGGTGGGAAGGGATCTTCAATGGCAGCTGATTGCAGCCCAGGGACACCTGCCACTGTGCCAGGTGCTGCCAGCCCCAATGCCCAGCCTGGCCTTGGGCACTGCCAGGGCTCCAGGGGCAGCCACAGCTGCTCTGGCAATTCCAGCCCAGCCCCTGCCCACCCTGCCAGGGAATAATTCTTTCACAAAATCCCATCTAAATCTCTCCTCTTTTAGTTAAAACCTTGGCCCATCACTCTGTGCCCACATAAAAAGTCTCCCTCCCAGCACTCCCAGAAAAATTGCTGCTTTTCCTCCTTAATTCCTCCTCACTGGAAGCTGTGGCCAAAAGAATCGAAGCCCTGGAGAACAAGATCATCTAAAACCCCACTCCAGCAGTTTTTCACCTCCTTCCCAAAGTAACAGAACCAGAACTGCTCCATTTTTCAGGGAGGGCAGCTCAGCCCCAGGGCTCTGGGCAGCTTTTATTAAGGTCTAGGCTACCTGCATTTGTTTAAAAGGAAGAATTATTACAGTAGAGCAGACTTTGTATAAAGGGCAGAGCACAGGGTGTGACTGAGAGTTAGACCAGGCTCGAGTTTCTGCATCCTATAGAGTGCATATATTCAAAGAAAAAAAACCTTGAAAGATTTTTTATTTAAAGCTTAATATATATACAGTGTGTTACTGAGTACTTGATGATGAGTTCTGTGAATCCTCTGCTGCAGCTTTTGATCCTATGCATGAAATAATTTAATTTAAAAGTCAGAGTGACTCAGAGTCACCCTCAGCTGCTGGGTGTAAAGGCCGAGGCTGAGCTCCTGGTGGTTGTCAGTGATTAAGGTCAGATGAGGTTTAGTCCTCATCTGAGTGTGCTCTGTAGGCTGGGCCAGGCTGCTCCTGCCTGGGCTCCTCCTGAGCTCTGGAACTGGAACGGGAAAAGCTTTCTCAGCAGTAAATGTGGCAGTGTCCCAGTGCCTGGGCTGCGCCTGCTCTGGGTGATGTGCAGGGACCTTCTGTGGCCCTGAGTGCCACCAGCCAGGAGATGTCCCCTGCTCTGGGTGACCCTGACATTGTGCCAGATCTGTGGCTCTGAGTGCCATGAGGCACGAGATGTCCTCTGCTCTGGGTGACCCTGACCAGGCTCAGGAACCCTCTGTGCCTCTGTCACCAGCCAGGAGATGTCCTCTGTTCCAGGTGGCCCTGACATTGTTTCAGGTCTGTGGCTCTGAGTGCCACCAAGCAGGAGATGTCCCCTCCTCTGGGTGATGTACAAGGACCCTTTGTGGCCCTGAGTGACAGCAGCCAGGAGATGTCCCCTGCTCTGGGTGACCCTGACCAGGCTCAGAAAGCCTCTGTGGCTCTGCCACCAGCCAGATGTGCTCTGCTCTGGGTGACCCTGACATTGTGCCAGGTCTGTGGTCCTGAGTGACACCAGCCAGGAGATGTCCCCTACTCTGGGTGACGTGCAGGGGACCTTCTGTGGCCCTAAGTGACACCAGGCAGATGTGCCCTCCTCTGAGTGACCCTAACATTGTGCCAGGTCTGTGACCCTGAGTGCCACCAGCCAGGAGATGTTCCCTGCTCTGGGTGACCCTGACATTGTGCCAGGTCTGTGGTCCTGACTGACACCAGGCAGGAGATGTCCTCTGCTCTGAGTGACATGCAGGAACCTTCAATGGCCCTAAGTGACACCAGCCAGATGTGCTCTGCTCTGGGTGACCCTGACATTGTGCTGGGTATGTGACCCTGAGTGACACCAACCAGGAGATGTGCCCTGCTCTGTGTGACCCTGACATTGAGCCAGGTCTGTGGCTCTGAGCACATCTGACAGGAGATGTGCCCTGTTTTGGGTGACCCTGACGAGGCTCAGGGACCCTCTGTGGCTCTGCCACCAGCCAGATGTGCCCTGCTGTGTCCCCACACCCTCAGCTGGAGCTCCAATCCATCCCCCAGCCCGGGAATGCTGCTGGAGGTGCCCTGGGCTCAGAGCCTTGGTCCCTGCACCCTCCCAGGCTCACCCCAGACCTCAGAGCAGCTCCCAGACCTCGGGGCACCTGCCAGGCTCAGCCCAGACCCTGCAGACTCTGCTGCTCCAGGATTCCCTGGCAGTGTGGGCTGGGAGCACCTCAGGCTGTCCCTGCAGCTGTACCTGGCCATGGATCCCCACGGATGCCTCGGGGGAGGTTGATGGGGCTTTATGGGTTTCTTTACGGGGTTTTATTTTTTGTATCAAAATATTTATACTTGAGACTACGTGAGAAAAGCTTTTCGGGGTGTCTTGGCCCGTTCAGAAGCGTCACCAGAGCAGATGTGTTTTGGTTTTGGGGGAATATTAAAAGTTTGCTGGAAATTTGGGAAGGCAGTGTCGTCCTTTGTGTGAGTGCTGAGGAGGTTGCCTGACAGCAGCAGCTCCCCAAAGGCCCATTAGCAGGAGGGAATCATCTCATGTCATATCCTCTTATCTCTGTGAAAGGGAAGAAATGGGTTCAGAGAGAAAGGCAGACCCTTCTCTCCAAACAGAGCCTCTTTTACAATAAAAATCATTTCTTTCACTCCTGGAGATGCGGGGATGAGTCGGGCCCTGAGTCAAGGGCTGCAGGCAGCTCCTGATGGCCAAACCTCCCCCTGGCAGGCAATTCCTGAATATCCCAGATCCAGGGTAACCCCTCCAGCCCCTGAACTTCTTGGGTTGAGTTCTTGTCTATTTTTCTACATAAATTGCAGATGTTTCACATTTGTGTCTCGACAGGAGCAGATCCTGTTGTGATCATTTGTGGGATTATTCCAAGTGCACCTTTGGGAGCCCATGAGCCATTTCTCTTTATAAATTAGAACAAATTCAGATTCAAATTGCTCTGGTAGGCCAGGGAAAGCTCTCGCAGGTGACTCCTGAACCCCTCTCCCAGGGGAGCAAGTCACCCCTGCTGCCATCCAAGGAATCCTTTTCCACATGTGGAATCACTTTCCATCTTAAATATATTTAAAATGGGAGCAGAAAAACCCCTGCAGACAGTAGGAGTTGTCTCTGCATGTTCTGGCTCTCAGCTTTTTTCCCATCCTTCACTTTGTTTTTCTCCTCTTCCATTTTCCTCTCTCTTCAATCAGCTGATGAGGTTAATCATTGATTAATTTTCTTTTATTTCCAGCCATAACCCCTTTGTCCATCATGGAAATGAGCTCCCGTGGGTAATTTCCTTATGTGCTTATTTATTTATTCTTTAAATGCCCTAAAAGTAAAAATTTAACGTCCTCAGGATCTGGAAGATGGATTTGATTTTAGTTCTTGCCGTGGCACCATGGAAGTGCCCACATTTGAGGTTTTCACTGTTGCCATCCTGCAGCTGAAGCCCTTTCCCTGATTTTGCAGGAAATGGGAAAAATTCCTGGCTGGATCTTTGCCTCCAGCACTCAGCCCACTTTGAACACATCAACTTCCATAAAACTAATTTTTTGGGGAAAGAAAACAATTTCCAGCCTTTTCTGGGGAGGCTGAGCCAGGCAGGGCCATTCCTGGGGCAGGGGTTGCAATCCCAATTCTTGGGCCGATCCTGAGCTTTGTTACTTCAAGGCACCTCCAGGCAGGACCTGGGGGATTGGATCCTCTCTAAATCCTGCAGTTCCTTGTTTCAGGAGTGCAGACACAGCAGATCTTCTTCCCTGTGGTTTTTTGGGGGGGAGAAGACCATTCTATCCATGTTTTGCTCAGCATTTTCCCCACTTTCTCTGCCCATCCATCCCCTCCATCAATCAGGGAGCAATCTCGAGATTTCCCTGGTTATTACTCATTAAAACCCCAATCCCAGCTAAACTCTGGATCACCCCTCACCCAGGAAAATCCCCTTCAAGGAGCCCGACCTCAGAAGTAGACATAAAGAACAAAAACAAAACGAATTTTCCTCCCAGTGCTCCAGGGCCAAGATCATTGTCAGGCCCAGAACAGTTTCTGTGAGGAATATTGTGGTTCAGATAAAGCAGAACTAAACTAATTAACAATCCTTCTTCCTCCCTTCTCCCATCCCCTTAAAACAACAAAAGTCAGCGCAGAAGTCAATTAGTCACCGGGTTCTGATGTCCTAATTAGCGTCATTAATGGATTGCCCAGGGCAGGGGGATGGAGCTGGCAGAGGAGAATCCTCAGCTGGGTGTGGCTGATCTGGGAAACAAAGGATCCTACACAGCCAAACACAGCCTGATGTCCCCAGACATAACCTGATGTCCTGTGAAGAAAACTTTCACTATCCTGTGAAAATTTACAAAATTTAACGTTTACAAGTTTTAAAAGTTTTAAAGTTAAAACTAAAGTAAGTAAAAGAAAGTTTAAAGAAGGACAATAGGAGGCAAAGACAATAAAGCAAAGATTATGGCCGGGTGCATCTTGGCACTCAACCAGGAGCCCCCCTGCTATTTTGGAAACCCTTTAATAACCATTTCTAGTGCATCAGCCTGTTACAAATTCATAAGCAATTATGCACAGTAAACTGTTCCCCAAACTAGTTTCCATATTCCAAGAACTGTTTAGCCTGGCTCTGCCTCGGATCTGCCTTTTTAGAGCATGTGAATTCCTTGGCTGTGGTTTCAGTCCATTCTCATCCCCTGCAGCTCTGGGCCCTGGCCCTCACTGCCTTCAGCCGGTGAGTGCTAATGGTGGCAGATGTGTCCAGGTGTGCTCATCCTGTGTGCATTGGGTGTTATCCCATCCCAGCAGGCATTTTAACACAGCACACTGACAGCAGCTATTGCACTGAGCTTCATGAACAACCAAAATAATAAAAGCCATATAACAAAGTTACTTTAACACCACGCAGATAAAATCCATTTTAATATTTGTGAAAAGCCAATATTATAATGTGTATCTGTAACATCCCAAATCCTGCAGGGATGGGCTGGGAGAGGTCTGGGTGCAGGAGGGTGAGATGATCCTGCTGCACACAGGGAGCTCCTTTCCCTTCCGTTTGCTGCCTCATCCTTGAAGGACGTTTTCCAGAGAAAAATGTGGCTGATGCCACATTCCTGGAAATATTCCAGGCCAGTTTGGTTGGCGATGGAAGCAAACTGCTCTCCTTGAGGATGTCCCTGCTCACTGACCAGATGACTTTTAAAGGCCCTTTCCAATCCAAATCATTCCATAATTTCATGACCTTACACATACCCCACTCCTTTTCACTTTTCCACCATGTGCAAGTTCCTTTAGACTTTCAAGCAAAATGAGTTATAAAATGTTGTCCCCAAAATCCCAAGCTCCTTTAGATCTCCAGGCCAAATGATTCATAAAATGTTGTTCTCAAAATCCCAAGTTCCTTTAGATTTTCAGGCCAAATTATTTATAAAATATTGTCCCCAAAATCCCAAGTTCCTTTAGATCTCATGGCCAAATGATTTATAAAATGTTGTCCCACCAAAAGTCCTAAGTTCCTTTCAGTCTGCAGGAAAAAGTAATTTATAAATTATTGGGTTTTGGGCATGGGAAAAATGTTCTTGGCTGCTTTTCCCTTGCCTCCCATTGGTGCTGAAGCCACAGGAAGCCTGAAGCTCCCCAAGGCACAGGGAAGCTCTTTTCCCTCTGGAGAAGCCATTTCCTCCTGCAGGGCACTGATATCATAACACAGGGCCATTAGTAATCAAATTAAAAAGTGCTTTCAATTAAACCCAGGGCTGGGAGCTCGCTGACATCTTTCAGCAGCAATTTGTAACACTCACACACTGTAATTGCTGCTAATGAACAGGCACGGAGCACCAGCACTGTTGTGGTTTTCCTCCAGGCCCTGGAATCAGGCTGGGATCCCAATAAATGGAGCAGTTCCCTGTCCTCTGGGGTTCCTGGGGAGGATAAGGTTGGTTTCCCCATTTCCTGGCTGGAGAAAGTGAACTCCAGGAATTCAGAGCATCAGGAAGTGCTGGAGCATCCAGGTTTTTCTCCAGGGCCTGGAATCTGTCTGGGGCTGGAGGAGTTTCCTGTTCTTTGGGAACAGCAGCGAAGTTCCTTTCCTCACTCCTGTGAGGTAATTCAGTGATCAGGCAGCTGAAGGTGCTGCTGGATTTATGTTGTGCTGTCTTGGTTTGAACAGCCAGGTGTCTGCTGAGGAAGGCAGGAGCCTCCCTTGAAATGGAAAATGCAAACACCCTCCCTCTGAATTATTATAAATTTGAAATTAAGGGGCTCTCAGGCAAAGATATGGGAATAGGAATAACAGTTCTTTATTAGGGAAAAAATAAAAATATAAAAATGCAGTAATACAAAACAAAGCCCTGCCAGAGTGGGAGCAGGCCCTGGCACGCTGTGGCTCAGGCTGGTGGCACAGCCCCATCCCATGGGGGCTCAGCCCTCCTGCAGTGCCAGCTGTGGCTCTGCTGCAGCAGGGATCCTGCACAAGGGGGGAGTTTTCCTCTGCAGCTCCAGGGCTGCTGCAGATGGGCCTGGGCTCCCTCTGGCCATGCAGGGCAGCAGAAAGCTGCTCCTCTGGCAATGCAGGGGGCAAAGGCTGCTGTGCTGTGCCAGGCTCAGATTGCATCCAGGCAGGAATGCTTGGCTCCTGCCCTGGGCGCAGCATCTGCCCATGGGATGCTGGAATTGGATCAGCCCTGCAGGGACACTCAGTGGCCATGGAGAGCAGAGATCTCCTGGAGGGAGGATTGGCTGTGGGAGAGATGAAGAAACTGCCCTGAGAACAGCAGAGAACTGCCCCAGCTCTGACAGGTGGGGACAGAACACACACCCAGACACATCTTGCATTTCCAGCCCAAGCCATGCACAAATTATTATTTCTCACTTAGACTCAGGGAGAAGCTTCACCAGGGCTGAGAACACTCTCTGGAATTCCTGCAGTGAGGAACCTCCCAAGGATCAGAGCTCAGGCCTGAAACTGAAAGTGGCTCTGTGTCAGTTTCTCGGCTGTTTGGGTGACCTGGAAAGGCCCGGGGTGGCCTTGGACAGCCCGCGCTCCAAAGGATGAGAAGAGGCTTCAGATCTTTTCTCGGTCTCGGTGTTTATTAATTGTTTATCTAAAAGATTTTCTCTCGGCCCGACAGAGGTCTGCACAGCAGCCAGCCATGAGCACACTGAGAGCCCCCGGGGCGGTCACCAATCTTTATACTCGAAATTACGTATACAATATTTATCAATTTTCCCCAATACCTTTTACCCTTATTGACCAGTGCACTTTTAGTAATAACCAATCCCAAAGTGCCAACATCACCACAGAAGATGGAGGCCAAGAAGAAGAAGAAGAGGACACGCCCCAATTCCTCCATCTTACTTCTCTAGACCCCCCTGTACAGATATCTTAAACCCTGTGTTCTACACTCTAATTAACTTATCCCTTCACCATTCACCCAGTGAAATCCTCCCATCCTCATACAGGTGTCGTCTCCTGTGTAGGATCAAAGTCCAGCCACCAGACACTTCTGGCAACATTCCAGGACCTCCAAGCCCCCCAAGGGTGGTCTCGGTCACTCTGTACCTTCATCCTGAGGTGCTGAGATCCCACAGCTCTGTACTGCAAGCAGTCTCTGGCATTTATTGATGTTTTAGTCGCTGCTCAGGGCAGAAGCTGTTCTGTGGGGTTTGCAGTGTTTATGGCGTTTGGCTGCTCTCCCCATCCTGCACAGATCAGTCTGGATCCCAATAAACAGGAGCAGTTCCCTGCCCTCAGGGCTTCCTGGGAGGATCAGGTTGCTTTCCCCCATCCTGGCTGGAGGAAGAATTCCCCAAGAATTCCGAATGCTTAGGGAAATGCTGGGAGTGTCCTCAAAGGGCTGTAGGGATGGGCAGGAAGGAGGAATTCCTGCCCTGGAGACCAAGGGCTGTCCTGAGGCAGCTCCTGAGCATCCTCATCCCCTCTGCTTCTCCATCCTGCCTGCTGGGACCTGAACATGTGTGACGGTGATCACAGGGGTCTCAGGTTGAGGGAAGAGACGAGGATCTGACTTTATGTTTCAGAAGGCTGATTTATTATTTTATGATATATATTACATTAAAACTACACTAATAGAACAGAAGAAAGGATTTCATCAGAAGGCTGGCTAAGAATAGAATAAGAAAGAATGATAACAAAGGCTTGTGGCTCGGATAGAGAGTGCCAGCTGACTGTGACTGGCCATTAATTAGAAACATCCAACATGAGACCAATCCCAGATGCACCTGTTGCATCCCACAGCAGCAGATAATCAATGTTTACATTTTGTTCCTGAGGCCTCTCAGCTTCTCAGGAGGAAAAATCCTAAGGAAAGGATTTTCCATAAAAGATGTCTGCAACAAACATGACCCCAGCAGCAGCTCTTGGCATGGTCTGAGCTGGCAGGAATGGCCCTGGGGTCACAGCTGGAACATCCCTGAGGTGACAGCAGGAATGTCCCTTTGGTGGCAGGGTATCCCTGAGGTCACCAGGGTGTCCCCGGGATCACAGCAGGAATGTCCCTGAGGTGACAGCAGGGATGTCCCCCTCCCTCCCTGTGTCCCCCTGGTGTGACCTTATCCTGGTGAAGCAGTTCCCGTTCTGGAGAGAGGGAAAAGCAGAATAAAAGCTGCTCTGCCTTCCAGACCCAGCTGGTGTCAGGGCTGGAAACTGAGAACTCCACACTCCTCATGAACTGGGAACGGGGCATTTGGCACCCAGCACAGCCTGGCAGGGCTCAGGTGGCACAGGGAGCTCCTGGCACAGAGCTCTGGGGAATCTCAGAGGTTCCCCCTGGGCTCCCTGGAGTCTCAGGGATTCTGTGTTGGACCTTCCAGAAGAGCACAAAATTAATCATTCCCATGGGAAAATCACTCCCTGCCCTTTCCTGCACCTCCAGTGCAATCACCTGGATTTGGGATTTTATCAACATGCCCATAAATTAGCCACTGTCTCAGCAGCTAATTGGAAAAAAGTTAATTACTGATAGCAAGGTCTGCTTAGGGAAATAAAGGATTAATTTCAGACCTGTATGGGGGAGATCTTGATTGCAGCAGGTGGAAGGGAAAAATTTAAGGTGGATGTAAATTGGGGCAGAGAGATAAAGTGGTAAAGGTGGAAGTGATTTTGGAGCTCAGTGCAGCCCTTAGGGCAGAGATGGAAAATGCTCAGCCCACAGAGCCTTTCCTGCTGGAAATGGGGGAGTGGGGTGAGAGCTCCCAGAGGGCAGGGACAGTGACAGGGACATGGGTTTGTCACAGCCCCAGGTGCTGCTCCAGGGGGGCACTGGGGCTTGGAGGGCAGCTCTGGTCCCACCTCTCACTCTGTGGGGTCATGGGGGGCACGTTCATTTCACCAAACCCTCCAGTTTGTCCATCCACCAAACTGCTCTGGAAAGAGCCATAAACTCATTTCTTGTTAGAGATAAGAACATTTTCACCCTGGCACATTTTGTTCTATTTCTCTGGACCCTGGCACAGATTCCCAGAGCAGCTGTGGCTGCCCCTGGAGCCCTGGCAGTGCCCAAGGCCAGGCTGGGCATTGGGGCTGGCAGCACCTGGCACAGTGGCAGGTGTCCCTGGGCTGCAATCAGCTGCCATTGAAGATCCCTTCCGACCCAAACCACTCTGGCATTCACATTCCTGAACCAAGGATGGAAACCAGCACCAAAACCCATTGCAGCAAATGGAGAAAGGAAAGGAAAGAATGATTTCCTGGCTGGTTCCAGGTGCCCCCAGTGCCATTTGCCACAGGGGGTTTGTAGCCTGGCAAGGCCTGGTTAGAGAGGTTTGGGCTGTGCCAGGGTGCCCAGAGCAGCTGTGGCTGCCCCTGGAGCCCTGGCAGTGCCCAAGGCCAGGCTGGAGCCCCTGGCACAGTGGGAGGTGTCCCTGCCATGGCAGGGGTGGCACTGGGTGGGGTTTAAGTCCCTTCCCACCCAAACCATTCTGGGACAACAGCAGATGCCCAGCACAGGGAGCTGGGCTGTGACAGGGACAGTGACAGATCCAGGGGGGGAAAGCTCCAGGCCTGGAGCAGCATAAAATGCAACAAGAGCTGGGTTTGTCCTCTGCAGGTGAGGCTGTGTGAGCAGGGGACATTTGTGACAGCAGGGATGGGGGCAGCCCCCCAAACAGCAGCTGCGGGGTCAGAGGTGCCCACAGGACACCCAGCTCCAGGTGACACTCAGCTCTTGGTGACACCTGGGTCCAGGTGACACCCAGTTACAGGGGACACCCAGCTCCAGGTGACCCCATCTCCTGGTAACACCCAGTTACAGGTGACAGTCCTCCAGAGGACACTTGGCTGTAGGGGACATCCAGCTCCAGATGACACCCCACTCCAGGTGATCCCCAGCTCCAGATGACACCACGGCCCGGGCCGTGCACAGGACGAGGCTCAGTCCTGAGGGAGGCCACAGCAGCAGAGGCCAGGCTGACTCTGTGGAGAGATTTATTAATAGTTGGTTAGCTGAGAAAGGCCATGCTGACATAATGCCACTGGTTAAGCTGAGAGAGGGAAGTCAGCAGTCAGCAGGCTGAAAGGAGAAGTCAGCAGTCGGTGACCAATGACAGGCAAGGCCAGAATGCCCTTGCCGCAACATGAGGATAGGGAAGAGAGATTCTTCCTGAGAATATGTAGAAAGTATCAAAAGTAGAACCATAGGAATGCAGAAGTAGGCGTAGTTGCTGATATGTAACTAACCAATCCTGAGCTCAACTTTTGCAATATGTATGAAGCTCATTATGAACTGTATTTAACCTGCTGAACAGATCAATAAAATTGGGCCTGTGATGATCTAATTGATGTCCTGGTCTCCTTCCGTCGACATGACTCTGCCATGGGGTTGGGATTTATCCGGAGCTGAGGGGCACTGGGACCTGCAGGAGTCTAACTGGGAGCACTGGGACCCTCCTGCTGCCCAGTATCACCCCCGGTGTGGTCAGTGGGGGCTCAGGGCTGTCCCCTGTCCCTGTGGCTGCCCCTGGGCACCAGAGGAGCCCAAAGCTGTGCCAGGCTCATCCCTGCCCCATCCCATCCCGCTGGATGGAGCCTGGCAGGGATCCCGCGGGGGTGGCACAGCTTTGGGGGTGCCCTGCCCCATGGCGAGACACCCGAGACCAAACCCATTTGGGGACACGGCCCGAGGGTGTCCTGGGGTGACAGGGGGCGGGAGCAGCAGGAATTCCAGAGCTGGAACGCAGGAGGCCGGAGCGGCTGCGATCCAGGCTTGCCATCCCCGGGATGCTCGCACTTGTCGCCGCTGTCACTAGATGTCCCCACGCGAATACAAATCACGGCTGGCGCCCTCCCAAAGCCCGCGCCTGGCTCCCGTCCGTGACACCGACGGTAATTAATGACAGCAGCAATTAGCCGCTCCTCATCGGCGCCGCAGCGCAGAGCTCTGGTTCGTTTAACCCGCCGCGAACAAAGTGGAACGGACAGATAAATAAATAAATAACGAAATAAATAAATAAATAATGAAATAATGAAATAAAGAAATAAATAAGGAAATAGGCAGCTCGGCGCCAGGAGGCTGCGGGAGGCTGGGGTCGCTCCCGGGATCCAGGGATGCTCCCTGTCCCTCCCGGGCCATGGGAATGCCCTGCCCTGAGCTGCCTCCTCAGCCCTGCCCGGGGAGCTGGGAAACGGTGCTGGATCCTCCCGGGATGAGCCAAAGTGGGCTGGATTGGCGTGGGAACACTGGGAACACTGGGAATGCTGGGGTGGGGACATTGGGAACTGGGATGGGAATACTGGGAATACTGGGAACTGGAATGGGAACACTGGGAACAGTGGGAACTGGAATGGCAGTACTGGGAACATTGGGAACACTGGGATGGGAACACTGGGAACTGGAATGGGAGTACTGGGAACATTGGGAACACTGGGAACACTGGGAACTGGAATGGCAGTACTGGGAACATTGGGAACACTGGGAACACTGGGAACTGGGAACACTGGGAACTGGAATGGCAGTACTGGGAACATTGGGAACACAGGGATGAGAACATTGGGAACACAGGGATGAGAACATTGGGAACACTGGGATGGGAACACTGGGAACTGGAATGGGAGTACTGGGAACATTGGGAACACTGGGAACACTGGGAACTGGAATGGCAGTACTGGGAACATTGGGAACACTGGGAACACTGGGAACTGGAATGGCAGTACTGGGAACATTGGGAACACAGGGATGGGAACACTGGGAACTGGAATGGGAGTACTGGGAACATTGGGAACACTGGGAACACTGGGAACACTGGAACTGGGAACACTGGGAACTGGAATGGCAGTACTGGGAACATTGGGAACACTGGGATGAGAACATTGGGAACACTGGGATGGGAACACTGGGAACTGGAATGGCAGTACTGGGAACATTGGGAACACTGGGAACACTGGGAACTGGGAACACTGGGAACTGGGAACACTGGGCACTGGAATGGGAGTACTGGCAACATTGGGAACACCGGGAACACTGGGAACTGGGAACACTGGGCACTGGAATGGGAACACTGGGCATTGGGATGGGAACATTGGGAACATTGGGCATGGGAATGGGAATGTTGAGCGTTGGATTGGGGAGCATTGGGATGGGAACACTGGCACATGGAATGGGAACATGGGAAACCTGGGAATAGGAATACTGGGCTTTGGGATGAGAACATTGGGAACCCTGGGCACTGGAATGGGAACACTGCACATTGGAATTGGAGCACTGGGCATCGAGATGGGAACACTGGGAACGCTGGGCACTGGAGTGGCAACACTGGGCACTGGGATGGGAACACTGGGAACATTGGCATGGGAGCACTGGGCGCTGGGATGGGAGGTGTTTGAGGAAAGCCTGGATGTGGCACACGGTGCCCTGGGCTGGTGACAAGGGGGTGTTGGGTCTCAGGTGGGACTCAATGATCCCAAAGATCTTTCCCAGCCCAGCTGATTCCATGATCCTGTGATAACCATGGCTCCCACGGCCCTGCCCGTGCCTGGAGCATTTGTGAACCCCGAGGTGATCAGGGCGGCCAGGGAAGGAGGAGATGTGAATTCCCAGGGTTAGGGGACTGCCCTGGGGGCGGGAATGAGGATGGGCAGAGAGCAGGCTGGGAGGGAGGGAGAGGGACCCAACTGCATGGATTGGGCACAGGTAAAGGCTGGATGTGAGAATTCCAGGGCCCAGGGGTCCAGCTTTGCCTGGATATGGCAATTCCAGGGCTCAGGGGATCAGTTTTGGCTGGATGGAGATTTCCACTGCTCAGGATCCAGCAGTAGGATAGTAATATTGGACATTAATTGGATATTGGATTGGATATTAATATTAACTCCCAGCTCATTAAAGCTGTTTTATTTCCTAGAGGAGAGGACAGTGCAGACTGTGACTGGAGCTGATCAATCCTTGTGCTTTGCACTCCCCATTTCTCTGCTGGGGCTGCTGCTCTCATTTCTCCAGGCTGGGAGCTCAGTTTTCCTGGGAAACTGAGGATGATCCCATGGGAGATACTCCTCCTGCTCCTGCCCTCCTTGGGGTTGCTGCTCTTTGGGGTTGCTGATCTTTGGGCTCAGGGTTTATTCCTTCTCCAGTGCCTGATTTTGTCACACTCGACATCCCCAGGGCATATTTTGCTTCTCCCTCCCTCCAAAGAGAGCTCACAGAGGTGCTTGGGCTGTGTGACAAGGCTGACCCCATAAAAAGTCTGGGAACTGCATGACATGATTTCCCACATCACAGGAAAATGGCCCACAGCCATCAGAGGGGAAAATATAAAAATTGAAATCCAACTGCTGTAACAGCAGCCCCTTATCTGCTGCCAATGGTTCTGGTAACCCTTGGGCCCTTCTGATCTGCCCAGAAATCCCAAACTCGAGCCCAAGGTGCCAAGGGGAGCTCAGTGCTTCTGTCCAAATGGAGAATTGGGAAGTGGGATTGGTCCTGCAGGCTCCTGAAGGGTGGCTGTAGTGAGCTGGGGGTCGGCCTCTTTCTCCGGGCGACAACGGATAGAACAAGAGGACACAGTCTCAAGTTGCGTCAAGCTAGATGTAAGTTAGAAGTAAGAAGGAAATACTTCACAGAAAGAGTGGTCAGAAACTGGAATCATTTACCCAGTGAGGTGGTGGAGGCATCATCCCTTGAAGAATTCAAAAAGAGACTGGATGTGGCACTTGCTGCCATGATCTAGTTGAACAGTTAGAACATCGGCTGGACTAGATGATCTTATAGGTCTCTTCCAGTCTTGAAAATTCTGTGATTCTGTGATTCAGAGGAATGGATTGAAAAATGCATTTGGAAAGCAGGAATGGCCCCAGCCGTGCTGCAGGTGGGCTCATCTGGGATTCCAGGCAGGCTGGGCAGGATTTCACTTGCCAATCAACATCTGATTTATTTCCTGGGAATGCGAGATCTTCATTCCGTGGCTGCCTCTGCTCCGACATCTCTGGAGATTGCAAAATGAAGCTGTGTGCTCTTTTTTGTTTTGGTTTGGTTTTTGTTGTGTCCAGAGCATCAGGAGAAGGAGGAAAACAGGGATTCAAGGAGAGCTCCTGGGCAGGGTGGGGTGAGAGCAGAGTCAGCTCTGGGTCACCCCTGTGCCTGCTCAAACACTGGGATCACCAGGGTGAGGCTGGAGCTCAGATCCCAGGGATCTGAGCTTGATCCTGGCTGGAAATCTCCACCCAGGAGGAGAAAAAAGGCTGGGAAAGCAAATCCACTTTTCCTGCCTTCCATTCCCTGCCCACATCAAGGGATCCCAGGTGGTTCATCCTGGTGGCCGCTGCGACAGGAGAAACCCAGGGCTCCTGCAGGGAATGCTCTGGAAAAATCGGGGAAAATCCCTTGGGAAGGGCTGGGGCTATGCAGCCAGAGCCTGGGGGCTGTTTAAAGCCCAGCCTCTGCCCTGTGAGAAGCATGGTATCCAAGGAAACACGATATCCAAGGAAATGTGGTGTCCAAGGGATCATGACATCCAAGGGAACACAAAATCCAAGGGATTCTGCTGTCCAAGGGATCATGACATCCAAGGGAACACAAAATCCAAGGGATTCTGCTGTCCAAGGGCTGGTGGCACCCAGGGGAACCCAATATCCAAGCAATTGTGGTGTCCAAGAGATCATGACATCCAAGGAAACACAAAATCCAATCAATTGTGGTGTCCAAGGAATGGTGGCACCCAAGGGAACCCAATATCCAAGGGAATGTGGTGTCCAAGGGATCAAGGTATCCAAGGGAACACAATGCCCAAGGGATTGTGGTGTCCAAGGGATGGTGACACCCAAAGGATGCCCCCATGAGCTGGAATAGCTGTGTCCCTTCAGGACCACTTGGATATCTTCATGGAGCATCCCAAGGCCTTCCTGGATGCTCCCAAAAGTCAGAGCCAGCCCTGGTGCTCTGCAAAGGCGAGGGTGGGACGAGGGGAACAGGCTCAGGTTGTGCCAGGGAGGTTTGGGCTGGACATCAGCAGGAATTTCCTCATGGAAAGAGGAGTCCATCACAGGAAGGGACTACCCAGGGCAGAGCTGGAGTCACATCCCTGGAAGTGCCCCAAAAATGGGTGGATGTGGCACTTGGAGATTCGGTTCAGTGGGATTCAGTCAAAGTTTGGCCTTGATGCTCTTGGAGGCTTTTCCATCCATAACTGCTCTCTAATTCCATGATTTCCCCAGCAGTCTGGGCATCCAGAGGCTGGGGATTGTTTCAGGGAAGAACAAACCAAACCATTTCTAACAGGAACAACTGTTTGAGGTCGTCTCTTCTTTTTGTTTTGTTTTATTTTGGTTCTGTGTTTTTTAAAGCTCCTCCACCAGTCCCAGTGTGCGAGAGAGCATTCAGATCCTCATTTTCATTCTGCTCAAGACAGAAACCTTTTCCTGCAGTTGTTTCATCAGAAAAGAAACGGATTTTTTTTTTCCCCCACTCACCCTCCCTGAATCAAATAAAGAAAAAAGGTCATTTAAATGAAAGCCGGTGCTCAGAAGGTTTAATACATTAAATTAGATGCAGGGAAATAAAACCACACCGGAGCTGTTTCCTCAATGAAGGATTTGGATAAAAGAGCTCCCTATTAAAAATGTTTAGCCACTGTTTTGCTCTGAAAATATTTGAACTCCAGTACAAAAGAGACAAAAAAAAATAAAACACTTTCCAGAAAGAACCATCAGAAAATAACTCAGAATTCAAATTAATGTAGCATGTTTTGGTTGGGATTTGGGGACTGAAAAAATGTTATTTGGGAAAAAGAAGCTGGGCTTGCAGACAATGGGGAAGAAGGGCACAGACAGACATTTAAAAAATGATTTTTGCTTAAAACAAAAAAATCAAAATGCACAGATTTGGGTGAAAACAAACAACCAGCATCATTCAAGGCTGGTTGGAAGAGCCAAGGGAGTTCTTTGTGTTTGGTTTTCCAAAGCTCCCTGTTCCTCACCCTTTAAAAAAGTGCTGTAGGTTAACAAAATATTCCCCTCACCTGGAACTCGCCCAGCCAGAGGTTTTCCTGCCTCATTTTCTTGGGAAGCTCTGGGATGGGCTCTGGGCTCTGCTCCAGACCTTCCACACCCCTACAGAGACCAGCACCAGGAATTTCTGCTCCCTGAAGGTCTCTGTGGCAGGAGCTGGGAATTGCTCATTTCCTTCTGTTCCCCTCATCCCACCCATCACCATTCCCCACATGGCAGCACCGCTCCAGTGCAGCTCCATCCCCACTGCACCAGCTCTGCCTCCAGCCCTGCTCTGCTGCAGGGCCCAAAATGCTGGAGGTGCCACCCCAGGGCACCATCCCTTTCTTGGGACTGTGGAATCCCAGGATCACTGAGGCTGCAAAAGATCTCTGAGACCATTGAGTCCAGGCTGTGCCCGATGCCCACCCTGTCCCCAGCCCAGAGCTCTGAGTGCCACCTCCAGGCTTTCCTTGGGCACCTCCAGGGATGGGCACTGCAAACCTCCCTGGGCAGCCCTTGCCAATCCCTGAGCCCCTTTTCCATGGAGAAATTTTCTCCCAATATGCAAAAATGGGACTTTAAGGACTTTCTGTTGTTGGTGTGAGGGGTTTGGAGCTGTGGGGAACAGGAAATGTTCCCTGCCAGAAGGGGCTGGGGCAGGGACACCTCTGCTGCTGGGCTTGCACTGGATGGATATTCCCTTGTGGGAAAAGCCTTTGGGATTCTGGTGTTCAGGATGCAGAGATGAGGTGGGAAAAGAGCTCCAAGGACATCGAGTCCCAGCTGATCCCACCTTGTCCCCAGCCCAGAGCTCTGAGTGCCACCTCCAGGAATTGCTGGGGCACCTGCAGGGATGGGCACTGCAAAGCTCCCTGGGCAGCCCCTGGCAAGGCCTGAGCCCCCTTTGCATGGGGAAATTCCTGCTGTGCCCACCCTGAGCTGCCCTGGCCCAGCCTGAGGCCGTTCCCTCTGCTCCTGTCCCTGTTCCCTGGGGCACAGCCCGACCCCCCCGGCTGTGCCCTCCTGGCAGGAGCTGTGCAGAGCCACAAGGGCCCCCTGAGCCTCCTTTGCTCCAGAATAAAGGAGGATTGGAGGAGATTTCCTTTTAGCCAGGCCTTGCCAGGGGCTGCCCAGGGAGCTTTGCAGTGCCCATCCCTGCAGGTGCCCCAGCAATTCCTGGAGGTGGCACTCAGAGCTCTGGGCTGGGGACAAGATGAGCATTGGGCACAGCTTAGACTCAATGATCCCAGAGGTTTTTTCCAACCTCAGTGATCCTGGGATTCTCAAGGCTACTCTCAGCTTGGGGAAGCAATGAAAACCAACTCACAGGAAGTTCTGAAGGGAAAAAACGCTCCGTCCTTTTATTGGGAGCACAAAATCCAGCCCAGACCCACCCCAGCTCCATCTGAGCTCCAGAAGCTGCCTGGCAAACCTTCAGTGGAGCCGGTGTGACCCAGAATTCCCATTCAGCGGCAGCCGGTCCCACCCAGAGCGGCTGCTTTCCCTTTCTTCCCTTTCACTCCTTCCTTTCATCCTTCTGGGAAGGAACCCAAGATGAAATTTCAGCCCCTTTAGAGCGCGGGGCAGGAGGGAAGGAGCCTCAATGCGGATCGCGAGTGCTGATGAGGAGGAAGCACATCTGCAGAGGAGCCTTCCAATGGAGCATTGTCTGCGGGGTGTCGCCGGCCCATTTCCTCCCATCGGAATTCTGCTGCAGGAAGCACTCCCGGGGAGCGGCCCCGCTCCACATCTGCAGCAGCCCCCGAGCTGCGAGCTCTCAATCCTGCCTTTCAAACGCCGGGCGGGAGGGAGGAGAGCGGGGGAGGCGAAATCGCCGCTTTTATTGATGAGATTCCCCCTCCCTTCCGCAGCCATCCCGCACCCGCAGGGGCCGGGAAGCTCCGGGCATCCTTTGGAGGAGCAGCCCCGGGGACTCAGTTTGGCAATGCCGGGGCTCTGGCGGCTCCCGGAGAGCTCTGCCCGGCTGGGATGATCCACGATCCGTGGGCAGGACAGGGATAGGGGGGCGCAGAGCTGCGGAGCATCGGCGATTCCGGGGCCGTCCGCGCTCGCAGCAAAGCGGAGCTGCCCTCGGGCAGCGCGCAGCCCCGGGCGGAGCGGGCTGGAAAAGAGGCAGCTGTCAGGAAGTACGAGGGAAGAGCAAATCAGCCAGGCAGGGGCAAGGTCAGCAATCAAAGATCTCCTAATGCTCCCTGGCAGCGCTGGGAAAGCAGCTGCAGCTCCCTGCCAGGGAACGGATAAAATGAGGATGTCTGCGCAGGAATCAGGGCAGCGATGCTGCTCTAGAGCTGGGGCAGGGATCAACCCGATCTCAGAGCCTGATCAGCCGTTCCCGGGAGCTCAGAGCACCGGGAACTCCTCGTGCGCTGTAGCTGGGACCAGTAAGGACCAGTAAGGATCAGTCTGAAATGTCCCGGTCACATCTAAGGGTGGCAGCTGCAGCACGGCAGGAGGAGGTGACCCGGCTGCTTTGGCACCACCCAAACCCATCAGCACCGAGCTGGGGCTGGGTTTGAGCCCGGGGATCCCTGAGCCTGTCCTGTGCTGGCTGCCCAGTGATCCTGGAGATGACATTGGGGACAGTGTCCCCTACAACCCCGCAGTGACCCCAGGCCCTGAGCTCATTCCGCAGAGAACTGCTCAGCACTGCTGCTGCTCGCTGCTATCCCTCATCATTCCCACCCTTTTTTATTTTTTCCCTCTTTTTTTCCATTTTTTTTTTTGAGATTCCTTTGACAAGCCAGTGGGCTCAGCTGCAGAGCAGCAGCTGCTCCCAGGCCTGCCAGGGAGGAAATTCCTCCCCTCAGAAAGGAGGCAGCAGGGAGACAGTCCAGGGATCAGAATGGGAATTTCTGCACTGCAGAGGGGCAGCAGGAGCAGACACAGGAGCACCCAGGATCCAGGGAGGGGACAAGGAGCAGGAGCTCAGGTCCTGCTGCTCCTCAGAGGGTGGAGATGCTGGAGAGCCCCAGACAGGCACCAGGGACCACTCAAATCATTGGAGGAGCTGATTCTGAAGGGTAAGAAGGACTAAGGGTCAAGGGAAGTGGGTTTGAGCACTTCTACAGGTAAAAATCTGCAGTGAAAAGGGCCAGACTCACCCCAAACCCCCCCAGGGCTCTGTGGCACAGATTCCCTCCAGCATCCTGCAAGGACCCCTCTGACTGAGGCACCACATCCATTCTATTATTGAGGACAGAGCCGTTTGCAGCTGGACTCGAGGGTAAAAGGATTTGTGGAGCTCTGTGGTGCCAGCCAGGACCTGGGATTCCCAGCAGCAGCAGCAGTGATGAACCCGCAGCCCCAGGGGGATAAAACCCAGCACATCCCCGGATAAAAGTGCCCCCGTGTCAGGGATAATGCAGCAAAGCTTTTAATCAATCCCATTAGGGAGAAGTGGAATGGAGCCTGCCCCTGTGCCAGGCTGCCTCAGAGCAGCCTCTGCAGGTGCAGAGATTGCCCTGTGCTGAGGTGAGATTGAATTGAGCCAAAACAAATCCGAGGATGTTTCAGGCATTAAAGTTCCTCGGGAATGTCAGTGGTTATGTGGTACAAGCATCTCCTTTTCAATCTCCCCTCGAGTTTCAATTTGGAGGAAGATGGAGTGCTCTGATTGCTGCCTTCAGAGGGAAGTGGAACAAATGAGCCCTGGCAGGAGGGTTTGGATTCGCTGGAGCAGCTCCTGGGGTTGTGCTTGGAGCTTGGATCTCCAGGCTCAAAGCTCATTCCTGGCTGGTGGGAGCTGAAAGAAAACACAAAACCAAAGAAATTTTGCTGCACTTGGGTCCTTGACAGAGAATCTGGTGCTGCTCCTCACCCCTGGGGCCTTGGGAAGACCAGGGGGGAAGGAGAAGGGAGACAGGGAAGGTGGAGACTGCAGGTGAGGCCTGAGAGACTTCAAACTCTTGCATGAGGTGCTGTTAAAAAGCTCCTACACTGACCCTGACCCCTCTGAGGAGCTGCTGGGATGGGAATGTGGCAGGGAATGATCCCTGGTGTGACACAGCCCCAGGGAGCCCTAGCAGAGGCTGGAAATCTCCTGGAGGAGGATGATGAGATGGAGGCACTGCAGGGGAACTCAGAGCAGTGCTCTGAGAATTCCATGGGAACAAGGTTTGCCTGGAGAGGGAACAGCTCCTGTCAGAGCAATTGGTGTCACTAGGGGGGAAATGGGCAGCTGGGAGCAGCCAGAGCTGGGGGACAGAAATGGGGTGAAGGATTGGGGCAGTGGAGGAAGGAGCTGAGGCTGGCAGGGGCCGTTCCCATCCCAGCCACAGCCCCACAGGGATGTCCTTGCCTCGTGTGGGTCTCCCACAGCCACAATGTCCCTGCCCCCTGTCACCCACAGCCCCCAAGGTTGTCCCTGTCCCAGAGTGGCTCACTCATGGCCACAGTCCCCAGGGCTGTCCCCATCCCTATGTGTGTCACCCCCATCCACAGTGTCCCTGTCCCAGTGTGTGCTGCCCCCCAGCTGCAGTCCCCAGGGCTGTCCCTGCTCTCAGTGTGTCACCCACAGACCCACAGGGGTGTCCCTGTCCCAATGCGTGTCACCCACAGCCACAGTCTCCGAGGTTGTCCCTATCCCAGAGTGGCTCACTCATGGCCACAATGTCCCTGTCCCTGTGTGCGTCACCTACAGTCCCCAGGGCTGTCCCTGTCCGTGTCCCCCCAGGCCACAGCCCTGCCTGCCCTTGTGTACACCCTGACCCAGAGCAGGGCTGTTCTCCCAAATCCCAGTGAAGGTTTCCTACTCCCTTGTTGCCTTCTAGATCAAGGCAGGCGACCTGGTTCTGAGGTACAGCCAGACAGCCCTCTCTCCAGGGCCGTTCGGGCCAATGACACACGCAGACATCAATATGATGGACGGTCAAAAGGCCTTTATTGCTTCTTCTCATGGGGTCTTATAGTCTTAGGGGTCTCTACGTCAAAAGGGGTTTGTCCTTCTTACCTATGGTTAGTAGGGAATGGAAAAGTACTGGGTAAGGGATGGAAAGTTACTGGCTTCAGTGGGGCAACACTCCTATTGTTAGTGGGGCCACATTCCTATGATAATTTCTTATCTATGAGTAACTGAGGGTCTTATCTACAGGGAACAGAGGGTCCTGGTTTTCCGTGACATCGCGACAATCTTCTGCAGCGCCTCTTCCCTATCTACCACACTCCCTGTGGTACCCTGGGAGGGAATTGCAGCATTCCCACCCTCCTGCTGTCACCTCAGTGTGGTGACAATCGGCTGATGGCATTTAGCACCCCTCAGCTCCTCATTAGGCACCTAATTGAAGCCTGACAGTGATGAGGTTTCCTTTAATTAAGGCAGGATAGTGGGAGCTGGATGTGGAGCAGGAGACTCTGGGTCCCTGCAGGGCTGAGGGCCCTGTCCTGTCCCCTCTGTCCCTGTGCCATTCACATTCTCTGAACATGATTCCTTTGCCCAGGGTTTTTCTCCTGGGAAGCTGAGAAGCCTCAGAGAAAAGGGAAACAATTCTTATCTCATTCGCTTCTCCTGTGCTGTGCTCATGTGGAATGTGTTTGGAGATTGTTTACCCACAGGTGATTGTTCCATTGGATTCTGCTGGGAGTTGTTTTCACTCTTTGGCCAGTCAGGGCCAAGCTGTGTCAGGACTCTGGAGAGAGTCACGAGTTTTCATTATTTTCTTTTTAACATTCTGTCTGTATCCTTTCTGTATTCTTTAGTATAGTTTAGTATAGCATTCTTTAATATAATATAGTATAATAAAGTAATAAATTAGTCTTCTGAGAACATGGAGTCAGATTCATCATTCCTGGCTGCCACAGGGCCTGCTGTGCATTTACGATATGTCCCCTCTGATTCTGCCTGCACGGAGAGTCTTAATTAAAAATAGTGTCCAAGGTTCATCAGCTGAGGCTCCTTTTTAATTAGCACAGCCCTGAGCAGTAAAACTGTCCCCCAGACGGGGTGTGACACCTCCCACCCCTCCAGCCTGGCTGTGGGACAGGAATGAGCCCAGGCGTGTTCAGCTGAACTGCAGTGAGAGTTTGGGACAGCCCTTCCTGCCTGAGTGTCCCCAGTGTGTGGATGGGGGACATTCCAGGGGTGTCAGTGTCCCTGGGACGGCTGGGGTGGCAGTGGACACAAGCTGGGCACGGGGAAAATCCTTTCCAGAGGGGCCCCAAAAGCCCAGAGCAGGAGAGAAAAGAAGGAATGCAGTCAGTCTGAGATGGATGTGCTGGGGCTGAAGTCTGTGATCTCTGCACCCGTCACCTCCAGGGGACAGCCAGGACCCTGCTGGGGATCAGGGCACAACATCCGGGTGTTCCAGCAGGGATTCAAGACAGAAATGTGGAATTAGGCTTGGAAAATGCTCTCAGGGACAGGATGGGATTTTGGGGTGCCTGTGCAGGGCCAGGGGCTGGAGTCCATGATCCCTGTGGGTCCAGCTTAGGATACTCTGATATTCTGGGATACTCCACCCCACTGTGCAGGGCCAGGAACTGGACAGGATGATCTCTGTGGGTCATTTTCCAGCCTGGAATATTCTGGTGTCCTGTGACCTGTGTGTGTCATCCTCAGCCACAGTCCCCAAGGTTGACCCTGTCCTGTGTGCAGGACCAGGGATTAGATTCCATGATCCCTGTGGGTCCAGCTTGGCATATTCTGATATTCTGGGATACTCCACCCCACTGTGCAGGGCCAGGGGCTGGACAGGATGATCCCTGTGGGTCCTTTTCCAGCCTGGAATATTCCCATATCCTGTGGCCTCTACCCAGGACCAGGGCTTGGATTCCATGGTCCCTGTGGGCCCCTTCCAGCCTGGAATATTTTGCTATCCCATGATCTCTGTCCCACTGAGGATGGACTCTGTGTCCTTCCCTGGCTGGGTCCCCAGGATAGCCCCAGGATGTCCCAGAGGTGTCCCCAGGATGTCCCCATGATGTCCCCAGGGTGTCCCTAAGATGGCCCCAGGGTATCCCCAGAGTGTCCCTAGAATATCCCCAGGATGTCCCCAGAGTGTCCCCAAGGTGTCTCCAGGGTGTCCCCACGATGTCCCCAGGATGCCCCAGAGTGTCCTAAGGGTGTCCCCAGGATGCCTCCAGGATGCCCCAGGATGTCCCCAGGATGGCCTCAGGACGCCCCAGGATGGCCCCAGGATACCCCAGGGTGTCCCCGGGATGCCCCAGGGCGTCCCCAGGGTGTCCCCACGATGTCCCCAGGATGTGCCCAGGATGGTCCTAGGATGCCCCAGGATGTCCCCAGGATGCCCCAGAATGGTCCCAGGGTGTCCCCGGGATGCCCCAGAGTGTCCTAAGAGTGTCCCCAGGGTGTCCTAAGGGTGTCCCCAGAGTGTCCCCAAGATGTCCCCAGGGTATCCCCAGGATGCCCCCAGGATGCCCCAGGATGGCCCCAGGATGTCCCCAGAGTGTCCTAAGGGTGTCCCCAAGATGTCCCCAGGGCATCCCCAGGATGTCCCCAGGATGCCCCAGGGTGTCCCCAGAGTGTCCCCAGAGTGTCCCCAGGGTGTCCCCAGGATGCCCCCAGGATTCCCCCAGGATACCCCAGGGTGTCCCCAGCATGTCCCAGGATGTCCCCAGAGTGTCCCCAGGGTGTCCCCAGGATGGCCCCAAGGTGTCTCCAGGATATCCCCAGGATGTCCCCAGGATGCCCTGGGATGTCCCCAGGATGTCCCCAGGATGGTCCCAGGATGTCCCCAGGGTGTCCCCGGGATGCCCCAGAGTGTCCTAAGAGTGTCCCCAGGGTGTCCCTAGAGTGTCCCCAGAGTGTCCCCAGCATGTCCCAGGATGTCCCCAGAGTGTCCCCTGGGTGTCCCCAGCCCTGCAGCTCCTGTGCTGGCAGCTCCCCCGTCCCAGGGCTGAGGATTCCGGGGCAGTGCCTGTGGCTGGGAATGATGGAGAGTGGCAATTCCCGAGCTCTCCGGAGGAATGCAAACCCTGATATGATATTCCAGCACACAGCCACCAAGCCCCTATTAAGAGGCTTCTCCTCATTATTCTTTGATTTGCATGGTGCTGTCTGAAGGCAGCCAAAATGTGATTATTCCTCGGTGCTGCCTGTGTTACAGGGAGCCAATGCCACGGGGCCTTGTTCAAAAACCGCCTGGATAAATATTGTTAAAAATAAATGCATAACATTAATTCTCCATCGTTCATGTCGCTGTTTATTTAATGCTCTAAAAAGCTAATTACCACTAATTTTATTCTACATCTTCTTCAGGTCTCCCAGTCTCGGCGCTGGAAGATAAAAGAATTAATTGTTAATTAGCATCCCTTTCTGGGAGAACACTTTTTTCTTTATCAAAGATTACAAGAGGAGGGAGAGAGGGAGGGAGGAGGGAAGGAATGAAGCTCTCAATATTTCTGCCAGCCACGGTGCCAAAATGGGATTTTTTTCTTAAACAGCAGCACTGAGCTCTTATCTGGCCCTGGGGAGGAGAGGGCTGAGCTCTGGGGTGTGAAGGCAATAAAATCATCCCTGTCAGAAGAGTTCTGCTGCCCTGGGTGCCTGAACACGCTGCACTGCTGCTGCCTGCAGCCAGGGAGTGGAAAATGACATTCCTGGAACCTGAGACTGCCAGAGGGCCTCAAAAAGGAGCCAGGGCAGCTCAGGCTGGAGCTCAGGGCAAGGCTCTTCCCCCAGAGGGTGCTGGCACTGCCCAGGCTGCCCAGGCAATGGGCACGGCCCCGAGGCTGCCAGAGCTCCAGGGATGCCCAAGCTGGGCTTGCTGGGGGCTCTGGGCAGGGTTTGGGGTTGGGATTGATCATCCCTGTGGGTCCCTTCCAGCTCAGGATATTCCAAGGTTCAATGAGGGGCAATGCTGAGCTGGGTTTAACCCTGACAGAAATTTCCTTGCCCTTCTCCCAAGTTTTCAGCCATCCCTTGGCAGCAATCCCCCATTCCCTTCCCCTGGAGCCTCCTCCACTGATGGGAACACCACTCCCTTTGCTCCAGCCTCACTGGCTTTGGGATGTTTTTAGAGGTGCTTTTCTCTCCAGCTAATTGGAAATGTTGGGGAAGTTTTAATTTGTAACAGTGAAATGAAAACTCCGCCGCCTCCGTATTTACATAAATTAGGGAGACTTTGCACACAAACGTTTCCTCGAAGAGAAGACAAAAAGGAAACAATTTCAGGATGAGTTTCCAGCTCAGAATATTCATGAAGTGAGGCATAAAAATATGGAAAGTGACTGGAGAGTGTTGTCAAAACATAAAATTAGGGACAGAGGGGTAGGGATGGTTCATAAAGATGTCCTGGGTAAGGCTGGGAGAGCTGGGGGTGCTCCCCTGGAGAGGAGAAGGCTCCAGGCAGAGCTCAGAGCCCTTGCAGGGCCTGAAGGGGCTCCAGGAGAGCTGCAGAGGGACTGGGGACAAGGATGGAGGGACAGGAGCCAGGGAATGGCTGCCAGTGCCAGAGGGCAGGGCTGGATGGGATCTTGGCAATTGGGAATTGTTCCCTGGCAGGGTGGGCAGGGGCTGGGCTGGAATTGCCAGAGCAGCTGTGGCTGCCCCTGGAGCCCTGGCAGTGCCCAAGGCCAGGCTGGCAGCACCTGGCACAGTGGGAGGTGTCCCTGCCATGGAACTGGAGTTTGAATTCCCTCCCAACCCCAACCATTCCAGGATTGTTGCCCTTCCCGCTCCTTTGGGGTGCACTCTGCATGCCCAGGGTCCCTGCTCAGCCCCAGGCAATGCTAAGGGCTGGAGGAGCTGAGAGATTTTGGGGCTGGAAAATGGGAATTTGTTCCACAGCAGAAACTGGTGGATTCTGCTCCTCCTCAGAAGGATAGGACAGCCTAAAATATTCAGTGCTCAGGGCTTGTCCTGGCTTCATCTGCTCACATCCACGTCCTCCAACATATTCCCAGTGAATGCTGAAATCTCCCTGTCTTGGTTGGGAAGCCAGGTGTCTGCTAAGGACGCAGGAGTCTCCCCTGAAATTGAGAAAATGAACCCCCCCCCCTTCCAAATTGCTATAATTTTTAAATTAAGGAGCTTTCAGGCAACAAAAATTATGGGAGCAGGAATAACAGTTCTTTAATAGGGAAGAAAATAAAAAGATAAAATAAACAATGCAGTGAACTAGAACAACCCTGCCAGAGTCAGAACCCAACCTGACACCCTGTGGGTCAGGCTGGTGGCAGCAGTGCCATTGGAATTGTGGCTCAGCCCTCCTGCAGTGTCAGGGCTGGTTCTGCTGGAGCAGGGATCCTGGAGAAAGGTGCAGTCTCTGCCTCTGAAGATCCAGGGGCAGAGGCAGCTGCTGTTCCTCTGGGCAATCCAGTGCAGAAGCCGTGCTGGTGTTGCAGAATCTCCAGATTCTATCCGGGTAGGAATGCTTGGCTCCTCCCTCTGGGCTCCCATCTCCCAATGGGATGCTGTAGTTCTTATCAGCCATGCAGGGACATTCAATAGCTGTTATCAGCAGGTGTCCCCTCCCGAAGGAGGAGTGATTGTGATCACTCAGAGAGCGATAAGTCAAACTGCCCACTTGACAAAGGTAATCTGCCATCCAGATGGTAACAGAACACATGAACACATGTTGCCTTGCAATCTGGAACATCCCCCCAATTTGATCTCAGCATTTGGGGATGGTTTTGTGGCTCCTGCAGGCAGAGCCCAGCCAGGGCAGGGATTCCTGGCAGAGCTCACACCCAACGCTCTCCAGCACCATCCCATGAATCTCCCACCAACCTGAATAATTCCATTAATTCAATATTTATCTCTGCTGCTGTTAATGGAGTGTTTGATTTTACAGTACATGAATATTGCATCCAGCAGGCAGCAGGAAAAGAGGACAAAAATTTTAAAAAGGTGAAATTAGAATTTAAACCCAGAACAGGGTGATTGCCAACCTAACACATTTGTGAAATTGTTAAACACAAATGGTGCCAGGCCTCTCCTCACCACGGGGCTGACATTTCAATGGAGATGCAGCAGTTTGGGATTCCTTCAGAGGGAGCCCCCAGACATTCGCATCTGCTCCACATTTCCTGGGATTTGCTGCAGCTCCACCAAAAAAAAAAAAATTAAAAAAAATTCAAATCTGAGGCTAAAAAAAAAAGAAAAAAAAAAAGAAAAAAGAAATATGTCTTGGAGGAGCAATAAGAGCTTGAGTCAATCTGGAGCCTTTGGTGGCAGGACACGAGGACACTAGGCCTGGCCCCACACGGACTGCCCAGAGGGAGGAGCAGGGCTGGGGGAACAACTCTGATCCCTTTTCCAGATGTTCCTGGTCTGGGGGAACAACTCTCTTCCCTTCTTTAGGTGTTTCTGTCTCCAAAATCACTCAGAATTTCCTGCTTGCGTCCCCTGGGACTTCCCTGCTAGACTGAACTGAAGCAGAAAAATGGGGAGAGAAGAGAGAAAAATGGGGGGGGAAGGGAAAAACAGGGAGAGAAAAGGAAAAATTAAGGAAAACATGAGAAACTGGGGGAAAGGGAAATTAATAAAGGTATAAATGTGGGGTTCTGTGACTCTGCCTGTAGAACAGTGATTTTGCAGGGATCTGGGGGCTTCTGGGGGGATTTGGAGGATTTTGTGGGAGGAGAGGGGTGAGGGCACAGCCCTGCCATGTGAAGCACAAATATTTATTTACCCCCCAGCCTGGAGAGAGCTCTGAGCTCTATGCAGTTCTGATCTGGGGCAAAAAAATGGGCACCCAGCAGATGTTTGACCAACAACCCCCAGATGTGCCATATTTTTATTGGAAACTGCTAAAAATTGAGCTTTTCACAAGGGATGGAGTGACAGGGTGGGGGGAATGGTTTTAAACTGACCAAAAGTGGATTTGGAGGGGATATTGAGGACAAACTGCTCCCTGTGAGACTGGGGAGGCCCTGGCACAGGGGATTCTATGGGATTCCATCCCATCCCATCCCATCCCATCCCATCCCATCCCATCCCATCCCATCCCATCCCATCCCATCCCATCCCATCCCATCCCATCCCATCCCTGGGAGTGTTCAAGGCCAGGGTGAACAGAACTTGGAGCAGCCTGGAGGAGTCTGACATCAGCTAACCTTGAGGTTTTCACCTTTATCACCTGATTAGATCTTAGAACTGGGCTGAAATGTTCGAAGAAAAGAAAAGAAAGGAAGAGAAAAAGAACAAAAAGTGGAAGCTGCTCCAAGGTGCTGCCCTCTGACCCCTTTGTTCCATGGCTCAGGTCCAAACCCTGCAGAGCCTCAGGGCCACCCCACACTGAGTCTGTTCCAGATTGTGACCCCAAAACCTTCCTGGAACCCCTGTCCTACCCCAGGGACACGGGGGGGTACCCCTGCCCTGCCCCTCTTGCTCCATCCCTGAGGTCCTTGGCCACCTCTGCTTCCTTTTATTGGAAATATTCCTGCAGATTCCTGGCTGGGGTTTCCCCAAGGTGTCTGCAGGGGATTCCTGCTGGGTTTTGTCCTCATTCCACACCTGGGGACGGGACCTGGAGCTCTGTGGGCACAGCTGGGTGAGGGAGGCTCATCCACCCCTCACACGCTGCCCTTGGCTCCAGCCCAGCAGAGAACACCTCAGGCAGGTGAGTTTGGGGCAGGAGGGACCTGTCCCTCCCCTCCCTGCTCCGTGCTTGGGATTTGCCTCCAATTAGCGCTATGCCCCTGTTAATTACCTAGCTGATAAAGCAGCAATCTCGCTCTTCTGCCGCTTGCCAGAATATTCATGAGGAGTTTGTGCCGTGTTCTCGGAGCTGCTCGAGCGTGTAATGAGGCAAGGTTGGGATTTTATTGGGTTTTTATTTTTGGTGGGAGTTGAGATTCTCATTCCATCAGAGCCACATTCCTGCACCCCGGGGGAAGAGGAGGAAGGGATGTTTCTGTTCCTGAAGGATGTCCCGAGCTGGGAGGCATTTCCAGGTGAATATCCCAGAGGAAACACCTCTCAATGAAGGTCTGATCCCCTGGAGCTGAAGGGAAACCTGCCCCAGCTCTCCTCGGTGCCATTTCCTTCTCTCTCCTCCTGCTTTGCTCTTATCACTCCCTAGAAAATCATTAATGAGGTCAAATTCAGGGGGGTTTGGGGTATTTGTTGTTGGATATGCACTCAGCCCTTCAGCCCTCAGTGAAGGGTGACTCCACTCAATATTCCCATGGAAAACCATTCCTGTCTCTCGTTCCCATTCTCACGAGAGACCTCTGAAGGGAATTCTGATTAACCATTAATTCTGAAGGGAATTAATGATTCCATTTTACCTTCAGGTGGAGGGAGCCAGGCAGAACCTGGGAGTCTCCCTGGAGGTGCGGTGAATGCCAACCCCACTTGGAAAAAGTGACAATAATTGAGGCTTTGGCTCCTTGGTCAGCCCTGAGGAATCCTCCCCTCACCCAAAGCACCCCCAGAAGTACAGGTCTGACAATTCCAGGTTTGACAGTTCCAGGTTTGGTGCTCCCCTCCCAGGATGAGAAAAGCATCAAGACCCAGCTGGGAGATCACAGAGCACTCTGGGATTAAACTGAGAGGAATCAGTTCAGGGTTGAGGTTTCTTTGAACCTTTAGAAAAGTTAAATTTAGGTCACTATCAAAGCCAAACCCCCTTGCACCATGTCAAGGCCAAGCACTCATTTTGCCTGGGTAGAAAGGGACTTCTCACATTTTTATGTGATATTGTCTCTCTTTGCCTCTTTCTCTCCTCTCTGCTTGGAAATCTCAGACTCATAACTTGTTATTTATAGTTATATATTTATACAGTTATATATATATTTATATATAGCTATACTTCTATAGTTATATATAACTATATTTATATGGTTAATTATATTTATAGTTATTTATAACCTGGACAGGAACAGAGAGAGCAGAGCTGCCCTCATTCGCCATCATCCCCTGACTCAGGGCTTGGAGCCACATGGAATTCTGAGCCTTGGAACAGCAGCAGGATGGACCCAGGGTGGTTCAAAAGGGGAATTTTCCTCTATTTTGCCCCTCTCAGCTGTTTGAGCTCCTGGCAGGGTGGAAGGCCATGGTTGAGGCGTGGCAGGTGATTCCTCCTGCCTGTTCACTAACCCAGCTGCCCCAGGAGAGCAGCCAGAGCTGATCCCTCCCTCCCTGCAGTGAGGAACACTCAGAGCATCTCCCTTCCCACCAGGAATTCACCTCCACGTGACGTGGCTGTAATTAGCACAGCAATTAGCACATTCCTGGCCGGGCCCTGCTCTCCACAGCTCATTTTTCATCCCTCTGATGATTCCCTGCTGCTGGCAGGGGCCATTTTCCACCTCATCAGTGACAGGAGCCTTGTCAGCACTGGGAATGTCTTACATGGAAAAGGAGCCCCCAGGTGTCGTAGACATCTTTTCATGAAAAATCCTTTCCTTAGGAGTTTTCCTCCTGAGAAGCTGGGAGGCCTCAGGAACAAAATGCAAACATTGATTATCTGCTGCTGTGGAATGCAACAGGTGCATCTGGGATTGGTCTCATGTGGTTGTTTCTAATTAATGGCCAATCACAGTCAGCTGGCTTGGAGACAGAGCCTGAGCCACAAACCTTTGTTATCATTCTTTTCTATTCTTAGCTTGGCCAGCCTTCTGATGAAACCTTTTCTTCTATTTTTTAAATATAGTTTTAATGTAATATATCTCATAAAATAAATCAGCCTTCTGAAACATGGAGTCAGATCCTCGTCTCTTCCCTCATCCTGAGACCCCTGTGAACATGGTCACACCCAGTGAGCTGGGAACCAGGGAAGGGAGGCACGGTTTGGGTGGGATAATTGTTCCCAAGGATTTTCCCACGTGGATGTGGCCTCACAGGGGATGTGCAGAGGTGATAAATCCACTGTCAGACCCAGGAGTCAGGAACATCCTTCTCCTCCAAACAGCACCATCCCAGAATTGTTATTTCTGCGGCACAATCAGCAGCAGGATTTTCCAGGGGCTCAGTGGGATCTGAGCACTCCCACAGGGACAAACCCTGTCCAGATGTGCAGCTCCAGCAGGACTGAGGATCCTGGGATAACCACTGGAATAGCTGGGGCTGGTGGAATGCATTCCACATTCCTGAATAATGGATGCTCCAGCAGGGAATGTGTCACAATAGGACACCAAATAAAACAGGGACACTGGAATTCCAAGGTAAGAAGAAGGGAAATTTATTTTATTGACTCCAACATCTATAGACTTTCAAAAGTGACAGTGGATTGGAGGGTGACAGTGCCACTTCTCCAATGACACTGGACAAACCAACAGTCCATCAAATTTCTCCTCCTCCAGAGAGGAGAAGAAAAAGAATAAAACAATAATTATTTACATAAACAAAAACAATATTTATTTAAAAACAATTATTTTTACATAACAAACCCAATAATTATTTACATAACAAAACCAATAATTATTTACATAAAAGTGCGTGAGAAACTCCATTACAAGAATGTAAACATCAGAAGGCTTAGAAGAATTTAAAAGAACAGGGTGACAGGAATGTTTCCAGTTCTCCTGTCCAGGGGTTTTATTGGCTCTTCCCTGGCTCTGACCTGGCCTGGTTATGGACAAACCTTTGGAACACACTGAGGTTGCTCCTCTCAGTGTCCCCTCAGCCTCACTTCCAACATGCCTTTGTCTCCACCACCATTCCCACCAGGAAATTCCAGAGCAGGAACCATCCCAAAGCTTTGCCAAATGCTGCCCAGGTGTGGATCCTGCAAGGGCAGGAGCTGGGGGGATGGAAAATGTTCCCACACTGGGAACTCCGTGCTGAGCACCCCAGGGAACACATGGAAAGGACATTTCCTGCCTCCTGCATCCCACCCAAATGCCCCTCCCTCCCCCTGACAGAAACGCCATGCAGAGCCACTTTGTGTTTACTCTGCCCCTATGTTTGTGAGCATATTTAGCAGCTCCAAGCCCTGAGCTGGTAATTAACACCTGTCTAATTAGCTGGAGAGACACCAGGAGGGTGATCATCACCTTTTCCTGTCCCCCTCCTTCCCTGGGTAAGCAGTGACCCTGTAAAGACACAAACAAACAGGAGCAGGGAAAATAAAGGAGAAACCATTTCATGTCTTCAAAAAATCAGGTTTTCAGTGGTTCAGAATGGGCTCTGGATCAGCAGCATCACCCAGGGAAGATCACAGCTCTGTCCTCTATGACGTGGAAAAATCTGACAAAATATCCCCTTATCCCAGAGTTCCTTCAGTGATGCTATTGAGTCAGGGATGGAGAGAAGGCTCTAGTCTTGAGGAGGATCAGAAGGCAAAGGCATTTAAATCAAAAGTAGCAGGTGTGTGTTTAATGAAAGTAGTAGGTTTTTGTTTAATGAAAGCATCAGGTTTTTGTTTAATGAAAATAGCACATTTTTTTTTATATTGTGACTCACTAAGGTGAGACTTGATTGGTCTCAAAGTGAAAACCTCTCATACTATTGGTGACTATGAATAGTACACACTCTGGAGAACCACAGCTGTAAACAATGGTTACAGAAAGAGAGATAATAATTGTTTGAATTCTTTCCTCTAAGTTTCCCACAGCTCCCTATTGGAAAAAGGCTCCCAATATTCCCAGTTAGATTGTGCCTGGGCCAGTCTGACCCTCGCTGCTGGGCCAAAGGCAGCAACTGCGGTGTATCACCCCAGAGATACCTTGGCTTGCTGGTGGTTGCAGCTGGGCACTGAACAAGTCCAGGCTTGTTAGGAACCCCGTTTACCTCAGGAGGAATGGCTTCAGGCGATGGTGAAGAGAAAAAGGAGAGAATTCTGCTGGAGGGTTTAATGTCCAGAGGTTTATTCCATGGTTACAGAGGTCTGAACGTGAGCAACTGCTCCAACAGAATCCCGGCCGCATGGTCTGATCACCTTTTAAGCTCAGGGACAGGGGGAGGGGAGGTACAGGTGAGCCACCAACCAGGTGAGAGGGGCAGGGTCTCAGGGGAAGATGACACCCAGACAGGCCAATGACCCCTGGGCATAGGGGCATCCTTTGAACTTGACCAACCACACGACGCCTTGCTGGAATGTTCAGCCTGATTGACAGGACTCACTCAGCATGGGGGCAAGGGGGAAGGGAGAGAGGCATGGGCACACCTGGGGGAATGACCTGGAAGGCCAAAATGGGACATTACAGCACACCACAACAGCTTCCCAGGATTTTCCTGGGAGAACCACGTCTCTCTCTGTTCACAGGATCTGTAATTACTGCGCTTCAGTTCTTGGGAGAGATGGAGGCAATACAAGGAGCCCCCACCCTCATTCCCTCTGCCAGCCCCAGCAGGATCCAGCTCCCCATAAACTGGGGGGATTTGGTGATTTTACACCAAGGTCGAGCTGCCCTCTGCTCCTCCTGACCCACAGCCCATTCCCTGCGTCCAGAGCCTGGGACAGCACTGGGAAAATATCAAAAGGTGTTAAAGCTATGAAACAAAGGCACTGGCAGACTGTCACCTTTGAGAGGAATGTTGGATTTATATTTCCAAACAAGCTGTGGGTCTGCTGGGAGATAAAACCAGCGCTGGCTGATAGAAGAAACAATGGGAAGGATTCCACTGATTGGTGAATGGAAAAAGATATTTGCCTTTACAAATACACTTTAGGTTTGCTGATAAACGAAATTAAACATTGCAAGATGAAAGAAACAATGAGGAAAACCCCAAAGTTCCATAAGAATTAAAAATTAAAAGGTAGGATTATACATTACAGGGGAATCTTTGGGATCAGGTTCTGGGAAGTCTGAACCTTTCAAGTACCTCAGAACTGGGGAAAGAGAGAAGGGAAATGCAGCTGGGAAATTGGGATAAAAAGGAGGCTGCGCCCTCAAAAAATTGGAGAGACCCCAGGGAAATGCCCCATGACCTCTCCTTTTATTTGAATAAAGCCAAAAAGGACTCCTCTGTGTCCTTTTTAACCTCTAGTATTTGTGGATTAATGTTCCTAACACCTTCACCAGGAGGGAAAGTAAAGAAATATTTTTATTCCAGATTTTCCTGCTGGCTGTGCACTTGTCTGAACCCACCAGCCTGATTTAGTGCTCAGTTTTATCCCCCCTCCCCTCCCCTCCTGTTTGAAATGTTACAGGTTTGGAATTGGAGGCAATTTTGGGGAATTGATAGTTGGGAGGTGCTGGAGGAGGGGGACTGTGCAGGTGCCAGCCAAGGAAACCCTTGGCTGTCCCAGCACGGGGACAATAAACACAGCCATAAACGTCAATAAAGCCAAAATGCTCCGTTTTTCCTGGAGATGGATCCCAGGGAAGGACTTGTGAGGATGGGGGTGATTGGTCCCTCCTGGATATTCCAGTCAATTGTAGAAACACATCAGGAGTTGCACTCTGGGTGCGTTCCAGGGAGAGATAAATAAATAAATGCATTTTGATAGGATTTGTTTTGTCCACGGTAAATGCAGGCTAGGAGAGAAAATCTATGGCTCTTCCTTTTATTGCTGTCATTCCCAATAGCTGGGAGATGGGAACGGGGAAATATATCCAGGGAGTGATGGGCTCTGCTCTGCCAGAGGTTTCAGAGGTAAATAAACAAGTTTTATTGGCTGCTCTTACATCTCGATGTAGCATTTAATGGATATATTAAACACTGATCCAGCTGCCAGATATCCCAAGGAAATATTGTGTGCATCCCAGCTCAGCCTCGCAGTGCCACAACAAATCTGGATTTTCCTAATGAGAGCAAGCTTTGCTCCCATAAAGCACTCTGAGCTTTCAGAGCTGATTTCCTGCCAGTCATTTCTCCCCACATCATGCCAAGGCTTTGCAATTCCACCCAAATGACCTTCATTCCCCCATGGCTGGGGGAAAGCAGGGATTGGGATGGAAATTTGGGGTGGGGAAGGACTTGGATGAAGAAATCCAATCAGAAGGACTCTTGAGGGGATGCAGGAGCAGCCCTGTATCAAAGCCAAGATTTAAGAAACTAAAGCCGGATCCCTGTGGATGCAGAGTCAATGTCTGAAGAGAGAAATAAAATAGAAACAGGATGAAAGCGAGGCAGAGTCACCTCATCCCTGTGGTGGCCAGGCCTGAGGAGGAAAAGGCAGCGGTGCTGAGGAGCAGCCCCAGGCTCGGGCTCTGTCCCTATTTATATCCTCTGGCAGGGCAGGAGCAGCTCAGGGGGCTGCTGTGCCTTTGGAACAAACGCTCTCAAAACAAGAACAAATCTCCTCTGCTCTTCCTTCCTCTCCTCAGGCAGCTGCCCTGTGCAGGAGGGGTCAGGTCAGGATCCCCAGTGCTCCAGGCTTTGTTCCCTGAGCCCAAATCAGCCCCAGGGGCTGGACCCAGCCTGGTGTGACCTCTGCGGCTGGGCTTGGTGCTGGGCTCCTCTGCTTCCCCTGAGCTCTGGGAATGCTGCAGCCTCTTCTGTTGGGGAAGATGAAACAGGAAAGCCTTATAAATATGATTGTCTAGCAAAAGATTTTGAGAATATGGAAACTCTAAGCGAGATTGAAATGAAAGCAAGCTTTGAGATCCCTCAGTTACTGAACAACTGGAAAACAATGGCAGGGCCAGCTGAAGGTGATCCCCTTTGGATCAAACAATCCCCTCTGCTTGCAGACAGGCCCAAGGCTCAGAGCAGACCCTGCCAGCTTGGCAGAAGGGCCCAAAGAGGAGTTTTTAGGGTTTAAAATGTAACCCAGTGTGGGAATGTAATGATTCTTATAGGCTGTATGGAAATGCTGTAGGATTTGTATCTTGGACTAGATTGGTTAGTGAGAATGAGAATATTCAACACAGAAGAAGATTTATTGTAACGGGAACCTCACTCTCTTACACTTTTATTCTTTACCCTATTTACTCTCGCACCCTCTCACCCTCTCTCCCCCTCTCTTCTCTCAGCCTGCTCTGAGCTGTGGCTGGCAGCTCCCAGCAGGGCCCTGCACCCAGGCCCTTTGCAATAACCCACAAGTTCCCAGCCCTGGCTGCAGAGATCTCTGGTCTCTGTCCATCCCCACCGTGCTACCCCCTAATGCTCCTACATTGTCTCATGGAAATGCAGCTCAGGGCAGGTGCACCTTCAGAGTTCCACTGCATTGCTCTGGGAGGAATTCCCTGACGAGGAATTTTCCCTAAAAAAGCCCCCATGAGAACCCCAAATTCCTGGCACCACAGCCACACAGGAAAACTTTGGGAAATAGTGAGAGAGGCAAAGCCCAGTGAAGGCAGAGGATGAAAAATGCATCAAACATTGAGGAGAGATGAACAGATGAGAGAAACAAAATAAAAACAAGGAGCAAAGGGAGGATCTGATGAAAATTCTTTCTGATACAGCACTCGGTAATAAATAAAATATGTTCCAGCACAATATGCTCCAGCAACTGGCTCTGGGCAGTTCCTTCTGTCTCACACAAAGTTCCCACTGCTGATTAAATTCATCAGAGCCAGGCCTGTGCTGCCTGGAGCTGCTTGCTCTCCTCAAACGCTCGCACTCCAGAACTGCTGCGGGGATTTCATTTGGAGCTGTTCTCTGCTCGGGTTTATCAGGGCTCAGATCTGATCACCATGCTAATGAAACGCTGTCCTGAGCTCACCACTCTGCTCACAGCCACGGGTTGTTTTCTCCCCCAGAAATACTCCAGGAGAGAGGCTAGCCAGGATGAAGTAAGGAATAAATATTACCAGTACCAAAGCCTGTTGCTTTGTGATTTCAGGGTTTACCTCAGAACCCCGGGTCCCTCCCCTGAAGATTCCCTCCCAGGTGTGTCAGTCCCCTCTCCTTTCCCCTCCCAGCACTGTCTGTCACTCCTGGCATTCCAGAAGTGATTGGCAGATTCAAAGGATGCCCTCTACCCCTGGGGGGCATTGGGCCATCCAGGTGTCCTTTGTCCCTTTGTCCCTCCCCTCCTGTCCCTGCTTGGTGGCTCCCTGCCCCTTCCCTGCCCCTCTCCCCGGGTTCAAAGGAGCAGCAACCACGGGCTCAGGGAGTTCTGCTGGAGCTGGTGCTGCATTCAGAGGCCTGTGGGCCAGAATAAAGCTCTGCATCCAAACCCTCCATCAGAACCGACTCCTTTCCTTCACCAGCACCTTAAAGCTTCTCCACAGAGGGAAACCTGAGGAGCAGCCCCTGTTATGGGGGGAAGCTCCATCCCAGCACCACCAGAGCTCCCGCAGGCCTGGCCTTGTCCCCACGGGCCCAGCTGCAGCACCCAGCCAGCCCAAAGTGTCTGTGGGGTGAAACACCACACACCCAGCCAGCCCAAAGTGTCTGTGGGGTGAAACACCACACACCCAGAGCCAAAAGTGTCTGTGGGGTGAAACACCACACACCCAGCCAGCCAAAAGTGTCTGTGGGGTGAAACACCACACACCCAGCCGGCCCAAAGTGTCTGTGGGGTGAAACACCACACACCTACAGCCCAAAGTGTCTGTGGGGTGAAACACCACAGTGCTGCTGTTTGGTTCAGCAGCAGGGCCAGACAAGCCAAGGCACATCCCATCAGCAATATTGGTAATTATTCCAATAGAAGCCAGCAGGTTTTCCATTGGTGTTGGGTCACGGGGTTTCCCTGAACACTGCCAGTCCCATCCCAGAGGTCAGAATTCCCTGGGGGAGGTTTCCTGCAGGTGAGCCTGGGGGTGGCTCCAGCCTCGCTCACCTGTGTGACTCAGAGATGCCACACTCAGCTCTGGGCAGCCGAGTAAAACTTTGGTGAATTTTTTGGCTCAGGGGATTCATCCCCATTGTTCCTTGAGCAGCAGGGCAGGGAAGGGGCTGGAGAGCTCCAGAGGGAGCTGGGAAAGGGGTTGAGCCTGGAGAAAAGGAGGCTCAGGTTGGAGGCTGGGGACAATTCCTTCACGGAAAGGTTGATCCAGCCCTGGCACAGCTGCCTGGGGCAGTGGGGAGTCCCCATCCCTGGCACTGGGGACATGGCCAGAGGTGGCTCTGGCAGTGCTGGGGGTGGCTGCACTCACTGATCTCAGAGGCTTTTCCAACCTGAGTGACTCTGACAGGAGTGCAATCAATCCTTTCCTTTTCCTGGTGGCCTCAGAACCCACCTGGGCCCTGGTGTGGGACCCTCTCTGGTCATCTGATCCCAGCACAATGTCCAGGCTCTGGGATGACCCCTCTGGTCAGTCTGATCCCAGCACAGTGTCCGGGCTCTGGAATGATCCCTCAGGTCAGTCTGATCCCATCCAGGCTCTGGGATGACCCCTCAGGTCAGTCTGATCCCAGCATAGTGTCCAGGCTCTGGAATGACCCCTCAGGTCAGTCTGATCCCATCCAGGCTCTGGGATGACCCCTCAGGTCAGTCTGATCCCATCCAGGCTCTGGAATGACCCCTCAGGTCAGTCTGATCCCATCCAGGCTCTGGGATGACCCCTCAGGTCAGTCTGATCCCATCCAGGCTCTGGGATGACCCCTCTGCTCCATCCCCAGCTGGATCCCAGCAGTGTCCAGCGTGCCCAGCCTGTGGCACCAGTGTGTCACCAGCAGGGCACAGGAGCAGCCCAGGCCCTGCTGTCCCCTGGCTGGGCTCTCCCCTCTCCCCTCTCTGCTCCCAGATGTCCCTCTGGGTGTGGATGAGCCGCAGGAGCTACAGGAATGGTGGCAGGGCTCGGGAAGGGCCTGGAGACACCAGTGCAGGGCTTGGTGACATTTGGCTCCAGCTGTGCCCAGGGCAGTGGCACAGCTGTGTCAGGGCAGGGACAGCTGCCAGAGCAGCTGCAAAAAAAACACTGAGAGTGACCTTAAATCAAACGGAAGGCAGAGCTCTGGATCAAACCAGGCTGGGTTTTCCACAGGGGAAAAAATCCTAATGAGGACGCTGAGTCAGGCCCAGGAATGAGTCATGGGAGGGAATAAAGATGATTTAAATTCCCAGGGACTCCTGGCACCATTAGATCGGAGCTGCAAGGCTCAGATCTGTTTTGAGCTGTCTCATTTTTGGTGTTTCTCAGCCTTCAGATTGGCATGGCCAGAAGGAAACTCCAGGTGCAGAGGGGTGGGAATAGGGGGAAGCAAACCCTGGGTCTGTCACCCCTTGCCAGCCAGGATAATGGCAAAGGGACCCCCTTGAATCTCTGGTTTTAATTCTTTATTGAATCTCTGGTTTTAATTCTTTATTGAATCTCTGGTTTTAATTCTTTATTGTATCTCTTTTTGTCATTCTCTACAGAATCTCTTTATTTTGATACGAATTGCATTTTCATGCAGAGCAGCCATTTTTCTGAAGCACCTTCAGTCCTGAAAAAACCAAAGAAAAAAACTTTTCTTTCACTACTCCAAACTTCTTCTTTTTTTTTTTTTTTTTTTTTTTTTTTTTTTTTTTTTTTTTTTTAGTAGAAAAGCTGCTTTGAAATGGTAAAATCCATTTTTTCCTTCTGATAAACCCAAACCTTTCTGCCCCAAATTCTGTTTGCAGTTTTCAACAGAGGCTGAAGGCACAAATAGAGAAATTTAACTAACCAAGAAACCCACCTGGGGAATATCTCACCTGTGGGCTCAGGTTCTGCCTCTCAGGTAATCTGGGCTTTAATTTTCCTCTCACGTGCAAAGACAGTTCCAGTGGAGATGGTGGAGGAGTTCTGATGTAAAAATGATGTCAGACTTGAAGAATCGAGTATTTTCTTGTTGAATTCATTAAAACCAGATCTCTTCTTGTTAAAAATCCTTGAGACGCAGGGTTTTTGCAATATTCAACCACTTCTCCTCCTCCAGATCATTGCAACCACTCAGCCCCTGGTGAGCCCTCCCAGCCTGAGCAAACAGCTCCACCAAGACCTCCAAAGATCAAAAGCAGAAGGGAAAGAATAATTCAAAATAATTTCATCCTCAGAAAAAATGCATGAGGAGCAGAGGCAGAGCAAACTCCACACTCTCCTGGTGCAGATGCCAGGGGGTGCTGGGATTTGGGGGCGTTCTGGGTGTCCCAGGTGGGAGAGAGAGAACTCCAAACCTCCCCTTGCAGGTGCGTGGGGGGCTCAGGGCTTTGCTCTCAGCTCACGTCCTGGATGAATTTTTAATGCAGGGCAGAATCTCAGAGAGCTCCGTCTCCCTTCATGCCCTCCTTGCACTCACATATGTTTACTGTTTCCCTGAGTTTCCTTCTCATTTGCAGCTGAAAGCAGGAATGGGTTCGGTGCTCCCATGGAACTCCTCGAATTCCCACCCAAATTATTCCAGAGCTGGGCTGCTGATGCAGAGGGGCTCTGCTGGCTGCAATTCCATAATTTTGAGTATCATTTTCATTCCCAACGAGTTCAGGATAAAGCTTTGCAGCTGCAGGGCTGAGGTCAGCACACAACATCCCCAGGTGGCTTCCTGAGGAGTTTCCATGTTTGGAAGCCGCTCTCATTCAGACATTCTCATTTTCCTGGTGAAATAAAACAAATTTTTAAAAATTTTCTTCTTCTTTTTTGAAGTTTTTTCCCAAATAATCCAGAATTGCCCACAGAATTGCAGTGTGGCTGCAGCTGCAGGATCCTGGAGGTGGTTTTGTTATTTCATTCATGATCACACCTGGAAACGCCAAAGGAACAGGAAAGAGCAGCTCAGTGAGGCAGGAAAGGTTGGATTTGGAGGTCACAGCTCTGGTTCTGCTCTCTGGGCAAGGGCTTGGATATTCCACCCAAAAACCAGCATGACTCACCCAAAAAACAGTGTATCCCACCCAAACCCAGTGCATCCCACCCAAAAACCAGTGTATCCTACCCAAAGCCAGTTCATCCCACCCAAAACCAGTGTATCCCACCCAAAAAACAGTGCATCCCACCCAAAATCAGTGTGTGCCACTCCAAACTAGTGTATTCCACAGAAAACCCAGTGCATTCCACCCAAAAATCTGTGTATCCCACCCAAAAATCTGTGTATTCCACCCCAAATCAGTGCATCCCACCCAAAAAACAGTGAGTCCCACTCCAAAAACCAGTGTATCCCACCCAAAAAACAGTGAGTCCCACTCCAAAAACCAGTGTATCCCACCCCAAATCAGTGTATCCCAACCCAATCCAGTGCTGGTCCCCTCCTTGTGCAGAAAACATTTTCTTCTTTCAGAGCTGGGAAATTCCACGTTGTTCATTGAGCTCCAGCAGCTCCTCCCAGCAGGTGTTGAACACAAATTCTCCCCAGAGCTGTGGATCAGGAAGGGAAAACTGGGCTGCCATTCCCAGGAGCTCCCATCAGCTGAGCCCAAACCTCCGGAGGGAGGAGAGCTTTCACCTGGAAGGGATTTCTGGTGTTCCACAGGAATTCCTGCCTGGGCAGCTCCTCCTTTTCCAGTCTAGAGCAACCCTACACTGAGGACTTCTGCTGGGAATGTGTCTGAGAGTGAAACTGCTCCACCCAAGGGCTCTGGTGCCAAATTCAGGACAATCCAGAGCCTGGAACAGGTTCCCTGCTCAAATCTGTGATTTTAATGGCTTGGGATCACACAGATCATGGAACCATGGAATGGTTTGCGTTGGGATGTGGCATTCACATGAGAGACATAATTCTCTCTCAGGGTTTTCTCCTGGAGAAGCACAGAGAGAAGAGAAAAATAATTCTTATCTCTACTCGCCGCTCCTGTTGTTTTGCACATGTGGAATGTGTTATGGAGATTGTTTATCTGAAGGGATTTGTCAATTGGATTCTGTTGAGGATTGTTTTGTTTCCTTGGCCAATCCCTCAAAGCTGTGTCCTGGAGACAGTCACGGGTTTTCTTTAGTATCTTTTAGCATTCTTTAATATTCTTTTGTAGTATAGAATCTCTTTAATACAGTTCAGCATTCTGGATCAATGGAGTCAGATGCCATTAATTCCCCAAGCTGGGAGTTGCCTGTTTTACTGTATTGGGAGGGGCCTCAGAGCCCATCCAGTGCCACCCCAGGGACACCTCCACTGTCCCAGGTGCTCCAGCCTGGCCTTGGGCACTGCCAGGGCTCCAGGGGCAGCCCCAGCTGCTCTGGTAATTCCAGCCCAGCCTCTCCCCACCCTCTCAGGCAGGAATTCCTTCTTGTCCTTGGACTGCCAAGTTCATGGAACCTCACCCTGCTCTGGTGTCCTTCACCACCGTCCCTGCAAATTCAAGTCCCAGAATTCTTCCAAGATTATTTCAGCACCATCTTCTTCCTTTTCTCTCCAGGGAACTTGAAACTTCATTCAGCCCTGGCTGAGATATTGATAAATGTTTGGATTCATTTCCTATTTCAGCTGGGCATATTTTCATTTTTTTTTTCCCAGTTAATTGCGTGGCAACTTAATTTATCCTTTGTCAATTTGTTTTCCCTCAATAAATGATCTGCCAACAATACGTTGGTTTTAATTAGCCTGCAGCAAGTGTCTCCATGACTGTAAATCAAATGCTTGTTTGAGCCATGAATTGTAAAGAAGAAATCATTGGAATTCATATTGTGCTTTCCTGGGGGTTTTTTGGTGGTTTTTATTCTGAAGGGATTATGACAAAACTGTGTTTGCAGCCAAGAACTGACAGCACACTCAGATAATCAGCAAGAAAGAGAAATGTATAAAAAATTTAAGTAGTTTTTTGGGTTTGGGGGTGTTTTTGGTAGATGAAAAGTGCCAGGCGCATAAAGCAAAAAGAGAACTGTAAAAATTCATTTCTTGATAATTTGAGAAAACCACAAACCCTTCTCTCTCTACTCCCCCTCTCATTCTTTTATATATATAATTTTTAATTTATTAATGATTGAGTTATTTGTTTTCACATTTAAAGCAGCCATTCTGGATATATTCATACGAGGAGGTGCAGATACCCAAACCCTTCCGAATGAAGAGCGCTCAGCTAAGTGGAGAGCAAGGAAATATTCAGTAATGAAGGACTGAGGGATGGGCATCACCTGCTCACTGCCCCAGACTGTTTTCCACCCAAACTTCTGCCTCTCTCCTTGGATTTTGCTTCAAGGCTTTATCGCCCCTATGAATATGGTGATATTTCCTTAAATTTCCTCATTATGGCAAATCCTCTATTGGCCCCTCTCACCCCATGGTTTAGCAGAACTCCCTCCCCTCCATTTCTTGTGCTCTGCTTTAATTCAGGCTGCAGGAGCTTCAGATCCTACACAAAATCTCTGCAGGGTCTTTGTGTTTGATTCCCTCCGTGTTTAATTACAGCAATTAATTCATCAGGCTTGAGATGTCACCTCCACAAACCCCTCGCTGGCCATTTCCCTCAAAGCTCTTTGGGGTCTTTTGTGCATTTTCCCTGACAATCCCCTCAGAGCATCCATGGCCCCGTGTCTGAGGCTGGAAATGGGGCTGTGTGTTCTGTGCCCACCTGTCAGAGCTGGGGCAGTTCTCTGCTGTTCTCGGGGCAGTTTTCTTCATCTCTCCCACAGCCAACCCTCCCTCCAGGAGATCTCTGCTGTCCATGGCCACTGAGTGTCCCTGCAGGGCTGATCCAATTCCAGCATCCCATGGGGAGATGCTGTGCCCAGGGCAGGAGCCAAGCATTCCTGCCTGGATGCAATCTGAGCCTGGCACAGCACAGCAGCCTTTGCCCCCTGCATTGCCAGAGGAGCAGCTTTCTGCTGCCCTGCATGGCCAGAGGGAGCCCAGGCCCATCTGCAGCAGCCCTGGAGCTGCAGAGGAAAACTCCCCCCTTGTGCAGGATCCCTGCTGCAGCAGAGCCACAGCTGGCACTGCAGGAGGGCTGAGCCCCCATGGGATGGGGCTGTGCCACCAGCCTGAGCCACAGCGTGCTCTCACTCTGGCAGGGTTTGTATTTGTATTTCTAATTTTCCTAATAAAGAACCCTTATTCTTACTCCCATATCTTTGCCCGAGAGCCCCTTAAATTTCAAAATAATAATAATTCAGAGGGAGAGGGTTTACATTATCCATTTCAAGGGAGGCTCCTGCCTTCCTCAGCAGACACCTGGCTGTTCACACCAAGACACCCAGCTGGGATCAGAAACCAGAGCTCTACAGAAAAGCATGGTCTTCAATAATGAGCAGGAAATGTTTTCACCTCAATGTTCTGGAGGGGGAGAACTTCTCCTGGAGCAGTGTCCTCATGGGGACAGCTCTGCTGGGACAGCTTTGGGAAACTCTGAACACAGTGGGGCCTTGTCCTGGTCATCATCATCTTCAATCTTGTCAGCCTTGGCCAGGTGTCACCTGCTCCACCAGGGTTATTTAGGGGAGGCTTTGCTTCATGCGTTTTCCTAAGGAAATCCAAAGGAATTGTGGGGTTTGGATCACCTCTATTGCTTTCCTGGGCTGCAGCAGTTCTTTGTCACCCCCTGTCACCCTCTGTCACCCTCTGCTTTCTGCAGTGCCACGGTGGTGCTGCAGAGTGGGATCTGCTGTGGTCACCCATGGTTTGATTTGGGATTTGGTGTCACTGACTGGACAGAGGTTCCTCATCCCAAAGGGCAGAAAGATGAGGGAAGCAAGAGATGAAAAACAGGAGAAGAAACAGTGAAACTTTCTCTTCTTAGAGAGAAGCTGAGCAAGTTAATTGGGATTGGGGAAGTTTCAGAGTCGCCCTTTGCAGCTGCCTCAGGCAGCTCTGAGACTGGCCAAAAGAAGCAAAAAGATGGAAAAGAGCAGGAATATTTTCATGGAAAAAAACAGCTTTTCCCTGTCAGCCTCTGCTCTGGTGAGCCTCACAGGAATCAGTGGGTGCTGGTGGTGTCACCAGTGACAAACTCAGCCAGGTCCTTGGGATTTTGGAAAGATATTTCTTCAAGGAATTAATGGAAACACTAATTCCTTGAATAATTAAAGGCAAGAGCAACTCAAGGTAAGCAAAGGACAGATTTCTAACAGTAGTACAGAAGTTCCCCCTTCCAGTCCAAGGTGAGGGGTAGTTTGGAAATTGCTCTCCTTTCTTCTGCAAGTATAATTTTTAAAAAGAACTAAATTGGATTAAAGTTTAATTTTAAGAATGTCCTCTGTTTTCAAATTCTTGATTGAATTACCCTTTAAAAATTAAATTGTAATCCTTTAGGAGTTATTGATTACAAAGGAGGGAAATGCCAATAGGACCATTCGGGCCTGAAATGTTGCCCATCAAATTGACATAATGCTTCAATTTGCCTAAATAACTCCTGGGAGCTGACTGATCCCCGAGACTCTCCCAGCACCCAGCAGCCACTTGGGCAGGCAGGGGGACGTGAGGGGCCTCATGCCCAGTCCTGCACAGGGACAGGGACACAGGACAATTCCTGGCCACCCCTGGCTTTGGAAACGCCCTGGCAGCAGTGCAGAAGTGTTTATTTATGGCACTGCATGAGCCTTGGGGTCAGCAGCAGCCCAGGAATCCTTTGGGATGCTCTCTGGGTGTGGAACATCCTTTATTCAGGGTTTCCTGCAGCTGCAGAGGGCACAGGAATTGAGGAAGTGCCTTGGTGCAGCCTGGAGCTGTGGAGAACGTCCAGCCCAGCACCACCAGGAGCTCCTGGTGCTCCTTGGCTTCCCTCCCATCCCGTTCTGGGATCTGCCTGCCTCTAAACCAACCTCCAAACTCCCCTTGCCCTGACTCCAAACCAGCCCCCAAACACCCCTCTGCTTTCAAACCAGCCTCCAAATTCCCCTCTGCCTTCAAACGCCCTTCTGCCTCCAAACCAGCCCCCAAACACCCTTCTGCCTCCAAACCAACCTCCAAACTCCCCTTTGCCTGCCTCCAAACCAGCCTCCAAACTCCTCTGTGTGCCTCCAAACCAGCCTCCAAACTCCTCTGTGTGCCTCCAAACCAGCCTCCAAACACCCCTCTGCCTCCAAAGCAGCTCCCAAACTACTCCATGTCTCCAAACCAACCCCCAAACACCTCTGTCTGCCTCCAAACCAACCCCCAAACACCTCTCTGCCTCCAAACCAACCCCCAAACTCCCCTCTGCCTCTCTCCCCGGTTGAATTACACTTCCAGCAGCACTGAAGGCAGCACAAAAGAAAAAATAAACCTTCCATTATGTTTTGCAGAAGTCTCGCCTCGGTTTTTTTTGAGTTAAAACAGCACCAGGACGAAAAAGCCGGAGTGAATAGAGCTCCCAAGATATAAACACGGGCTGGATAATTCCCATTCCCCCCCGGGAACAAAAGGTTGCAGCTCCTGAATAGAGGCACTGTTGAGAAAGCACTTGAAAAGGAGGATGAATCAATTAATGCCTTTGATAGTTTGAATGTCCCACTATCTAAAAACAAGCCCGGCTTTAATGGGGAGATAATTCAGTTTACTGAATCCAATTACACGTAATTGGCTTTTTCCTTTCCTTCTCCCCCTTTTTTAACTGCTGCTGGAACCACGGCTCTGCTGCACTCCTGGCTCCGCCAGATGTGGCTGTTCTTGGTGCTGGATCCCATCACACTGAGGGCAGCTCCAGCCTGGACAGCCACAACATCACCCTGGGGGAATTTGTAGCCCTGGAGGAAAACATGTTCATGAAACCCAGCCAAAAACCACTCAGCAGAGTTCCCAGGATGCACAATCTCAGCTACACATTTTTTTTTACTCTGGGTAAAACCCTCAGTGCTCTGCTGGTGCTCAGGACGCGGGCCCTCAACCAGCCCAGCCAGGGACGAGCTGGGCCACACAAAGCCGCTGGCCTGGGGGGGTCTCACGAGCTGGGGGGGACATTATTGGTGACATTTCATGCTTGCCCAGCACCTCTGCACAGCAGGGTTGTGTTTTTCTTCCCAGGATCCCAAATCCAGAGCTCCAACCCGGCCTGAGGCAGCATCAGCAGCGGGACAGCTCCAGCTCGGGAGCGCTTCGGGAATGTTCCCTTCCCTGCTGCTGGCTGGTGCTAGGAGTGCGAGGATATTCCAGCTTTTCCCCCAAAATTTACCGAACATTTCAGCCTATCTGGGTGCCTCGAAGTGCCATCTTCACATCAAAAACCAGCAGACAGGGAATGTGAATCCCTGAAAGCCGGGGGACACTGGTGCCACCTGGCCAGGGAGGGCTGCAGCTCCTCCAGAATCATTTCCAAGATTCACTGCTGCCACTTTATTCCAAACCAGACCTCCACAACTTGTTGTTTTTCTTTTTTCTTTTTTCCCTTTTTTTTTTCTTTTTTCTTTTTTAATTGAAACGAGGAGCAAATACACAAACCCATTTTCTGAGTAAGAGCACCACGCTAATGAAGAACACATGCCTGTCCCTCCCGGCTGGGGAGCTCCCCCCTCCTCACTCAGGGAGAGCCGGGAGAGGGGATGGAGGGACGGGAGGGAGGAATGGGAGTGAGGGGAGGGAGGGATGGGAGGGAGGGACGGGAGGGAGGGACGGGAGGGGAGTGGGGAGAGGGTCCGGGAGGGACGGATGGGAATGAGGGGAGGGAGGGAGTGAGGGATGGGAGTGAGGGGAGGCCCCGGGAGGGAGGGATGGGAGTGAGGGAAGGGAATGAGGAGAGGGAGAGAGGGGAGGCCCCGGGAGGGAGGGATGGCGCTGTCACAGCCTGGCACTTTGTGGCACGGCCACATGGAGCTGTTGGGGATGCCCAGGGAAGGGAGGTGCTCCGGCCGCTGCTCCCCATCAGCATCATGGCAGCGCCCAGGTCATCACTAAATCCTGAATTTCCTCCCAGACAAACCCGGTCCCGGGCCAGGGAAGCGCAGGCTGGAGGCTGGGGCAGGTGCTGCATCGCAAATTAAGCTAATTAAAGCCCTCCCTCCTCTCGGCCCTTTGCTGCTTTTCTCCTCCCTGTCCTGCGCATTCGCAGCGCGGTCACCCTGGGCTCGCTGCCCCCCGAGGCTGCAGCAGGAGATCTGAGGTAATGAGGCACTAATGGAGCTCAGGAACTGCTGATCCCCGCAGTCAGTCTGTGCTCGGCTGAACCCTGAACTCCTCAGCGATCCGGGTTGCTGTGACAGCCATGGACAGGCCCAGCCCTCCCGGGAGGCACAGACGCTGCTCCCAGCACACCAGAACAGGCCCATCCTTTGCCAGGCCTCCTCCACCCTCCTGTGGGATGCAGAAGGAAAGGGAGCAGGGGCTCCTCTTCCTCATCCCCGATCCCTTGGCCTGGATTTTCACAGTGCTCTGCGCCCCTGCCACGGGGCAGGAGCTCCCCATCTGCTGCAGGATGGGGATGGTGGGGCCTCCCTGCAGCTTCCACTTCTCCATATGGGAAAGGGGATCCCTCCTGGCACTGCCAGGACAGGACAGTTCTCAGACAGAGGAGGAAGGGCCTCTGCTTCCAACCAGCTCCTCATGTTCTGGGAGGTTCTCACTCTGACAGGGCTTGGCTGGCAGTGCCTGGACACAATTGCCACCTTCTGTGGAGCCTGATGTGACACAACCCTGCCCAGAGATGTGACACAGCCCTCCCAGCCTGATGTGACACAACCCTGCCCAGAGGTGTGACACAGCCCTCCCAGCCTGGTGTGACACAGCCCTGCCCAGTGATGTGACACAGCCCTGCCAGCCTGCTGTGACACCAGGATTCCCTAGCTCAGCGTGATTCCTGACCACCAGGAAGGCAGTGAGTCCTCTGGGAGCTGTAGGAACTCCCCAGGGCTGGGTCCTTTGCAGGAGCAGAGCCCTTGTCCTGCTCTTTCCCACCTTTATCCAGGTGTCCGTCCATGGCCTGGTTTTCATCCCACCGGGTTTCCCTGTGAGTGTTTCCAGGAGGCCTTGGCAGGGCCCTTGCACAGCAGAGCAGGTGGATGATGCCTCCTCCCCCCAGGGCTGTTCCTCTCTGAACTGAGGCTGCACTGCCTTCACACAGTCACTGAGATTATCCCAAGCACTTCCCAGGTCTCTCTCTGCCCTGGCCTTTCTCCATCTCCATTCAGCCTGGAGAATTCTCCATTTTTCACCCATGGACTGACATGTTTCTTCCTCTCCAGTTTTTCTTCCAGCCGTGCTCCTCACAGGTGCCTCATATGCAGGAATGTCCTTTTAAAGGTCCCACAGTCCTCTTCACCCTTCAGGTGGGGATTATTCAGCCCCAGGGTGTCAATGCAGAGAGAATTTGGCACAGGCAGCTTTGATCCTGCTGGGTTTTCATGTAATGTCAGTTCTAACCGTGGTACAGCCCAGGGCACGGGAATGTGGCTGAACCCTGAGCCCACAGCCTGGATGTGGCTGTGCAGCAGCTCTTGGGGACAGCCCAGTGCTGAGCTGAGCCCCTGAGCTCAGGAATCAGCTCAGGCTGAACGTCCCTGTGCTGGTGCAGGAGCCCCCAGGGCTGGGAGCAGGAGCAGCACGGCCCCAGCAGCCATCACTCATCCAAAACCTCCTCCTGCATCCCCAGCATCGCTCCCACAGCCCGGCTCTCGCTGCCAGGGAGATGAATCACCACGCGTCACCTCAGCCATGAGAACAATTAGAGGAGACTGAAACAGGCAGCATTTTAATTGATTGGCTTTTCACTCGTGTCTGACAGCTTCCCTGAGGAGGGTGGAGAGTGCTGGGAGCTCTGCAGAGCCCGGGGTGCAGCAGAGCTCTGAGTGGTGGCAGCAGAGCCCTGGGTCACAGCAGCAGAGCCCTGTATGGTGACAGAACAGCCCCTGGGTGGTGGAAGAAGGTACCCTGCATGGTGACAGAGCCCTGGGTGGCAGCAGAGCCCCTGGATGATGGCACAGCCCTGTGTGGCAGCAGAGCCCTGGGTGGCAGTAGGGCCCCTGGATGATGGCACAGCCCTGTGTGGCAGCAGAGCCCTGGGTGGCAGCAGAGCCCCTGGACGATGGCACAGCCCTGGGTGGCAGCAGAGCCCTGGGTGGCAGTAGGGCCCCTGGATGATGGCACAGCCCTGTGTGGCAGCAGAGCCCTGGGTGGCAGCAGAGCCCCTGGACGATGGCACAGCCCTGGGTGGCAGCAGGTCCCCTGGCTGGCAGCACAGCCTCTGGGTGGTGGAAGAAGGTCCCCTTGCATCGTAACAGAGCCCTGGGCAGTGGCAGAGCGCTTGGTGGTGGCAGGAGAGCCCCTAGATGGTGACAGAGCCCTGGGTGGCAGCAGGGCCCCCACTCCCAGGGCACAGCAGCCCCTGGACAGGTGTGACTGTGGGGAGCTGTGACCACTCAGACCCTGCCTGGGGATGAGTCCTGCACAGCTCCCTCCTCTTGTCCTCACTCCTGGGACACCTGTGTCACCTCATGCCCTGCTCCCAGGGCTGTTTGGGGTCCCCATGTCCCTCCTCTTCCTCCTGGGACACCTGTGTCACCTCATGCTGGGCACACAGGGACATTTGGGGTCCCTGGTATCAATCCAACTCACTGGACAGGTTCACCCTGGGCGGGATATTTGAGCTGAGCCCTGAGCCACCCTCTGTGGGCAGAGGGACCACGGGCACTGCCATGTCAGGGCTGCAGGCTGGAGTCAGAGGTGACCTCAAGGGAAAGGTGGATGGAGCCTTTCTTCCCACTCCTTATGTCAGCAAGAACTCCTGGGAATGGAAAACACCTCAGATGCTCAGGACTGAGGAGACATGAGAGAACATGTGTATTTCATAGAGGCAAAGAGTAAAATATCATAGTTTTACGTAGGAAACATTTAAAGAAGTAATAAAAAGTTTCCAACCACTAAAAAACTAGACATTCCTCTGTGAAAAACACATTAAAGACAAAAAAAAAAAAAACCTCCCAAAACTTCCTCTTTTTCCTTCCAACCTAAAAACAAATAACAAAACCAACCCACCCCCTGTCTCAGCTGGGCAAACCAAACAAACTCTGCTGTGGGGCCAAACCCCTCTCCAAAAAAACCACCAAACCCATCCCAACTACACCAGTGACTCCTCTTCTGTTTCTGTGCCTGTTCCAAACTCTCCCCATGCCTGGCACCTGCCCTTGGGTATTTTGTGGCTGACATGCTGCCTGTGAATGCCCCAAACCCCTCTGTTCTCCCAGGACAGCTCAGCCTGGTGTGCCAGGAGCTGACCCAAGTGCTGAGCTGAGCTTTGGGTGCCCTTAGGATGTGGAACTCACATTCTCTGAACACAGAGAGACAAAATTCTCTCTCCCAGGATTTTTCCTGGGGAAGACAGTGAGAAGCTCAAAGAAGAGAAAACAATTCTTATCTCTGCTGCTCCTGTTGTTTGGCACATGTGGAATGTGTTATGGAGATTGTTTACCTGAAGTGATTTGTTAATTAGACTCTACTAATAGTTGTTTAGATTAATTGGCCAATTAAGTCAAACCTATGTTGTGACTGTCTCAGACAGTCACAGGTTTTTCTATAGTATCTCCTTAGTATAGTATACTATTAGTGTAATATAAAATAGCTTACTAAAGCATTGTTCAACCTTCTGAAATCAGTCAGAACCATGATGTCAAAATTATTATATATTCCTCCATATGGAATAATCATAATTATTCTCTCATTATGATAAAAATTATGCCATCATGATAACAATTATGATATCATGGTAAGGATTCCCTAACATGGAAGATTCATGATAACTGATTACGACATCATGGCAATGATTATGATATCATTATAGCCATTATATCATGATAATGATTCCCTCACATGGAATAATCATGACAATGATTATGACATCATAACAATGATTATTACACCATGGTAACAATGATGATATCATGGTAATGATTCCCTCACATGGAATAATCTTGATAATGATTATGAGATCATGACAGTAATTATGACATCATGGCAATGATTATGACATCATTATAACAATTATGATATAATGGTAATGATTCCCTCACATGGAATACTCCTGATAATGATTATGACATCATGGTAACATTTATGAGATCATGACAATGATTATGACACCATGGCATTGACTCCTCCATTTGGAATAATCATGATTATGATCTCATTATGATAACAATTATGCAATCATGATAATGATTATGATACCATAACAATGATTCCCTCCCATGGAATATTCATGATAATGATTGTGACATCATGGCAATGATTATGATATCATTATAGCGATTATGATATAATGACAATGATTCTCTCACATGCCATATTCATTATAATGAATAGGAGATCATAACAATTATTTTGACACCATGATAACAATTATGACATTATGACAAGGATTCCCTCACATGGAATAATCATGACAATGGTTATGACATCATGGCAATGATTCCTCCATATGGAATAAACATGATTATGATCTCATTATAATGATTATGACATCAAGGTAAGGATTATGAGATCATGGCAATGATTATGACATCATTACAATGATTATGACATAACAGTAATGATTATGATATCATGGCAATGATTCCTCCCTATGGACTAATCATTATTGTGATATCATTATAATGATTATGAAATCATGATAATGATGATGATATCATAGTAATGATTTCCTCATATGGAAGAATCTTGATAATGATTATGACATCATGATAACGATTATGACATCATGACGATGATTATAACATCATGACAATGATTCCTCCATATGGAATAATCACAATTATTATCTCATTATAATAATTATGACATCATGATAATGATTATGAGATCATGATAACAATTATGATATCATGGTTATGATTCCCTCACATGGAATATTCATGATAATGATTATGACATCATGGCAATGATTCCTCCCTATGTAATAATCACAATTATGATCTAATTAAAATAATTATGACATCATGGTAATGATTATGAGATTATGACAATGGTTATGACATCATGACAATTATTCCTTCACATGGAAAAATCTTGATAATGATTATGACATCATTGAAATTATTATGACATCATGGCAATGCTTCATACATATGGAATAATCACGATTATTATCTCATTATAATAATTATGACGTCGTGGTAATGATTATGAGATCATGATAATGATTATTATATCACGACAATCATTCCCTCACATGGAATATTCATCATAATGATTATGACATCATGGCAACGATTCCTCCCTATGAAATCATCATGATTATGATCTCATAACAATGATTATGACAGCATTATAATGATTAAGAGATCATGACAGTGATTATGAGATCATAGCAACTATTATGACGTCACGGGAATGATTCCTCCATATGAACTATTCATTATTGTGATATCTTGATAATAATCATGACATCATGATAACAGTTATGATATAATGATAATGATTCCCTCATATGGAACAAACTTGATAATCATTATGACATCATGGTAGCAATTATGCGATCATGACAGTAATTATGACATTATGGCAATGATTCCTCCATATGGAATTATCATGATTATGATCTCATTATGATAATAATTATGACATTATGGTAATGATTATGACATCATGAGAATGGTTATGACATCATGACAATGATTCCTACATATGGAATAATCACAATTATAATCTCATTATAATAAATATGACATCATAGTAATGATTATGAGATCATGATAATGATTATTATATCATGACAATCATTCCCTCAAATGGATTATTCATTATAATGATTATGACGTCATGGTAATGATTATGAGATCATGACAGTGACTGTGAGATCATGGCAATGATTCCTCCATATGGAATAAGCACAATTATAATCTCATTATAATAAATATGACATCATAGTAATGATTATGAGATCATGATAATGATTATTATGTCATGACAATCATTCCCTCAAATGGATTATTCATTATAATTATTATGACGTCATGGTAATGATTATGAGATCATGACAGTGACTATGAGATCATGGCAATGATTATGACATCATGGCAATGATTCCTCCATATGGAATAAGCACAATTATAATCTCATTATAATAAATATGACATCATAGTAATGATTATGAGATCATGATAATGATTATTATATCATGACAATCATTCTCTCAAATGGATTATTCATTATAATAATTATGACATCATGGTAATGATTATGAGATCATGACAATGATTCCTACATATGGAATAATCAGTATTATTATCTCATGATAATAATGATGACACTGTGGTAATGATTATTATATCATGACAATCATTCCCTCACATGAAATATTCATTATAATGTTATGACATCATGACAATGATTATGACACCATAATCATAACAATTATGATATCATGACAATGATTCCCTCACATGGAATAATAATGATTATGATGTTATGATAATGATTATGACATCATGGGAAGGATTATGAGATCATGGCAATTATTATGACACCATGATAACAATTATGATATCATGATGATGATTATCTCGCATGGAATAATCATGGTAATGATTATGAGATCATTATAATTATTATATCATGACAATCATTCCCTCACATTGAATTATAATGATTATGACTTCATGGCAATGATTCCTCCCTGTATAATAATCATGATTATGATCTCATGACAATGATTATGACATAATGATAACGATTATGAGATCATGACAGTGACTATGAGATCATTGCAATGATTATGATGTCATGGGAATTATTCCTCCATATGGACTGTTCATTATTGTGATATCCTGATAATGATCATGACATCATGATAACAATTATGATATAATGGTAATAATTCCCTCACATGGAATATTCATTACAATGATTATGACATCATGGTAGCAATTATGAGATCATGGCAATGATTCCTCCATATGGAATAATCACAATTATGATCTCATTATAATAATTAGGACATCATGGTATTGATTATGAGATCATGATAATTATAATAATATCATGACAATCATTCCCTCACATGGAATATTCATTATAATGTTATGACATCATGACAATGATTATGACACCATGATAACAATTATGATATCATGACAATGATTCCCTCACATGAAATAATCGTGACAATGATTATGACATCATGGCAATGATTCCTCTAACGGAATAATAATGATTATGATGTTATGATAATGATTATGACATCATGGTAAGGATTATGACATCATGACAATGATTATGACATCATGGCAATTATTATGACACCATGATAACAATTATGATATCATGACAATGATTCCCTCACATGGAATAATCGTGACAATGATTATGACATCATGGCAATGATTCCTCTAATGGAATAATAATGATTATGATGTTATGATAATGATTATGACATCATGGTAAGGATTAGGACATCATGGCAATGATTATGACATCATGGCAATTATTATGACACCATGATAACAATTATGATATCATGACAATGATTCCCTCACATGGAATAATCGTGACAATGATTATGACATCATGGCAATGATTCCTCTAATGGAATAATAATGATTATGATGTTATGATAATGATTATGACATCATGGTAAGGATTAGGACATCATGGCAATGATTATGACATCATGGCAATTATTATGACACCATGATAACAATTATGATATCATGACAATGATTCTCTCACATGGAATAATCATGGTAATGATTATGGCATCATAGTGAGGATTATGAGATCATGACAATGATTATGACATCATGACAATGATTATGAGATCATGAGGATAATTATGTCACCATGATAACGATTTTCCCCCAAAATGATTCTGATCCTGACCAGCACTGTGGGAACAATTCTGCTTTTCTGCTTGTACAACCTGGACCCAACCCTGCCAAGTGTGGGGTTACTGGCCGTGGGCAGGCAGTGGGAGCTGGCTCTGGCTCAGGCTGTGCCTGCCTGCCACTGTGGAGAGAGGCACACAAGGATCCTGCTCTGATTCACGAGGAGCTGGCAGAGCCTGGAGCTCGGGTGGGTGTGAGGGAGGGTTTATGGCTCTGAAAAGTCACCTTCTCTCAGTGCTTGTCCCAAACTTGTCCCCACACTTCCTATTTTTAGAGCCCTGCTCTCCAATGATTTTGCCCATGGACAGCCTTGTGGGGATTCAATTAAACTCCAGAATAAAATAAACACTCTCCCTCAGCCAAGGCTGGAATACTAAGCAGAGCCATTATTTGAACAAAACAGGGCTGTGAGTTTGGTGTTTAAATGTCCTTTATTTCTATCAGCTGGGGTCAGAGACCAGTGGAGACAGGAAAACCCCTTCATTAACTCAGCCCATCGACTCCCAAAGCCTTTCCCTTGCTGCTCTGAGTGATCCAAACACCTCCTTTGCAGATTTTTGGGACTGAAATCACTGAGGAGCTTCTTTTCTTTTTGGGGATGATGAACCAGTGTGTCTGGACAAAGCAGCAGCACCCGGAGCTGCCTGCAGTGCCAGGGGTCTCTGCAGCTCATTTAAACCAGCTCAGGTTTTCCTTTATTCCTTAATTAAACACTTGATTTGGGCAGTCTGACCCATGGCCAAATCCCTCAGGTGTTTCTATCCAGATTTGTGGTTTTCCCTGGAAAGGGGAAATGGTGATCCCAGGAAGCTGGGTGAGCTCTGGCAGTGCAGTGCAGTTCCAGAAGTGGAGGAATCCCAAAATTCCCACCCCAGCTGAGAGATTCTCTGTTTGAAGCACCAGATTAGTCTGGGAAAGGAGAATTTCCCTGAGGTGTTGGGCAGGATTTGGTGCAGAGCAGCCACAGCTTGTGTCTTATCAAACTCTTATCAGCAATTCTGCTCTGGCACCAGTCCTGGATGGTTCTGGCTCTCAAAGACTGGGTTTGGAGCTGGGCAGTGCCTTCTGGCACAGCCCAAGAGTTTCAGCCCAGTCTAACCCAGATTTCAGAGTTTCAGCCCAGTCTAACCCAGATTTCAGTTTTAGTCCTGTCTAACCCAGATTTCAGAGTTTCAGCCCAGTCTAACCCAGATTTCAGTTTTAGTCCTGTCTAACCCAGATTTCAGAGTTTCAGCCCAGTCTAACCCAGATTTCAGAGTTTTAGTCCAGTCTAACCCAGATTTCAGTTTTAGTCCTGTCTAACCCAGATTTCAGAGTTTCAGCCCAGTCTAACCCAGATTTCAGAGTTTCAGCCCAGTCTAACCCAGATTTCAGCCCCCAAGAGGTGCAGGGTCAGCTCAGGGAGACCCCGGCTCCATCTGGGTCTGGCCTGGGGCACTGAATGAGCTCCAGAGTGGTGGAGAGCAGTGAGGGGAGGGATGCACAGAGGAGGGCTGGGGGCAGGACCAGAGCTCTGCAGAGCTGGAGAGAGGAATAATGGGCCTGCGTAGCTTTGGGAGGAGAAAAGGAAGGGATAAGAGCAGTAATGCCCCAAAGGTGGGTGCAGGAATGGGAATGTGCCTCCTGCTCCTCTGCTGCGGACAAAAAATCCCAGGCAAAGCCTGCAGCAAAGAAAATCCAAGTGAAACCCATCAAACCCCTGTGGAAAAGGCACTAAAAGGGTTTGGAAAGGAGGAGCAGGTGTTACTAGGTGCTGAGAAAAGGAAGAGATGAAGCACATCTGGTATCTTTATCTTGTGGCTTAGCATCCTAAGCTGCTGCTGAGACATTTGAGATCCATTTTAATATTTCTGCTTTTCAAAGTGTCACATCCAAGAGTCTTATATTAACCTTTGCAAAGCATGTAACATTATACCCAACATGTTAATAAGGAAATGCACTTTTGAGTGACTTTTGCCGCTGTCACATACAAAACCAGCACAGGAAATTAGATAGGACCCAATATTGTCTTCATTTTAAGTCTCTCTTTAATATAATAAATATATCACCAAGGTATTTTTCCAAATTCAAATTGGTAACACTTTACCCATTTGCCAGTGAACAGAAACTTAGGGCACTATTTTGTCAACATTGTATTATTTTATAGTGTGCCATGAGTGTTGCAGTGGTGCATATTATATGTGGACTTAGAGCTGTTGCAAAATCATGACAGAAACAATTTTGTGCTCCAGGGATACTTGAGGGCTCTGGCTGCTCCTGGCCAGGAGGATTCCCTGGAGAGCTCCATCCCCTCTCCTTTCCACTGCACATGGAAAAACTCTGTCTTGGTTTGAACAGCCAGGTGTCTGCTGAGGAAGGCAGGAGCCTCCCTTGAAATGGAGAATGTAAAAAACCCCCTCCCTCTGAATTATTATAATTTTGAAATTAAGGGGCTCTCAGGAAAAGATATGGGAATAGGAATAACAGCTCTTTATATTAGGAAAGAAAATAAAAAAATGAAATTAAAAAATGCAGTAATACGAAACAAAGCCCTGCCAGAGTGAGAGCAGGCCCTGGCACGCTGTGGCTCAGGCTGGTGGCACAGCCCCATGCCATGGGGGCTCAGCCCTCCTGCAGTGCCAGCTGTGGCTCTGCTGCAGCAGGGATCCTGCACAAGGGGGGAGTTTTCCTCTGCAGCTCCAGGGCTGCTGCAGATGGGCCTGGGCTCCCTCTGGCCATGCAGGGCAGCAGAAAGCTGCTCCTCTGGCAGTGCAGGGGGCAAAGGCTGCTGTGCTGTGCCAGGCTCAGATTGCATCCAGGCAGGAATGCTTGGCTCCTGCCCTGGGCGCAGCATCTGCCCATGGGATGCTGGAATTGGATCAGCCCTGCAGGGACACTCAGTGGCCATGGACAGCAGAGATCTCCTGGAGGGAGGATTGGCTGTGGGAGAGATGAAGAAACTGCCCCAAGAACAGCAGAGAACTGCCCCAGCTCTGACAGAGGGTGACGGAACACACAGCCCAGCTGAACCTCAGACAACCCAAGCACAGCTGGCTGCCCACATGCCTGGCACTTTTCCTGTGGATCTGCACACATGGATGCCTCTGAAGCAGGGATCTGTCCCTGGATATCTCCCTGTCAGCTTTGCCCTCGTTAATTAATGCTCATTGTAACAGCACAACTGTCTTAGGGCAGATTTTCCAGGAGCCAATTCCCAGTGTGCAGCCACGGGACAGCCTCAGAAGCTCTCTTTTGTTGGGATGCTGCTTTTTATTTCTCTCTCTCCATCTAAAAGGAACTGAAATCCAAATTTTTTAATCCAGGTTTGCCACCACTCCACAAAACCTTGGGAGCATTCATTCCTTGTTCCAGATGATCCTAATCTCTTTCTCCTTGCTGCTGAGGGAAAAGCAGCTCAGGAGGGTTTGGAGTTGGAGGGGGAGAGTCAGGACTTGAAGGAGGTGTCCCCGAAATGCCATGGGACCTGTGGAATCCGGTCTCTCCTCAGAGGAATCTGTCTTGTTTATCATCACGCTGTTCAATAAAAATCAGGAGTTCCCAGCAGGAATTCTAGGGAAAGATGCACTAGAGGGATTTCTGGAATCCAGAGCCAGTCTGTCCAAACGGAACTCAGAGCCTGGAGTGTCTGATAAATTGTTATTTCACTTTGTTATTTCTGAGCCCCACAGAATCACAGGATCTCAGCTTGGGCTGGGATTTTAAAGCTCCTCCAGTTCCAACCTCGCCATGGGGACAAGAGATGCCTTCCCCAGAGTCTCAGCAGTGCCAGGAGTTTGTCCATCCAATGCTGGGCCTCAGGCACTGAACTCCAGCTTAATTTGGGATTTTGGTGTGGCTGTGGAGAAAATCTGAAGCGGGAGAACAGATAAATGGAATATTCAGGAATTGTTTTGAGGACCAGTCCTGGAGCTGGTCTGAGCATGGGGTGTGGGGTTCAATTCCCTGCCTGTGCCCTCCTCACCCACAGGGGCTGGGCTGGAGGGGTTTGGATCCCATAGGGGCTGGGTTAGGCTGGGGGAATATTCCAGATTGCAGTGCAAGATGTGTTCGATTACCATCTGTATGGCAGATTACCTTTGTCAAGTGGGCAGTTTGCCTTATCTCTCTCTGAGTGACCACATTCACACCTCCCTCCAGGGAGACACCTGCTGATAACAGCTATTGAATGTCCCTGCATGGCTGATAAGAACTACAGCATCCCATTGGGAGATGGGAGCCCAGGGGGAGGAGCCAAGCATTCCTACCCGGATAGAATCTGGAGATTCTGGAACACCAGCACGGCTTCTGCACTGGATTGCCCAGAGGAACAGCAGCTGCCTCTGCCCCTGGATCTTCAGAGGCAGAGACTGCACCTTTCTCCAGGATCCCTGCTCCAGCAGAACCAGCCCTGACACTGCAGGAGGGCTGAGCCACAATTCCAATGGCACTGCTGCCAACAGCCTGACCCACAGGGTGTCAGGTTGGGTTCTGGCTCTGCCAGTGTTGGTTTAGTTCACTGCATTGTTTATTTTATCCTTTTCTTCCCTAATAAAGAACTGTTATTTCCTGCTTCCATATTTTTGCCTGAGAGTCCCTTAATTTAAAATTTATAGCAATTCGGAGGGGTGGGGAGGGTTTGCATTCTCCATTTCATGGGAGGCTCCCGCCTTCCTCAGCAGGCACCTGGCTTTCCAAACCAAGACAGGGGATTGGACCCCACAGGGGCTGGGATGGGATGGGATGGGATGGGGGTTTCCCATGCCCTGGTGCCAGCTGAGGTCTCCACTCCCTGTGAGAAGGTGCAGATCAGGCCCAGCTCTGCCAGAACTGACCCAAGCCCAGCCCAGCCCCAAATCCCTGCCCTGCCTCACCCCATGTCCCTCCAAGGGACACAAGTGGCCTTTCCTCCTCACGTAAACACAGAAATAAAGCAAAGCAGAGCAAAGCCCCATCTCCAGTTAAACAGTGTCATTCCCACCCAGTGTCTGATGGATGATTATGGTGTGATCACAACATAAACACTTCCCTGGGGTCTCTGGTCAGGCCTCTCCTCGGATGCTTTTGCAGCTCCAACCTGATTAAAGCTGAAATTCTCTTGCACATCTCTGAAGACACCCCTCCCATTGAACAGCAACTGCAAGGGGGTGCTGCCAGCTGTGAGGCAGAAACACCCACAGCTCCAGACATCCGTTTTATTCTGATTTATCTTTTTGCAGGACAAACTTATCAATTAGAAGGATGTGCCTCATAAAGAGCCTGGCCAAAAAATTAAAAATAATAAAATAAAAAGCAAGTACTGGATGAGGAAGTTGCAAGGCTGGACTATCAAAGTGCCAGAGCGTGGGGAAGGAGAAGCTTTTTAAAAATCAATAAGAAATGTCACTGGCAGTGAGTGTGAGATGCAGTGCCAGGCTGAGCAGGCCAGGAGGGGCTGAGGAAGATTGCAGGAGTGTAGGGGGGATGGGGATGTGCAGGAATCACCCCTGGCTGGGGACACTGCTCTCTGTGTGCCACTGCTGCTCAGGCTGAGCCTCAGCTCCCTCACTGCCAGGCTCTGACACTCCCTCAGCCTCAGGAATCCAATCCATGGGATTCCAGAGGGATCTGGGTGCTTGGCTCTAGATTCCTTTAAAAAAAACCCCAAAGTGCCTAAAATCCCGCAGTGCACAATGCACATGCCTCACTCTGCATGCCCCAGAGGAGCTTGGAGCTCGGTGCCTTGAGCTCCTTAAAACCATTTGTCTTGCAAATTAATTGCTATTAATTCATCAGTAGTTCAGTAAGCCTCCAAAAGAGAAGATAAAGGGCAGCTGGTGAGACAGAGGGAGGAGGTTGTGCAGGGTGGTGGTAGGAAAGCATCACAGCAGAGGGAAGCAAAGGGGAAGCAGAGGAGGCAAATTTAAAAACAGGGAAAGCAGGTGGGAAATTATTTCAGTAAATGTTGTCTGGGACCTGCAGTGCTCCTGGGTTTATTTCTGTATTTATGGGAAAACTGGACAATCCCTGGGTTATGGAAATGCCTGTGGGGCTGGACCGGTGCAGTGGTGGGGCTAAAGTGGCCCAGCTGTGACACCTGAGGGCCCAGCCCTGCCAGGATCCTCCTCTCCTCCCTAAACTCCCTGTTTGAATCCCTAATTAGGCTCAGGAGCCTTCCTGGTGAGAGGAATGTTGGATTTGTCTTTCCAAACAAGCTTGTAGATGAAACTAGTACTGGGAGATAAAAGAAACAATGGGGAGGATTCCACTGATTGATGAATGGAAAAAGATATTTGCCTTTACAAATAAACTTTAGGTTTGCTGATAAATGAAACTGGACATTGAAAGATGAAAGAAACAATGGGGAAGAAAAACCCCAAAATTCCATAAGAATTAAAAATTAAAAGGGAGGGTTGTACATTAGAGGGGAATCTTTGGGATCAGGCCTTTCAGGAAGTCTGAACCTCTGAAGTATTCTATTTGCTGGGAATGCCCTGATGAAGGCAGGAATGATGAATTGACTCCATTCTCTCAGAAGCTAATTTATTATTTTATTATACTATATTATATTATATTAAAGAATACCATACTATACTATACTAAAGAATGCAGAAAGGATACTTATAGAATGCTAAAAAGATAATAATGAAAACTCCTGACTCTCTCCAGAGTCCCGACACAGCTTGGCCCTGATTGGCCAAAGAGTGCAAACAACTCCCAGCAGAATCCAATGGAACAATCACCTGTGGGTAAACAATCTCCAAACACATTCCACATGAGCACAGCACAGGAGAAGCAAATGAGATCAGAATTGTTTCCCTTTTCTCTGAGGCTTCTCAGCTTCCCAGGAGAAAAACCCTGGGAGAAGGGATTTTTTCAGAGAATGTGAATGCTGCATTCAAGGACCTCAGCCAACGTGGAAAGAGAGAAGGGAAATGCAGCTGGGAAATTGGGATAAAAAGGGAGGCTGTGTCCTTCAAAAATTGGAGAGATTCCAGGGGAATGCCCCATGGCCTCTCCCTTTATTTGAATAAAGTAAAAGGACTCTTTTTTGGACATAAACCTCTGGTGTTTGTGGATTCATTTTCCTAACACTGGAGAGGGAAGAGATGTCTGCTCAGGCTGGAGAAGGAGTTCTTCAAATTCCCAGAGCTGGGATCAGACTCCTGATGAGCTCTTGGTGCTTCGTGTTCCTTGCCAAGGAAGCCCCAAGATGTTCAAGAGAGGCTTTGGCTGATTTTCTCCAGAAAATTCTCTTCTTTGTGGCTGAAGAGTTAAATATCTAATGAGGTGGTTTAAATAGCTCAGATTTTCAGGAAGTTTGGAATTTCCATCTGGGCAGAGATTTAAGTGAAACTTCAGCAGTGCTGGGAAACATTTGGGTATTATTCTTTCCCTTGTCATTTCTCCCCTTGAAGCAGCTCTGTTCTCTCATCAAACCAGGCTCAGGAATGTCAATAAGGAATCAATTCCCCTTGGGATTTCTGCCCCATTTTTACAGACCTGCAAAGTCTCCCTGGGTTGATTAAGCAGCCAAATGTTGGTTTGCATCATTACAGACTGGGGGAGACTCAGCAAATGCACAAAGCTGCATTTTCTCCTGTTTTCCATAATTATCTCTTTCTTTAGAAAATTCAGGTCTCTCTTCTTTAATAGACATTTTTACTTACAAATCAGGTGCTCTGGAAGTAGAACTCACACCTTAAATAAATTCCCAGAATATCCTGAACTGCATCTCCATGTGCTGAAAATAATATAAGAAAACAGAAGAAATCCTGAAATTATAAGAAAAGCCTTTGAAAATTTAAGGGATAAAGCACACAACTTGAACAATAAGTATCCGGGGCAATTTATTTCCATGTAAAGTTTCCGGGAAAAATTGGAATTATTCCCTGGAAGTCCAAGCAGTGTCTTTTCCATCAAAAATTCAACATTTCCTCAATCAGCAAGGATCTCCCAGATACACTGCTTGGTTTTTAATGACACTATCCTCATTTTCCATGGGAACAGCAGAAGGATTTGCTTAGGAGGGGCCTGGAGCCACTCTCCCTGTTGGAACAAGGGCTGTGCTTGGTTTGCATTGTGAAAATGTCCTGGAAATGCTCTGGAGGGGAGTCCTGGTGCCTGGGAATCTGTGGGAGATTTGGAACTCCCCCAAGGAATTCCCCACAGGAAATCTCCTGATTTTAGGAGTAGGGAAGGAAGAATCATCCCTGAAAGTCTGCACAGTGAGGTTTTGAGAGCTCAAGCCAGGCATTGTTGGGAATTTTAATGGCCTTTATTTTAATGCTCTCGTTAAGGGCAGCTCACAGAATTTGGCTGCAGGAAATAAGAAACCCCCAAGGGTTCTGGGAGCACTGAACCCTCCAGCAGCTCCTTAGTCCTACCCATCACCACCTCATCCCTTGGGTTCCCCTCCTTGTGCTCCATAATTTGGGATCCTTTTGATAGAATTTGATTGCTAAGGAGCTGCAGAAGGAGGGGAAAGCCTGGCCTGGGGTCTTGGTTTGAACAGCCAGGTGTCTGCTGAGGAAGGCAGGAGCCTCCCTTGAAATGGAAAATGCAAACCCCCTCCCTCTGAATTATTATAAATTTGAAATTAAGGGGCTCTCAGGCAAAGATATGGGAATAGGAATAATAGTTCTTTATTAGGGAAAAAATAAAAATATAAAAATGCAGTAATACAAAACAAACCCTGCCAGAGTGAGAGCAGGCCCTGGCACGCTGTGGCTCAGGCTGGTGGCACAGCCCCATGCCATGGGGGCTCAGCCCTCCTGCAGTGCCAGCTGTGGCTCTGCTGCAGCAGGGATCCTGCACAAGGGGGGAGTTTTCCTCTGCAGCTCCAGGGCTGCTGCAGATGGGCCTGGGCTCCCTCTGGCCATGCAGGGCAGCAGAAAGCTGCTCCTCTGGCAGTGCAGGGGGCAAAGGCTGCTGTGCTGTGCCAGGCTCAGATTGCATCCAGGCAGGAATGCTTGGCTCCTGCCCTGGGCGCAGCATCTGCCCATGGGATGCTGGAATTGGATCAGCCCTGCAGGGACACTCAGTGGCCATGGACAGCAGAGATCTCCTGGAGGGAGGATTGGCTGTGGGAGAGATGAAGAAAACTGCCCCAAGAACAGCAGAGAACTGCCCCAGCTCTGACAGGTGGGCACAGAACACACAGCCCCATTTCCAGCCTGAGGCACCTGCCTGGGGCAGCACCCTCAGGCACAGGGTAGGGTTGGATTCCTGATCTCCCCTCCCACTCAGGATATTCGGGATTCTGGGATCCTGAGGTGTTCAATCACAGCCACTTTTCAGTCATGGATTCATGGCTGCAGGGACGTTCTCCTGTGCTGTCTCTGCACTCCCTCTCTGAAGGGGGATACCCCTCAGCTCTGACATTAAATCAGAAACCAGCCCTTGTCCCAGGGTGAGCAGAGCCCGGGTTCCTTATCTGGGGACAGATTTTGATTAAAAGCCCAGCACATGTTCTCACTGCTTTCCCTCCCCTTGTTCTCATGGTCGTGCAGCCCATTTGCAATTAAATTGAGTCTCGTTACCCTCCAAAGTGAGAGAAGCTGCTCTGAAAATTATGAGTAGGAGTCTCTCTACCTTTTGACAAATTATTTTCTAATGAAAAACATCTGCTCGGGCTACGAGGGTTCACCCATCTTTATTTCTGCCTGATGCAAATGGGTTTTGTTTCACAAATTGCAAAGCAGGGCTCTGGTCCTGCAGCCAAAAGGGACAAGCAGGGATTGATAAAATGCAGCAAAGCTGGGAGTGCAGCCTCATCCCCCCCTTTAATTATCCTGCTTCCTAACAGGTGTAACAGGCACAGCTCCTGATGGCTGCTGATGATCCAGATGGCCTGGAATTGTCTCTCCATATGCTGCAGGACGGGATGCAGGGGGAGGCTCAGGTTAACTCTGTGTGGGCTGGACGAACACAGCCATGGCTTGTTCAGGAAGTTTGGGAAATGAGATAAAAAATGCAAAGAGACACCCAGGGGTGTTCATGTAACAGGGAGATATGGAAGGCACAGAATCAAGAAATATTGGATATGGAAGACACAGGATCAGTTATTGACTCATTTATTATTATGGAATTATTTAAGCTGGGAAAGAGCTCCAGGATCATCGAGTCCAAGTTGGGACTGATCCAGCCCAGAGCACTGAGTGCCACCTCCAGGAATTGCTGGGGCACCTGCAGGGATGGGCACTGCAAAGCTCCCTGGGCAGCCCCTGCAAAGGCCTGAGCCCCCTGTCCATGCAGTAATTTCCCCCCAATATGCAAAAATGGGATTTTAAGGATTTTCACGGCTCCTTTTCTGTTGTTGGTGTGAGGGGTTTGGAGCTGTGGGGAACAGGAAATGTTCCCTGCCAGAAGGGGCTGGGGCAGGGACACCTCTGCTGCTGGGCTTGCACTGGATGGATATTCCCTTGTGGGAAAAGCCTTTGGGATTCTGGTGTTCAGGATGCAGAGATGAGGTGGGAAAAGAGCTCCAAGGACATCGAGTCCCAGCTGATCCCACCTTGTCCCCAGCCCAGAGCTCTGAGTGCCACCTCCAGGAATTGCTGGGGCACCTGCAGGGATGGGCACTGCAAAGCTCCCTGGGCAGCCCCTGGCAAGGCCTGAGCCCCCTTTGCATGGGGAAATTCCTGCTGTGCCCACCCTGAGCTGCCCTGGCCCAGCCTGAGGCCATTTCCTCTTGTCCTGGCCCTGTTCTTGGGATCCATTCCCCTCTTCAGCCCAAATCCTGTGAAAGAGGAATGTGCTCCTGCAGGGATCTGCCATCCCCTCCCCAGAGCTGGGTTTGCTCCTGGCAGAGCTGTGACATGCCCAAGCCCAAATCCCAAATCCAGGACTGTGTGGAGCAGTTTGGTGGTTCCCATCGATTTCCAGGAATGCTGGCTCTGTGTTCTCCCCTCCCTGAGGACAGCTGGGATTTCAGCTATGGACTCCTGATTGGCACTGATGGCACCAGCCCTGTGCACAGCATTTTGGGGGGTTTGCTGCTCCCAGAGCTTTGAGGGCACCTCCTGTGATCTCTGGCTGGGGCTGCAGTCAGTGTGCCAGGACAGGCAGGGATGTCTCTGCAGCTCCACCTTTCCCTTTGAAGGAATCCCAGCTGGAGCCAGGCTGGCAGGAATGTTCCATCCTTAAGGAAGGGCTGGTCTGGAAGTGCTGAGCATTCCTGGAGCAGGGAGGTGACACTGCTGTCCCCATGCTGAGAGGGGACACTGCAGCAGAGGGGCTGTGCTGGAGCCCAGGACCCAAACTCCCCAGGACTGGAGCAAGGATTTTGTGTCCTGCCAAACTGAGGCTGTGCAGGGTCACCAGGATCTGCCCAAAGTCACCCAGGGAGCTCCAAGCAGGAACCAGGAGCTCTTTGGACAATGGCCACAGCTCTTCTTGTGTTTCCAGAGGAAAAGAAACATTTTCCTTTGTTAAAAAGGAGCAGAGATGCCTCAGTAAGTGTTGTGGAATTTGGGCAAATAGGTTTGGAATCTGTGCTGGAGGGACAGGAATTGTTCCTTCAGAGCAGCAGCAGGTCCTGGCTCTGGGAGATCTGGGTGAAGTTCCCCATTTTAGGGGATTTTGTGCTGCTGGTGTTGGACCCCAGGCCTGGCACAGATAACCTGCTCAGGAAGGATTCCTGGTGCATTCCAAGCAGGGATTCCTCTCTTTCCTAGGATATGGAGGAATTTCTGTGTTGAGAAGGGAAGTAAACTCCTTTCCTTCACTCCCACCCACGCTGGGCCTGGGCTGTGACAGGCAGAGCAAACACTGGGAATGACACAGGGGCCAGGATGTGCCAAGGGAAAATGTCAGCCTTGTTTGTGCATCCCTGCCATTCCCCTGCAGCCTGGAGATCCTTGGGAGCAGCCAGGACCACGAATTCCACCCTGACAGGCAATTCCTGCCCTGGAGGATGACCTTGGCATGGAGCAGGGTCATCATGAACAGGGATTGAGGGTGACCTTGGCATGGAGCAGGGTCATCATGAACAGGGATTGAGGGTGACCTTGGCATGGGCGTCCTGGGCCTGGCACGGGGAATGGCTCCAGGGAAAGCAGCTGCAGATGGAGCAGGAAAATCCACCCTGCAAAGGACTTTGTTGGGCCACATCCCCGCCCTTCCACGGGTGCCCAGCAGAGCAGGGAGTGCAGCCAGGCTCCCCTGCCCTCCTGAGCAGCTCCTGCCCTGGGCCATGAGGGGATTTCATCTCCATTCAGGGCAGCAGCGATGTCAGGCTGAGCTGGAGGGGAATTTTTAGCTGCCTGTTCCTGTGATTGCCAGGGACTGGTTCAGAAGGTCCTTTCTGGTTATTTTTGTTGAAGGATGGGGGTAATTCACCTCGGGAAAAGGACCCTGCACACATTCTCATTTCACACCTGCCAGGGAGCCGGGCAAGATGAACAACTCCCACCAGTGCTAACAGAGTCAGCACGAGGTGAGAAAGCTTTGGCTCTGTCTCCTGAGCAGCTGATGATGCTGTTAGAGGACAAATGTCTCTCCAGCAGAGGCTTTACACAAAGGATTATGGATTTAAAGCCTCCCCTTGGCTCCAGGGACCACGGGCACCGCAGAGCTCAGGAGCTGGGAAAGAGCAAATCCCACATCTGGGTTTGCCTGCAGCTCCTGCAGTGCTGGGCTCATCCCCCGGCCATTGCTGCTGGTGATGGAGCTCTGCTAAGCTCCCAGAGCTCCAGGGATTTATTCCTGGGGGGATCTGGCCCCTCTCTGCAGCCTGGATGGGGTTACCAGCCCTTGGTGCCACAGGAAAACCTCCCCTGGAGCCTGGAGGGGCCTCCATCACCAGGGCAGAATTCCCAAATGTGATAATCCCCCATGATTTAAAGCCATGGGAAGGATTGAAATGAGGAAAAGGGGTGGTGCTGCTGTAGAAACAAAAATTTTAAAAAAGGAAATTATAGATATTTGAGAGCTGTGGTTCATACAGGCAGGAAATGGGACACTCAGGGCCACATTTCCCAGAACATTTGGGGCACTGAATTCCCACTCAGGCCTGGCACCGAGCTGCTCTGTGGAGCAGGGAAGTCAAAAAGGTGAGTGGTGAAGGAATCCTCCCCTAAAGCTCCTGCCAGGAGCAGCATTCCAGGAGCCGGGACAGGCCTCAGCAGGAGCCGCCCCTGGAGTTTGGGAGGAACATTTCTGTGGCCTTGTCCTGCCGGGGAGATGAGGGCTGGGAGATGAGGGCTGGGAGATGAGGGCTGGGAGATGCTTTTGCATCCCCTCACTTGCCAGAGGATGCCAGAATCCCTGGGACCGGCAGCGTGTGCAGCCTTGGGGTGGCAGCAGTCAGCTTTGCCTGCGCTCCGGGAAACTGCTCCTGCCAGGGCTGCTCTGGAATTCCTGCCTGGAGAGACAAATCCCCGGGGAAAGGGAATTCTGAGCGCTCCGAGCAGGCAGAGCATGACCCAGGCAAGGGGAAATGGAGCTGAGCTCGATGGAAACCTCGGGCACCACTCCTGGGTAACCCAGCTGGGCTGCAGGGGTCCCCTCTCCCTCTCCCTCTCCTCTTCCTTTCCTTTAAAAAGGAAATCAAAGGTATTTGAGATCTGTGGTTCTACTGCCGGAAATGGGACACTCAGGGCCACATTTTCCACATTTCTGTCTGAGCACGAATTAGGGAGGCATTAAATGCTGGCAGGGAGAGGGGCTGGGCTGGGCAGGGACCTCACTGCAGCAGACCCTGGGACATGAACACTTTCCTCTTCAGGACACTGGGATATAAAAACTTCCCAAGGTGTTGGAATTTTCCCCCTTCTGTGGGGTGTTCATGGTGAGCATTCAGAGTGAGAATGATTCTGAATAATTCCTGTGGAGGAAGCTCTGCTGAGCCTGGAGCTGCTGCTGGAGTTTGGGGGGACAGAGCAGAGCCTGTCCCTGCCCTGTCCCCAAAGGCTGAGGGTTCCAGGGCACAGCCACACTGAGGCTGCCTCTTTCACCTCTTGGAGAACTGGGAATTGCTGGGGCTGGGAGGGGAAAGCTCCCAGAATCGTGGAATATCCTGAGCTGGAGGGATCCAGGAGGGTCACTGAGCCCCACTCCTGCCTTTGCAGAGCCCCAGGAACCCCCCCTGTGCACTGTCCAAGCTCCCTGACCCCGGGGATGTGCCTTGGAGACAGCAGGAGAATCCTGGATATCTCATCACACCTGGTGGGAGCTGTGGTTCCTACAGGGCAAGGGTACAAGTGTAGGGTCTGCTGTGGTCTGCTCCTGGCAAGGAATCCCAAATTCCATCCTGGGCGGGCACAGGGGCTCAGAGGCCCATGGGGCTCAGTCTCACTTGCTCCAGGTGAGCAGGAATCCATCCTGGCCTGGAAGGGCACGAGGAATGGGCTCTGTGGGAATAAAGCTCCCCTGGTTCCTCCTGTGTCCCACCTCCATTCCAGCCGGGATCAGATCCCAGCCCTTCAGCAGCAGCTCAGCAGCCACAGAGGAATCCTGTGGCCAAACCAGCCCAGTTTTACCTTTCTAACACTAAACCAGCTTCAGCTGGCACTTGGAAGTACGACTCCTGTATTTTATGAAAATCCTTTCACTAGGATTTTTCTCCTGAGAAGCCTCAGAAAAGAAATGTAAACGATTATCTGATGGCTGTGGGATGTGGTCTGGAGATGGTTTACAACAGGTGCATCTTTGATTGGTCTACGTGGATTGTTTTTAATTAATGACCAATCCCAGTCCTGCTGTGTCAGGATTCTGAGCAGTCACAAGGTTTTATTATCATTCCTTTCCAGCTTTCTGATGTCGCCTTTCTCTTTCTTTAGGATAGTTTTTGTATATCATTTTCTTTTAATATAATATCATAAAATAATAAATCAGCCTTCTGAAACATGGAGTCAAGATTCTCATCTCTTCCCTCGTCCTGGGGAGCCTCAAACACCACCACAGACTCCAGCTCACATTTTGGGGTTATTAAAAAGCTCTTTTTAACCTCTGCACGCAGAACAGTCATGCAGCCTCCCCCAGCCCTTGGCTTTTCCTGCTGCTCTGACACCACCAGCACTCACAGATTATTTATCTCGCCTGTGCTTTTCCATTTAACATCTCGCCAAGTCCATTACCCGCAGTGCCACTTCCAATTGGCATTGGAATGGAAGGTGAAATCCAGACCTTGTAAGGGAGAGGTGATTTTGTTCCTCTTCAGATGGTTCTGCCTCCCACACGGTGTCACTTGGGCTAATCCATTTATACAACCTGACAAAAATCTGCCCATTCCCCACGAGCGGCCTCTCTGTGAGTGTCACACTGAATTTGCTCAGTGGAAAAGGGAGGATCAACCAGAGCAAAGGGCTGCAGCTTGCTGGGGAGCCAGCCTCAGACTGGGTTTGCTCTCCTGCTCCTAAAATGATCCTTTTCCCCTGTTATTTTTGGGGGGTTTTGTCCTGTTTGTATTGTCCTTACCACCCTCCAGACTGTAACCCCCCTTGGACCTCCTGTCCATCGTGTGTCCCCAGCATAGGAAATTGCAGTTACACCTCTGCTGCCATGTTAAAAATATATTTTTTAAAGGATTAACTCTTCTGGCTGCACTTCTCCACCTCCGTACATCTCAAAAGAGCAGAGAAAATCAGGAATCCCAAATTGGGGAGTCCTCAAGGGCTGAGCATTCCCTGACCCTCCCCAGTCCTGCAATCCCAACCTGACTGGGGAAGGATTGGGTGCAAATATTCCCTTTTTGGTGAAAAGAGGCACAGGGAGGGGTTGGATCCACGCTGGGAGCTGTTCTTAGGGTGTTTTGAGGAACATCCCACTGCAACTGGAGAATTTTCCCTGCTCTGCCTTCCCCCTGCAGCCTGGGATTATTTATTGTGATACATAATTACACGGGGTGATACTGTAGCCAGCTGTTAATTAATGCTAATTGGATGTAAATTAATTAAGAACACAGTTTGTCACATTCGGTTTGCTCTTCCCCTCACTCCACCCAGCCCTGGAGCAGAATCCGAGGGATTGGCCCCAATCCAGGCTGGGGGATGGTGACACCAAAACCAAGGGACCATGAGGGTTTGGGGGGAACTTCACCTCTTAAAAAGTTCTGGTTCTTGAGGAGAGATGGGGATTCCTCCTTGGGAGAAAATGCCTGGGAAACGGAAATGGTGCAGAGAGATGGATTCTGTGAGTGAAGAGGGAGCTGAGGTGGCAGGAGGTGAAACAATCACCTTTCATCTCTAATCACCACCAAACCCTGCTCGTGCAGAGGAGCTGAGCCTGGCAGGACGCAGAGGGACCCTGTCAGCTTTGATCCTGCCAGGGATCACCCTGGTGAGAGGGAATCAGAGCACAGCTCGTGGTGTCACTGCTGCCATGAAGCCCAGGGACAGTGACACGGGCTGCACGTGGCTCTCATGGAACAGGAGCCCAACCACCCCAAGGGGCTTCAGCAAGGTGGGCTTTGGCCTCTTTTTCCAGGAAATCAGTGACAGGACAAGGGGAAAGGCCTTGAGATGGGCCAGGGGAGGGTCAGGTCAGGATTTCTGCATGGATCTCTTTATTATTTGACTGGATTTTAATGGTTCGTACTCACCTTCCATAGTGAGCATGCCCTGTCTTTGGGCAGGTGTGCCCTGCAGGTGTTCTGCCAGCCTTGGCACACCACTGTGGCCTTCCCCCCATGGCAGGCAGGAAATGATGAATCTGACTCCATGTGCTTAGAAGGCTAATTTATTATTTTATGATATCATCTTAAAGAACGCTATACTAAAACTTTACTAAAGAGTAGAGAAAGGATACTTACAGAAGGCTTAACAAGATAATTATGAAAAACTCGTGACCTCTTCCAGAGTCCCAACACAGCTTGGCCATGATTTAGTAAAAACAAGTCACCTGTTGGATAAACAATCTCCAACCACATCCCAAAGCAGCAAAACATAAGGAGAAGCAATCAGATAATTATTGTTTTCATTTTTCTCGGAGGCTTCTCAGCTCCCCAGGAGAAGAAATCCTGGCAAAGGGATTTTTCCAGAAAATGTGGCAGTGACACACCAGTTTGTCCAGTTTGCCCATTCCTGGCAGTGTCCAAGGCCAGGCTGGATGGGGCTGGGAGAACCCTGGGATAGTGGAAGGTGTCCCTGCCCAAGGCAGGGGTGGAATGGATGAGTTTTATGCTCCCTCCCATCCAAACCAGAGTGGGATTTTATACCCATTTTCAGGCTGGTGTGCCCCAAATCAATCAAGTCCCAGCTCCCTATCTCTGAAAATTATTGATTATGTGAAAATCCCGACAGTTCCTCCTGTAACAGCCACAGGGCAAAGCCCAGAGATGGAAAAGGAGAGGTTGGGAGGGGTAAAAGTGGGGCAGAAACACCAGGACTGATGGGAGGAGCTGCCAGTTTGGGAGGCAGATCCAGGTGGGATCATTCAGCTCTGGAACCCCTGTGGTCTGACCCTAAGAGCCTGGCTGTGCTCACACATTAAATTTTGGAAGCAAAGCTCCCACATTGCAGGTGGAAAAGGGGAAATCCATCTGCTCAGGGAGTTGGAAATGTCCTTGCTCAGGACTCCTGGGCACCAGCACTGCCTGGGGCAGCATCCCCGAGTGCTGGAGCTGCTCACAAGGGCAATTTCTGAGCCATCGGTTTGTAACAGGCTGGACATGCCTTCAAACACAGCACAGGACTCTGTGAAATAATTTGACATCATTAGATGCCAAAGGACCTTTAAAAATCCAGTGTTCAAGGGAACGCTTGCACTGATTACAGCCCAGCATAAATCTGACCTTTTCTTACTCTTCATCCACGAATCCTCCACAGAGGCTGCTCCTGCAGTGCTTAGGAGGTGTCTGCTCCTGTTTGATCTGTCTCCCAGACAAAAGCTCTTCAAAAGATATTTTCCATGTTAATTGGGAGATGTTAGAACACTAAAACAACCAAAAAAAAAACCAAAAAAAACAAAACCTCCTCGGGATGTAGATTTTCCAGCCGAGCCTGAAAATCAGCTCCACTTGTGTTCATTTCCAAAGGCAGCGCTGCAGTGCCAATCATCCTAAGATGTCAGCAAAATTCCCTGGATGCACAGAGCTGGTGAATGGATTCATGGGCAGCCTGCTGTAATGGCAACTTTGCAGGGGCTATCAAAACCCTTTAGACATCAAGCTCAAAAATGACAAAGCAGCTGAAAATAATGATTTGTGCTGTGAAACAGAGGCTGGCAGAGCCCTCTGCACCAGGAGAAGGATGTGAGCCTGGAAAGGGATGTAGTTAACCCCAGATCTCTGTCAGACAGGTGCAGCTACAGGGGAGCCACAAATCACCATTGAAAATTGATTGTGGGCTTGGAATGATGTAAATCTTCCTCATTGAAATCTGCACTGGGAGCTGCAGAGCTGGGGACACTTGGAAGAGGAACAAACCTGCCAAGTGGAGCTGAAACAACAGCAAATGGGCCAGCTCAGGTAGGAGCTGTCAGGTGGGGACAGCCCCAGCCAGGAGCATCCTGGCACATCCCAGCTGCAGATAATAAATATAATAAAGCTGGGCTCTGGATGTGCTGGGAATGGTGGAGCTGCAGCTCTGGGGGACTGAGGGTTTGTTGGGGCTGGGAGCAGCAGCAATTCCTGCAGAAATCAGGGATGTGCAAAGAGGGGACTGTGTGGGGGTGACGGGGGTAGGATGGTGGGGACAGACGGAGAGCAGAGATCTCTGCAGTCAGGGCTGGGAACTTGTGGGTTATTGCAAAGGGCCTGGGTGCAGGGCCCTGCTGGGAGCTGCCAGCCACAGCTCAGAACAGGGCCAAGAGAGGGAGAAAGGTAAAGAGAGAGAAGACAAGAGCGTGATAAAGAGGATGAGAGAGCGAGGTTCCCATTACAATACAATAAATCTTCTTCTGTGCTGAATATTCTCATTCTCACTAACCAATCTAGTCCAAGATACAAATCCTACAGCATTTCCATACAGCCTATAAGAATCATTACATTCCCACACTGGGTTACATTTTAAACCCTAAAAACTCCTCTTTGGGCCCTTCTGCCAAGCTGGCAGGGTCTGCTCTGAGCCTTGGGCCTGTCTGCAAGCAGAGGGGATTGTTTGATCCAAAGGGGATCACCTTCAGCTGGCCCTGCCATTGTTTTCCCGTTGTTCAGTAACTGAGGGATCTCAAAGCTTGCTTTCATTTCAATCTCGCTTATAGTTTCCATATTGTCAAAATCTTTTGCCAGGCAATCATATCTATAAGGCTTTCCTGTTTCATCTTCTCCAACAGGACTGCACCTCAGGTCCTTCTCTCATGGTGGGCACAGCATTTCCTGGGCTGGCTTTGTTTGCTCTGGGGCACCAAGGTCCTTGTTGTGCTCTGAGAACTGCCCTCACTCTGCCTTGCCTGAGGGTTTCAGGTGTCCCAGACTTGGGGTTTTTCCTTTCCCAGTTATCCAGGACTGACCCCTCAGCTGTGGCAACACCTCATGGAAATGATGTTAACCTGCCCTCACTGGGAATTTCGTCAAATTCTGGCAGCTCAAGTGAAACTTCACCTCAAATTTCTAAATCGAAAACACAGGGAGATAATTCCCAGTGAAAGCTTCTGGGGTTTCTGCTCCAGTCCTACTCTAAAAACAGAGTTTGCAATGGGTGGTTTAGGATAGCACAAAAAACCTGTGCTGGGTCACATCCCTTGTGCCCCTCTGTGTCCCCTGGGGGTGCTGGGACACCCAGGATTCTGGATTCCCCCAGCAGCTCTCAGGACTGGTTTATGGACTCAGAAAAAAGAGCATTTTCAGCTGTCAGTTTGGGCCCACTGGCTGTAAATACAGGCCCAGCCTCACAGAGAGGAGATCCAAGCTTTGATAAGCTCTGATCTGCTTCAGAGGGGAACAGCAGAGAGGTTAAAGTGAAAAACCTGATAAGAAGAGAAAAATGGTCCTGAGTTTTAAATCACTAAAGAGATTTTTAAGAGCAAGGAGAGAAGAGAGTGAGAACTAAACCACTGGTATTAAGGACAGGTTGTTCAATGAAGTTCCTCAACCCTTTGGGGTGACAGAATTTGGAGAGCCCTGAGGCTCTTACATTTAATGCTGTCTCCAAGCACACCTGGAGCATCCTGCTAGGATGGGTTATCAGTGACACAGAGACACGACAAGGATCAGAACAACTGCAGCACTTCCATAATAAATATTCATCCCTTCCTCTGGGCTGCTCCAGCCATGTGCTGCCAGCTCCACGTGTGCCTCAGCTGCTCTCATGTACCACTGGGGCTGTTTTTAATTAAGACCTGGGATTATCACCAGGTTAAGAATGATTTATTGTTCAGATAAAGAGATTTTAGAGGAGTTGGTAGTTGGTTATAATAAAAAAGTAGTTACAAGTTTCTTCATTAAAAGGTAATATATTAACTTTTTACCTTAATGAATAGATGTTACAAGGTTTATTTTGCATTTCTAACTTGTTACTTTACCTATTTCTGCTGCACTGTGGATACTTTTGCCTAATAGGCTTCTGTCTCACATGCACACATACGCTTTTATTATAACTTCTAAACTCTTAGCTTATTTTATATTAATACATTACTATAAACCATTCACCATCTTATCCACACAGTTTCTCATTTACTTAAAGTGTATTCTTACTCAAAACTACAGAAATATGTTTGCTATTTTTTATTATTTTTTTGTTCATTATTTTGTTTTATGCTTTTTTTGTTTGAAGTCTCTGTATTTTATTTTTACATCAGTCTAAGTTTCTTCTAAGGCTGTAGATTAAACTTTTCAGTGCTTGCAGGAGTTTCTGTTTTTCTGATTCTCGCACTCATGGGCAGCTGGGGGCTCAGGGATCGCCTCGTTTGTAGCCCAAATGATTCAGTCTGGATCTGCAGCTGGGGGTGCCAGGAGCAGGTGATGAGCCTGAGATGTCACTGCCCCTGAGCTCCCAGGGACAGCAGGTGACAGCTCTGTGGGACACAGCAGCTCCAATACCCAGGGACAGCAGGTGACAGCTCTGTGGGACACACAGCAGCTCCCAGGACTTCTGGAAGGAAAGGAAGAAAAAACCATGTTGGAATAATCAGCAGAACAGGTACAGGAGGAACTGAACAAACAAATGTGAATGGGAATATGAACAGGGAATTGTTGTGAGTGACAAAATCCCCCTTTTCTTTTGGCAATGCCGAGGTGGGAGAAGCTGCTCCTTGGCTGCCTGCACCTGCTCTGCTGGGCCTGCAGAAGCCCTCAGACCCCAGGGCAGGACACCAACACCCTGGGGAGTCACCGTGGGGACTGACCCTGGGGATTGACCCTAGGGAATCACCCTGGGGACTGACCCTGGGGGCTCACCCTAGAGATTCACCTTGGGGACTGACCCTGGGGATTGAGCCTGAGGATTGATCCTGGCGATTCACCTTGGGGACTGATGCTGGGGATTCATCCTGGGGATTGACCCTGCAGATTCACCTTGGGGACTGACCCTGGGGATTCACCCTGGGGATTCACCCCTGGATTCATCCAGGAGACACCCTGGGGATTGACCTTGGGGATTCACCCTGGGGATTCACTCTGGGGACTGACCCTGGGCATTTATCCTGAGGATTGACCCTGGGGACTCACCCTGGGGATTGAGCCTGGATTCATCCTGGGGATTCAACCTGGGGATTCGTCCCTGGATTCATCTGGGAGACTCACCATGGGGATTCAGGTGCATCCAGGAAGGGTTCGGGATGAAGGGGATGTGTCTGAGCAGCACAGGACAGGAGGTGAGGTGGCACAAGGGGCCAAAGGAGGGTGTCACCAGGTGCCAGCCCGCCCAGGAGCAGGTTTTGTGCCCTCAGGCTGCAATCTTGGTGTCACTGATCAGATCTTTTCGAGCAGCCTCGGGTTTTACCCTCCCTCAGCCCTGTCCCTCTCATTCCCACCAGGGTGACTCAGAGCAGCCAAGTGGCCGAGGAGCTGATGAGAGAATAACGAGCAGCAAACTCTGCCTGTGGGCAGATGTTTTTTCTGGTCTGGTGTCAGATTGGTCCTTTGACCGTCAAAGCACCACTTAGAGCTGCCAGCCCCTGATGAAATCAGTGCCTGTGATCCACATGAAAGGACATCCCTGCCCCAGCCCGGGCAGCGCTCTGGGCTCTGAGCAGCAGCTCCACACCAATGCAGCAGCACCAATGCGGCACCACGGGCCCTGTGCCCAGCCAGGCCCTGCCCAGGCTGCAGGCAATCCCTGCAGGTCCTGCCTGTCACATTCTGTGCCCCGGGGATCTGACAGAGCCAGGAACAAACCGGGCTGAGCCCGGCCCCAGCTGGTGGCACCCGGTGACACAGGGACAGGGACTGCAGTGCCTTTGAGAGGGCACAAATTGCCAGTTCCTGGGACTCAATACCTCCGATTCCTTTGTGCCACACAGGGGCTCATTACCGAGGCAGTGTCACTGTGGAGTCATCTCCTGGATCACCCAAGCTTTGGCTGATGGATATTTGATTTGCTCCGTGCTGATCAGTGCTGGAACAGCAATGAAATTGCTTTCATTGGCACCAGGAGGGGCTCAGGGTGTGAATTGTGCCATGGTTCCAAGGAACCTTTTTCTCATTCTTCCCAGTAATTATGCCCAGGAGGGTGAAAAGCATTTGAATTGCATCAGACATGTGCCATTGCACATGAAAATTCCTATTTTACACAGCAGCTCCCGACCCCTGCAGGAAAATAATGCTCGGTCTGTGTTTGTTTAAGTAGGGGAGATCACTGAAGGACCATAAAGGGAGTGAGATATGGAGTTTGGGGGTGAGCTGTGAAGAGAAAAGAGCCAGGATCTTCCTTCTTGCTTCAGAATGTGGAGAGTGTCAGATTCAAACCTAGACCTGGGTGTAGAAGCGCCGCGGGTAGGATGGTGGGGATGGACGGAGAGCAGAGATCTCTGCAGCCAGGGCTGGGAATTCTTGGTTTATTGCAAAGGGCCTGGGTGCAGGGCCCTGCTGGGAGCTGCCAGCCACAGCTCAGAGCAGACTGAGAGAAGAGAGAGAGGTAGAGAGAAGGCAAGAGTGTGGTAAAGAGGATGAGAGAGCAAGGTTCCCGTTATAATACCATAAATCTTTTTCTGTGTTGAATGTTCTAATTCTCACTAACCAATCTAGTCCAAGTTACAAATCCTATAGTGTTGGGAAGGATGAAAGTTTGACAAGAAAGTGTCACAGATATCTGTGCTTGGCAGAAAGATTTTTGAATGTAGAGTCTGATGAAGGAATAGAGATGGAAGCAAGTTTTGATATAGAAGAAAAAACATGCTGGGCCAGTCTCACTGGATAACCAGGGAGGCAAAGGGTGTGTTAGTTAGAAGGGGGTTTTATTGCTTAGAGCAAAGGATAAACCCACTCCAAACAAGAAGATGTTTTTACCAAGCAGAAAGATTCCACAGGCAAACAAGGCAGCAAATGTGGCAAGTAGAAAAAAGGTCTCAGAATTTTCTGCTGAAAAACAGAAGAAAACTGAAAAACAACTTCTGGCTTAAACTGTAATGCACTAACTTTTAGTGATTGGAGAACAGTAACATGAATATGGTAATTATAGCAGTTATGATAGGCTAGAGATGAAAGTTAAGGTATAGATTGGTTCTACTGTATTATGATGCTCAGCAAAGAAAAGTATAGAATGCAATGTAACCAAAGAAAAATATATAATGCAATGTAACCAGAAGAAAAGTTTATAATGCAATGTAATCAAAACCAAAGGGTCTCCAGGCCTGCCTGCAGCTGGAGCTGACAGCTGTGGGCACAGCTCTGTCACCCATGACCCTGCACTGCTGTAACCTCTTGGATACAATAAACTGCATTTTGGAGAGCTGCCTGGAGCCCCACATCCCTCATTCGGGTTCTTACTCTACAGCATTTACACACAGCCTATAAGAATCATTACATTCCCACACTGGGTTACATTTTAAACCCTAAAAACTCCTCTTTGGGCCCTTCTGCCAAGCTGGCAGGGTCTGCTCTGAGCCTTGGGCCTGTCTGCAAGCAGAGGGGATTGTTTGATCCAAAGGGGATCACCTTCAGCTGGCCATGCCATTGTTTTCCAGTTGTTCAGTAACTGAGGGATCTCAAAGCTTGCTTTCATTTCAATCTCACTTATAGTTTCCATATTCTCAAAATCTTTTGCCAGGCAATCACATTTATAAGACTTTCCTGTTTCATCTCCCCCAACAGTGGGAAATGGGGTGCAAGCCTCAGTGTCCAGCAGGTACAGGGACATTGCATCCAGCTCCAGGCACACCTGGGAGCTGTTCCAGCATCTCAGGGGAGCCGTCTCTGCAATGAAGGATTTGCTGCTGGGGCCAGGAGCTCTGGGGATTCTCACATATCCCAAAGGGGGTTCTTCCATGGGCCTTTGCTTTGGGGTTTGCTCTGTCCACACTGTGGTGCCCTGGCAGGCCAGGAGCGAGGAATTCCTGTTGCTTTCCCCAGATTATCCTGCTTGTTGGGCTTGTGAAAAGTGCATATTATATGGCTCTATGCAGATATTTACTATATGTATTATGTTGTATTGATTAGTAGTGCTGTATGAACATTTTAATAGGATGGTAAACGTAGTTTTGTAGTTAAAATGTAGCTTTTCTAGTTAAAATAGAAACTATATATGTGGGATTTTTTTTTAAGAGAGGATTGAGGTACTCACACTGAGATAGCAGCCACAGGACACCTCAGTCTTTCAAAGAAAGAGAATTTATTGCTCCCTTATCAGAAGAAATGAACTTCTTCCTGCCTGCTCAGCCCTGAAGACGCCGTCAGGATTCAGCGGAAGAAGCTGACACTGCCCAGACAGAATCCTGTGTTTGAATGGAATTTATGCATCATGTATGAGGTGTATGAATATGCAACAGGCTGTTGCTTTTAAGGGTTAATCCTCTGTTAACGTGGGTCCTTTTTTGGGCTTATTTTGCCCAGAAAGAGGTAGCCAGATTGTCCATAACTCTTTGTTTTTATTGTCTCCTAGTGTCCTAATCCTTATTGTCCAAATTTTTATTACTCTAATTTTATTACTATTTTTATAACCATTTTATTACTATTAAACTTTTAAAATTTCAAAACAAGTGATGGGTGTTTTTCACAGACTGGACTGCTGGAAACAAGGAGCTCCTGCAGGAATTTGGGGCTGCTGGAACATCCCAGTCCGTGTAGGGCTGACTCCCTTTGAGGACTGGCCTGGCTTGTGGGTGATTTCAGCCTGTCCTGACAGCCAGAAAAGCAGGTTTTGATCTCTCTCCTGGCTTGTGAGTGTTTTCAGCCCATCCTACAGTCAGAACAGCCCATTTTGATCTCTGTCCTGGTTGTGGGGAGACTTCAGCCTTTCCTGACAGGCAGAGCAGCACATTGGGAGGGCAACGAGGCTGGAGAGGGGCTGGGAACACAAACCCTGTGAGGAACCCCTGAGGGAGCTGGGGCTGCTCAGCCTGGAGAAAAGGAGGCTCAGGGCTGCCCCCATCACTCTCACAGCTCCTGAAAGGTGCCTGTGCTCAGCTGGGGCTGGGCTCTGTCTGCAGGCACTGACAGAACCAGAGCACACAGCCTCGAGCTGCCCCAAGGGAAATACAGGCTGGATATCAGGAAAAGGATTTTTACAGAAAGAGTGATAAAGTTCTGGAATGTTCTGCCCGGGGAGGTGGTGGAGTCACAAAGCCTGGATGTGGCACTGGGGGCCAGGGTTGAGTTGAGGTGTTGGGGCTGGGCTGGACTCGATGAGCTTGAAGTTCTCTTCCAACCCAGAGATTCTGGGAATTCTATGAATTCTGTGAATTTTAATCCCTGTCCTGGCCATGGGATTATTTCAGCCCGTCTTGACACAGCACATCTCCTTTGGAGCCTCTGGCAGAGCTCTGTGGTGCCATTCTCCCTCTGGGAGAAACAGAAATGGCAAATGACCCCAAGCAGTCATGGGGGAAGGCCCATTTGTGCCAAAAGGAGCTCCCAGTGGCCCCTGGCTCGGGGACACTGTCCCTGTCACCATGGCTGGGATCTGTCCCCTCACTGCCCCAGCACAGCAGCTCAGGCCACATTCCCAGGGCACAAACAGCCCCTCAGAACCAGGAACTGCCTCTGGTCAGCCACTTTTAATGGGGCTTCTTTAGGGCTTTATTCTGCCTAATTCTGATTTTTCCCTTTGTCCTGCAGGACAGCAGAGGAACAACCCTCAGACTGATCCATCTTTCCCTTCCCTGCTCCCAGCATTGTGTGTTTTCATCTCCTGTCCGGGATGACAGAGAAACTTCCAGGGCTGTGTGTGCTCAGTGTCGGAGGAGAAGAAAGTGTTTTATCATTAGTGAGGTTGATTCTGTGCAATTAGAGGGGGAACAACCATTGTGTCAGGACAAATGCCATAATTCCCGCTGCCTGATCCATGCCCCATCAGGAATCAGGTCTTTTCCTCACAAAAATCTCCCATCTTACAGAAATATAAAAGCCGTGAAACCCATCAAAAGCAGATTGGCAAAGTTCACTGAATTTCCCCTTATTTCATAATCAAAAGTAATTGGAAATGCTACAGAGACTGTTAAAGTTAAATTTCCCCGGTGCTGAAGTGCACATCAAAGAGTAGATGCTCAACACAGTGTCAGAAACAGTGAAAGTACCCCATAAATCACTGCTGATATTCACATTTTGAGAAGGTGCTGTGGGGAGGAGGAGGGTGGATGTGGAATGTGACTCAGGGAGGGAACTTTAATGACATTTGTGATGGCACTCGGGACAAAGCTGAGACTTGAGCGTGACCTAAACCAGGGGAAAATAAACAAGGAGCTGTGAAAATGGCTGGGGCCATGAACTTTTGGGGCAGAGGATGTGCTTTTATTACAGAATTGGACATCAGACCATTTGCAGAAGCTCCAAAAATGTGCAAAGTTGGGTTTTAACACTCCAAAAGCTGTGGAATAATCACAGTGATGGAATGAGCACGACTGGAAAAGTCACATCCCTCAAAAGTCACCACTCCCTGCCCCATTGCCAACAAGTGTTGGAGCAGATCCCTGGCTCCTGGAAAACTCAGAGTCATCCAAAGTGTCCTCACTTTGCTGTCAGGAGGAGCCAGAGCCAGGGCTGGGCCTTCCATGGAGGGCTGCAAACCCAAAAAGCAGAGTGGGATTTGTTCAGACCCTTCTAAAATAGGGATTCAACCCATTTAGTGATGTTTTGGGCATGAAATGAATAAATCAACGGTCTTCAAAGCAGTAATAAACTCAGCTGCCTCCTCAGTGTCACCTGGGTGGTCACCTGCCACAATAAATCCTCGAGAATTCTCATCTCCTGTAACAGAAACAAGGCCAGAGATGTTTGGTTCAGAGTGGGACATGAAAGAAACACAATTTAAAAGGCACCTCCAGGAGGGTGTCAGGGCCACACAGAGCTTTAGGGAGGGCTAGGTTTAGAAGCAGAGGAGCAATGAGGAAAAAAGCATTTTCCTTCTAAGCAGAGCTTGCGAAAATGTTTCCTTTTAATCTCTTTTTTTCCTCTTCTGTGGGCAGATGAAATGCTTGAGGTGGGGAATGAAGACACCCTGTTGATATCCAGCTGACATAAACCTAAATGCTGATGTTCAGCACTCTCCACCCCTCATAATTCCTGGTATAGAAACCCAAATATTGCTGTTCAGCATTCCCCACCCCTCATAATTCCTGGTTTAGAAACACAAATGTTGCTGTTCAGCATTAGTTTGGCAAAGGGAGAGGTTTTCTGTCATGCCTGGTGAATTGTCCCAGAAGTTTCAGCACCAGAAGGGGCTGGGGCAATCAGATTTGGGATTGCACTTGAGCTCTGATCCCAGTTCCAGCAGATGGATGACAACATCTGCAGGAGACAGGGAAGAATAAAGCAAATTGATAAAATAAAGATCAGATGTTGTTGCCAAACTTCTCTGAGTGCAGGTTGACACTGATAGCCCGGGCTGCCTGAGGGATCCCTGCAGGGCTGGCACTGGGAGGGTGCAGGTTAAAGCCAGTGCTGGAGGGCACCAGGTGAATCCTCACAGCTTGCCAGAGGAAGAAGGGGAAATTCAAACTCACCCTATTTCCCCTGCCATAGGACACCTCCCACTGTCCCAGGGTGTTCCAGCCTGGCCTTGGACACTTCCAGGGGTCCAGGGGCAGCTCAGGGCTCCTTCCCAGCCCAGCAGCTCTGCCCTTGCCTCTCCTTTGAATCCCAGAGGCCACAACTCAATCTCCTGCAGCACTTCTCTTCTGACAGCCAGGGCAGCTTCCTTTCCTGCCTTTGGGATCCCAAAAACATGGAGCAGTGTCTGAGGTGTCCTGGGTTGTAAAATGTGTGTGTGTTCTGTGCCCACCTGTCAGAGCTGGGGCAGTTCTCTGCTGTTCTTGGGGCAGTTTCTTCATCTCTCCCACAGCCAATCCTCCCTCCAGGAGATCTCTGCTGTCCATGGCCACTGAGTGTCCCTGCAGGGCTGATCCAATCCCAGCATCCCATGGGCAGATGCTGCGCCCAGGGCAGGAGCCAAGCATTCCTGCCTGGATGCAATCTGAGCCTGGCACAGCACAGCAGCCTTTGCCCCCTGCATTGCCAGAGGAGCAGCTTTCTGCTGCCCTGCATGGCCAGAGGGAGCCCAGGCCCATCTGCAGCAGCCCTGGAGCTGCAGAGGAAAACTCCCCCCTTGTCCCAAACCTCTTTCAGAGTCCCCTCAGTGCCACACAGGGCTGGCACAGCTGCTCTCAGAGCTGTTTTCTGTGGGATCCCAGGCATTTATCAATGAGGAATGACCCAAACTCTCCAGCTCAGCACATGCCAGCCTCACTGAGGTCACCCTGCTGTGTCTGAGGGGTCTCTGGGGTTCCTCGGGGCCTCATTCCCAGGGTGGGGCTGGGGACAGCAGGCCCTGCTCATCCTCTCCATCCGGCTGGGATCGGGAATTCCAGGAATCTCCCAGCATGGCCGAGCTGCCACAGGCCCCTTTTACCATAATTAACACCTTGTGATGAGTAACACGCTAATGGCAGGGAGGGGACATCACCCTGCCACCGCTGACTTTGACTTGACTGTCCCTTAATTGTCACCATTATCGGGAAATCGGCCCTTTCCCAGCTCCCTCTGCTCCCTGCCAAGGACACATCGCTTGTGTCACCTGTCGCTGTCCTGCCTGATGTGACAGGTGGCAGAGGTGCCACCGTCCCTGCCCTCAACCAGGTCCCAGCACTGCAGGATTTTACAAATTGTGTTTAGCTTTTAATGATTTGCTGGAACATGCTTGATTAAAAACCTGCCGGAATTCCAAACCTAATGAACCTTAAACTTTCACATTAGATCCATTAATTATCCCGGTCCCAGTGGCACACACGGGGACGTTTCCCTGCTGCATTCGTATGAAAATGAAGAGTTTCTGCAAGAACTACATTAAAAAATAGACAAATAACAAGACTCCATTGCTAAAGCTGTTGCGCCTTTGAATTAAGTTACTGTCTTTTGTTTTTCCCTTTAATTAATCATTCCTGAGGCATGGCTGGGAGGCCCGGGGGAGCTGGGGAGCAGCAGCAGTAACTGATGGCTTTGTCACCGGTGTCACCGTGCCAGAGCAGTGATGAACGTGAGGGGAGGGATGGGGGCACCAATTCGCTGTCATCGATATTACAGGGGGCTGCTCTGGGATGATCCACGGTGTTCTGATTTATAGGGGGACACTGATCAGGGGTTTCAGACCCCACAACACACAGAGATAATCACCTCCAAAGGATCTTGGCTGCTGCCAGGGAATCCCAGCATAGTTTGGGTTGGATGGGACCCTAAAGCCCACCCAGGCCAGGGACACCTTCCACTGTCCCAGGCTGCTCCAAGCCCCATCCAGCCTGGCCCTGGACACTTGGACATGGACAGAAAAGCCCTTTAATGCTGCCTGAAGGCCTCGTTCAGAGAACCCCAGACTCCTTCTGGCTGGAGAAGAGCTCTCAGGTCACCTCTGGGGTCTGACACAAGCTCTCAGCTCTGAGGCAGCTCCCCTTGCTTGCTGTGCCTGACAGGGAAGGGGAGAGTTTGGGATCCATCACAGGTTCAGTACTCCCCATTCCATGGGGAATGTATTGCACATTCCCTGCAGCCAAGCAGAAGACTGTTAATTAGCTAATTATTGCCCAGCATACATTCTAGAGGCTCACCTGCTCTCCTGAACTCTCACTTCATATTCCACAGGTTTCCGCACAGGAATTCAGTGGGATAACAGGGCAGACACTGATCTGAAGCTTCCCTTTCACCCTGGCTGAGGAGACACCAGGCTGCTGGGGTAGCCTCCCCAAGTGTCAGAACCCAGGAGATTCCTCTGGCTGCCCTGGAGGACTTGAGACCCTGACAGATCTCTTCCCTGTGTTTGGAGACCTTGGCACAGAGTCAGACACCTGTGCCTTTGATTTTAGCTCTTGGAAACAATTACCAACTTTGTGTGAAGAGTTACAAGACACAAAAGTTTGAATGGAATGATAGTGAATTTTTCACTGGGTGAAAAGGTAGAATTTTGAGGTTTTAGAATAGGGGTTCAAGAGACAAGATGGAGGAATCTGGGCATGTCCTGTCCTTTTTTTCCTCCATGTTCTGCTGTGATGGTGGCGCTTCTGGATTGGTTTAGAGACAAACTGTCTAACATAGGTGATAGTATTGGAAAATTATTGTAAATAATGTACACCTAGTTTTCAGTATAAAAAGATAACAACACCCCAAGCTGGTCAGTGTGCCTCAACCTGACCTGCCAGACAGATCTCAGCAGGTCAGAGAAAGAATGTTATAGATAAGTAAAAAATAAACAACCTTGAGAATCAGAGCCATGGAATCCTGGCTTCTTCTTTGGTCTCGGGGCTGGGTGAAAGAGACTTTCCAACACCTTGGGGTCATCTCAACACCAACCAGAGACCTCATCACCCAAGAGAGGGACTGGGGCCTCTCCCTGAGCTCCCACCTCTCCCTCAGCCCTGGCCAAGCCCTGTTCTCCAACTTGCTTCGCTCCTGGCGAGCCTGGAACGGGATCAGGCAGCTCTTCTGTCTGGGGCTGCACCTTCTCCATGGGGCAGATCACAGCAGCTCCTCCTGGCTCTTCCTTTCCTCAGTAATGGTGAATTCCTCAGAAATGGTGAATCCCTCCTCCTCTGGGACAGGACCCCCTGCTGGTCCCAGGCTGGGTTGGACTGGTGGGAATCATGGACAAGGATGGAGGGACAGGAGGCAGGGAATGGCTGCCAGTGCCAGAGGGCAGGGCTGGATGGGATCTTGGCAATTGGGAATTGTTCCCTGGCAGGGTGGGCAGGGGCTGGGCTGGAATTGCCAGAGCAGCTGTGGCTGCCCCTGGAGCCCTGGCAGTGCCCAAGGCCAGGCTGGGCATTGGGGCTGGCAGCACCTGGCACAGTGGCAGGTGTCCCTGGGCTGCAATCAGCTGCCATTGAAGATCCCTTCCCACCCAAACCACTCTGGCATTCACATTCCTGAACCAAGGATGGAAACCAGCACCAAAACCCATTGCAGCAAATGGAGAAAGGAAAGGAAAGAATGATTTCCTGGCTGGTTCCAGGTGCCCCCAGTGCCATTTGCCACAGGGGGTTTGTAGCCTGGCAAGGCCTGGTTAGAGAGGTTTGGGCTGTGCCAGGGTGCCCAGAGCAGCTGTGGCTGCCCCTGGAGCCCTGGCAGTGCCCAGGGCCAGGCTGGACATTGGGGCTGGCAGCACCTGGCACAGTGGCAGGTGTCCCTGTGATGCCTTAAGTTTGAGCTTTCTTATTTTCCAGATTCTGTCCTGCATTAGTGTGTAACTCTGAACTTCATATAAAGTGTCAGCAAGTTCTCCTCACAGTTCAGTCAGAACAATCCTTTTCCAGCTCCAGAGCCAAGGACACCACTGCAGCTTCAGACCCAGAAAGTGCAAACAACAGCAAACTGAGGAGAGCAAACTGGGAGGGTGGGACTGTAACTGGACAATTAACCCCAATATGGAAACAGACCAAAACTTATAGAAGTGTGAAAACTTGGGACCCATGGTCCATCTTGGGTATATCCTCAGCCAGGCTTCTGTACTGCCCAAGGTGTGTCCTTTGAAGGAAGCCTTTTAATAAATCCCTACTTTATTCCTTTAACACTGTCCAGCTTCTGTTCTACACAGCCTCTAAAGGGATGGGATGGGATGGGATGGGATGGGATGGGATGGGATGGGATGGGATGGGATGGGATGGGATGGGATGGGATGGGATGGGATGGGATGGGATGGAATGGGATGGGATGGGATGGGATGGGATTTAATGTCCCTTCCAACCCTGGAGGCAATGTTCAGCCCAAAGTTTCAGCTGGAAGTGTCAGAGATCTCCATTTTCAGATGCACCAAAGCCCAAGAAGTCCCAGTGATGCTGCTGAGTTTGAAATATTTGCTGTTCTCTCATCTCTGTTGTGGGGTGCTGGAGATGAGGATTCAGGGGTCAGGTTGGGATTTAAAAATATAGGGATCAGGTTGGGATTTAAGGATTTGGTGATCAGGCTGTCATTATAGGATTCAGGGATCAGGTTGGGATTTAAGGATTCAGGGAGCAGGCAGTGGTTTTAGGACTCAGTGATCAGGCTGTGATTTAAGGATTCAGGGATCAGGGTGTGATTTAAGGATTCAGGGATCAGGGTGTGATTTAAGGATTCAGGGATCAGGGTGTGATTTAAGGATTCACTGGTCAGGCTGGGATTTAAGGATTTAGGGATCAGGCTGTTGTTCTCTGGCCCAGGTACTGTAAATATGCCTGCATTTACCATGGTGAAGCCCTGCCTGGGCTGTTGCTGCACCAAGGGTGATTTATTCATTAGATAAAGATGTAATTTTTGATTCCTTTGTTTATTCATTAGATAAAGATGTAATTTTTGATTCCTTTGTTTAAAAATATTTCCACGTTGCTGTCAGAACCCACAACGATGGAGGCTCTGATTTATCACTCTCAACCCCTCAAAGCAAGGAGAAGTTTGTTGAAAAGATTCAGCAAATGAACCCACGCTCTTCTCATTCCCTCTCCAAATGAGATGGGAGCAGAAGCACAGAATCAGCTCAGTCAGCTTTAAAGCATTAAAAAATGTGGGGAAAAGGGAGAGATGGGGGGAAATTGAAACTGGGGAAAAACAGCAAAGAAAACAGCAGTTGTAGAGACGGATGGACCCAGCTGGAAGGGGAATTTCCATCCCAGCTTTCTGTACCTGCCAACATTCATTGAAGCAGGGAGGGGACGTGTCCCTGTCAGCAGGGCAGCAGCAGCCTGGAGAAGTGTCCTTCATTTCCAGCAGGACATTGGGAAAGGGGGAGAATCCTTCTCCTCTCCCACCTCCAAACCCAGCCCTGGAGGTGGGGGCAAACTCAAACCACCTCCAAACCACTTCTTGATGGTGCCAAAAAGTTTTGGTGGCTTCTAATATTCATCCCTGTCTAATATTCCTCCCTGTGTAAAAGGACTCTCCTGTTACTGCTCCCCATGTTTGAAGAGGGAACAAGGGTGAATTCCCTTGTCTCTATTACCATTCCAGCCAGGAATGGTGATCCAGAGCTTCACCAGAAGGAAAATGTCACTTCACCAACTCCAGACTGTGCCCAAAGCTCCCCAGCAGCGTTCTCCTGCAGAAATGTGTTTTTCTCAAATTCCTGATCATCCCTGCCAGCAAAATGAGTTCTGTGCTTCTGTCACAGTCCCTCGAAGCTCTCTGTCAAATTAAAATTTATTTTCTCCATCTGAAGACAAATCTCTTACTCTGATGGCAAAATTCATTTGACATGATCCCCAAAGCTTTTCTCCTGGAAAATCAGTGTGTTAAAATACCAAAGCCACTTTGCAGAGTAATGTAATTTTGCCCTCTCCCCACCCTCCCTGCTATTGTTAAAGATTTGATTTTTTTTTAACATAAAAAGAACAAGGACATTTAGTCATAATAACAACGATTTTGCTTCTCAGAACAATTTTATAGGGAAAAAAAAGACAGGGAAAATTACAAAGCTTCTTTTTATAGTCCACATTCAGGGCAAAAGGGTTAAAGAAGAAGAAAATATCTATCAAATGACAGCACTAATGACAGAATCAGTGAGAATGGAGTGTAAAATGCGCCCATGGCACAGAATTCCAGGCTGGATGGGGCTGGAATCTCCTGGTCCCAGCCCATCCCTACCTGCAGCTCGAGGCCTCTGAGGTGGCTCCAATCCTTCTCCAGGCAGCCTCTTCCAAGGCTCTGCTACGCCCAAAGTAAAGGGATTTCTCCTCATTTCCAGCTGGAACATGCCATGATTCTGTTCGTGCCCCTGGTGCTGGGCACTGTTGGGAAGGATGAAAGTTTCACAACAAAGTCTCACAGATATCTGTGCTTGGCAGAAAGATTTTTGAATGTAGAATCTGAAGAAGGAATAGAGATGGAAGCAAGTTTTGATATAGAAGAAAAGAATTGCTGAGCCAGTCTTACTGGATAACCAAGGAGGCAAAGGGTGTGTTAGTTCGAAGAGGTTTTTATGGCTTAGAGTGTCACAGACATCTTTTATTAAAATCCTTTCCTTAGGATTTTTCCTCCTGAGAAGCTGAGAGGCCTCAGGAACAAAATTGATTAAATTTTGTAAACATTGATTATCTGCTGCTGTGGAATGCAACAGGTGGATCTGTGATTGGTCCACGTTGGTTGCTTTTAATTAATGGCCAATCACAGTCAGCTGGCTCAGACAGAGAGTCCGAGACATAGTCTTTGTTATCATTCTTTCTTTTTCTATTCTTAGCCAGCCTTCTGATGAAATCCTTTCCTCTATTCTTTTAGTATAGTTTTAATGTAATATATATAATAAAATAATAAATCAGCCTTCTGAAACATGGAGCCAGATCCTCATCTCTTCCCTCAACCTAAGACCCCTGTGAACACGGTCACATTAGAGCAAAGGATAAACCCACCCCAAACAAGAAGATGTTTTTACCAAGCAGGAAGATTCCACAGGCAAACAAGCCTGCCGATGTTGCTGGTAGAAAAAAGGTCTCAGAATTTTCCACTGTAAGAAAACAGAAAAACATCTTCTAGCTTAAACTGTAATATACTAACTTTTAGTGATTGGAGAACAGTAACATGAATATGGTAATTATAGCAGTTATGATAGGCTAGAGATAAAAGTTAAGGTATAGATTGGTTGTACTGTATTAAGATGCTCAGCAAAGAAAAGTATAGAATGCATTGTAACCAAAACCAAAGGGTTTCCAGGCCTGCCTGCAGCTGGAGCTGACAGCTGTGGGCACAGCTCTGTCACCCACAACCCTGCACTGCTGTAACCTCTTGGATACAATAAACTGCATTTTGGAGAGCTGCCTGGAGCCCCACATCTCTCATTCAGGCTCCCAGGGCACCACTGAAGGGATTTGTGCCCATCACTGATGCCCCTGTCAGGAGGAGCAGCCCTAGCTCCCTCAGCCTTTCCTCAGCAGAGAAGCTACTCCAACATCTCCCCAGCCACATAAAAGATGCACAAAACACACAGAAAATTATCTGACATGGAAGAAAAGATAACAAAGAAACACCAAATTGTTGCACGGAGAAAATGATGCTCCCAAAAATGTCCTAAATCACCTCTGGGATGAATGCACAGAATATTCTTTATTTGACAGGAGAAGTGTTTAGAAAGAGAACAAAGAGGAAATTGATGCCAGGGCAGAATGATCTTTGGTTTTGCCATTTTCTCAGGTGCAGTGAGGGTGTCCCACAGAGCCCTGCCACAGAGTTCCTGGCTGGCTGCTGGATGTCCCAGGGAATTGGATTCCAAATAATCCCTCTGAAATCCCACAGAGCCAGGGGAGCCCTCCATGGGCTGGATAAATGGAGAAATGGTGCCATGTTGGGAGATCCCTCAGGAGGAGTTTTGGAGAAGTTTGGGATGTGCTGGGGGATTTCTTACTCTCCATTTCCATTTTATTCCAGGTGCTTTTCTGTTACTTTGTGGGACAATTTCAGTAAGAAAAGTCTTTTTTTTGGTGGAATATGATCATTGATATTAATGAATGAAAATAATGACATTATCTGATGAAAGATAAAGATCCGGGATGTCACTGTGAAACTTTTTGAAAAATCTCTTTGCCAGGATTTTTCTCCTGAGAAGCTGAGAAGCCTTAGAAATAAAATGTAAACAATAATTATCTGATTGCTTGAAATGTGTTTAAGAAGTTGCTTACCAACAGGTGCATCTTTGATTGGTTCCATGTGGATTGTTATAATTAATGACTAATCCCAGTCCAGCTGTGTTGGACTCTCTGGTTGGTCAAAAGTTTTATTATCATTATTTTCTGGCCTTCTGATGTCTCTTTTGTCTTTCTTTAGCATAGTTTTAGTATACTGATATAATATAATATAATATAATATAATATAATATAATATAATATAATATAATATAATATAATATAATATAATATAATATAATATAATATAATATAATATAATATAATATAATATAAATCAACCTTCTAAGAAATATGGAGTCAGATTCATCTCTCACCTCGTCCTGGGTGAGAGCTGCCTGAGACCCTCACAACAACACCACAACAATTGATAACCACACCAGGGTGCAGCAAATATCCTGGTGTTGGTTTCTGTGTTCATTTTGGGAGAAAAAACCCAAATGTCAGGGTCTTTTGTGAGTCACTGATACAGAAGCTTTGGGTTTGTGTCTGTAATCAGCTGGGGCTGGAAGGAAGGAAAAAATTCTCAAGTTCCTGGGAACTTGAGCTGCGGCTGGAATTGCAAGACAAGGATGGAAACTCAGGAACGTTTTCTGTTGTGCTACAACTTCCACACCCCTCAAACACCACCTGGGAATGTTGGGTGCCTGGTGCCCTGTTGCAGTGCAAGAGGTTTCCATTACCATCTGTATGGGAGATTACCTTTGTCAAGTGGGCAGTTTGCCTTATCTCTCTCTTTGAGTGACCACATTCACTCCTCCCTCAGGAGGGGACACCTGCTGATAACAGCTATGGAATGTCCCTGCATGGCTGATAAGAACTACAGCATCCCAATGGGAGATGGGAGCCCAGAGGGAGGAGCCAAGCATTCCTACCCGGATAGAATCTGGAGATTCTGGAACACCAGCACGGCTTCTGCACTGGATTGCCCAGAGGAACAGCAGCTGCCTCTGCCCCTGGATCTTCAGAGGCAGAGACTGCACCTTTCTCCAGGATCCCTGCTCCAGCAGAACCAGCCCTGACACTGCAGGAGGGCTGAGCCACAATTCCAATGGCACTGCTGCCACCAGCCTGACCCACAGGGTGTCAGGCTGGGTTCTGACTCTGCCAGTGTTGGTTTAGTTCACTGCATTGTTTATTTTGTCCTTTTATTATTTTCTTTTCCCTGTTAAAGAACTATTATTTCCTGCTCCCATATTTTTGCCTGAGAGCCCCTTAATTTAACTTTTATAACAATTCAGAGGGGTGGGGAGGGTTTACATTCTCCATTTCAGGGGAGGCTCCTGCCTTCCTTAGCAGGCACCTGGCTTTCCAAACCAAGACACACCCCAACAGCTCTTGTGGCAAGGAAAGGACCCTGCTGGCTGCAGCTCCCACTTGGGCAAAGTGGGACGGGGAGACTCAACCCAAGGGATTTGAAAATGGAAATTGGTCTTCTGGAGACCTGATGTGAGGAAAAATCGAACAGATACTTTTGTTATCCTGAATGGATAATTGAGAATCCCAGGGTGCCAGAGTGGTTTGGGTTGGGAGGGACCTTAAGGCTCACCCCCACCATGGCAGGGACACCTGCCACTGTGCCAGGTGCTGCCAGCCCCAATTTCCCAATTGCCAAGATCCCATCCAGCCCTGCCCTCTGGCACTGGGAGCCATTCCCTGGCTCCTGTCCCTCCAGGCCCTTTTCCAAAGTCTTTCTCCACTTCCCTGGAGCCCCTTCAGGCCCTGGGAGGCCACAGTGGGCTCGCCCCAGAGTTTTCTCTGCTCCAGGCTGAATTCCCTTGTGTCTCCTTCCCTTTACTGGCTTAGTTGTGTCTCTGGGACCGTTTGACCGCTCTGCGTCAGCACTGCCTTCTCCATCCCTCCTCTCCCTCTCTGCCCCGACTCTGCAGAGCCAGCCCAGCCCATCCCTGCAGCTCCTGGCTGCCCCTGCCCGAGCTGGAAAGGACAGGGGGGTGTCCCAGAGGGCACAGAAACCCCTCAGCTGGAGGGGCTGCTGCAATGCACCTGCAGGGTTAGGGCACGGTGGGCACAGCCAGCCTGCTCCTGAGTTTGTTATCAAAGTCTCAGGGACTCCTCAAAACTGTTGGAACATAAATTGTGGAAATTAAGAAAGAAGAGGCTGAGAAACCAAATACCAAGACCACAAGAACAGGATAACAGAGGGCTGTGAAACCCCTGCACTGTGACCAATCTCACGCTGTGAGAAATGCAGGCACCAAACAGAGAGCAAGGCAAAGGCACCAATCAAGCAGTGTGCCCTTAGCAGTTTGCAGAATCTATAAAAGTGTGTGTAAATGTAATGCAGGCTTCTGCTGGATCACATTGGTCAGTTGTGCAGGAGTCCTGGATTTCCCACAATAAAGGGCTGCCAGCTGCTCTGCCCTGCAGCAGGGCTTGGCTTTTTCTCCCCATTTTTCCCTGGTGCCTGTCCCCATCTTGGCTCTTAGAGGTGCCACAGGGCCCCAGCCCTGCCAGCCCAGTAGCAGGATTCATCCTGCTGGCCATAAATCAGGATTTATCCTGCGTTTAATGCTTTTGTTCCGCTCCGTGGCACACGCTGTTCATAAGCCATGTAAATCCAGAGAGATGGGATTTAGAGCAACTTCAAATTAAAGAAAGAGCTTGTCATTTAAACACTTTATTCTCCCTTTTCTGCCTCCAACCCATTCTGTGCAGCAATAATGAGGGTGACTGCAGCAATGGCCTGGCCTGTCCCAGCACCAGCCCCAGCTGATCCTTGCAGGTCTCAGCCCTGACATCACTGCAGCACAGAGCCCAAAGCCCAAATAACTCTGGCATGTTTTCTTTTGCTCGCACCAAATTTACCTTGCATCTTTTTATTCCTCACTGGGAAGCAGCTGTGGGGCCAAGACTGAGGTTTTGGGTGGGACCCCAAGCCTGACCCCTGTCCCCCCTGGCTGTCCCCTCCTGGCAGGAGCTGTGCAGAGCCACAAGGTCCCCTCCTGAGCCTCCTTTGCTCCAGGCTGAGCCCTTTTCCAGCTCCATTCCCTTCCCTGGACTCACTCCAGCCCCTCAGTGTCCTTTTTTTGAGGGGCCCAGAGCTGCCCCAGGAGGGGTCTGAACAATGGGGCGTCCTTGGACAGACCCAGACCCAGTCTTTAAAGGAACCAGACTCTCTCCATGGCCCTGAGGGGCCCAGAAATGTTCCATACCCTTAGGAGGGGTGAATCCCTGCTTCCTGTGGGGCTGAGGCTGCATGCAGACAGACAGACAGACAGACAGACTGACTGACTGCCTGACTGACACACAGAGCAGGTTCAGCTGTGCCTGGACCCTGGTCCTTGCCCTTGTCCAGCTCCTCATCTCCCAGCCCTGCTGAGCTGCTCCCACTTGGAGCTTCCCAGCCTTGGTAGGACTCAGGGAGCTCTGGAAGAGCTGCTGGGCTGGGCTGTGGGGACGTCCCTGTGCTCCTGTCACCAGGGGCTGTGGGGACACCCCTGTGCCTGCTGTGCTGTCACCAGGAGCTCTGTGCACATGCCCTTGTCACCACAACCTCCTGCCAGGAGCAGTGACTCCTGAGTTGTGCCTTGGCAGCCTCAGGGGCTGTTCCCATGTCTGTAACCAGGAGCTGACTGCACCAAACACCCCAAAATCCCGGGGTCAGGCTGGGCTCTGGCTCCTCTGGCAGGGAGGGTGTTGGCAGGGCCTGATGCAGCGCCCCAACGCTAAAAGCTCCAATTTCCTTGTGCCCTTAGAGGAACTTTTTATCCCAGCCCTGCCACCAAACCTGGCTGTTCCCTGCCCAGTCCCTGCATTGTGTGGCAATTACTCCCTCTGTGTTTCTCCTCCCTTCCTCTATAATCTCATTTTAATGTGCGTGTCACAGTTTTAATAAACCCGAGTTCAAAGGATGAGCAATTATACAAATCTTCCATTTCACACATGAAAAGCGTGGTTTTAAAGTTGTCAGCACAAAAAAAAAAAAAAAGAGAGGCATTTCTTTGATTGCCTTCTCACTGCAATTACCTCATGTCTGCCGTGGGTTTGAGCTGGTGTAAATCCTCAGAGTGCCTTTGATTCCAGGGTCTTACCCCACTGGAATTGTTGGCTCCAAGGTGGATTAGTGCAACTTTCCAGATAAGAAATGAGGTTGGAGTTTATCCGCAGCCCAAATGGAATCAGCGATGTTTGGTGCCCTGCTTGGGCTCACTCCTGGGGGATTTTTATCCTCTCTCAGCATTTTGTTTACACTTTATAAAAAAAAATTCCTGCTGAGCTGTGGAGAAGAAATCATGACCCAGAAGATGAAAAAGGTGAGGGATCCAATTCCCATGAGTTCTGTGGCTGTTCCCAAACTTGTAAATGGGGAAAAAATGTTCTTTATTCCAAAGGATGAGGGAGGGATTGGGCATTTAGCTTCATGTCTGAGGTGCCTTGAACAGCTCCAGGGAAAGCTCAGGGCAGGTGAGGGAGATCCCATTTCTCTTGGAACACCAGGGTGGGTGGGATGCTGCAGGTTCATGGATTAGCTCCTTCCCAGCTCCCACACTTGGCCAGGGTGAGCCATGGCCACAAACCGGGAGGTGCCACCTCCAGAACTTCTGACCTTCTGAGAGTCCATCAGTGCTGGGCAGGGCCTTCCCAATGCTCTGGGGATGAGAAATCCTGGATTTCAGAGCACAAGGTGTGCTTCAGCACATCCCTGGGGCAGGCAAATCTCCTTTAAGCAGCAGGTTGGGTAAGGGCCCTGAGACAGAGTAGAAATTCTCCAGAGTAGAAATCCATTTTGATTTAGGTGAAATGTACATCCTTGAGTCTGTGGTTAGAAAACATAGCTATGTAGCTTGACTGCAAGCCCTAGGCTCAGGGAAACTGCTTCAGTGAAGGACAGAGATAAGCGGGGGGAGACAGAGGGTGATAAAGAGAGACAGAGAGACTGCTGTGGGAGCAGGTCAACCTGACCTAGGAATTCTTTCTGATAAAGAAGAACTAGCGGCAAATGTCACGAGAAATTTGTAAAAATGAATATGTATGAACCTATTGTGAAATTGTATGCATATGTATTTGAGAGGGGGATAAAAAGGGACCTGAAGTCCCCAGAGGTACACATGTCTTTTAAGGAGAGCAATCTCCACATGCATCCCGCGCTGTAATAAACATACCAGCTTTACAACTTTCAGAAAGTTGTGGAGTTTTTGGCTATCTCCACAAAACAGCCCATCCTTGGTGGGAATTTCCCCATTCCTTCAATCCATGTGCCTTAAAGGCAGGGAAATCCTGATACTTCCATTCCTGGTGGCTCCAACCTGCAGGAGCCTCTCTCACTTTTTCTGGAGCAGAATGAAGTGACAGGCTGGGGGAACAAAATCATGGCAGTGCTAAAGAATTTACTGAAAAATGCCTGGGATTGATAAATGGAAAACTTCCCACAGCTCCCATCCTTGGAGCTCACCCAGAGCTGGGATGTGCAGAGCTCTCTGTGCTGCTCTGGTGATGCTGGGTGTGGAAAGCCTCACCCATTTCTGGTTATCCAGAGTCCCTGGGGTGAAACCCTGAGTGCAGCCCCAGCTCAGAGGCAGCTCTGGGACATCCCCAGCTCCTACTTGGCTCGCCAATTGAATTGTTAAAACTGAAGATCACTGACAGAGACTCTCCAACTAGTCAAAGTCAGAAAGTGGGATGTTTATTACACTGGCGGGCAGCAAGGGATGGGGATCATCTCCAAAATGCGTGACTGCAACACACAAGGATTTTTGCCTTCTCTTTATTTCCCAAAATAACACTCATGTACAACCCCAGCACCTCCCATCCCTGCTCTGTATTAAAATGAGCTTATCATTAAATGTAGCTCACCCAGAGCTGGCATTTGCGGAGCTCTCTGTGCTGCTCTGGTGATGGTGGGTGTGCAAAACCTCACCCATTTTTGGTTGTCCAGAGTCCCTGGGGTGAAACCCAGCTTGCAGCCCCTGCTCAGAGGCAGCTCTGGGACATCCCCACTCCTTCCTGGCTCGCCAATTGAATTGTTGAACCCAAAGACCACGGACAAAGACTCTCCAACTAGTATAAGTCAGAAAGTGAGATGTTTATTACACCAGCAGGTGGCACGGGGTGATCGTTCCCAAAATGTGTGACCGCAACACACAAGGATTTTTGCCTTCTCTTTATTTCCCAAAATAATACATATGCAAAACCCCAGCACCTCCCAACCCTGCTCTGTATTAAAATGAGGTCATTAGTCCTTCACACATGCACAATTCTTCTCTTGAATTGGATCGGTGGTCTCGAATTGGGTCGGTGGTCTCAGGGATTGTGTGGGGTTCACAGGGGTCCCAGGATGAGGGAAGAGATGAGAATCTTGACTCTGTGTTTCAGAAGGCTGATTTATTATTTTATGATGTATACTATATTAAAAGAAAATTATATATTAAAGCTATACTAAAAGAATAGAAGAAAGGATTTCATCAGAAGGCTTGAAAGGAAAGGAATGGAATGATAATAAAATCTTGTGACTGACCAGAGAGTCCAAGACAGCTGACTGTGATTGGCCATTAATGAAAAACAACCACATGAGACCAATCCCAGATGCACCTGTTGCATTCCACAGCAGCAGATAATCATTGTTTACATTTCCTTTCTGAGGCCTCTCAGCTTCTCAGGAGAAAAATCCTAGCAAAGGATTTTTCAGAAAGTATGTCTGTGACAAGGGATGAAATCAGGAATGTCTTCATCAGGTCCCGGTGACCCTCTGGCATGATCCAAGAGACCCTGCTTTGTGATGGATTGACAGTCTAGGTTCTGGGCATTGTTCTACTGGTTTCAGTACATTCCTACAATGGTTCACTCACTCCACTTCCTTCTACAAATGAGTTCATAATATAACAATTAGCTTTAGCTTAAGTGTCTAACAATCATTAACCTATCGTTGGTGCATCTAACTTCAATATGAATTGGTTCTAACCCTCAGCTAAAATCTTAACCCTTTAAAATCACGATTCACTGGCTGGGCAGAACATCTGCAGGAATGCAGGGCTGGCTTCTGAGAGCCTGCAGGATTTTCAATTAAAGCAGTTTCCAGGCAGAGAATTTCACTCAGTGTGGTGATGGCTGCTCTTGGAGGGCTTTATTTTAGCTGGGAGAAGTGACTGGAACAAAACTTCAGTGCCAGCACCTGTGGGAGAGCAGGTGTGGAGGAGTGATTGGGATTGGGCACCACAATGGAAGTATTTAATGTAATCCTCAGTTAAAAAGTAAATTGCCTGAATAGCTACACTCCCATTAGCCCTCTGTGTAAGTAATAATGTTCCTCCCCTCCTTTTTAAAGCAAAGGATGCTCCTATAAAGGCATAATTTTCATAAAACCATTCCAGGGAAAAAGAAAAAAAAAAATCCCAAAATACCCTGCAGAACCTTTTGCGCTTACCCAAAGAAATAATATTTTAAATTATACAAATGATTAGGACCTAATTCAGCATTAAGGGAAATTACAGCACAATGCAGAAAATTGGAGATGCTGGCGTTGATCTGGAATTATGAAAAATAAGCGTGAGCTGCCTGGAGTTCAGCGCTTTCCATTCTCATGCTGCTCTGTTTCTCTCCTGTTTTTCTTCCCACTCTGTCATTGTTTAGTGTGGACAGCTCCAGTCTGGAGGGAAAGTTGCACATGGGAAGTTTGCTCTAAATGAGTTGTCCATGAGCAGAAACAGCCAGGAAAACATCCCAGTGAGTGAGGGGCTGCTCCAGCCTCTGCATGAGTGACGAATGCTTGGATAGCACCAGGAGCTGCTCCGAGCTCCCAGCCTTGGCCAGGGGCTGCTCAGACCCCCTGGTTCATCCAGGGGTCACCAAAGGAGTTGCAGTGGCCCAGGATGGCAGGGAACGGCCTCAAGGTGCTCCAGGGGAGGTTTAGATGAGATATGAGGGAATATTTCCTCACAGAATAGCTGGAAATCACCGGGACAGACTGGGCAGGGAACTGGTGGGGTTCCATCCCTGGGAGGGCTCAAACACCGTGGGTGTGGCACTTGGGGACATGGTCAGTGGTGACCACAGTGGTGGAGATGGGTGGGTGGATTTGGGGACCTTAAATGGTTCAGTGATTCCACGGATCTTCCTGCTTCTCCAAGAGGAGGGTTTGGGGTCTCCTCTGGAGCCATCAGGCCGGGTGTCCTAGGGTGAGGTTATGATGCTGTATCCCCATTCCTGTGTTCTGTTCATGCTGGATATCATGTTCTGTGCCTTCCAGACTGGCTCTGAAGAGCGAATATTTTGTTTTGGTTTTGCTCTCAGCCGCTCCCCCACGGCTGGTGGGACACACAGACAGGGCAGTGCATGGTGCTGCTTTTGCTTTTTGCTTTGCTCTTGCTCCTGCTTTGCTCTTGCTTTTTGATCCTGCTCATTAGTCAGTTTAGCTCAGCAGTCCAAATTTTCCCTGGACTGTTTCTCCTTTCCCTTTTTTGGACCCACTCGAACCTGCTCCAGCCTGGGGCCTGGGAACACCGAGAGTTTGCACCTTGGGCCTAGTGGGGCCTACTCTGGGCAGCAGCTGCCCCAGCACAGGAGGGACTGAGAACAGAGCGACCACCCCCAGAGAGACTTTCTGAATTTGTCATCTTTGTCAGAGCGGTGACAGAGTGGTGTCACCTGGTATTGTTCATTCTGTGTGCTGGGGGTGCTGTGCCTGTTCAATAAACAGGTTCTTTCCACTTCTCTCCAAGGAATCCTTCCCAACCCGGTTGTGGGGAGGGGCCATGTGGGTTTGCTTTCTGGAGGGGCCCCTTTGGATGTTTTCTCCCAATTTTGCCCTAAACCAGGACACTGGGTGCAGCTTTAATTCCCTGTACAGGTTTAGTTCCCCGTGCAGTCCCTGGAAACCCAGCAGGACAAAAAGAGAGGTAACAACCCTGGCAGTGACCATGGGGGCCCAACCAGTGCTGCCTGAGCTGGCCCCACAGGCACTGATATCCCTCTTTCGTCCCCAAGGAAAGCTCCCAGACTGCTCCAGGGCAGGTTTAGATGAGATGTGAGGAAATATTTCCCCACAGAGTGGTTGGAAATCACTGGGAAAAACTGCAGGGAACTGGTGGAGCTCCATTCCTGGGAGTGCCCAAACAACATCAATGTGGCACCTGGGGACACGGTCAGTGGTGACCACGGTGGTGGGGCTGGGGAGGGTGGATTTGGGGGCCTTAAATGGTTCAGCGATTCCATGGATCTCCCTGCTTCTCCAAGAGGAGGGTTTGGGGTCTCCTCTGGAGCCATCAGGCTAGGTGCAGCTTTAATTTCCTGTACAGGTTTAATTCCCTGTGCAGGTTTAGTTCCCTGTGCAGTCCCTGGAAACCCAGCAGGACAAAGAGAGGAGACACCCCCGGCAATGACCACGGGGCCCACCCAGAGCTGCCTGAGCTCGCCCCACAGGCACTGATGTCCCTCTTTTGTCCCCAAGGAAAGCTCCCAAATTGCTCCAGTGCTGTGGCCTCGCTGTGCCCAGCTCGGACCGGGCACTGCCCAGGGGCTGTGGGCACTCATTGCTGGCACCAGAGGGACACCTGGGTCTAGGGGGATAACAAACAGCCTGTGGAGGAGCTGGGAGTCTGCAGCACCACAAATGGGGGCAGGCAGCCCCTGATTCCCCTCCGCAGCTGAAGGAGAATGGGTTTCAGTCCCTAACAATGGATTTCAGTCCCTAACAATGGGTTTCAGTCCCTAAACGTCCCCTCCCTAACTCCTGCGTTTATCGGCGGCTGTGCTAACACAGATACAGCGCCTTTGAGCCGTGCTGATGGGGGATGGCACTTCCATCAATACCTGGTGGCAGTTTTATTGTGCCAGTCTCAGCCGCGATCCGTCCATTGTGCTCACGAACTCAAATGAATGCAAGAATTTATGGGTGCGTCTTCAAGTGCTGCTCCCTTTAATCACGGCAGATAAAGAAATTCCTGCCCGGCAGAGTGGGAGTGTCAGCTGGTTAATGAGCAGGTACTTAGCAGATGCGAGCTGCAAAAATCCTTCACTTCAATGGCTGCAGGTGGACAAAGGGAGCTGCGGGCCAGCAAGGAAGAAAGGCTGCCAAAGGAAAGAGAAAATATCCTCCGCTGGGTGCACTCCGGCAGGAGGAGGGTGATTTGCAGAGCCTGTAATGTAACTGTGCGATATTTTATGGGTTTCTTCTGCCTTTATTGCCTTATTGTGGGATGTGGGACAGCATCAGCTGCTGCAGAGATCGTGGCGCTGATCTGCTGCTCAGTGAGAAGCACCAAAGGTGGGTTTGGGGTCAGAGCGCATGTGGGGACATCAACTCTGGCTGAGTGCTCAGCACATCCCTGTGGGAAATGTCTGCTCTGACAGTGGGGAACGTCCTCCATGGAGAGCTCCTTTCCCTTTCCCTTTCTTTCCCTTTCCCTTTCCCTTTCCCTTTCCATGCCTCCATAGCCAACCCTCCCCTGGTGAAGAGCAATTATGCTTTTGCCAATGTTCCACATTCACTTTCCCCCAAAAGCAGGAGAAAAGCAGTTTTAAAAGGCTGTTTATGAGATGTGAGCAGTGTCAGGAGGAACACCCAAACTCAGGTTCTCATTCAAAGGATCGAAATTGAATTTGCAACAGAGCTAAGGTGTTGAAATGCTCTGAGGATGTCTGTCCTCCTCTGGAAGAAATGAAGAAAGCTTGGGTGTAGCAAAAGCTGTTCCCTCAAACACAGCTCTCAGAGACATCCAGGTGCCTCAGCACATAAAGCACAGAGCCACAACTACAAACAGTTTATGAAATACCTGAGGAGAGAATGCGTCTGAGCGATGTGAGAGCACAATGTAAACAGTCATTAGGATATATTCACCATTGTGCTGCCTGATCTCCAGATGAGCCACTCCAGGAACACTGAGCCTGTCATCTCCCAGCAAATCAAAGCTCACTGCCATCCCAGGAGCCCCCAGAGCAGTTCAATCACCAACAGCTCCCGACAAAACGGGCTCCTCATGCTGCCCCGAGGAATTCAGCTCTACAGAACTCCGGGACAGCCAAACCCCCACAGCAGCGTGAGCTCGGTTTGACAGGTGATAATTAACTGCTGATAATATAATTGCAGTTTTGAGGCAAAAATGGGTTTCATTAAAAACTACTCAGCATTTGCATGGCGTGGGACAGCCTCCTCCAAGCAGGAACGTTCAGAGTTCAGTCGCTGCTGGCGTGTTTACCTCGTGTTGAACATGGATCCTGCAGGGGAAATCCATGGTCCCATCTTCCTATGGAGCTGGAGGTGTTTTGTCACCTTCCAGGGCTTGGATCCGAGGGCTGCAGTGGCCCAGGCAGTGTCCCTGGGAGGGAATTGCTGTGCCGGCCACACCAGGCTCCAGGAACCTGAGGGAATTAAGACAAGTCCCTGGAAGGAGCCCTTCCCTTCAGGGGGGAGGATTGGCTCTTTTCATGGTCTTGGATATCTCAGGGTGGGTCGGGAGCAGGATGTGATACCCTGGGCTGGTTCCAGGGGACTGCGCTCAGTACAGGGGACACAGTTAGAAGGGATCAGCTCATTGCCTCTGCGGGTCTGGGGCACATCCTGGCACAAAGTTACCATTGGGCATTCCAAGTTCCAGAGAGGAAAACAGCCAGGGACCCCTGGGACCCCTCCCTGACTGCCCAGGGATCCTTTAATGCTGCAATTCCTCATGGGCTGCAGCCCTGCTTTGCTTCTGCCTCCAGGTGGGGAGCAGCCAGTGTGGAGCTGTCCCCAGACCCTTCCTGCCTCTGTTCCTGCTGACCAGGGCTGTGGAGCTGTCCCCAATCCCTTCCTGCCCCTGTTCCTGCTGACCAGGGCTGTGGAGCTGTCCTCAGCCCCTTCCTGTCTCTGTTCCTGCTGACCAGGGCTGTGGAGCTGTCCCCAGACCCTTCCTGCTCCTATTTCAGCTGACCAGGGTTGAGGAGCTGTCCCCAATCCCTTCCTGCTCCTATTTCAGCTGACCAGGATTGTGGAGCTGTCCCAATCCCTTCCTGCTCCTATTTCAGCTGACCAGGGCTGTGGAGCTGTCCTCATCCCCTTGCTGCCTGACCATGGCTGTCCTTGGCATTGGGAAGTCCCAGCCTGCTTTTGGGAAGGAGCAGAACAGAATCACAGCTTCTGCTCAGAGCCTCTGGTGCTGCTCATTGCAAAAGAGAAAGTCAAATTACCCAGATCAAGGAGAGAGGCTGTGGCCAAGACCTGAAAAGAATCAGACTCATTAACTTGCAGATTTCTCCACTTTCTGGGTTTCCAAACATGCAAGTGTTCTCTAGTAAATTATGCTTCTCAAAGGTTAATTTTTAATAAGGCAGTAAATGTATTTAAACAATGATTATTAACCAAAAAATGTGTGAGGTTTACAATGTAAGAGGTAATTATCTTCTCCAGAACAGTTCTAACAATGCAGCTCGTTCTTGTCTGCAGTGATCCTTTGGTATTTGTTTAACCTGCAGTAAGACTCTTATTAAACCCAGCTGAAATGGGTGTAACTCGAGGCATCACAGCACATTTCAAGGAAAACAGCTCTGGCTGAACCAAGCTCCTTTCCCTGCCAGTTACAGCTGTCTTTTATGTCACAGTGATTTGTCCCCAAGCTCTTGAGCCCCACCAGAGGCAGCTGCAGAGCAGTGCCCAGGTTTGGCACTTCAAGCTCAGTCCCAAACCAACGAAATCCCCACTGTGTGTCCAAATCCCCTGTTCCCCATGGGCATTTCACCCAGCAGGGCAGGAGCTGCTCCCCTGCTGCAGATGGACCTGGAAGAGTGGAAATATCCCAGTCCAGGGGGATGATCACAAATCCCTCCATTCAGAGACATCCCAGAGCTCTTGCAGCAGAGGGAGGCAGAGGCAAAGCCCTTCCCAGCACCCTCTGAGCAGGAGGCTCCTGAGGGGAGGGGGGAATTTTCCCTGTCCCACGTGTGTGTCCTGTGGTGACCCCACCAAAAGCTGCAGCTCCAGCTCTGCTGGTGCTGCTGTCTCAGCCTGGAGTCTCTGTGAGGGATTTTTCCCCACAATAGCGTCTCTTTCATGGATGATTGGTAATAGAAGTTCCATTATGAGATCACAAAACACTGGGGGATATGTTAATGTGCTTCAGCGTGTAATCCAGAATAATATCATTGCAAGGAATTGCATTTTGTCTGCAACTGAGGCAGCAAATAGGAGCTGCTTCTTTTCCATCATTAATATCCATTGCTGAATTAATGCTTTCCTTCCCACAATTCTGGGTAAAATTGCCCAAATGTGCGTTGTGCTGATTGATACAGGTACAGCCCCATTTGCTATAAACAACCAGCACAGGGAGGGGGTTGGAGCTTTCAAATGGATATTCTGAAGCATTGGGGTTGCTGTGAGAATCTCAACTCCCATTTGTGGGGAGCGCAGAGCACTTGTAACTCCTCCCAGGAGGTTCCACCTGCTTTTCTCTGGGGGAGCAAACCTTTGGGGCTGAGCAGTGCCCCAGCAAGGCCCCTCTGACCTCACCACAGGCTGCTTTGGGTGAGCAAAGTTCTGCACCAGGAGCTTGGACCAGGGTCACACAAGGACAGGCTCTTCTCCTGTGGTAAACTGAAGATGTTCCCTTCTCCTGTGGCCTGATCTGTTATAAATTGAAGAAATAGCCCAAATCCTGTGGCCTGTCTGTGTTAAATTTCAGAAATGCCCCTGTCTTGGTTTGGAGAGACAGGTGCCTGCTAAGGAAGGGAGGAGCCTCCTCTGAAATGGAAAATGTAACCTGCCCCGCTCTCCAAATTGCTATAAAATTTAAATTAAGGGACTCTCAGGCAAAAAAAATTATGGGAGCAGGAAATAACAGTTCTTTTTAGGGAAGAAAATAAAAGGATAAAATAAACAATGCAGTGAACCAAACCAACACTGGCAGAGTCAGAACCCAACCTGACACCCTGTGGGTCAGGCTGGTGGCAGCAGTGCCATTGGAATTGTGGCTCAGCCCTCCTGCAGTGTCAGGGCTGGTTCTGCTGGAGCAGGGATCCTGGAGAAAGGTGCAGTCTCTGCCTCTGAAGATGCAGGGGCAGAGGCAGCTGCTGTTCCTCTGGGCAATCCAGTGCAGAAGCCGTGCTGGTGTTGCAGAATCTCCAGATTCTATCCGGGTAGGAATGCTTGGCTCCTCCCTCTGGGCTCCCATCTCCCAGTGGGATGCTGTAGTTCTTATCAGCCATGCAGGGACATTCAATAGCTGTTATCAGCAGGTGCCTGCCTGGAGGGAGGGGTGGGTGTGGAAGAGATAAGGAAAACTGCCCACTGAACAGAAGGTAACTGCCACACAGATGGCAAATGGAATCCATCTTGCCTTGCAATCTAGGACAGCCTCCAATCCTGTGGCCTGTCTCTGTTAAATTTCAGGAATTCTTCAATCCTTTGGCTGGTCAGTGTTAAATTTCAGAAATGCCCCAGTCCTGGGGCTGTTCTTTGTTAAATTTCAGGAATTCCTCTATCTTGGGACTGTTGTGGTACCAAAGCCCTGCTGGGCTCCCAGCAGCAGCTCCACTCCCATCGATTGGTTCAGCTCTGTCAGACAGAGCCTTGCTCCATAAAAAAACACTGGGATTCTCAGCTGGAAAGCATCCAAGAAAGACTAAAAGCTTTTTTGAGCATATTTTATTATTTTTTGGTAGCAGAATTCCCACTCCTCCTCCCCGAAGTGCTATTTATCTCTCCAATGCAAATCCCATCAATCCATGAACTGTCCAGCCCAACATTCAGGGAGTCCTGCATTGATCCATCCCTGATCTGTGACAGCTTCAGCCATATTTCAGATGATCAGGGAAGCCTTTATCCTGTCCTTGCTCTGAAAAAGCAGCAGCACATTTTAAATTTCCCGTATTCTGTGGACAAACCAGCTGGAATTGTGAGCCACAGATGCTCACTTGACAGATGGACTCCTGGCCATGCTGCAGTGTTTGAAACCTTTCCAAACCCACCAGATTGAATCCTGGTGGCCAGCAGGTTCCCAGGAGGGACCAAAAGATGTGGAAGTTGATGTTTAAGGGTTGCTGAGCAGGAAGAAACCTGCAGAAATCTAATTAGCAACAGGAAGGTAATGAAGAGAGAGGTCTCAGGGAGCAGCTTTGCTGAAAGCTGCACTCTGAGGTGGAAAATAACTTGGATTCACGTAGGTCAGGGAAAAGGTGAGTGCCAGGGGCCAAACACAGCCAGGGGGGTTCTGATATTTCACTTTATCTTAGACGAATCTGAAGTCTGTAAATCTGGGAAGAGGGAAGGGAGGTCAAGCCAGAGCCTTCCTGGTCTGACCCCAGGTGAGAGGTGAACACAGGACTGGGGCAGAGGTGAACTCTGATCTCCTGATATGAGGAGAAGAGTTTGCAAACATGAGAAAACACAGGAAGTTTCTCATGTAGCTATTTTGTACCTGCTGAGGTACCAGCAAATCTTCCCCAAGAACTTTTTTTCTCCTTGCATTTCCTGCCTTTCCCACAGTCTCCTGCTGGCAGCCCATCCCACAGGGTTCACCCTTGGATTCTCTGGTACCTCCACATCTCTGTGGCTCAATCACAGAGTCCCAGAATGGTTTGGGCTGGAAGGGACCTTAAATCCCATCCAGTGCCACCCCTGCCATGGCAGGGACACCTGCCACTGTGCCAGGTGCTGCCAGCCCCAATGTCCAGCCTGGCCTTGGGCACTGCCAGGGCTCCAGGGGCAGCCACAGCTGCTCTGGCAATTCCAGCCCAGCCCCTGCCCACCCTGCCAGAGAACAATTCCCAATTGCCAAGATCCCATCCAGCCCTGCCCTCTGGCACCGGCAGCCATTCCCTGCCTCCTGTCCCTCCATCCTTGTCCCCAGTCCCTCTGCAGCTCTCCTGGAGCCCCTTCAGGCCCTGAGAGGACACAATGGGGTCACCCCAAAGCTTCTCTTCTCCAGGCTGAACAGTCCCAGCTCTCCCAGCCTTTCCTTTCAGGATGTCACCAAACAAATTGAGGGCACCTCTGTGGAGAGGGCATTCCTCTTGCTGCAGATGTTTCACTGTCACTTGGGGTTCAGATGAGTCCTGCAGTGGGGGAGCTCTGCCTTGTGACCCCTCAGGGTGATCATTCCCAAAGGATGGAGCAATCTTTGCCTCAGGAAGGAAGAAAAGATGACATTTTCCCATGGCAGATTAACCTCAATGATTTTTGCATTTGGCAAATTATCTGAGAGTCGATTTAGGACAAGGAGTTTCTGTTATCTCTGTCATGCCTGTGTTAATATTGATGGTCCCCTGTGGGAGCCTTTGGATGTCCAGTGCACGCTCAAGCAGCCTCACTGTGCTCGTTCCTCTCCACATAACCTGACATTTTAAGGGAGGAAAATTTACACACTAAGCAGGGCAATGAGCTGGAAACAGAGAAAAGCAGCTGGGAGATCTCCTAAGGGAAGTTTGGCTACACCCTCCCTCCCCTTCTCAGCACCAGCCACAAAGCTTGAGGCCAGGCCAGGGACCAAGTTTTGATCCCTTTTTAACTGTTCTTGTCTGGACTCCTGCAAAATTCTGGATTTCCTAAAAGACCCAGCAGGAGATTTCCTGGTGGGGAGTTCAGCCCATGAACTTTCTCCAAGTTTGTTTCTCAGCTCCCTGTTTATCCATTAAAGGAAAACTCTTTCAGGCTTGAGGAGTTAATGTTGTTATTTGGGCAATGGCATCATAGAGATAAGAACCATGGAACCACAGAATGGACCAGGCTGGAAGGGAACAGTGTCTTGGTTTAGAAAGACGGGTGTCTGCTGAGGAAGACAGGAGCCTCCCCTGAAATGGAAAATGCAAACCCCCTCCCTCCAAATTGCTACAAATTTGAAATTAAGGGGCTCTCAGGCAAAAAAGTATGGGAGCAAGAATAACGGTTCTTTACTAGGGAAGAAAATAAAAAGATAAAATAAACAATGCAGTGAACTAAAGCAACACTGGCAGAGTCAGAACCCAACGTGACACCCTGTGGGTCAGGCTGGTGGCAGCAGTGCCATTGGAATTGTGGCTCAGCCCTCCTGCAGGGTCAGGGCTGGTTCTGCTGGAGCAGGGATCCTGGAGAAAGGTGCAGTCTCTGCCTCTGAAGATCCAGGGGCAGAGGCAGCTGCTGTTCCTCTGGGCAATCCAGTGCAGAAGCCGTGCTGGTGTTCCAGAATCTCCAGATTCTATCCGGGTAGGAATGCTTGGCTCCTCCCTCTGGGCTCCCATCTCCCAATGGGATGCTGTAGTTCTTATCAGCCATGCAGGGACATTCAATAGCTGTTGTCAGCAGGTGTCCCCTCCGGAGGGAGGAGTGGGTGTGGAAGAGTTAAGGAAAGCTGCCCACTGCACCAAAGATAACTGCCACACAGATGGCAAATAGAATATATCTTGCCTTGCAGTCTGGGACATCCAGCCAGGGTCATTGGTCACTGCTCCCTGCTCCAACAGGGCCATCCTAGAGCACAGGATGTGTCTGGAATATCTGCAGTGCACCTGACCAGGCAGCAGCCCTGTGATGGGAAGGGATTTGGGGTTCTGTCCCTGTACATTGGGAATATCCCAATTCCTTTGCTTGGGGAAGGGCTGAGAAAATCCTTCTGTGGCTAGGAAGGCCTTTCTCCATTCAATAAATCCTGGATCTCTCTGGCCCCTGAGGAACCTCATCCTGCTGCTGACTGCACTTGGGTCAGACATTTCCTGAGGGTGGGAGAGAGGCATCAGGGGAGCAGATAGCCCCTGCCAGGAATGAGGGAGATGTGCAGGCAAGGAGAATGTGCTTTATTTCTCTCCATCCTGTCAGAAATGATTGCCTTTACTGGGATCAATCCAAGCATCCTTCAAAACCTGCACAGAGGACTTTGCTAGATTTATTTTCTTAGCCTGCTTGTTCAAGCCTGTTATTAATCCCCTCGTCAGCTCGGCTCACTGGAAGAAAACAGAGCTTCTTAAAGAGTTCTTACTGCAAATAAATGCCTCATTAAGTTAAACACATTTACCTGAAAACAGTATTTATGTCAAACAGACTAATGAATGCCACTCTGTGGAACACACTTGGAGCCTGCCCAAGCTCAGGTTTCAGGCGCTCTGGGCCCCTCTGAAACACCCACACGGCCAAGAATTCACCTGCAGGGAGAGGGAGGTGAGGAGGGGAGAGCAGGACCCTGGGTGATGCCTCTGCATTGTTAATTCCTATGGTGAAGGAGATTTAGGGAGACAGGAGCTTCTACCAAACCCTGAGAGCTGTACAAATCTACCCAGGCCCTCTTAGGTGGTAGGAGAGAATATTTTTTTTATTTTTAACAGATTTTTTGATTTTTAACATTTTTTTTTCTCATTTTGCCCCTCCTCAAGCATCAAACACTCATTACAAAGGATCTTTCTCAGTGCTTGGTTTAGGTGCTCATAATGGAATTAAATCTGTTCCAGACCACCCTTAGCAACCTGGAGCAGTGGAAGGTGTTCCTGTCCAAGAACTGGATGGGTTTTACAGCCCCTTCCAACCCAAAACCATTCCAGGATTCCATGAAACACCCCATGAAGAAGGGACTGGGAACTCCCTGAAAATGCCCCAGACTTCCCAGTATAAAACAGTATCAAAGGCTTTACTGGGGACTGCCTTTTCCTTGCCCTGCACAGCTGGGGCCACCTCTCCTTGGGAAGAGATGAGCACCTCACACAGAGGCAGGAATGTTTTTAAGAGTTCAGGGAGTGAGGACAAATTCTCTGGTGTGTCCCAGAGGTTGGGGACATCTCCCATGTCCTGAGTGACCTGCAGAGTGTCCTTGGGAAGCAGTTTGGGCAGGGAGATGAGCCAGGATGCCATCCCAGGTTGGGCAGAGCACACTGTGTGTGCCTCCCATGGAGCTGCCATCCCACATTAACATTCCAGGCCACAGCTCTTCCCTCCCTCACACCGAGCTCTGCTCTGAACCCAACATCATTTGAATGCAGCTCAGAAAACCTCCTGTAATTCACCCAAATTGAGAGAGAAGTAGCCAGGAGGGGCTGAAGAGAACGACAGCAGCAGTCTCATACTAACGAGAGATTGTCCTTAGAGGTGTTTAATTGAAGCCTTCTACAAATCAGGCTCAAAACTTGATGCAGCAAGAGCTGCACACCAGGAAAACACAGAGGGTGTGGAGCACTTAAACTGTGAGGTGTGAATGTCAATCTGCACTTGCCGTGGAGCCAGAGGGGTGAGTGAGCCCAGCAATGGACACTGGAGTGGTTCTGATGTGCTGTAGGGAGGTCTCTACACTAAACAGCTCTGGGCCCTATGTGGGGCTCAGGCCCAGCTGCTCCTCCCAAGGAGGAGCCATGAACAGCTCTGCTCTGTCAGAAACACCAATCCACAGAGCCATGATCTATCAGAAACACCAATCCACAGAGCCATGAACGAGCTCTGCTCTCTCAAAAACACCAATCCACAGAGCCATGAACGAGCTCTGCTCTATCAGAAACACCAATCCACAGAGCCATGAACAGCTCTGCTCTGTCAGAAACACCAATCCACAGAGCCATGAACAGCTCTGCTCTCCCCAAAACATCAATCCACAGAGCCATGAACAAGCTCTGCTCTCCCCAAAACACCAATCCACAGAGCCATGAATGAGCTCTGCTCTCCCAAAAACACCAATCCACAGAGCCATGAACGAGCTCTGCTCTCCCCAAAACACCAATCCACAGAGCCATGAATGAGCTCTACTCTCCCAAAACCACCAATCCACAGAGTCATGAACGAGCTCTGCTCTCCCAAAACCACCAATCCACAGATCCATGAATGGGCTCTGCTCTCCCAAAACCACCAATCCACAGATCTACGTGGCTGAACAAGCTGGGAGGCCTGGTTGGCACTCCAGGAAACCCTGGGTAATGGGGTGGTGGCAGTGCCACAGTGCCTGGTGTCACAGGGCCACCCCTCCTGTCCCCTCGTGCCTCATGCTGCACTGAACCATGGAGCTGGGACACCTGGCCCGAGTCAGGGGCAAACTGCTGCTGGCTCTGTCACCTCAATCCCTGAGCAGGACAAATCAGGGACAAACTGCTGCTGGCTCTTTCACATCCATCCCTGAGCAGCACCAGGACCAGGCCTGGCTGACTCCTCTGGGATTTTCCCTCTGGACCATCCCTGGAGGGTTTGAAGAAGGCCGCGGGGCTCGGGCTCTGGGGACAGTGGCCATGGGAACACTTTATCAAGCGCATTGTCAAATCTGTGCTTTAGCTCTCACACAAACCCACCCAGGGCCCCAGATGTGCCCAGGGAGCTGCCACTGCCTGTGCCCATCACCCTGAGGGCCCAGGCCGAGCTCTGGCCTTGACTGGAAATGCCAGGGGGTTCAAGCGGCTCCAAAGCTGAGCCTGGGAAAAGGGCCTGAGCCCAGCCCTGCCCTGGGGTCTCATCCCCTGGTGCAGATCGAGGGGCCAGACCCACACTTGGCACCCCCTGGCTGTGTTCAAGTGCCACCTGATGCCAGCACTTTGCCAACTTTCCCAGGGATCTAAACCAGAAGAACCAGGCCCTGCTCCTGTGGCAGTCCCCATGGAATGTTCACTGGGTGACAGGAGCATTTCTGGCCCCAGTGCTGGGTGACAACATTTGTTCCACCCCACTTTGGCAACTCCCCTGGCACAAGGCAGCCAGTCCAGCAGCCAAAACCTCGGGAGAAGGGAAGTGTGTCACTGTCATATTTTCTGAAAAATCCCTTCGCCAGGATTTCTTCTCCTGGGAAGCTGAGAAGCCTCAGAGAAGAATGAAAACAATAATTATCTGATTGCTTCTCCTGTGTTGTGCTCTTTCAGAATGTAGTCTGGAGGTTGTTTATCCAACAGGTGAACGTTTGATTGGTTTCATGTGAATTGTTTTGACTTAATGACCAGTCACCACCCAGCTGTGGCGGGACTCTGGAAGAAGTCACAAGTTTTCATTATCATTCTTTGTAACCTGTCTGTATCCTTTCTCTATTCTTTAGTACAGTTTTAGTACAGCATAATATAATATAATATAATATAATATAATATAATATAATATAATATAATATAATATAATATAATATAATATAATATAATATAATATAATATAATATAATATAATATAATATAATATAATATAATATAATATAATATAATATAATATAATATAATATAATACAATACAATATAATGTATAAAATTATATATATTAATTATAAGATATATTTTATATTTTATATAATATAATATAGATGATGTAATAATAAATTATTCTCAGAACATGGAGTTAGGTTCTCAATTCCTCCTTAATCCTGGGGACCCAGCAAATACCAGAGAAGTTTTTTGGAGAGGGATTTTTGGGCCGTCTGTCCTGCACTGTTTCCTTGGTTTCAAAGCAGCATTGTCTGAGCAGCAGAGAGGATTGAGGGACCCGAGGAGCTGCCTGAAGTGGCACAACATGACTTTATCACACGCTGACTTCCCCAAGTCCTCGTGGCTGGGCAGAGTGCTGCTTTCCTCCCAGCACGGTTTAATTTGCCCCTCGCTCTCCCTGTGATCAGCCACTCAGCCCTTGCTAATATATCTCATTTCCACAGGCTCTAGGTGGTGTTTAAAAAAAAAAGAAAAAGAAAAATTTGATCCTTGCATGCAAAATATCCTTCTGAGCAAAGAAATAACTATCTGCAAGGCCTAACTGAATTATCCCCTTATCAATGGAAGGAAATAATCCACTTGAAACATGAAGTACAAGTGGAATGAAAAGCCTTTGCAAGTGGCAGGGGAAGAAGGACACAGTGTGAGTCTCAAATAGCTCTGCTTTTCCCATATGGAGAAATAAATTTTTCTTGGAATCATTTCCTCTTTCAGTGCATAATGAAGTTTCTCAATTGCTCACCCTTCCACCCTCCTTCTAATACAATAAAAGGGAAATAATCCCTCTATTTGCAAAAGTCCTGAGAAGAGAGTTCAGGCTGCTTGGAGCTCAGCAGGGGCACCTTCTACAGATGTTGATGAGATTTCTCCTGTGTTTCGCGGGACAGGAGCTGCATTTGCCGATTTGTGCTTCAGGGTTTAATTAATTCTCATTATTTGGGCTCTCCGGTACAGCCCAGCAGATCCCCTCAGCCAAGATATCCTCAAAATCCTGCCTTTCTCCCTGGCTTTGCTTCTCCTTGTGAGTAGAGAAGGCCTGGAGGAAGGAGGAGGTTTATAAATAAAAGCCACAGTCCACATGGATTCCCTTCTGGGAAGGTTAACTCAGGGTTCTGGTTAAAGACTCTCGTTCCTGTCTCTTCCTGTCTCTCTCTCCTGCTAAAGACAATCCTTTATCCTTTGTAATGGAGCTGTTGAGTCCCGTCAGGTCGCATCAGCAGCTCCTGGGAGCAAGCAGGGACTGAGAATTTGGCAGGATAATGACTCAGAGCTGGCAAAGTCCAGCCAGGACAGGGCTGCAAAACCTTCTCCAAAAACAGGGCTGGATCCCACCTCAGCCCGGTGTCCCTGGGGGGCTCACCTGCACATCCTGCCTTTCCTGGTGCTTTTAATTTGATTTTTATTCTCACTATCCAGAGCAGAATTGCAGAGGTGAAAGGTTTCACCATGCTGAGCTTTCCAAAAGCCCAAATCAGGAATTAGCCAGGTTTGCTCTCCAGGAGGAAACCCAGAGCACAAGAGAGCCCATCTCAACACTGCTGGGGGCAGGCTGTAGATCTTGAATTAACAACAGCCCACAGTGCTTATTATTCCTAAAACAAACAAACCAAATTCCCAGATAAATGAAACTAATTAAACATGCTGCTATAAAAATTAAAGCTTCCCTTGTTTGTTTGGGGATTTTCTTTTTGGTGACTCATGGATATTTTGCAGCTTTGTTTTTGTTTTGCCTTTTGTCATATTGTTCTTTTCCAGTGCTGCAGAAAATCTGAGAATGGATTTGCCAATAGACTGCAGGACAGGCCTGGCTTTTGGTCTCATGTGGAGCAAATGTTGTTACTGGGCTTTAGAAGGCTCCATAGAAGTCACAAAATCATGGAATGGTTTGGGTGGGAAGGGACCCTAAAGCCCATCCAGTGCCACCACTACCATGGGAACTCCCCCTGTGCCAGGTGCTGCCAGCCCCAGTGTCCAGCCTGGCCTTGGGCACTGCCAGGGCTCCAGGGGCAGCCGCAGCTGCTCTGGCAATTCCAGCCCAGCCCCTGCCCACCCTGCCAGGGAACAATTCCCAATTCCCAAGATCCCATCCAGCCCTGCCCTCTGGAAGTTTGAAGCCATTTTCCCCTGTCCTATAAATGACAAGGCCATCAGTGGGGTTCATCACTTGGAGTTTGTGGCTTTTCTCCCCTCAGGAGGTGACAGAGCCTCTTTGGGTCTTTGCTGCACTCTGCCTGGTCCGGTGCCAGCCTGTGCCTCAGAACTGAGGAGCAGAGAGGGACCAGGCAGAGCCAGGAGAGCTCTGAGGCAGCTTAAATGGAGGGGAAAATCCCAGTGCTCCCAGACGGCAGCACAAGGCAGGGACTGATGGTATTCCAACCACTGCAACTGGAACGCGACAGACTCCAGGATTCACCACATGGAACATGAATGTGTCACATGCTTGGGGTTCCACAAGTGTAATTTACACAAGTGCAATTTGCACAAGTGTAATTTGCATGAGTGTAATTCACACAAATGTAATTTACACAAGTGTAATTCCCAAGAGCTTTTCTGCTGGGATAAGAGATCGTGTCCCAGTTTCCCGGGATTGCCGGTGGAGCCTTTCCACACAGGAGCCTTTGAGTCACTCCCACAGGAGTGGGGAGTTTTGCAGAGCAGCCTGGCACATTCCCAGTGTGTGAATACCTGTGCTCCAAGGAAAAGCCATGGGATGGGATGGGATGGGATGGGATGGGATGGGATGGGATGGGATGGGATGGGATGGGATGGGATGGGATAGATCCATGAGATGGGATTGGATGGGATCCATGGGATGGATCCATGGGATGGATCCATGGGATGGAATGGGATGGGATCCTTGGGATGGGATGGGATGGGATAGATCCATGAGATGGGATTGGATGGGATCCATGGGATGGATCCATGGGATGGAATGGGATGGGATCCTTGGGATGGGATGGGACGGGATGGGAGTAGTTGGGATGGGATGGGATGGGATGGGATGGGATGGGATGGGATGGGATGGGATGGGATGGGATGGGATGGGATGGGATGGGATGGGATGGGATGGGACGGGATGGGATGGGATGGGATGGGACGGGGCTGCTGGGCAGGGAAATTGTGCATTGGGGAAATCAGAAGAGACCTCCAGAGCCGAGGAGCGGCCGCCCTGTCTCTGCTCTCACACACAGTAAATAGCAGGGAGCTCAGGGTAGCTCAGGGAGCTGTGAGCCATTATCCAGGCTGTGATTAACAGCACTGCTGACAGACGCCTCAGGGCAGCAGGGAAACGTGGCCAGAGGCACTCAGCACTTCAGCACTTGGACATATCCAGGCCATTCCAAACAATCTCTTTTGGCACAGCTGCTGCAGATGGTCCCGACAAGAAGGAATTTGTCTGGCAGACTTGAGGAGTGCTTTTTGTTTGTTCTCTCTCAATTTCATGATGCATGACCTTGGGCTAGTCCTCGGGGTGGGAGTGCAGCTCTGAACTGGGGAGAAAGATGTTTACCAGCACTTACGGACTCTTGAAGATCTGTCACCACGATATTGTTAATGAATGTCACTGTGAGAACTCCAGCCCAGTGCCCACATCAGGTTTGTCGCAGCTCTGCCCGGAGAGGCTGGAGCTGACAGTGAATGAGACCCTGGAGATGCTGAGGCTGACTCAGAGCTCTTTGCACCAGGCTCTCTGTAATTTGGCTCATGCCTGACGGCAGCACTGAAATTCCCAAACAGTCACCAGCCAAGCCAGCCATTATGGGAGAGGAGACTGAAATTCCCAAACAGCCACAATCCAGTCCAGATTCTGGGAGCAGGGACTGAAATTCCCAAACAGCCACAATCCAGTCCAGATTCTGGGAGCAGAGACTGAAATTCCCAGTCACCAGCCAAGCCAGCCATTATGAGAGCAGAGGCTGAAATTTCCAAACAGCCACAATCCAGTCCAGATTCTGGGAAAGGAAACTGAAATTGCCAAATGACCACAATCCAATCCAGCCATTGTGGGAGCAGAGACTGAAATTCCCAAAAGGCCACAATCCAATCCAGCCATTCTGGGAGTGGAGACTGAAGCTCCCAAAAAGCCACAATCCAATCCAGATTCTGGGAAAGGAAACTGAAATTCCCAAAAAGCCACAATCCAGTCTAGATTCTGGGAAAGGAAACTGAAATTCCCAAACAGTTACAATCCAGCCATCGTGGGAGCAGAGACTGAGCCCTGCACAGTTTCTGGAGGCTGATGGGCTCCCCACAGCCAGGCCTGGCTGCTGCTGCACTGGCACTCTGGTGCAGCCCTGCAGCGTGGAAAGGTTGGTGCCCACAGCTCTCCTGGGATTTCTCAGCTCTCCAGGGGATTTCAGCTCCCACCTTTCTGCCCAGCTGGTGGAAAGGAGCAGCACAGGCTCCCCCTGAGCCCCTTGTCCCAGCTGCCACGAGGGACCAGCCCAGCACAGAGCCCCTGAGCCCGTGGGTGTCACAGGCAGAGTCCTGCCCCAAGTGCGGGCAGGGGACAGGGCAGGGACATGTCCGAGGCTGGCACCGCAGCCATCAACACCCTCGGCTGCTCCCGGAATGAATCCACTCTCCCTTCCTGAAATGTGTGATGAGAACTCACCAGAATGGAGATGGGATTCGCAGGTCTGGAGTGGGGTTCATGTTTTAATTAACAGTGCAGGAGAGGGAACAGGGCGGGACTGAAAGTCCATCCCCAGACAGGCAGAGGAGCTTTGCTTTCCCGTTCCATTCTTGTTTTCATTTCCTGGTGCCATCGGAGAGCAGCTCCATCTCATTTTCAGTTTTCAGCCCACAGGGCTGGGAAGAGCTGAGAATGACATCACAGAGTGCAATTCTGTGGCAAAAGCTGGAATATTTCTCATTGATGGTGTCAGCCACGGCCATTCCAGCCAGAGCTGGAATTGATTGCTCAGCCCTGGGATCTGGGGAGTGCTCCAGAGGTCCTGGAAGGAAACTGTGCCTGGATTCATCCTGAACTGCAAAGCACAGGAACCAGGCTGGTCCCTCTCAGGGCTTGCAAGGGCTGTGACAGCAGCAGACATTGCAAACTCTACCTGTAGTGGAGCTGTGACACCAGGAACAGCCCAAATCCATCCAGGATTCAGGGAAACACTGGGAAAAGAAGCAATTTTGGAGGAGGGAGAGAGAGACAGAGGGGAACTGCTGTGGCTGTGCTGCTCCCTGGCCATCCCCACCAGGGACAGTGGGGTCAGGGTGGTGTTATCCCAGGATTGCCCTGCTGCAGCCTCCCCACTGCAGGGTGGATTTTGCTCTGAAATTCTCCATTTCCCATTCCTGTTCTGCAGCAGGAATTTGTGCCCAGCTGCTCCCCACACCAATGCTGTACTTGCAGCTCCATGGTGGATTTCTCCCTCACTCCCATCTCCCTCTCCATTGTAGCGATAAATGAATAAATCTGGGAAATTCTGAGATGCTTTTGAAACCCCATTTGCTGACTCCAGCATTACTCACAAGCTGGATTTTTCTGTTGTTGTTATTTTAAGTGGGTTTTTTGCCCGAGAGAGAGACAGCAAATAATTGAACAAATAGTTCTGAGCTTTTCCTATTTGGCATCTTTTAAAATGAGGGCATTTTTTCACTGCTTTTGAAGTGTCTGTGAGCATTTTCATTGATAATTGTATGAAGATACCAAAATAATCATTGAAGATTTTACATTTAATGAAGACTTTGTTACAAGTAAACAGAAAGTGTCAATAGGATACTAAATAATAACTCAAAAAAAAAAAAAAAAGAAATTTAACAACCATTTAAAAAATCTATATTTTCCTCATATTTTTGGGAAAAGAGCCACTACTTGTTAAAAAAAAATCAATAAGCACAACTACTCCTTGAGCCTCTGATTATCTCATTTTGCAGCAATTTTTGCCAGGGCAGAGCTTCAAAGAGCCTTCAGTTAATCAGGAAAGAATCCCAAAGGCTTTGGAAAGCTGCAGGGTTAACTGAGGTCCCTGGAACTCCAGACAGAGTCATCCCTCCCTCAGGTACATCCAGGGGAGTGAGGGAGGATTGGAAATGGGAGGGCAGGAAATCCCATCCCCTTGCTCCCAGCTCCCAACAGGCCAGGAAAAGCTGGGATTTCATTCCCAAAGGGTTTTTTTTTTCCCACTACCTGTGCTGTCAATTCTGCACCTCCCTATAAACCAAGTTTTTTCTCCAGCAGCGCCTCCAGGGATGGAATCTCTCACCCTGGGCTTGTCCTTCCCTCGTGTCTGAGGCTGGAAATGGGGCTGTGTGTTCTGTGCCCACCTGTCAGAGCTGGGGCAGTTCTCTGCTGTTCTTGGGGCAGTTTTCTTCATCTCTCCCACAGCCAATCCTCCCTGCAGCAGATCTCTGCTGTCCATGGCCACTGAGTGTCCCTGCAGGGCTGATCCAATTCCAGCATCCCATGGGCAGATGCTGCGCCCAGGGCAGGAGCCAAGCATTCCTGCCTGAATGCAATCTGAGCCTGGCACAGCACAGCAGCCTTTGCCCCCTGCACTGCCAGAGGAGCAGCTTTCTGCTGCCCTGCATGGCCAGAGGGAGCCCAGGCCCATCTGCAGCAGCCCTGGAGCTGCAGAGGAAAACTCCCCCCTTGTGCGGGATCCCTGCTGCAGCAGAGCCACAGCTGGCACTGCAGGAGGGCTGAGCCCCCATGGGATGGGGCTGGGACACCCCCCTGACACACAGGGGGACAGGGCCTGCTCTCACACTGGCAGGGCTTTGTTTCGTATTACTGCATTTTTTAATTTCATTTTTTTATTTTCTTTCCTAATATAAAGAGCTGTTATTCCTATTCCCACATCTTTGCCTGAGAGCCCCTTAATTTCAAACTTATAATAATTCAGAGGGAGGGGGTTTTTTACATTCTCCATTTTAAGGAGGCTCCTGCCTTCCTCAGCAGACACCTGGCTGTTCAAACCAAGGCACCTCTGCTGCTCCCACTCCAGGCTCTGGGAGGAATCAGCTCAGGTTTAGGCTGCTCCTGGGGTCTCCATTCAGGTTCGTAAAACAGGAGGAGTTTCCCCACAGTGACAATTCCAGCACATCCTGGAGCTGTGGCTCCCAGAGGCCTCAGGCCTCTCCCTGCAGTGTTCAGGGCAGCCAGAGGCTCCTCAGCCAGGGCTGCATCCTGAATTGATGGAAGTGAATCCATCCCTCTTTTCTTCATTCCCTGGTGCTTCTCCAAGCAGGAATCTCTTGGGAATTGGAACACACATTCGCCCTTCAAGCAGCCTCTCTCAGTGATCTTCTAGACTCAAACTAACCTTTTTGGATGCCCACCTGAGGAATTTCCTCCTGGATAAGCATGGAGCACTTTCCCCTGGAGGAATTCAGAACAGCCCAAGGGGACACAGAGGTTCTGAGGCACCCTGTTCCCATCCCATCCCAGGCGCCAGACAGGAGGAATTACTGCTCCAAATGCATTAAAGGCTTTTGTGTTCCAAGCTGGGAGCCACCGGTGGCTGTGATTGAAACTCCTGTCACCGTCTGAGGGGAGGGAGCAGTGCCAGCCACATGATCATCCATATGCTCGGCTAAATCCACTCCAAATTGATTAAGTTCCGCTGAAGGAGACCTGGAAATCAATCTGTTCAGGCTTGCTTGGAGAGAAACGACAGCCTGGAGGTGACACAAGTCTGTTTTCATCGCCGGCCCTCGTGGGAGCTCACGTTGCACCTCCCATGCCTTCCCCCAGGTGATTCTGCTGAAAGAGATAATCAGCTGCCCTTGGAATCAGTGCAAAATACTTTGTACCAGCCTCGTGCATTTCGGGGGCATTTCAGGCACTTTGGGCTTTCCAGCCAAAACCAAGCAAAAAGGAACAGGTTTTTAGGAACAGAACAAATGTTCCTGGTGTGTGGATGGTTCCCAGAGGGGGCTGGAGTCTCCTCCCTGGGACATTCCAGAGCCACATGGACACAATCCTGTGCCCTGTGCCCTGTGCCCTGAGATGGCCCTGCTGGAGCAGAGAGCGGCACCAGTGACCCATTCCATGAATTTAACATCCCATATTACAGAATTCCATCTCAGCACTCCCATTAATGCCCCTGGAGCTGCTGGGAGTCATCAAGGTCTTTCCAGCTGTCCCACTGTCATTTCCCACCCATGTTTTCTGCTGCTCCAGCAGCCTGGGAGGTGCTGCAGCCTTGTCCTCCGTCTGTTTTCCGCCTGTTCTGACTTCATTTGTTGAATTATCCAGTAATTCATTACAACTAAATTTCATTGGGCTTTTGGCCAAGGTTTCTCATCAAAAATGACATGAAGACAAATATTGTCGTTATTTGCCCAGCTGTGCAGCTCCATTGATATTCCCTGCAGGGCCCAGCCTGTTATCAGAGCTGAGTAACACTGATAATAAACCCATATCTCTCCCCTGCAGAGCATCCAGTGTCAACACAGGCACCTGAGCAGTGTCCAAACCTCGGGGCGGGTTTAATCCCCCTCCACACTCTGTTCACATGGACTCACTCTCTAATCTTCCAATTGAACATTTTTCCAGCCAAACCCAGGCAGTTTTTTAAAGCACAATGTTCCACATGAGCGTGCTGGATTTTGTGTATTCATATTTCAGGCAGGGAAAAGAAAGAGCCAGGCTGCTTCAATAATACATCAGGATCCTGTTCCCACATTGCCAAAGCAGAACATTTGTGTTTGTTTTCTGAGTGACTTTTTGTTTAGAAGTATCTTTATTTCCCAGCATAAATATTCCTTTAAAAATACACAACCAGCCTGAAACATTTCTCATTCATCAAATGAAATATCTTCATTATCCCCAAATGCCTGTTTATGAACACTCCCAGCCCTGGCATTTCTGTTCTTCCCTCTGCACTGCTCAGGAGCAGCAAACACAAACTCTGCTAATGGAATCCACGAGTGCTGCCCGCCCTGGGAAGGAGCAAACAGAGCTGAGTGTGAACACAGGCACTGAATGTTTTTATCATGTTAATGTCAACTCGATGTTTTTATCCCCCGCTGCAGGAGGAACGCGCTGGGGGTGCTGCCTCGGAACAACCTGGTGCTCCAGGAGGAGGGGAGGGCTTGCAATACCCAGCACAGGATCCTTGAAAACCACCTGGAGTGCTCTGGGAGGTGGCAAAGGCACAGGACACGGAGCATCCTCTGCTCTTCCTGCACTGTGAGACTACAAGAGCATCTCTGCTATAATTCGTGCCTCTGATTTACTGCTCTGCTCCCTCTCAGCCCTGGCAGGCAGAAAAGAGCTGTAAATCACCTAAATCCGAGGATTCCCCCCTCCCAGCCAGAGACAGGGATGGCTGTGGTGTCCTCCCTCAGGTAACTCTCATTTCTCTCTGGATGCCTCTTCAGGTAGGGATTTTAAAAGCTTGGTGAGATAATGGGATATTTTAATAGAGATAATCCTCCCAAAACCATCACTTTCATTCCAAACTTTAATGGATGTGCTCCCCAAGCCCCTCCCCACACATCCAACCTAAATTTGTGGGAATTAAAGGATAAAACATCCCAGCTCCCTATGACCAAACCTGCCTTTGCTGGCTCTGATTCAAACAGCCCCCAAGTTTAGACTGAGATTAAATATTTTGTGTGTGTTTTAAGGGGGAAAGATTAATTGAGCTTTATTACCGGTTTAATGCCTCAGCCTCCATTTGCATTTTAAGAGGTGTGATCTCATCCTGCCCCAGCACCCCGTGCTCCGTGTTTACCGCCCAGAATTGATCCCAGCTTTGATAGGCTGTAATTAAAGCAGGCACATGAAGAATTTAATAGGGCTTCTTATTGTGAACAAGGATTAAAGGGGTGGTAGAATTCACACTTAAATTTAATAACTTTGATTAAACAAGGGCACAAAGGGATCTGTCAGTTCTGGCTCCTGTTCTGACCTTGGAAAAGTCACCCGGGCCTAGGTCTGGTCTCTGTAAGCCCAAGCTCTACTCTGAGTGTGTTCTACAGAGCTGGGCTTAACTCCTTTACACCTTGGTCAGTTCTCCTCATCAAAATTGCAAATCCCTTCCAACTGCAGACCTGGCTTTTGGGATCAGTTGGGATTTCTTGGAGTTTTCTCTGGTCAAGCGCTAAGTACAAGGGACAGGGCAAGAGGAAAGAGCCTCAGGTTGTGCCAAGGGAGGATCGGGTTGGATATTGGGAAAATTCCTTCATGGAAAGAATTATCCAGCCCTGGCACAGCTCTCCAGGATAGTGGCTGAGTCCCCATGCCCCTGGAGGGATTATAAAACCTGCGGAGGTGGCCTTGGCAGTGCTGGGTTAAAGGTTGGATTCAATTATCTCAGAGGGTTTTTCCAACCTGAACAATTCCATGGAACATCATCTAACTCAAACAGCAGTGACAAGGAAGAGCTCAGTCTTGTGTTGAACGGGCAACTTTCCATTAAAATGGGGAAAAATTCAGCTTTTTTTCCTTTAAAAGTTACTTCTGTGAATGAGGAACCATGGACTATTTCCTCATTCAGTAACTCCTCTCGCTTTTTGCAGGATTCTTCCAGAACTGGTGGCAAATCTTCAGCTGTGATGTGACACTACACCACAAAGGGGAAAATCCAGCCCAGAATTGAGGGAATGTTTGAGAGCAGCTCAGCAAAAAGCAGAGAAATCTTTCAGCTCAAAATGTGTCAATCTGCTCCCTTCACTTCAAAAATGTCTCGTGGAAACTTCTGGAGCTTAAGTTCAGTAACAAACATTCCCTTCTCTCCCCAATTTCAATGAAAATAAAGGATTGAGCCACAGGGATTTGCCACAGAGGAGGAATCCCAGTTTTTGCTCAACTTTATCCAGATGGCTTCTGCTTTGTGCCCAGAGTACCTGAATTGAAATGAGAGAGGATTGATTTGGGAACAGTTGCTCCATGGGGTGAACAGCAAAAGCTCCTCTATTCCCTGTAATCCTTCTTTTCCTTTTTTCCCCCTCTTTTTCAAATCATGAGCCTTTGATAGGACTGTGTGGTTTGAGGCCATGGATTGGCTTTCTGTGCACTGATTTTTAGGGCAAAATGAAAATCCACACTGGAAGGAACACGGATCAAAGAGCTTTTCCCAAAACAAACTCTGAGTCACTGCTTGTTTGGAGAAAATCAGGAATCATGCCTTGAAATGAACAGGTGGGAGGCAGAGATATCTCCTGGGAAGATCTCAGCTGATTCCTGCCAGGATAGGGGCTGGAATCAGGAGCTCAGGGCAGAGATAAATGAGATGGAGTTTGGTTGCCTCTTGTCACAGCCCCAGCATGGGCAGGTCCCTGATTGTCAGCGATGGGGAGAGCCAGGGAGACTGATTCAGTGATCAGAATCTGATTTTATTGTGGGATGCAAACACTTAGGTACCATTTTGGGGAGACTGGCAATGTGTACTGCAGTGATCAGGTTAAAATCACACACACAAACTTATGCATATAACAACATCTCTTGCTTGCTGAGTTTAATGGGATTTTCTTTTTCTGGTAAATCCATCTGATTGAATCATCTTGCAATCCAGGTCTAATTTTCAAAGTTCCGTTTGCTTTTGCCAAGGCATCCTGTTATCAAATCTCTTGTGTCAGCCAGGTCCAAAGTCCATCATCTGTCTTGTGTCCCCCAATATTCCAACATCTCCCCCTTTCCTTTCAACCAAACATACTCTTTTAATGGCCTTATTAATTAATCTCTGCACACATCGAAAGTTATCATGATGAATACAATTGTTATCAAAATTACCACATACATACCTATCCTAAAAAGAATCTTTTAGTTAAAAACTCCAGCCACCAACAGGCTCAGGCTTGATCTTTATAAACTCAAAACATTCCTGATGGCAGCTGCATTACTGGATTTAAAAAGGCTGCCAGAAGTGTAATTGTACCAAAAGTTTTGATTTTTATACACAGGGTAATAGGGAGAAACATTTTAAGACTGATTCCTTCCCATGTAATTAAAATTAACACAAAAATCCAATTTCACAGAACCCAGGAATTCTAGCTCTTGAGGTTCCACCAGTGGTGTTTCAGGAAGGTAAGGGATCCAATTTAATATGATTTGGTTTGCTTTAAAAACATTTTAGTGTATAAATATAGTGTAAATAGTGTATAAATATTATCATAAAATAGTTATTATTCTATTCTATTCTATTCTATTCTATTCTATTCTATTCTATTCTATTCTATTCTATTCTATTCGTGTAGAAATATTAGTGTAAAATTCTAGAGGAGCTATATTTCCCCTAAATTTTTTGTGTAAATATTAGCGTAAAGTTCTGCAGGAGCTATACCTGATAAAGGGAAATCTTTCCTGAGGGGAAAGCTCAGGTCAGCTTTGGCTCCAAAGCCCACCTGTGGATCCCCAGAGGTTCCTGGGGAGATCACATAATGGAAAACGGGGATTTCAGTCCAGGAGAGCACCTGGCAGTGGTTCAGCACTGCTGATTTCCATCACCTGAGCCTGCCCTGCTCTCATCACACCCCTCCTCTGCAGGGCCATGGGCCGGTGGGTGCCTCTGGCTGCCATCAATTATTCACCTGCAGCAAGGGGGGATGAAAATTTCATGAGGAATTGTTGAGAAGGCTGGAATGCAAGGAAATGGCACGGAAGGGCTGAGATTTAGGGATGCAGCACGAGCCCCTGTCTGCAACCAGCCTTGTTACACTGCTCTGATCATTTGACCACAATGTACTTGTAGAACAAATCTTTTTTCTCTATGTGTGGAAGAACAGCAGTTGTTTGAGGAGTTTAAGATTTGAGGAGTTTAAGATTTGCAGCCTATGAGATTTCCCCACATTTGGTTCCCCACCCTGAGCTCTTTGTCCCTCAGCACAACCTCTCAAATGGCTGAAGGGTTTTTGAGTTTCTTGTAAAAAATGCACCATCATCACACGTGTTGAAAGCAGAATGCTAAGTGTGGTCATTAATTAACTTATTAATTTATGATACAATTAATTTTTAAAATAGATCTGCCCACTTTTACCACTGCTGCATGTAAATGTCCGTTCTGCAGAGCTTAAGTTGAATTTTTTACCCAGTCTACCTGCAGCCTTGATTCCAAATGCACTCAGAATTGACTTGGGGATGAAGAATTCTCTGGGAATAGCAAAGGAAGAAATTCATTTCACCTGCCTACACGAGTCTGTGGATGCACAGAGGGGACAAGAAACCTGTGCCCTGTCACACCCACACTGTTCTGCACTGGGGTTCAGCAGTAAAAACCATCCCATGGGAGCAAAAAGGGCTGAAAGGGACATGGAGCTGGGGAAAGCACCCAGAATCAGGTGATGTGGGGCTGATATTTTTGTTCCTCAATCTCTCATCTCTCCTCACACTGCCATCTGTACAAAGCACACATTGTACATATGGGATTTTTATTCACACGCTTCGGGGAGCTGGATTATTCCCAGTGATTTCAGCTCCTTCCCTTCAATATCTAGGAAAAATAATGCCTTTCTGGAGAACATTCTTGTCAAAGCATCAAAACAATGTTCACTTCCCATTGTTTCTGTGCATTTCTGTTGCACAAACACTGCTTTTCATCTCCCTTCTGTTTCCTGTGCTTCTGCCTGGCTTTGCATGATTGCTGAGCCCGACTGTGCCTGGCCTGGGCACTCTGTGCCCACTGCAGGATCACAGAATGACCCAGGGACTCTGCAGAGCTGTCCTTGTTTCAGAAGGGGCCAGCAATGTGTCCTCTGGGAGGTGCTTCAGTGCTGACCACACTCCAGGCTGAAAATCTTCCAGCTCTGGGCTGGTCCAACAGCACAGGCAGCAGGAGAGGGATTGGGGCTCTGCCCCTGTGCTCAGGTGAGACCCCACCTGCAGAGCTGCCCCAGCCCTGGGGATTCCAACACCAGGAGGAGCTGGAGCTGCTGGAGCCAGTCCAGGGGAGGCTCCAGGATCATCAGAGGGATGGAGCAGCTCTGCTGGGAGGAAAGGCTGGGAGAGCTGGGGGTGCTGCCCTGGAGAGGAGAAGGCTCCAGGCAGAGCTCAGAGCCCTTGCAGGGCCTGAAGGGGCTCCAGGAGAGCTGCAGAGGGACTGGGGACAAGGATGGAGGGACAGGAGGCAGGGAATGGCTGCCAGTGGCAGAGGGCAGGGCTGGATGGGATCTTGGCAATTGGGAATTGTTCCCTGGCAGGGTGGGCAGGGGCTGGGCTGGAATTGCCAGAGCAGCTGTGACTGCCCCTGGAGCCCTGGCAGTGCCCAAGGCCAGGCTGGGCATTGGGGCTGGCAGCACCTGGCACAGTGGCAGGTGTCCCTGGGCTGCAATCAGCTGCCATTGAAGATCCCTTCCCACCCAAACCACTCTGGCATTCACATTCCTGAACCAAGGATGGAAACCAGCACCAAAACCCATTGCAGCAAATGGAGAAAGGAAAGGAAAGAATGATTTCCTGGCTGGTTCCAGGTGCCCCCAGTGCCATTTGCCACAGGGGGTTTGTAGCCTGGCAAGGCCTGGTTAGAGAGGTTTGGGCTGTGCCAGGGTGCCCAGAGCAGCTGTGGCTGCCCCTGGAGCCTTGGCATTGCCCAAGGCCAGGCTGGGCATTGGGGCTGGCAGCACCTGGCACAGTGGGAGGTGTCCCTGCCATGGCAGGGCTGGCACTGGGTGGGCTTTCATGTCCTCCCCAAGACAACCCACTCTGGGATTCTGTGATTTAAAATCGGAGCTGTGGAGGTACCAGGGAATCCAGGGCTGGGAGGTGTTTGCCTGCAAGAACTTCCCAGCCTCGGAAATGAGAAGAGATGGGAGGGGATCCTTTGGGCCCCCTCAGAGGCAAGGCCAGCAGCAGGAGCCCCTGAGAGCCGCTGCCACCCTGGGCTCAGCATTGCCCTGCCCTGGGCAGCCACCAGTGCCACAGAGGAGCAGCAATCTGCCAAAACCTAAATAGAAACATTTCTGGGGAACTGGAGGGGAAAACAACGCCCCAGACAGCGTTTGTGGAGTCCATAAATCCACGTGCTGATAAATTACCATGGAAAGTGCCTCTCACAGACACAGAATCCTGATCCACAGGGGCAGCTGATGATAATGACTGCACAGGTTGTTGCTAGCCGAGCACAACCAGTCTATTTTTCTCTTTTATGACTCTCCACTCTCAGGAATGCATCCATCAGGAAAAGAACTCCTGTTTAATGCCGATCCCTTTGGTGGGCAGCCAAGTGGCAGTGCCACACTGGCTGTGCCTGTGGCTCAGGAGCTGAGCTCAGGATTAACAACAAACAGCTTTGCTGCTCTGTCTCCTGCTCTGTGCTGAGCCCTGGACAAGCTGCAACTCCTTCCTTCCTTCCTTCCTTCCTTCCTTCCTTCCTTCCTTCCTTCCTTCCTTCCTTCCTTCCTTCCTTCCTTCCTTCCTTCCTTCCTTCCTTCCTTCCTTCCTTCCTTCCTTCCTTCCTTCCTTCCTTCCTTCCTTCCTTCCTTCCTTCCTTCCTTCCTTCCTTCCTTCCTTCCTTCCTTCCTTCCTTCCTTCCTTCCTTCCTTCCTTCCTTCCTTCCTTCCTTCCTTCCTTCCTTCCGCCACTTCCTTCCTTCCTTCCTTCCTTCCTTCCTTCCTTCCTTCCTTCCGCCACTTCCTTCCGCCACTTCCTTCCGCCACTTCCTTCCGCCACTTCCTTCCGCCACTTCCTTCCGCCACTTCCTTCCTTCCGCCACTTCCTTCCTTCCTTCCGCCACTTCCTTCCTTCCTTCCGCCACTTCCTTCCGCCACTTCCTTCCTTCCTTCCTTCCTTCCTTCCTTCCTTCCTTCCTTCCTTCCTTCCTTCCTTCCTTCCTTCCTTCCTTCCTTCCTTCCTTCCTTCCTTCCTTCCTTCCTTCCTTCCTTCCTTCCTTCCTTCCTTCCTTCCTTCCTTCCTTCCTTCCTTCCTTCCTTCCTTCCTTCCTTCCTTCCTTCCTTCCTTCCTTCCTTCCGCCACTTCCTTCCTTCCTTCCGCCACTTCCTTCCGCCACTTCCTTCCTTCCTTCCGCCACTTCCTTCCGCCACTTCCTTCCGCCACTTCCTTCCTTCCTTCCTTCCTTCCTTCCTTCCGCCACTTCCTTCCTTCCTTCCTTCCGCCACTTCCTTCCTTCCGCCACTTCCTTCCTTCCTTCCTTCCTTCCGCCACTTCCTTCCTTCCTTCCTTCCGCCACTTCCTTCCGCCACTTCCTTCCTTCCGCCACTTCCTTCCTTCCTTCCTTCTGCCACTTCCTTCCTTCCTTCCGCCACTTCCTTCCGCCACTTCCTTCCTTCCGCCACTTCCTTCCTTCCGCCACTTCCTTCCGCCACTTCCTTCCGCCACTTCCTTCCGCCACTTCCTTCCTTCCGCCACTTCCTTCCGCCACTTCCTTCCGCCACTTCCTTCCGCCACTTCCTTCCTTCTGCCACTTCCTTCCTTCCTTCTGCCACTTCCTTACTTCCGCCACTTCCTTCCTCCCTCCCTCCCTCCTTCTTTCCCTCCCTCCTTCTTTCCCTCCCTCCCTCCTTCTTTCCCTCCCATTTGGTGCTCTAGGAGTGACAAATCCCCTCCCACTGCCTCTCACCCCAGGAATTAGCACAGGAGCTTCCTTCTGCTCCTCTGTTCTCCTCCCTGAGATGGGTTGAGGTGATGAAAGGGGAGCTGAGCAGTTGCTTCTGACCCTTCAGACCTTCTGCCCCTGCTCTGGGTGATTTTTCCAGCCCTGTCCGTGGGGATCAGGAGGAATGTTGGCATCACTGCTGCCTTCACCGCTGGTTTGTTTAATTAACAGCTCTCGTTTTGGACTGCTCTGCACCAAAAGCTCCCTGGCTTGGGTGAAATGGTGTTAAAAACTCTGACAGTTGTTCAGCAGCAGGGTGTCATGTCCAAAAGCACTGAGAAAAGAGCCCTAGCAGGCTGTTCATCAGCCTGCTCTGCCAGTGCTGTGTTTTGGATGGATTTTGGGTGGATTTTGGATGCTGATTCATCACCCCATAGATTTTGGATGGATTTTGGATGCTGATTCATCACCCCCACAGCAGGGACCTGCAGGCCCACCCTGTTTGAAGCCCAACTTGAGCAGCACCATGAGAGAAACACCTCCAGCCCAGTGGCCTCCCCAGCCCCGAGGGGAGAGAAGTGTAAGGACGAATTTTGGGATGAATTCTGGAGGGGCAGCTCCAGCTCCTGAATGCATTCAAAATGCATCCCCAAATTTCCTTCAACAAATCCTATAATCACAGGATGGTTTGGATCAGAGGGGACTTTAAAGCCAGACTCTTTCCACCCCTGCCATGGCAGGGACACCTCCCACTGTCCCAGGCTGCTCCAAGCCCTGTCCAGCCTGGCCTGGGCCACTGCCAGGGATCCAGGGGCAGCCACAGCTGCTCTGGGCACAGTTCCAGCCCTCCCCACCCTCACAGTAAATTATGAGTTTACTTTTCCTTTTATTGGATTTTTCTCTGGCATTTCATATTTTTTTCTTCACCTTCTGCTGTGTGGTCACCTGTATAATTTCTTCTGCTGCTCTGGGAGGGCTGTGAGGAGCTGATGACTTGCAAAGGAAAGCTGTGACTTCCCTGGACACAGAGGCATGAGGAGGAGTGGGGGATGATGATATGGATCATTATCAGCAGGCTTGTAGGAGAATCATGGGAGCTGACAGTGGTGGATTGGAGAAGATGTTTACAAGATAAATAACAGCAACAATTGCATTGGAGCCACTGACTCAGAAATAAGAACAGGGATATTTTTCCAGCCAGGAGATGACACATTTGATGTTGGCTCCCAGTTCCACGTGCACGTGGCACAGCACTAGGGTGAGGCTCTCTCTGCCTGCTGCAGCAGAGTGCTTTGGTTTGATTTCATTTCCAAGCCAAGAGGAGCTCTGGGATGAGCTCCTGCTGCTGACCCTCAGCTGAGGGACACAAACTGAGCTCAGCCTGTGGAGCTCCAGGTCCTGCCCAGACCTGGACAACAAACAGATCTGTCACAGATATATTTTATGAAAAATTATGAGATTTTTCATTTTGAGGAGCTGAGAAGCTTCAAGAACAAAATGTAAACATTGATTATCTGCTGCTGTGGAATGCAACAGGTGCATCTGGGGTTGGTCTCATGTGGTTGTTTCTAATTAATGGCCAATCACAGTCAGCTGGCTTGGACTCTGTCCCAGACACAAGCCTTTGTTATCATTCTTTCTTTTGCTATTCTTAGCCAGCCTTCTGATGAAATCCTTTCTTCTATTCTTTTAGTATAGTTTTAATATAATATTAATATATAATATTATTTATAAATTTAATAATATTATTATTAAATTATAATATTATATATTATAATATTATAATATATCATAAAATAATAAATCAGCCTTCTGAAACATAAAGTCAGATCCTCATCTCTTCCCTCATCCTCAGACCCCTATAAACACAGTCACACAGATCCCTGTGCCAGTGCTCAGGTGTGTGCTGGGTCTGTGCTCCAGCTGATGTTTTATTAAATCCCAGCTGCAGGACAGACAGAAAGCCCAGCCTGGCTGAGGCACAGCTGAATTCTCTGTTTCACAAGGGCCAGAACCTCAGGGTATTTTTTTGTTACCGTTGTTGTTGCTGCTGCTCAAATCTCAGAAGCCAAAGCCAGTGACCCATCATCCCCCTTGTAAACATTCCCCTCTCTGCTGCTCAGTGCTGACACAGGACTGAGCCCTCCAGGCCTCCCAGCTTCTGAATCATCTTTGTTTTCCCTGCAACCTTCTCCTCCTCCCAAAACATCGCTGTGGGCTCAGCAGAGAAGTTAAAGATTGTTGAAATGTAGGAATGAATGGTTTATCTACTGCTGCTGCAGCCTGTCCTGGACGAGCAATTCTTAAAAATGTATTTTTAACATGGCTTTAAATGTGTTTTATGTTGGACTGAACCTACTTTATGTGGCATTTTTTGGATTTGGGATTGCTCTGTTCCATCCCATTCTCTGCCTCAGCTCCTTTTCATTAATTTCACCTCCACAGGGTTAAAGAATGTGTGATCCTGGACAAGAAAGCAGCAAAAATTCTAAAAAATTCTAATTAAAATCCTAATTGATAATCAGGGAATCCTGGAATGGTTTGGACTGGAAGTGACCATAAATCCCACCCAGTGCCACCCCTGCCATGGCAGGGACACCTCCCACTGTGCCAATGTCCAGCCTGGCCTTGGGCATTGCCAGGGCTCCAGGGGCAGCCACAGCTGCTCTGGCAATTTCATTCCATGGCCTCACCACCCTGCCAGAGAAAAACACCCAGCCTAAACTTCTCTGTTTAGTGTGTTTATTACTTTATTATTTATTATCAGGAAAGATCTTACAAAAGGCAAAGCAAATCCAACACGTTCAGCTTAGAAAGGAGTGCTGCCAAACCAGGGCACTCACTGGCTGGAAATGGGTTAAACCCCTGGAGCTGCAGCTCTCCCCCAGCTGGGGCTTGGACCATCTCCTCAGGAGCGGGGTGGGAATTATTTGCCTGGCTGGAGACAGCCCTGGTGCAATTCCCGCTGCTGTGAAGCAGGACATGAGCGAGGTGTCAGTAACAGCTCCTTTGGCAGGAAAATTCCTGAGCTGGAACAGAGCTGACAAATTCTGAGGCAGCTCCGTGCAAAGCAGGATCAGGTTATTGTGCTGAAGGAGCAGGAGTCCAGGGGAGGAGCAAAGGGGCCAATTCTCCTGCAATTCAAATAAATGAATGTTCTCTCCAAGGCTCAGATCCTTGTGAGCAGTGCCTGGAACATCCCGGAGAATGGATGGCACCCCAGGCACCACAGAATGGCCCCCTGGAAAGGTGAGTGACACAGAATCCCAAAATTATTGGGGTTGGAAAGGACCTTTGGGATCACTGGGTCCAAGCTGTGACCTGACACCCCCTGGTCCCAGCCCAGGGCACTGAGTGCCAGATCCAGGCCTTCCTTAAACACCTCCAGACCTCCCTGGGCAGGATGCCCAACCACCATTTCTGGGAAGGAATTCTTCCCAGCCTCCAGCCTAACCCTGCCCTGGTGCAGCCAATGACAGCCCCATGTCCTGAGCCCAAATCCTGGAGGATCCCAGGCCCTCCTGCAGCTCCCATTTCATCCTGTCTCAGAATCTCTGCTGCTCACAGTGACTCTGAGATCCCTACAAGTCTCTTTTCCCAGCCCAGCAGTTGAAGAAGGAGTCAGGATTCCTCGACTCTGGTTCTCAAGGTTGTTTGTTATTTCTTATCTATAACATTCTTTCCCTGGCCTGCTGAGCTCTGTCCAGCAGGTCAGACAGAGGCACACCGACTGCCCTCAGAGGCAGTGTTGTCTTTTATACTAAAAACTACATGTACATTATTTACAATAACTTCTCAATACCTATCACCTGTGTTAGACAGTGAGTTCCTACCTTAAACCAATCCAAAAATGCCAGCATCACACAGAACATGGAGGCTGGGAAGAAGAAAGAAGAATGACAGAGCACACCCAAATTCCTTCATCTTGGGACCCCGAGGTCCCCTTCTAAAAACCCCAAAAAATCTACTTTTCACCCTGTGACAAAGTAACTATTATGCTACTTAGACTCTCTTGACTTGTAATTCTTCATGTAAAGGTGGTAATTTGCTCCATGGGTCATAATCAAAGCCACAGGTGTGTCTTGGGCTCTGTGCCAGGGTCTCTGAGCCCCCTGGCAGGGGCTGGAGCCATCCAGGACAGCCAGAGGGATGTGCTGGGTTCTGACAATCCTGGGCTGGGCTCTTGGTGTTCTGCAGCCCCTGGTGGCACCCTGAGCACTGCCAGGGACTTGCTCTGCTCTTCTGCCCCTTCAGCTGTGGGGAAATAAAGCTGAGCCTGGGCCTGTCTCAGGAGCTCTGCTGTTTGTGGAGATGAGGATGTGAAGCCAGAGGGAAATGTCTTTTCCAACAAGCACCCAGATGTGTCCCTTACAGTTTTGTCACTGGAACTCATCAGCTCTGTTAGAGAACAGGGACCTTGGTGTGGGGGACAGGCAGAGAGGAAAGGCCTTAAAGGATAAGGGTAAGGTCCGAGACATAGAAATTCCCAGTCACTGGAACAAGATAAATTCAACTTATACAGGGAAAAACCAATGAAAGAAGAACTGTTGTACAAAGAAAGAATCAAAGAGGAGTCTCGGGCTAGAAAAGAGAGTTATGGATGTGACATGGCAAAACTTACTGCTTTCATAGTACTGCTTTCAGAAAAAGCCAAGGTAGCTTTAGAAGGAGACAAACAGGAGAAAATGCCCAACTACAGACCGTGCCCCAGCAGTCAGTAAGGATTTCTTCTCAAAACAGTTTGCTGTCTTTCACTTGTCAGTTCTCGGCACAGAGATTGCAAACACGGTCCACACTGCTCAGGGCTGATGAGCAGACTGGACTGGGAGGGAAGGGACCTTAAATCCCACCCAGTGCCACCCCTGCCATGGCAGGGACACCTCCCACTGTCCCAATGTCCAGCCTGGCCTTGGGCACTGCCAGGGCTCCAGGGGCAGCCACAGCTGCTCTGGGCACCCTGGCACAGCCCAAACCTCTCTAACCAGGCCTTGCCAGGCTACAAACCCCCTGTGGCAAATGGCACTGGGGGCACCTGGAACCAGCCAGGAAATCATTCTTTCCTTTCCTTTCTCCATTTGCTGCAATGGGTTTTGGTGCTGGTTTCCATCCTTGGTTCAGGAATGTGAATGCCAGAGTGGTTTGGGTGGGAAGGGATCTTCAATGGCAGCTGATTGCAGCCCAGGGACACCTGCCACTGTGCCAGGTGCTGCCAGCCCCAATGCCCAGCCTGGCCTTGGGCACTGCCAGGGCTCCAGGGGCAGCCACAGCTGCTCTGGCAATTCCAGCCCAGCCCCTGCCCACCCTGCCAGGGAACAATTCCCAATTCCCATCCATCCCTGCTCCCTTCAGCTTCAATTGCAGCTGTTTCACTTCCTGGGGAGCAGCACTGGTGCCTCTCAGTCATGGATTCATTCCTTGGAGGGAGGGAGGAAGGAAGGACCAAAATTGTGCCTTTCTTCCTGCACCTTCCCCCACGTGTCTTTCCACAGCTTTTCCAATTTCTCCTTTAACATTTTAATTAAAAGCATCATCATAATCATAACACTGGATGATGAGTGTGTTTGTGGCTGACTTGAAATAACTCCATCCCCAGCAGATAAACCCCAGTGCTGAACACCCCAGCTCTGCCTTTTAGGATTTATTTTGTCTATGATGTGGTTATTGCAGCCCATAAACAAGAAGCATCCTCAAGATCCCATTATAATAAAACTGTTACAATGCACTGCTTTTTATGTAGGAATTAGGGAATGTGTTTTTGCATGACTGGAAATTTATATATTTATTTCACAGATTTATATGGAGATTTTTTACAGGAGTTTTTAAGTGCAAAACTGCTGTGCTTGGGGCTTGTGAGCACAGGGCCTGTGCTGGGGAGGGAAATGAAAAATCTGCTCCAGAGTCACCTGGGTGCTTCAGAATCCTCGGGGGAGAGATAATTACAGAGGAAATTATTGTTTCCTGAATAGACAGGGATTTCTACCATCCAAAATTCCTTCACTCCACTGAATAAGACCAGAGAGAAAGCAGGAGATGTCCTGGTAGCAACACAGTTTGAGCATCTGGATTTTTGAATGTATTCCCACCTGCAGAGCTGCACCAGGTCTGGGAATTCCATCATCAGCAGCACCTGGAGAGAGCCCAGATGAACCCACAGAGCTGCTGCAGGGCTGGAGCCCCTCTGGAGCCAGGCTGGGAGAGCTGGGGGTGCTGCCCTGGAGAGGAGAAGGCTCCAGGCAGAGCTCAGAGCCCTTGCAGGGCCTGAAGGGGCTCCAGGAGAGCTGCAGAGGGACTGGGGACAAGGATGGAGGGACAGGAGGCAGGGAATGGCTGCCAGTGCCAGAGGGCAGGGCTGGATGGGATCTTGGCAATTGGGAATTGTTCCCTGGCAGGGTGGGCAGGGGCTGGGCTGGAATTGCCAGAGCAGCTGTGGCTGCCCCTGGAGCCCTGGCAGTGCCCAAGGCCAGGCTGGGCATTGGGGTGGCAGCACCTGGCACAGTGGCAGGTGCCCCTGCCATGGCAGGGCTGGCACTGGAGGGGTTTTGAGGTCCCTTCCAGTTTAAACTTTCCTGGGATTCACTGATTCCCTGCAGGATCTGGCATCATCTGGGATCCTTCGGGGTTGCCATCAACCAAGATTTATTTCCAGGTGCTGCTCTCCCACCCCTCATTCCCCACCCTGTCTGCACTTCCAGGATGTCCCAACCCAGGTGCAGAACCCAGAACTTTTCCCACTTTGTTCCACACAATGGGAGATTTCCCAGCTCTGGTTTGTTGAGGGCTCCCTGGCCCTGAAGGAGCCAACAGCTCCCAGATTTGCCAATTTGCTCTGTGTCCTCTCATCCCATGTCCAGTTTATTTATGGGATGTTGAGGAGCACAGGTGTCCTGGGTTGTAAGATAAGTGTGTGTTCTGTGCCCACCTGTCAGGGCTGGGGCAGTTCTCTGCTGTTCTTGGGGCAGTTTTCTTCATCTCTCCCACAGCCAATCCTCCCTCCAGGAGATCTCTGCTGTCCATGGCCACTGAGTGTCCCTGCAGGGCTGATCCAATTCCAGCATCCCATGGGCAGATGCTGCGCCCAGGGCAGGAGCCAAGCATTCCTGCCTGGATGCAATCTGAGCCTGGCACAGCACAGCAGCCTCTGCCCCCTGCATTGCCAGAGGAGCAGCTTTCTGCTGCCCTGCATGGCCAGAGGGAGCCCAGGCCCATCTGCAGCAGCCCTGGAGCTGCAGAGGAAAACTCCCCCCTTGTGCAGGATCCCTGCTGCAGCAGAGCCACAGCTGGCACTGCAGGAGGGCTGAGCCCCCATGGCATGGGGCTGTGCCACCAGCCTGAGCCACAGCGTGCCAGGGCCTGCTCTCACTCTGGCAGGGATTTGTTTTGTATAACTGCTTTTATTCTATTTTTATTTTCTTCCCTAATAAAGAGCTGTTATTCCTGCTCCCATATCTTTTCCTGAGAGCCCCTTAATTTCAAAATTATAATAATTTAGAGGGAGGGGGTTTGCATTTTCCATTTCAAGGGAGGCTCCTGCCCTCCTCAGCAGACACCTGGCTGTTCAAACCAGGTAAACAGGCCAAGGATGATGCCCTGTGGGACCCCAGGTGTGACCAGTGCCAGCCTGGTGTCACCCCACTGTCCCTCACACATGGTCAGGAACACCAACAAGACCACAGAAAACCCTGGAGCATCAGGGGTTCCTCTGCCTGATGCCCTCAGGAGCTGGAACAGATGGCGTTAAGGGGAATAAAGTGAATATTTGTTGCAGAGCCTTCAAATGCCACACCCCAGCAGAACCAGAGCCACAGTCGGGGCTCTGCCCAGATGGCTCCAAGATGGAAGCAAAAGAGACCTTGGTCACAAGAATTCACATTTTTATAAATTCTGCTCCATTTGCATATTGGAATTAATTGTCCAATTCCAGCTTTAGCCCATGCAGTCCCATCCTGCTTGTTTTTCTCTCTCCAGCCCACGGTGTTTGAGCTCTTGGGGCTGAGATTTGGATCATTTGTCCTTGGTGCCCAGCTGGAGCAGGAATTGTTTTGTCTCCCTACTTTGTGAAGAGAGCTTACCAACACTTAATGTGAAGCCCAGACCCACACACTGAAGCAGCATAGAACCTGAAAAATAGAAAAGCTAAACCTGAGATGTTGCTATAGGACACAAAATAAAATGACATGCATGTTGGAACCTCTAAGGTAAGAAGGAGGGAAGTTTATGTTCAGACTCCAACATTGATAGACTTTCAAAAGTGACAGTGGATTGGAGGATGACAGTGCCACCTCTCCAATGACACTAGACAAACCAACAGTCCATCAAATTTTTCCTCCTCTAGAAAAGAATGTAACACAACAATTATTTATAGAACAGTGTGTAAGAAACTTCATTACAAGAATGTAAGCATCAGAAGGCTTACAAGAACTTAGAACAACAGGGGGACACCTGAGTAATCATGGCATCAACCACAGAGCCATGGAATATCTCAGGTTCCACCTGCACCTGGCAATTCCTGTGCAGGGGAGGCTCCAGAGGGAGGGGAAATCCCAGAAACAAACCCAGGGGATCCAGGGGAGATCTGGGCTGGCAGCTCCAGATGTGATTCCCGTCAGCTCTGCAAGCTCACCACTTTGTGTGAGGGTTCTGTGCTTCCCTTTCTTGTGCCCAGCCTGGGGTCAGGGCTGTTCTGAGAGCAGCAAAAGCCACAGGGTAATTCAGGCTCAGGGGAAACGTTCCAGTCAATATTTCAAACCCAAGTGCCAATTTTCGATTAGCTGAGATTTAAAATGTCAGTGTGCATTTTTCCGTGGTCCCTAAACAAGATGGAAAGTAACTTGAGCAGAAACTTCCTGAGAGTTAATTTGCTGTCATTCTCCTGAGCTGTGTCATTTGATTTTTAAAAAATTGATTTAGTTAGCAAGATGGAAGAGAGAATTTAAGAAATATAAATAATTTTGAAATGGAGTAATTTCATCCCCAATTTCCAAAATTTCCTGAAAATGAAGGTCTTGGCTCTGGCATTATCTGGGTAAGGACTGAAATCTTTCATTAGAAATTACATCTTCCCATAAGAGCAAAGTTTAAAAATTCATTATTTCAGTGAAATCCCAGCATCTCATGGGAACTTTTGCTGTTTGGGATGCTGGGAGCGTTGTCCCATTGCATGGAGCTCCTGGCTGTCCTGGAGGAGCTGGGCTGAGAATAAAACAGACAAGAAATAATAATTAAAAAAATAAAGACAAGAAATAATAATTTTTAAAAATAATTAAAAAATAAAACACAGAAGAAATAACCTCCCCCTGCCCTGAGCTGATCCCAGTGGGCAGCAGGAAAGGGATTGGGGTTCTGATGTTGCAATGGGCCCCTGGCCAGGTAATAATTAGCATTGATGCCAGGACTCACAGAAGGCTGATCAATCTCTTTTTTCTATTATTATTATTAAGAAACTTATTGTTTTTATAGACAGTTACAATACAGCTGGACTTGATTGGTCCTCCAATTAAAACCCTTCACCACTGGCTAATTAAGACACCACCCTTTGGTAAACAAATCTCCATAACACATTCCACATGTGCACAACAATAGGCGCAGCAAGTGAAGATAAGAATTGTTTCTCATTCTTTTCTTGGATGATCTTTTCTCACAGCCTTTCTCAGGTGATGCCTGGGAAAGTTTGTGCTGTTCCCTGTGGCCAGAGAGCTGCTGCCACACAGCCCTGGGGATTCCAACATCAGGAGGAGCTGGAGCTGCTGGAGCCAGGCCGGAGGAGGCTCCAGGATGATCAGAGGGAGGAAAGTCTGGGAGAGCTGGGATTGTTCACCTGGAAAACAGAACAGGGTGATTGACTGTGGCCTTCCAGGACCTGAGGGAGCTGACAGGGAAGATGGAGAGAGACAATTTCCAAAGGATGAAGTAACAGGAACCAGGGAATGGCTGCCAGTGCCAGAGGGCAGGGCTGGATGGGATCTTGGCAATTGGGAATTGTTCCCTGGCAGGGTGGGCAGGGGCTGGGCTGGAATTGCCAGAGCAGCTGTGGCTGCCCCTGGAGCCCTGGCAGTGCCCAAGGCCAGGCTGGGCACTGGGGCTGGCAGCACCTGGCACAGTGGCAGGTGTCCCTGCCATAGCAGGGCTGGCACTGGGTGGGATTTAAGCTTTTCCAGTCCAAACCATTCTGTAATTCTGCGTTAACACCAGGACAGTCCACACTCATTTTGTCCCAGAAAACCAGTCCAGCCTGTATGACCCAATATCCATTGGGGCTATGGACTCCATTCCCAGTTCTGGAACTGCCACTGAGTGATTTCCATTGAAGTGAACTCATTTCTCCTCCCATTTGTCACATTCTCAATGTCTGGGGGCAGCTCTTGAAAAGCTTTGGGTCTGTGAAGATGAACTGGGAGGAGCTGAGGGAGCAGAAGGTTGTGGTGCCTTTCAGAGGGCCCAAAACAGGCTGGGAATGGGCACAGAGGCACCTCCTGGAGCCCAGGGAAGGGACATTTGGCTGTTCCTGATCCCTGCGCTTGCCATGTGCTGTGTTTTCTGAGACCCCTGTCCTTGGAGGAAGGAAATGATGAATCTGACTCCATGTTCTCAGAAGGCTCATTTATTATTTAAGGATCTATATTATATTAAAGAATATGAAACTATACTATACTAAAGTATACAGAAAGGATACAGACAGAAGGCTGGAAAGATACCAATGAGAAACTCGTGACTCTCTCCCCAGAGTCCAACACAGCTTGGCCCTGTTTGGCCACTATGTCAAAACAACTCACAGCAGAAACCAATGAAACAATCACCTGTGGGTAAACAATGTCCAAACACATTTCAAAGCAGCAAAACACAGAAGTATGGGTATCACCAATATTGCTGACAGGACATGCCTTGGCTTGTCTGGCCCTGTGGCTGAACCAAACAGCAGCACTGTGGTGTTTCACCCCACAGACACTTTTGGCTGTGGGTGTGTGGTGTTTCACCCCACAGACACTTTGGCCTGGCTGGGTGTGTGGTGTTTCACCCCACAGACACTTTGGGCCGGCTGGGTGTGTGGTGTTTCACCCCACAGACACTTTGGGCTGGCTGGGTGCTGCAGCTGGGCCCGTGGGGACAAGTGCAGGCCTGCAGGAGCTCTGGTGGTGCTGGGATGGAGCTTCCCCCCATAACAGGGGCTGCTCCTCAGGTTTCCCTCTGGCAGAGAAGCTTTAAGGCGATGGTGAAGGAAAGGAGTCGGTTCTGATGGAGGGTTTGGATGCAGAGCTTTATTCTGGCCCACAGGCCTCTGAATGCAGCACCAGCTCCAGCAGAACTCCCTGAGCCCGTGGTTGCTGCTCCTTTGAACCCGGGGAGAGGGGCAGGGAAGGGGCAGGGAGCCACCAAGCAGGGACAGGAGGGGAGGGACAAAGGGACAAAGGACACCTGGATGGCCCAGTGCCCCCCCAGGGGTAGAGGGCATCCTTTGGATCTGCCAATCACTCAATGCCCTTCTGGAATGCCAGGTTCTGAGGTAAACTCTGAAATCACACTGGAACAGAGAAGCAAATCAGATAATTATTGTTTTCATTTTTATCTGAGGCTTCTCCACTTTCCAGGAGAAAATCCTGGGCAGAGATTTTTCAGAAAATGTGATGGTGACAGCCACAGAGGACACACAGGAGAGGTGAGATGAGAGAGCAGGACAGGGCCCAGGAAAACCCCCCAGGATTTGGGGTGTCCAAAGCCAGCAGCCAAAACCCTGCCCAGGCCCTGCTCCAGTGCTGGGAGGGCGGTGGAAGGGCCAGAAAGTGCAGATGAATCATGGCAGGATAATATTGCCACAAATCAGCAGCATGGGCTCTCAGTGCTGGGGCGATGATGGAAATCACTGCTCCAAAGTGATTTATCCCCTCTGATCCATCTCCCTGCACATAAATCACAGGGCCATCCTCCAGGACCCTGCTCAGTCACCCTGGCTGCACAGGGCCTGTCCAGCGCTGGGATCAGGCAGGGAATGAGCAGAGTTCTGCAGCAGCCTCCTCCTTCTCCTCCCTCCCACCACACCTGGAGCTCTTTTCCCCACTCACCCTGCCCATCCCTGGTGCAGGGCTGGAGCCAGGAGCAGCAGGAGCTCCAGGGAGAGGAAAGCTCCAGGTTTTGTTTTCCTGGTGTTCCAGGAGGGAAGGGATGCCTCTGGGAAGCCCCAGGGCAGCAGGAATGTGCAGGAGGGGCTATCCAGGAGCACAGGGACTGTCACATTCCCCTCCTTCCATGTTCCCATCAGCTGATGAGTGCCCTGCTCCTGCACAAAGCACAGCTCAATCTGCCAGGGTGTATCAAACACTCTGAGGGGGCTCCTCTGCAATAAGGCATGGATTCATTTTAGCTGAGCAAACGTGAGAACACCACCACCAAATCTTTGTGAAACCAGAAGGGAGGAATGAGCTCCCCCAGCAGGAGCTGCTGCCATCTCAGCCAAGCTCAGCTGGGGCAGAATCACCTCCTTTGGAAGGGGCCACTTGTAAGAGCTGAAATGAGGGATGTGGGGCTCCAGGCAGCTCTCCAGATGCACTTTATTGTATCCAAGGTGTCACAGCAGTCCAGGGTTGTGAGTGACAGAGCTGTGCCCACAGCTGTCAGCTCCAGCTGCAGGCAGGCCTGGAAACCCTTTGGTTTTGGTTACAATGCATTGTAGACTTTTCTTTAGGTTACATTGCATTTTATACTTTTCTTTGCTGAGCATCTTCATACAGCAGAACCAATCTATACCTTAACTATTATCTACAGCCTATCATAACTGCTATAATTACCATATTCATGTTACTGTTCTCCAATCACTAAAAGTTAGTACATTACAGTTTAAGCCAGAAGTTGTTTTTCAGTTTTCTTGCACTAGAAAATTCTGAGACCTTTTTTATACTTACAACTTTGCTGCCTTGTTTGCCTGTGCTATCTTTCTGCTTGGTAAAAACATCTTCTTGTTTGAGGTGGGTTTATCCTTTGCTCTAAGCCATAAAACCACTTCTAACTAACACACCCTTTGCCTCCTTGGTTATCCAGTGAGACTGGCTCAGCAATTCTTTTCTTCTATATCAAAACTTGCTTCCATCTCTATTCCATTCTCAGGTTCTACATGCAGAGATCTTTCTGCCAAGCACCCATATCTGTGAGACTTTCTTGTCAAACTTTCATCCTTCCCAACAGCCACTGAGTGCTGGACAAGGTGGGATGGGTCAAAGCTTGGGCTTGATGATCCTGGAGGTCTTTTCTACCCTACAGTGTTCTGTGGCTGCAGAGGAGTCTCTGGCAGATGGAGCTGCTCATCCCCTAAAATGAAAGGAGGTCCATTCACTTTATTTTCTGAGTGCTCCGTTGGACTTCCTTTGAATGTTCTACCAGTGTTTGTCAGGGAGAACAAAAACCCTCCCAGGGAGCTCTGCAGCTGCCCAAGGTGGGACAGGGATCAATTCCTGGTCTTGAAGGAGCTCCCAGCTGCCTCCTTCGTCTTCCCAATTAATAAAGAGAAAAGAACACTCAGAGAGATGCTGTGTGCCTTGCCTTGCTCCCTGGGAACCAGATATTCCTCATGTTTCAGTGGATTCACATATTCAGGCTTCTCAGCAGTAACCCTTGAGAAGAAAATTCAACTGTGTCTGCACAGACTCTGGAATTTTCCAAGGGCCATGGAAGGGCTGTGCCTTCAACAAACCCATCAATCACCGTGGGTACAGCACAGGGTGGGTGATTCTTGTCGGCTCTCATTAATTAGAAAAATAAAAATGAAGCTTGGAAAACATTAGGGGAAATATGAATCAAATAATCATTTGAAAATGTGCAGCACAATAAATCCTAAGTGTTTGTCTGACTGAGGGGATTTGGGCAGTTTGAGTGATGAGCTGCAAATTTGCAGTTCATAAAATCATAAACAACTGCAGGAACAAGCACTGAGCTTGATGCATGTGGCTGAGGGGGCAGTGACAGGGACAAAGGCTCCTCTGGAGTTATCTGGGGTCTCAGAGGCACACAAGAGGTGGCAGGGAGCTGAGGAAGGAGCACATCCTTTCAGATCTGCCCAGCCACTCCTTGCTGTCTGTTCTGCCTCTGTCTGGCTGGGAAGACCCCAAACCACCAGGATTTGTGCTGGGGCTGGTGGGTGATGCAGGCAGGAGGGGTCACAGGACCCGGGGCAGCTGAGGAGCAGCAGGACTGGCCCAGATTTGTGTTTGTGCCAGCCCTGCCATGGCAGGGACACCTGCCACTGTGCCAGGTGCTGCCAGCCCCAATGCCCAGCCTGGCCTTGGGCACTGCCAGGGCTCCAGGGGCAGCCACAGCTGTTCTGGCAATTCCAGCCCAGCCCCTGCCCACCCTGCCAGGGAACAATTCCCAATTGCCAAGATCCCATCCAGCCCTGCCATTCCTCTGGCACTGGCAGCCATTCCCTGCCTCCTGTCCCTCCATCCTTGTCCCCAGTTCCTCTGCAGCTCTCCTGGAGCCCCTTCAGGCCCTGCAAGGGCTCTGAGCTCTGCCTGGAGCCTTCTCCTCTCCAGGGCAGCACCCCCAGCTCTCCCAGGGATCATGTGCAGCCTCATCACTCAAGTGACCCCAATACCAGCTGAGCTGAGCTCAGGTGTTCTCCCACCCTCTGTGGCACAGCTTTCAGGCATCCCTGGAGCTTAGCAAAGCCCCAGAACAAACCTGGCAGGAATCCCCTCCTGCCACTCCTCTCTCCATGGAATCACTCACTGGCCCATCAGGACACCCAGGAGCAGCAGAGGACAGCTGGACAGATTGTGTCCACGTGTCCCGTTATTAACTCTGAGATTATCTCTGCCTCTGCCCTCCAGGCCAGGTGTTAATATTTCACTGGAAGTTGTTGGGGACGATTAATTAGGAAAGCCTTATAAATATGATTGTCTGGCAAAAGATTTTGAGAATATGGAAACTATAATCGAGATTGAAATGAAAGCAAGCTTTGAGATCCCTCAGTTACTGGACAACTGGAAAGCAATGGCAGGGCCAGCTGAAGGTGATCCCCTTTGGATCAAACAATCCCCTCTGCTTGCAGACAGGCCCAAGGCTCAGAGCAGACCCTGCCAGCTTGGCAGAAGGGCCCAAAGAGGAGATTTTAGGGTTTAAAATGTAACCCAGTGTGGGAATGTAATGATTCTTATAGGCTGTATGGAAATGCTGTAGGATTTGTATCTTGTGTGAGATTGGTTAGTGAGAATGAGAATGTTCAGCACAGAAGAAGATGCATGGTATTGTAATGGGAACTTGGCTCTCTTCCCCTTCTTGCCCCTCTTAGCTCTTGCCTTTTACCCCATTTATTCTCTTATCCCTTTTACTCTCTTACCCTTTTACTCTCTCACCCTCTCTCCCCCTCTCTTCTCTCATCCTGCTCTGAGCTGTGGCTGGCAGCTCCCAGCAGGGCCCTGCACCCAGGCCCTTTGCAATAAACTCCAAATTCCAGCCCTGGCTGCAGAGATCTCTGCTCTCTGTCCATCCCCACCATCCTACCCCCGGTGCTCCTACAGAAGGGAAATCCCTGGAGCAGAGAGCTCTGTGAGCAGTTTGTGGCGCAGGGAGGTTCCTGCCTGGTGTGACAGATGAGCTCCTCGTGCTGCTGGGGCCAGCACAATGAAGATCTTTACTGGGAGAAACTGGGACCAGTTTCATGAGGGCAGTGGTTTTGGGGAGGCACCCAAGGGAGGGAGGGGGGTCTGCAGCACCCCTCGGTTCTGGCCCAGCCCAGGGGGCTCCAGGTCCCTGGAATTGCGGTGATGGTGGCAGTGGCAGGAGCTGACACACCCAGCTGAATTCCCGCTGCTCTGTCCTGCTGAGGGAGGGAATTCCCACTCGGGCCATGAGAGCCCAGTGACATCCACTGATTGAACTCACTGCTCATTAAGCCCTGATTGCCTGTCCATGCCCGGAGTGCCCAGGTGGGGCTGGGTTAATGAGTGACCTGAGCTGGCCTTGCCTTGGTGAGCACAGCCCAGCCTCCCCCTGACCCTCCAGGAGCTGGACCAGCACCACAGGGAAACCCTGGAAAAACACCTTTTTCTCCTCTTTATATGAATTTTTTCATCATCAGGGCACACTGACCTTTAACACCTCCTGCAGCCTCTCCTGTGCTATTTCCATTATTATTCCTTAAGGAAATTCCATCTGAATCACGTCTGGCTTCCAACCGGCTCTGCCTCCTCCTCACAGAGACCAGAGCAGCCTCTCCATCCTGGGGCTGGATGCTGAGGTGAGGTTTTGCTGGGCATTTACAAAGATTTGTTTTTCTTCACCGGGGTCTGAGCATTAAGGGCAGGTTTCAATGGGATTGAACCAAATCTACCTGCTCGCTTTTGTGCCTTCAAACCTGCTTTGTTTTCTGCGTGCCTGCTGAAATCAATGCCCTTCCCAGCTGAAACTGTGCAGGAACCACTTAACAGGGAAGTCCTTCTGTTTTAGAGGAACAAACTGCACAAAGAAAGCTGCAGGAGGCTGTGCTGGAATTGGGCTCTGGCTGCTCCCACCTGCTGGGGAGGCAAAAACTCTCCACTCACAAGCAAAGCACATTGAATTTGAGAAATACAGTTAAAAGTGGAGCTCCCATTTCATCCCCTGCCCAAATTCCCAGCCCAGGCCCCAGCACAGACCCGCAGGCTGCTGTGAAATACTGCAGAGCACTGAGCATTTATTGACCAAACCCAAGCCCAGGTCCAAGAATACGAAGTTTTATTGATTTGTTTGCTTGTAGCTGGTGCTTCCCCCTGAAAGCTGCAGCATGGCCATGATTTGTTTTCATCTCCAACTTTTATATCTCTATTGATTTAGGACAGACAGGAACAAAAAGGAGAGTTGAAGCTGGGCCTTCAGATCTGTCCCTTCTTGTGCTTGCCAAGAGCTTGAGAGCTCTGAGGGAGAGTGCAGTTATCAGGGTGGTGTGGCTAATGCACGGAGCAGAACGCTCCCAAGCAATTCATTAAAGATGCTTTTTGTATCCCAAGGAAAGGACACAGCCATCCCTGTGCCAGCCAGACATGGGTAAGGTCACCCTGTCCATGAGCAGACCTGGAGAGTAGCACAGGCTCCCAAATTCCTCAGGAATTGTGTGGCCACCCACTAATACAGAAAAATATGGGCTTTTAATTTATATATACACATGAAGCTCTTATGATTAGATTCCAATCAAAGTCCCCACGCTCCTGCAAGGCAGTTCATTTATTCAGATCAATGAGCACAAGCCAATGTATTGATCCAGTATAGAAAATGTTATTATTTGCTGAAAGATTTCTGTTATGGATGGCTGGGAAAAGAAATTGTGTCAAGGGTAAGGATGGATTAAAGCATCAGGTGGGGAACTGCCCTCAGTGGAACTCTCCAGGTTCTGTCCAGAGTTAAGAAATGAACCCTGGCTTTGTTCCACAGAAGTTTCAAATTCTCTTTTCTCCCATTGAAGAACAAACCCAGGATATTTTCCTGACATATAATTTTGAAAATCTGGGGGTTTTTTTCCTGCCATCTCTCTCTCTGTCCAGCACTTTCTCCCTCTACAGCCACAGAAAACCCCCATCCTCAAGGCCAGTGTGATTGCCTGGGAGAAGCTGGCTGCAGCAGCGCAGCAGCTTTTGGTGGCAGGAGCAGAAACGTTCTGGACATCAGGGATCCCACTGCAAATTCCAGATGCTGCAAATTCCAGATGCTGTCCAAAGCCTCAGGGAAATCCAATGGAGGAATTCTGCCAGCTGGTAAACCTGGGAGTGAAATTCTGTTTGGAATTCTGCTTCCCAAGATTGAGTACAAAACTAAAGCTGGGAAAAGAACTGTCCCTCCTGCCAGGGAGTTGTGCAGAGCCAAAGGACACCCCTGAGCCTCCTTTGCTCCAGGCTGAGCCCCTTCCCAACTTCCTCAGCCTCTCCTGGGGCTCCAGCCCCTTCCCAGCTCCATTCCCTGTCCTGGGGAGCTCCCTCAGGTAGGACCTGAGCAAACCCTGAAGGGTAACTCTGGTTTTTCCTGCTGAGGGAGAGGGACACACACCTCCTGCTCAGCCTGAGAGGATTGTGGTGCCAAACTCCACAAAAATTCTTATCCCAGTGATTCCCTGGTCTGTGGGAATGGCAGCGGCTGCTCGGATTCCCAGCGCTGGCACGGGAGAGGGAAGCGCTGGGTGCAGGGACTGCCAGGGACCCACTCAGCTCTGCTCCTTCCTGTGCCAAACACCTCCTGCCCCATCCCAGATCCTGTGCCAAACACCCTCCTGCCCCATCCCAGATCCTGTGCCAAACACCCTCCTGCCCCATCCCAGATCCTGTGCCAAACATCCTCCAGCTCCATCCCAAATCCTGTGCCAAACACCCTCCTGTCCCATCCCAAATCCTGTGCCAAACATCCTCCTGCCACATCCCAGATCCTGTGCCAAACACCCTCCTGTCCCATCCCAAATCCTGTGCCAAACACCCTCCTGCCCCATCCCAAATCCTGTGCCAAACACCCTCCTGTCCCATCCCAAATCCTGTGCCAAACACCCTCCTGCCACATCCCAGATCCCGTGCCAAACATCCTCCTGCCACATCCCAAATCCTGTGCCAAACACCCTCCTGCCCCATCCCAAATCCCATGCCAAACATCCTCCTGCTCCATCCCAAAATCTGTGCCAAACCTCCTCCTGCCACATCCCAAATCTTGTGTTCTCCTGCCCCATCCCAAATCCTGTGCCAAACTCCCTCCTGCCCCATCCCAGATCCTGTGCCAAATACCTCCTGTCCCATCCCAAATCCTGTGCCAAACATCCTCCAGCTCCATCCCAAATCCTGTGCCAAACACCCTCCTGTCCCATCCCAAATCCTGTGCCAAACATCCTCCTGCCACATCAGAGATTCTGTGCCAAACACCCTCCTGCCCCATCCCAAATCCTGTGCCAAACACCTCCTGCACCATCCCAAATCCTGTGCCAAACACCTCCTGTCCCATCCCAAATCCTGTGTTCTCCTGTCCCATCCCAGATCCTGTGCCAAACACCCTCCTGCCACATCCCAGATCCTGTGCCAAACACCTCCTGCTCCATCCCAAAATCTGTGCCAAACATCCTCCTGCCACATCCCAAATCCTGTGCCAAACACCTCCTGCCCCATCCCAGATCCTGTGCCAAACACCCTCCTGTCCCATCCCAAATCCTGTGTTCTCCTGTCCCATCCCAAATCCTGTGCCAAACACCCTCCTGTCCCATCCCAAATCCTGTGTTCTCCTACCCCATCCCAAATCCTGTGCCAAACCTCCTCCTGCCCCATCCCAGCTGGGACAGGCCCCACTCCATGTTTTCCCTGCCCTCCTTCCCTGGGAGGTGCCAGCAACATTCCCAGAGCTCTGAAAAAGGGGAATTTTGGCATTCTCCATCAGAGGCTCCCAGCTGGATCCCTGCTGCCAAAGGCCAGGATGTGACAGGTTCCAAGGTGCTCTGCTGGAAGGGGTTGCTGGAGCACAGAGCTGCCTCTTTATCCTGGGCAGCAGGTGCACAAACCTCCATCCAAAAAATATGAGCATGGAATTGGCATCACCTGTGGAGGCAGAGCCTTGTTTTGGGGTGGGAACAAAGGAAATGGGAAAATTCCTTCCTGCTCAGGCCGAGCAAATGGCCACTTTTATAACCCCTCGCTGCTAATCCACCACATCCAGGCCAGCAATCAGTGCAGACTCTGTTTTTCATCTTCTGCTCAATGCAGAAAAAAAGAATAAAAATGAAGTGAGACAGTATTATATTTCAATTAAAATGCCATGAAATTTTTGGCTGTGCTTTTTAATGTGATAATGTTAATTAAACCAAGCTCTCGTGTTCTGGAGTCTTATAAAATGTCTTGGAAACGGATAAAAAATAATAGTAGGAATAAAATTGGGCTATTTATCTACCCTGAGATTAAAGGGCTTCTTGTTTCCTTTGTGAATTTAGATTTCCAGAATTAAATGAGTGTGAAGTAATGATATTTTTCAGTAGAATCATTATCATTTTTATTGCAGTGGAATGTGTGCAGCATTTCACTGTTATTGTACTTAACTCACCTAATTGGGCCTCTCCTCTCCCTCAGCCGTGGGCTGGGCTCTCATGGGGAACAGGCCCTAAAATCCAGCCTTTTCCACCAAATTCTTGCCAGTCTGATTTTTCTGGAAGCTCTTCTCTCCTGGTAGTCAGTGCAGAGCTGTTTCTGCTTAAATATTCCTCAGAATGGCCCAAAAATGCTTTTCAGGCTCTCCACAAGGCCTGGATTTGTAGTACATCCATATTTATGAAGTGTAATACATAAAAAATATACCTAGACCATAATTTATGATATAAATATATTAGATGTGAACCACAAGGGGAGTCCCCAGCATGGCCAGGCCCAGGTGTGGAGCAGAAATGGGGAAATTTGGGGACAAATCTGTCAATGTCCTTGGGATGCAGCAATGGCTGCTTGGAATTGCAGTGGGAAAAGTGAGAAAGGAATATTGAGGGGCTGCTGTGGGCTCTGAGCCTGCACAAACACAAAAACCTCCACAGAAACAAGCCTGGCAGGCGTAGAAGTCGATCCGAAAATCCTTCATTTTTTTGCCTTACAATTGTCATGAGAAAAGACTACCGAAGGGTTAAAGCTGCTGAGCCGGTTGGGAAAGAAAGTCTCCTGCTTATCTAGTGTGCTCACAAGTGATGTTTGCAGAACACACCATGCTGTACTCGAAGGAGGCATGCTGCCCTTTTCTGGACAATTGAACTGGACTTTCTTCCAAACTCCTGAGCTGGCTGGACTGAGCTCTGGGGTGGTTCCCCTCTGCTCCATGAGAAGACCCCTCTTGCCTGTATTCAACCACCGTGACAGACCAACAGAGATGCGAATCCCCTCATCAAGGAACCAAGAACCCCTCTGGCACCCTATTGACACCCCCATGGCACCCCCATGGCAACCTCCTTCCAGAGACTGGGACTGTACCCCCTCCCAACTCAGGGAGGGGGAAAACTTAACGTACATGTGAGCATTCGGCCATGAAAACAATGGACTTCTCCCTTCCATGGAAACCTAAATTCAGCCACCCTTCCCCCAACCAAGAACAGTATATATATTGGGGTTCGGCCCGACTGTCCTTTGAGATCTCCCCAAGACGTGTACCAGCGAGTTTCGGCGGCAGGACCCCGAAGACATCACGTCTTGGTAGCTATACCCCATTCCCTGACCTCCTTTCCTCCCTTTTTCCTTGTCTTACCCTTCTCTTCCCCGGATCCCTTGACCAAACGCATATTTAGCTGTGGTTATAATCAATAAATTGCACCTTGTTGATTTGTTACTGCAAAACCCCTGTGCCTCTTGTTGGTTATTTTTGCACCCAAAAATCATTCGTCACCCGTTTATTTCGGGCGGACCTTCACAGCAGGGCAGAGCAGGGCTGGGATGCTGTGGAGAGGACTTGGGGAGAGGGAAGGGCTCCTGATGCAGATCCCAAAGGTGCTACTGGAGGTTCATGGAATCTCAGGGCTGGGTTCATGGAATCTCAGTGGTTGGTTCATGGAATCACAGTGGTTGGGTTCATGGAATCTCAGTGGTGGGTTCATGGAATCACAGTGGTTGGGTTTATGGAATCTCAGGGCTGGGTACATGGAATCACAGTGGTTGGGTTCATGGAATCACAGTGGTTGGGTTCATGGAATCTCAGTGGTTGGGTTCATGGAATCTCAGTGGTGGGTTTATGGAATCTCAGTGGTGGGTTCGTGGAATCACAATGGTTGTGTTCATGGAATCTCAGGGCTGGGTTCATGGAATCTCAGTGGTTGGGTTCATGGAATCTCAGTGGTTGGGTTTATGGAATCTCAGTGGTGGGTTTATGGAATATCAGTGGCTGGGTTTATGGAATCTCAGTGGTTGGGCTCATGGAGTCTCAGTGGTTGGGTTCATGGAATCACAGTGGCTGGGTTTATGGAATCTCAGTGGTGGGTTCATGGAATCACAATGGTTGTGTTCATAGAATCTCAGGGCTGGGTTTATGAAATGTCAGGGCTGGGTTTATGGAATCTCAGTGGTTGGGTTTATGGAATCTCAGGGCTGGGTACATGGAATCTCAGTGGTTGTTTCATGGAATCTCAGTGGTGGGTTTATGGAATATCAGTGGTTGGGTTCATGGAATCTCAGTGGTTGGGCTCATGGAGCCAGCCTCAAGCCCTGGCACTGCCCAGCCTGGCTTGGGCTCTTTGAGCACATCCCAGGCACTTTCTGTGCCCTTCTCAGGGTTTGCAGAAGCAGCTCCAGGTGTGGGCACAACTGGAAGCACCAAGGCAAACACAAGTCCTGGGCATTTCCAGGCATTTTATTCACATTTTGAGGCCATTTCCCCACAGGTATGAGGAGAGCAGAGGATTCCTTCAGGGCAGGGCTTTCCCAGCTGCAGGGACGCTGTCACTACAGGACATGAAATAACACGACGTGCACACGCAGCTCTTCCAAGGTAAAAAGAGCACTTTTATTTTTTCACTCTTGTTGGGAAGGATGAAAGTTTCACAACAAAGTCTCACAGATATGGGTTCTTGGCAGAAAGATTTTTAAATGTAGAGTCTGATGAAAGAATAGAGATGGAAGCAAGTTTTGATACAGAAGAAAAAAATTGCTGAGCCAGTCTTACTGGATAACCAGGGAGGCAAAGGATGTGTTAGTTAGAAGGGGTTTTTATGGCTTAGAGCGAAGGATAAACCCACCCCAAACAAGAAGATGTTTTTACCAAGAAGAAAGATTCCACAGGCAAACAAGCCTGCCAATGTGGCGAGTAGAAAAAAGGTCTCAGAATTTTCCACTGCAAGAAAACTGAAAAACAACTTCTAGCTTAAACTGTAATGCACTAACTTTTAGTGATTGGAGAACAGTAACATGAATATGGTAATTATGGTAGTTATGATAGGCTAGAGATAATAGTTAAGGTATAGATTGGTTCTACTGTATTAAGATGCTCAGCAAAGAAAAGTCTATAATGCATTGTAACCAAAACCAAAGGGTCTCCAGGGCCTGCCTGCAGCTGGAGCTGACAGCTGTGGGCACAGCTCTGTCACCCACAACCCTGCACTGCTGTAACCTCTTGGATACAATAAAGTGCATTTTGGAGAGCTGCCTGGAGCCCCATATCTCTCATTCAGGCTCTTACAGACTCTAACATTTCTAGATTTCCAAAAGTGACAGTGGATTGGAGGGTGATAGTGCTACCTCTCCAATGACACTGGACAAACCAACAGTCCCTCAAATTTCTCCTCCTCCATAAGAGACTGCAAAACAATAAGTTATTTACATAAAGTGTATGAGAAAGTTTGTTACAATAATGTCAACATCAGAAGGCTTAGACAAACTTAAAAATCAAGACAACAGGACACCCAGCAGGAATCCTGCCCTGGAGTGAGCTGGGTTGGGAAAGCCCTCTGGAATCATGGAGTCCAACCATCCCCAAACTGACTGTAGTAAGAGCCTGAATGAGGGATGTGGGACTCCAGGCAGCTCTCCAAAATGCAGTTTATTGTATCCAAGGTGTCACAGCAGTCCAGGGTCATGGGTGACAGAGCTGTGCCTACAGCCAGGCCTGGAGACCCTTTGGTTTTGGTTACATTGCATTCTATACTTTTCTTTTTGTTACATTGCATTCTATACTTTTCTTTGCTGAGCATCATAATACAGCAGAACCAATCTATACCTTAACTTTTATCTCTAGCCTATCATTACTGCTATAATTACCATATTCATGTTACTGTTCTCCAATCACTAAAAGTTAGTACATTACAGTTTAAGCTAGAAGTTGTTTTTCAGTTTTCTTGCAGCGGAAAATTCTGAGACCTTTTTTCTACTTGCAACATCGGCAGGCTTGTTTGTCTGTGGAATCTTCCTGCTTGGTAAAAACATCTTCTTGTTTGGGGTGGGTTTATCCTTTGCTCTAAGCCATAAAACCACTTCTAACTAACACACCCTTTGCCTCCCTGGTTATCCAGTGAGACTGGCTCAGCAATTCTTTACTTCTATATCAAAACTTGCTTCCATCTCTATTCCATTCTCAGGTTCTACATGCAGAGATCTTTCTGCCAAGCACACACATCTGTGAGACTTTCTTGCCAAACTTTCCATCCCAACAGACCCTGTCCCCAGTGCCACATCCACAGAGCTTCAAATCCCTGGAGAGATGGAGACTCCACCACTGCCCTGGCATCTGTGCCAGGCCTGGACAACCTTCTATGTGGAGAAATGTTCCCAATATCCAACCCACACTGAGCCTGGCCCAGCCTGAGGCCGTTCCCTCTCCTCCTAGCCCCGTTCCCTGGGAGCAGAGCCCCACCTTCACCTCACCAAGGCTTCTGTCAGGTGTGGGAAATGGATTTGTAGAAAATGTTTAAAGCCTGACAGAAGGTTTACATAGTATGTATTTGTACATAAACTTTGAGATAAGAAATGTTGATTCAGAAATGTTATGGAATAAGACAGATGTTGAGAGAGAAATGGAATTTAAAAGATGGTTTTAAAGAAAAGCATTTTAAAGAAATGCTTATAATGTATTGTGTAGCCATGATATTTTCTGAAAAATCCTTTCCTTAGGATTTTTTCTCCTGAGAAGCTGAAAGGCCTCAGGAACAAAATGTAAACAATGATTATCTGCTGCTGTGGAATGCAGCAGGTGGATCTGTGATTGGTCTCATGTTGGATGTTTCTAATTAATGGCCAATCACAGTCTGGCTGTCTGGACTGTCTCGGTCAGTCACAAGATTTTGTTATCATTCTTTTTCTATTCTTAGCCAGCCTTCTGATGAAATCCTTTCTTCTATTCTTTTAGTATAGTTTTAATATATTATATAGAATAAAATAGTATATCAAGCCTTTTGAAACATGGATTCAACATTCTCATCTCTTCCCTCATCCTGGGACCCCTGTGAACACCACCACAGTATTGTAATTAGGAAATAGGTGGCTTCTGATTGTAATGACATAAATTTTAACATCTGTATTGTCTCACTCTTCACATGAGACTAAAAATAGAATAAAGGTTTTTAAAACAACTCTCAGTTCCCCATCTCTGGGTAAGAAAAGGGTTTAATCCAACAGTCAGGGTGTTGTGGGGAGCCAGAAGGACGCCCCTTATCACATCCATCTGATTTCTCACCCCACATTAATGCACACCAGGTTTATGGGAGCTAAAGACCAGGAGGAAGAAAGGAACCCTGTGTATTGCATTGTCCTGGTTATTGTTTGGGGACTTCATGAACAAGCTGGAGTGGTAATGATCCCATCATTATCACCATGAGGTAGAATGGGACTTTTCCTGCAGAATTCTGCATTTCCAGATGCACCAGAAATTCAGTGATCATACAAATAAAATACAGAAAAAAAATATATACACAGAAATACACAGAAATAAATGCATGTCCTTTTCCTGGCTGAGATGTTTCCTTGGCACAGTCCAGGATGTGTTTGGAGCAGCTGCTGTGCGTCTCCCCACCCTGAAATAGGTTTGTGGCAGAATCTGAAGTCTGACATCCAGGATTTGATATCCATTTGTGTCTCTATTACCCTGAGTCAATGCCATCATTTATATTTTCCTCCCTTCTTAGCAATCTGCTTTGATTTTGTCAGTCATTGACCTTTGAAGATTTATCCAACCAAATTTGTAATCCTGGAGTGACAGCTGAGCTGGGCACAGAGCTGCTGTGGAGCTGCTGGTTCCTGTCTCTGAGCTGGAGCAGAGAAATCCCAGCTGCAGGCCCAGAGAGGGGCAATACAGCTGGGCAATCATCCTGGCCACTGCAGAGGAGATCTCTGCTGATGGCATAGATTTGTCAGCCTGACATTCTTTATTGCTCTTCCAAGTCCAGCCCTTACTGGGGACTCTGGGGCCAGGAGACTTTATGATGGTGAGCAGGGATGGGTCAGGAGTTCTCTGCCCTCCAGGCTTTGCTGCTGTTTTTCCTCCCACTCCACGCTCTGAGCAGAGGAAATGAAACTGAGGAGATTTATATCTTAAAGGAGAGGCTCCTTGGGCTTCTTCTGGCTTTCCTCCTGACAAACACTCCCCTCACTCCTGACCCTCCCTCCAACTTCCCAAATGGCACTGGAAGATGAAATATTCAGTCAGAGGGGTCCCCAGGGGGGACTGGCCCAGACCTGATGATTTCAGGTTCTCACTCTTTAATTGCCTTGGCAAGGGGCACGTGGGGAGCTTTAGTGACAGAGGCACCGAACCAGAACAGATCTTCCTGTAATGCCCAGATTTTAAAGCAGTTTTGCAATTCATGAAGCTGCTGCTCAATATCAGACAGGGTTTATAAGATTTTCCCCCTCTGTAAGGGCCAGAGGCTCCTGAAGCTGAGCATGCACAGAGCAGGGGAGGCCTGGGACTGGCCCCAGTGGCCCTGTGTAAGTCAGGAGTGACAGCAGTGAGCTCAGGGAGGGGTTAAGGTGGGTGACAGGGGCACTGGGGTGAAGGCCCCTGTCTGAGGATGTCCTGAGTGGCAGCTGAGACAGACTGGGTGGGCTGGGTACAAATTTCACCTCAAAAGGGATTCTCCATACCCTGGGGAGCACCTCCAGCAGGTCAGGAACTCCTTCCTGGGATTCCCACCCTGCCTCCCCAGAGACCGTGGAATCTCAGTGGTTGATTTTATGGAATCACAATGGTTGGGTTTATGGAATCACAATGGTTGGGTTTATGGAATCACAATGGTTGCTTTATGGAATCTCAGTGGCTGGGCTGATGGAATCACAATGGTTGGGTCCATGGAATCTCACTGGTTGGGCCCATGGAATCGCAGTGGTTGGATCCACGGAATCACAGAGGCTGGGTTGGAAAGGATTTGGAAGATCATTTCATCCCACTCCTGCCATGGGCAGGGACACCTTCCACTGTCCCAGAGTATTCCAGCCTGGCCTTGGACACTTCCAGGGATCCAGAGGCAGCCACAGCTGTTCCGGGGCCCTGTGCCAGGGCCTCCCCCCCCTTCCAGGGGAGGATTTTCCCCCAGTATCTGCTGCAGGAATCTTCCCCTCAGTGAACCCAGAGCCTGACACCAACGCTGTGCTTATCTGCACCCTCCAAGCACAATCAGCCCTTTCAGAACTTCATTCCCAGCGGTTCCTGTGGTGATGTCTGAGCACTCAGCAGTTAGTAACTAAAGCCTCGTACCCACTTTTAATCACACCCAATCAATGCTCCATAAGGAGGAGGTTTAAAACGCATTTTTTATGCATTGCTGCCTACACTGGAAGGACTCATTAGCACCCAACTCATCAATAGAGCCTGAACTCCAGAGAAACTCCTGGATGGAATCAATGATGCCAGTGGAGCAGGGGAAGGATGGAACAATGAGAGGGAGGAGGAGGGGGTTAAACAAAACAAAGCCTTTTGGAAATGTTTTGAGTTTCCAAGACCGACAGTCTCCTTCAGTGTGTTGGGCTGTGATTTCAGAGAATTGTCGGGGTCTGGGGAGGTTTTCAGCTGAGCTGTTGCTCCAGCACCACAAGAGGGCAATGGAGAATGGAGCCAGGGCCATGCCCGGGCCATGAGGGAAGCAGGAGAGGCCTCGGTGCTCTGCCCTGACAGGACCCAGAAATGCCACCAGCAGAGGAGGTGCCAGTCAGAGCTGCTCGGTGTCCAGCAGGGCTGTGTGGGAATAAGTGGGGCTTTATTCCAAACACAACACCTGTGTGCCAGGGAGCCCTCACATCCCGCCGAGCCCGGCAGCCAGGCGCTCTCTGAGGGGTGACTGCAGCAGGATCGATCTGCGGGCTGAGTGTCCTAATGAAACACAAATGTGCTGTCATTCGCAGAGCCATCTGTCACCAGGAGACGTGACAAGTGCCACAAGCAGAACAATCACTGTAATTCAATTGGGGAATCCAACCCCTCTCAGCAGGCACAAAGCGCTGGGCCCAGTCCCGGCCTCTGGGCTCGATGGTGGATTTGTGTTACCCCTCATCAGAGGGCAATAAATAAATCAGCCAATGGAGAATTAAAGGAATTTCCCATTATGGGCAAGGTACCTGTTGCACAGAGCTCTTTATCCTGGTGTGGTGATTCAAAACCATCTACATAGATAGAGCAGGGCTGTTTAATGCTCATGTGTGGTGGTGTTTGAGGGTCCCAAGGACGAGGGAAGAGATGAGAATTTTGACTCCATGTTTCAGAAGGCTGATATATCATATATCATATATCATATATCATATATCATATATCATATATCATATATCATATATCATATATCATATATCATATATCATATCATATCATGCTATAATTATATACTAAAACTATCCTAAAGAAAGAGAGAGGAGACATCAGAAAGCTAGCAAAGGAATGAAAATAAAATCTTGTCACTGACCAGAGAGTCTGACACAGCTGGACTGGGATTGGTCATCGAGTAAAAGCAATTCACATGAGACCAATCAAAGACGCACTGCAACATTCCAAGCAATCAGATAATTATTGTTTACATTTCGTTTCTGAGGCCTCTCAGCTTCTCAGGAGAAAAGTCCTAGCAAAGGATTTTTCAGAAAACATGTCTGTGACACTCATGGTGTTTTGCTGTCCCACAGAATGGGAAAACTGCTGGAGTAGGAGAGCGCAGGACATGGTGGCACTGGGTAATAGAGAGGGCACTGTGCCAACACTGCCCAGGCCTCTGGTGATGCAGGACTCCCCTGCTCAGGAGTTTTCAGGGAAATTAATCCAAATTACTTCTCCAGAGGATGGTTAAACCACATTAGCAGCTCATTCCCAGTGAAAATGGGCTTGATTCAATTGAGTTCAGTTTAATTCTGGTTCATCAGAGCACTTCAACCTTCGCTCCTGTGCCTGAGACACGGCTCAGACACAGAGCCTGCAGGGCTATGCTGAGGGCTGGGGCAGTGAGGGGACACCAGAGTTCTCCAGAAGTGGCTCCTAGTGCCATTTCTAGTTGTTTCTTTCTGAGTTGCAGCTTTCTGGGCATGGCTGCACCCAGGCTGTGCTGCTGCTCCCTGCTCAGCCAGGCTGGGACATGGCCCCCAGGCATCTCTGGGTGCTCTCTCAGAGCAGCTGTGACTGCTCCTGGAGCCCTGGAAGGGACTGACTGGATGGGGCTTGGACCCACCTGGGACAGTGGAAGGTGTCCCTGCCCATGGCACGGGTGGGATTTATGATTTCCATGGCCCCTCATGCCTGGTGCTTCCATCCCTCTTAATCCTTCTGTTCTGCTCCTCCACCACAGACCTGGGAGGGCCAGAGCAGTTTCAGCACAGCTGGAACAGCTTCTGGGGCTGCCCTTGGTGCCCCCCAGTTGTGCTGCTCACCCCCAGGAAACAGGAACAGCAGAATCCCTCCAAAATCCCCAACTTCCTTCCCTCGATCCCCCTGTCACTGGTTTGTCCCTCTGTCTGCCCCCTTTCACGCAGCAGTGACCAACAACCCCACCCCATCTTAGAGGGCAGCAAAACCTCATCAGGGTGAGATTTCTGAGCAGCCTTTGGCCCCTCCCTGGGGGAAATTCTAGGAGAAAGGGACCTGTGTCCCCAGAGCTGAGGACAGGGGCTGGGATTGAGTCTCCAGGGAGGGACCAGAGCTGCCTCCGCAGCCTGAGGGACCAACCTGGCCATGGGCACACCAGGAGGAGCACTGGCACTGCCAGGAATTATCCCCTGGCTTATGCTGGGGTTTATTTTCTGTAAAAAAGATAAAACCACCGTGTCTGTGCAGAGGAGCCAGAGGAGAGCTCGGATCTCCACAGGGCTGATAAACACAACTCAGAGCAGAAAAAAAGGGGAGAACCACTCTGATAGTGCCTCAGCCTCAAAGCCAACCCTCTGCAGCCACAGGCTGCCTCCTCTCCCTGCCCCATTGTTTCATCCCTCCCCAATCCCATATCTGGGCTTTGCAGTGCTGCCACTTGGGCCCAAACCCCTCTGGAAGCACCATGGGAACGCAGGAATGCAGCTCTGCTGGGCTGCCTGAGATAATGGATGTCCAAATTATTTCTTTGGAAGCTTTTCCTGAAGTGTTTATCTGGCAGGCCCAGGCTGTGGGATCGATGTGCTGCCGGGAGCTCGCTCGTTTTCCATTCTCAGGGAGAGGCTGGGCTGGCCTTGGCTGGTGACAGGCCCTGATGAGCCAGGTTCTGCTCTGACAGCTCTCCAGAACATCCTGCGTCGCTTTCCTGGCCATCAAAGCTTGGACTCCCTCATAAAACCAGGATATTTTCTTATTAACAGAGGGTCTCTCTCATCCAGCTGATGATCCCTGTTAATGACCCCACACCTGGTACCAATCCAGGCTGTCCTTTTTCAGGGAACCAATTAGTGAGGATGGATTTGATTAATCTTCCTCTGGCACAGGAGAATCACAGTGTTGGGTTCTCCTGGACTGGGGTGCCTTGAGCCAGGTGGGGACTGATGGGGCTCCAAGAGGAGAGGAGAGGGTTGGAGAGGCTTACCCTGACATCCCTAAAACTCCTGGATGGAGCACCTGGATCCCTGTGACAGCCACACAGGGAGGAGAGAGGGAGCTGGGCTGTGCTGGGAGGGAAGGAGGGCTCTCATTTCAGGACAAGGGGCTCTGGTGGAGCCATGCCAGGCCCACAAGGCACCCTCTGCCTCAGCCCAGACCCTTTTCCCTGGCATATCCACAACTGGAATAACTGCCCCATCCATGAGAGATCCATCCATGGAATAACTGCCCTTTTCCTGGCATTCCATCCATGGAATAACTGCCCCATCCATGGCAGATCCATCCATGGAATAATTGTCCTTTCCCTGGCCTTCCATCCATGGAATAACTGCCCTTTTCCTGGCAGATCCATCCATGGGATAACTGCCCTTCCATGCCATTCCATCCATGGAATAACTGCCCTTTCCCTGGCCTTCCATCCCTGGAATAACTGCCCCATCCATGGCAGATCCATCCATGGAATAACTGTCCTTTCCCTGGCAGATCCATCCATGGAATAACTGCCCTTTCCCTGGCATTCCATCCATGGAATAACTGTCCTTTCCCTGGCAGATCCATCCATGGAATAACTGCCCCATCCATGGCAGATCCATCCATGGAATAACTGCCCTTTCCCTGGCATTCCATCCATGGAATAGCTGCCCCATCCATGGCAGATCCATCCATGGAGTAACTGCCCTTTCCATGGCAGATCCATCCATGGAATAACTGCCCTTTCCATGGCAGATCCACCCATGGAATAACTGCCCCATCCATGCCATTCCATCCATGGAATAACTGTCCTTTCCCTGGCATTCCATCCATGGAATAACTGCCCCATCCATGGCAGATCCATCCATGGAATAACTGCCCCATCCATGGCAGATCCATCCGTGGAATAACTGCCCTTTGCCTTGCAGGTCCTTGCCTTTGGTGCAGGACATCCCAGCCAGCCCCAGTGCTCAGCCCCTCTCCAGAGACTCCAGCAGAGGTTCAGCTGCACCATGGCTGGAAATTCCATTTAATTCCTGCGTTGTTTGTCAATATTTTCCTGTCTGGTATTAAATGAACATAATTAGTGCAGCTTAAAAATGAGGGAAGCTTTTTAATGCAGCTGCTGTCCCAGTATTTCCCCCTGAGTTTCCAAAGCTGTAATTCCCTTCTCTCCTGCCATTGGTAATAATCCCTTGAAAGCCTGGAAGTGGAATGCATTGCCTGCCTTTGCAATTGTTTTTCTTTGTTATGTTGCTCAAACAAAGAGTAAAACATGCACTTGAAGGCTCTGTGACTTTTATTTTAGATTAAGGGAAATAAACAAAGGATGAACAAATCTTCAACACTCTGAGAGGGGAAGCTCTGATCGGTACCTAAGCCAGAAGCTGCCACAGCAACAGCTCTGCTGCTTTCACAGCCAGCCAAAAATGAAACCCCAGAGGTGACTTTGCTCCTCCTGAATATTCAGAGCCTGCTGAGACTCCCCCCAGGGGTCCTTTGCTGTGAGCACCTCCTGCTGCCCCCCTCACCATGGGGCTGGATCCCACATCCCCAGATGGGTCCCAAAACCAGGAGCTGGATCCCACATCCCCAGATGGGTCCCAAAACCAGGAGCTGGATCCCACATCCCCAGATGGGTTCCAAAACCAGGGGGTCATTCTGGAAGCCACAGCAAGGCTCTGCTTGGGGAGACATCTCAGCAAACCCCGAGCACACTTGGCCTTTTGCACCACCCCTTGTCTGTTCCCAAATGCCCTGGATCCACTGGAGTCTATAAAATCTCCAGGAAAACGAGAGTTGCCTTAGAGGAGCTGATGCTTGGGGTTTTTGGAAGCCAGCAATTGTCTGCTGGATCTGCTGGAGCCTGGAAGGGGCAGGAGCAGTGCGGGGGCTGCTCTGGGCAGGGGGTGCCCTCCCTGCCAGCCCCAAGGGCAGCCTGAGCTCACAGCCAGGCTCTGGAGCAGCTGAGGCAGCCCCTGAACCCGGGTTTATCAAAGCTGCCAGGGTCTGATATCGGAGGGGCTGGTTGCTCTGATGGACTGATGTCCTTGTGGGCTGTGCTGGGTTACAAACACCAACAGAGGAGCTGACTTTGTGAGTGAGGTGCGAGAGAACCATCAGATGTTACCACGTGTGGCTCTGCCTCCTGACAGCTTATCCTGAAATCCCCCTGCACCTTCTAAAGCTCAAATTTATGCTGCTTGAGTTTTTTCAAACAATGTTATCTTCATTATTCTGCTGCTAACAAGCTGTGGCCTCACTTTCTGGGGTGCCACAAGCAGGGACAGGCTCCCTCCCTTGCCCAAAACCTTTTTGTTCCCCTCTGATCCCCTCCATCTCTTTCCATAAACTCTAAGCCCATGATTGACAGCCTAATTTAAACTTAATGTTTAATATTGCAATCAGGAGTGATATTTTGTGTTTGCTTTTTGAAGTGAGGAGAAAGGGTGGCAGCATTTGCCTCTTTGCAATCATTTCACCCTCAAAAGGGAACACATCTAGCAAAGTGAAATTTTGCTGGCGAAGAAGAAAAAGAAAAGGAGAGGGGGGATAAAAAAGAGCCGAGATTAACATCCTTTAAAATGTTCCTGTTTACTCCTATCGTCTCAGAGCTAACTTTAAATAGGATAAAATGATCCTTTAATCCCCTTTATCTTCTTAAGAGCTGCTGTAAAAGATCTACTTGACATTTGAGAAACAGGGGAAAAAAAATAGGAGGTCTCGTAATATTCCTCAGAAATGGTGGATGGGAGAGATTTGACTTTAACAAAACAGGAAGATTTGGCTCCTCAGCTGGGCAGAAATTCCTGTGGGCTCTGCTCTGATCCCACAAGGCAGGAGCACATCCTTGGAGCTGCCTGGTTTTTCAGGACAGACCCAGGGCAGGGAGGGGGATCCTGAGGTCCCCTTGGAAACCCATGTGACAGCAGGAGAGGAGGTTGGGAGAGTGTCCTGGGTTGGAAGATGTGTCTGTGTGTGTGTTCTGTGCCCACCTGTCAGAGCTGGGGCAGTTCTCTGCTGTTCTTGGGGCAGTTTTCTTCATCTCTCCCACAGCCAATCCTCCCTCCAGGAGATCTCTACTGTCCATGGCCACTGAGTGTCCCTGCAGGGCTGATCCAATTCCAGCATCCCATGGGCAGATGCTGCGCCCAGGGCAGGAGCCAAGCATTCCTGCCTGGATGCAATCTGAGCCTGGCACAGCACAGCAGCCTTTGCCCCCTGCACTGCCAGAGGAGCAGCTTTCTGCTGCCCTGCATGGCCAGAGGGAGCCCAGGCCCATCTGCAGCAGCCCTGGAGCTGCAGAGGAAAACTCCCCCCTTGTGCAGGATCCCTGCTGCAGCAGAGCCACAGCTGGCACTGCAGGAGGGCTGAGCCCCCATGGCATGGGGCTGTGCCACCAGCCTGAGCCACAGCGTGCCAGGGCCTGCTCTCACTCTGGCAGTATTTTTATTTTATTTTTATTTTCTTCTCTAATAAAGAGCTGTTACTCCTACTCGCATATCTTTTCCTGAGAGCCCCTTAATTTCAAAATTATGATAACTCAGAGGGAGGGGGTTTGTATTCTCCATTTCAAGGGAGGCTCCTGCCTTCCTCAACAGACACCTGGCTGTTCAAACCAAGACAGAGAGGTTTTGCATGCCCAGGAAAGGAGGTTGGGAGAGGCTTTCCACCCTCAGGGAGGGAGGGTGTGAGATGTTTTCCAGACTCAGGTTGGCACTAAAGCCTCTCCCTGTTCTCGCTGCTGTTCTGCCTTTGAGGATCTGGCATCTCTCGCTGGCTCGTTAGCAGCAGCCTCGTTTGCACAGCATCTGCTTAGCCCTGGATGAACATTCCCTGCAGTTGCTGAACTCCTTCTCTCCATCCCCAGCCTGGCCAGAGCCTGGATCCTGAATAAATCATGGGAGTGCAGCTTGGAGCTGGGCAGTGTCTGCTCCTCACACTCGGCCTCTCGAGGGGAGCCTCTCCCTCCCTGTGCCCCTTTTCCACTGAGGAAGGACAGAGTGACAGAGGGACACCTCCAAGAGGGCTCCCAGGGAGGGACTGGCCCCTCTGCCCTGCTGGGAGCAAATCCTGGAGTGAGGGATTGAAGCTCCATGGCCTCGTAATTCCCAGCAGGATGAGCAGTGCTGGAGCTGTCCATGGAAAATGGGCTGGACCTGGGTGTGGGACAAGGAGAACACAGCACCCACAACTTTGCCAAAAATCTGCAAAGCCGAGCTCATCCTTGCCTGATAATGGAGAAACAGGACACGGAATGGTTAAAAACTGGCAGAAGACCTGGAACCCAATGGTTTCACCCCAAAGCTGCCCTGCCAGCCCTTTAGCTATGGTCACAATTCCCAGCCAGGGGATTGGGAATTCCAAAGGGAGTGATTTGGGTGCCAGGATGAAAAAAAAAGGAAAGGAACAAGGAAAGGAACAAGGAAAGGAACAAGGGAAGGTACAAGGGAAGGGAAGGGAAGGGAAGGGAAGGGAAGGGAAGGGAAGGGAAGGGAAGGGAAGGGAAGGGAAGGGAAGGGAAGGGAAGGGAAAGGAAAGGAAAGGAAAGGAAAGGAAAGGAAAGGAAAGGAAAGGAAAGGAAAGGAAAGGAAAGGAAAGGAAAGGAAAGGAAAGGAAAGGAAAGGAAAGGAAAGGAAAGGAAAGGAAAGGAAAGGAAAGGAAAGGAAAGGAAAGGAAAGGAAAGGAAAGGAAAGGAAAGGAAAGGAAAGGAAAGGAAAAAAGCTGCAGAAGCTACATCCCAAAGGCTTTGAGGAAAACAAGCTGTTACCCAAAAAAAAGGGATTTTTCCACATTAAATTCAGTGTGACAGAGATCCTGTCTGGCCCCTTCTCCTAAAAGCACTGCTGGGGTTTTATCTGCAGATAAACTCTCTGAGGCAGCACTGCTCAATCCCTGCTGCTCCTCTAAGAGCAGTAATTATGGATTGATGGAAGCAAAGAGGGGCTTTAACCCTAAGGCGAAGCAGCAAATGCTCCTCACAATCCTCCAGGAACAGCCCAATGCTGAAATGGGATTTTCTGCAGCTAACAATGGGAAATGGCCTTGGCAATACAAGAAGACAGTGGGAGCTGGGGAACTCCAGCACGGGGTCAGGAGGATTCAGGATTCCATCATGAGTGACTTGGGAATTTATCTGAATCCCACTTGGAAGGAGTAGAATTGTTCCAGCTGCTTGGCTGGAGGGGAGAAACAATGCTCCAGTGTCCCTGACAACTTCAGAGTGTCCCAAACACCTGCAGAGTGTCCCCAAATACCTCCCGAGTGTCCCAAACACCTCCAGGGTTTCCCCAACACCTCCAGAGTCTCCCAAACATCTCCAAATTGTCCATAGCTACTTCAGAGTGTCCCCAAACACTTCCAAAGTGTTCCTAACAACTTCAGAGTGTCCCAAACACCTGCAGTGTCCCTAAGTATGTCCAGGGTGTCCCCAAACACTTCCAGAGTGTCCCTAAATACATCCTGAGTATCCCAGACACCTCCAGAGTGTACCTAACAACTTCAGAGTGTCCCTAAACACCTCCAGAGTGTCCCAAACACCTCCAGGGTGTCCCCAAACTTCTCCCAGGTGTCCAAGCCTGGGCAGCCCCAGGCGTGGCTCTGGGTGAAGAGCTCAGGGCAGAGCTGTGGGGGCACAGAGGGGTGACAGAGGTGTCACCTCCTGTTGTGGTGTGCTGTAATGTCCCATTTTGGCCTTCCAGGTCATTCCCCCAGGTGTGCCCATGCCTCTCTCCCTTCCCCCTTGCCCCCATGCTGAGTGAGTCCTGTCAATCAGGCTGAACATTCCAGCAAGGCGTCGTGTGGTTGGTCAAGTTCAAAGGATGCCCCTGTGCCCAGAGGTCATTGGCCTTTCTGGGTGTCATCTTCCCCTGAGACCCTGCCCCTCTCACCTGGTTGGTGGCTCACCTGTACCTCCCCTCCCCCTGTCCCTGAGCTTAAAAAGGTGATCAGACCATGCGGCCGGGATTCTGTTGGAGCAGTTGCTCACGTTCAGACCTCTGTAACCATGGAATAAACCTCTGGACATTAAACCCTCCAGCAGAATCCTCTCCTTTTTCTCTTCACCATCGCCTGAAGCCATTCCTCCTGAGGTAAACGGGGTTCCTAACAAGCCTGGACTTGTTCAGTGCCCAGCTGCAATCTCCAGCAAGCCAAAGTATCTCTGGGGTGATACACCGCAGTTGCTGCCTTTGGCCCAGCAGCGAGGGTCAGACTGGCCCAGGCACAATCTAACTGGGAATATTGGGAGCCTTTTTCCAATAACCTCCCAGCCGTGGCTTGGTGTAAGCTCTGCCATCCCCCATCCCAGCCCCTTCTCACCCATCCCAGGAGCACGGGAAGCCATTGCCATGGGGATGGATGCAGCTTTAGGATCTCCTGTGATTCCTGCCCGGCCAGATGGGATCAGCCCGGAGCTGGGAGGAGCAGGCGGAGGGCTCAGGAGCCAGGATTGTCACCTCCTGCCACTGCAGGGGCCTGCCACCTCCAGGGAGGCAAATGCCCTCTCCACTGGGGTGTGAGGATGGCAAATGGGAGGAAAGCTTTTACCTGAGCCAGGTTTTCCCCCGGGAGAAGGTGAGGAGGCTCAGTTTGCACTCAGGGCTGGTTTGTTCTGGCACTCAAACACAGAGATTTTATTTTTGCAGGAGCTCTGTTGTCAGATTAAGCCCTTTTCTGATCCAGAGATGGAGCAACCGAGAGGCATTTAAAAAACTTTTATTCCATTTTCAGTCTCCTGAGAAGGGTGAAACAATACCGATGTTAAAATTCACATTATCACAATCAGAAGTCAACTGTTTCCTAATTACAATACACTGTAAGCCATCTCTAAGTGGCTACACTCTTACTCTAAGTCAGGAAAAAATATAATCCAACACGTTGTCACCATTTGCACCCTGGCTGAAAAATAATAATTGCAATCAGAACAAAAACATCTTGATTCCATTATGCAGGGGAAAAAAAGAAGGTGGAGAGTCCCTTTCAAACCCAATTTTTGTGCCTGTGTATCGATGCAGTGTGACCTCAACATAGAGAGTAATGTGCTGTGACTCCATGATTTCAGAAGGCTGAACAAATGCTGTATTAAGCTGTACTATGTTACACTAATACTATAGTATTAATTAAGTATTACACTAATACTTTAGTATCTCTTTAGTATAATACTATACTAAAGAGATACTAAAGAAAAACCCGTGACCCTTACCAGACAGTCACGACACAGCTTTGATCCAGTTGGTCAATCAAACAAGCGACCATCAGCAGAGTCCAATTAACAAATCCCTTCTTTGGTAAACAATCTCCATAACAATCCACATGTGCCAAACAACAGGCACAGCAAGTAGAGATAAGAATTGTTTTCTCTTCTTCTCTGAGGTTTCTCACTGCCTTTCCCCAGGAGAAATCCTTGGGGAAGTTGTGCCTGCTGCTCTCTGTGAAGAGAGCTATGGCCACACCTGGGGCTGCCTCTTCTACCCAGTGCTGGAGCTGATGGAATGAGGTGACTGCAGTGGCTGTCCCAGATTTTCTGCTCCACAGTGAGGCATTTCTTTCCTCTCTGGGCATCAGGAGATGGCAGGGGTGGGATAGGAGGAGTTTGAGGTCCCTTCCAACCCAAACCATTCCAGGATTCCACATGCTCTGTGCCCAGAGCACCTGCTGAACTGCTGCTTCCCCACAGGAGGATGAAAAGTGCCTCTGTTGGGTAAATGTGGAATTCCTCATTAGGAAAGCCTACCTGGAATTGCAGGGATGGCCCATCCATGTTGGTGCTCTCTTTATTCCAGCCTTTATTCCTTAAAACACCTCCAAAGTTTGGGTCCTGCTAACACCCCCCTTTGTGGTATTCACATTGTCTGAACAGAGAGAGACACGATTCTCTCTCCTAGCATTTCTCCTGGGGAAGGCAGTGAGAAAACAATTCTTATCTGCACTTGCTGCTCTGTTGTTTGGCACACGTGGAATGTGTTATGGAGATTGTTTACCAAGAGTGATTTATTAATTGGATTTATTAATTCCAGATTTATTAATTGGATGGTTGTTTGGATTGATTGGCCAGTTGGGTCAAAGCCGTGTCCTGACTGTCTCAGACACTCACAGGTTTTTCTGTTGTATTTTATTAGTGTAGTAATTTTTAGTGTAGTATCTCTTTAATATAATGTAGTATTAGTGTAATATAACCTAGCTAAATAAAGCAATTGTTCAGCCTTCTGAATCATGGAGTCAGAGCACATTATTCCCTTACTGACTCCAGTATTTCCCATCAGTCCCACTTGCTGTGGATATTTGATATTCCCTGTGATTTCCCAAGCTTGTTCCAACCAAACCCTGGTTGTTAAACCAGCCCCACAATGTCATTTCCTTCTCTTTCCCCACAGCCCTGCAGTTAACACTGCTTTGTTTACAGAAGTAGATTTTTCTGTCTGGGTTTTTTTTCTGGGGAACTCTGAGTGCAAACCCCCCCAGAAATCCCTCATCTGCTCTTCTTCATTCATGTCCCACAAAACAGCACAGGAAATTCTGATTCCTGAGGCTTTAGCACAGCAATGAGATCTTTAAGCCCAGCCCTGGCAGCTGGAATTTCCTGAACTGGGGCTTTGGGTGACATTTGGGGAAGTTTTTACCCTTGTTAATGGTTGATATCTTAGTTATTGCGAGGTTCAATAGAAGAAAAACTCAAAAAGTTTCTCTTCAAGGACTGAAAACCCCACTTTTGTAGTTTCTGGGTGAGCTTTGCAAGTGCAGCGGTTTTGAACTCAGCACAGCTGGGAAACAAAGGAAAGGAAATCCCCCCCAGCCATCTCCTGTAATTTGAGGCAAAACAGGCAAAGAAGGGCAGAACCAAATATAACTGTCCCTGTGGGGTGGGCTGAGGAGAATTATTCTGCTCTTAATGATTTCTTTGACTGGAACACCCTGTACAGGTGAGGAATTTTCTCTTCTCGTGGCACTAGGACTGACCTAGATGGGTTTAAATCCTTGCAGGAATCTGCTGCTCTGTCCAGGCCCTGTTTGTGCTGGGTTTGGTGTCAGTACTGCACATTCTGGGTTTTGTTCAATTTCAAATTGTTGAATTACTGACAGTTTTCCACAGCACCACCCCAGGAGAAAACTTGGACTTCTGAGAGGTGATACTAAAACTCAATGGATTCAACAGTCAGGAATTAATAAGGTCACCCTCCTCACACCTTCTTAATTCTTTGTTTCTCCCAAAAATCTTCATTAACACAAGAAAGGTGGATCCCTGCTGCTGGTGTTTGCATGGCAGGTCTCTGAGGGTGGGAAGTGAAGCAGGATCAGGAAATTTCATTCCCAATCTCCGGACAAAAAGATAACCCCAGCAGGGCCAGGCCAGGGGAAGTTCAGGTTGGATTTCAGGAACAATTTCTTGCCTGGAAGGGTGGTCAGGCCTTGCTGGAGGGAGTCCCCATGCCTGGAAGTGCTCAAAAACCTGTGGATGGTCCTTGGGGCCATGGACCAGTGGTGACCATGGTGGGGCTGGGATGAGGTTGGATTTGAGGATCCTGGAGGCCTTTTCCAAGCCCAGCAATTCCGTGGCTCTCAGGGCACACTCCCAGCTGAAGGACCAGCCAGGAGGTGCAGACAGCCCAGGGATGAACATTCCCTCCTGCAGGATAATCCAGCTCCACCTGGGGCCTCCTCCCTGGGCTGGGAGCTGAGGCTGGAACACTCAGTGGGGTTAGGAGTTCCACACCTGCAGGGGCAGGAATGGCACAGAATTCCTGATCTCCTGCTTGCATTCCTTCCCTGCAAGCATTCCCTGCTCACATTCCCTGATCCCTGCTCACATTGCCTGCTCACAATCCCTGATCCCTGCTCACATTCCCTGCACACCTTCCCTGCTCACATTCCCTGATCCCTGCTGCATTCCCTGATCCCTGTTCACATTCCCTGCTCACATTCCCTGATCCCTGCTGCATTCCCTGCTCACATTCCCTGCACACCTTCCCTGCTCACATTCCCTGATCCCTGTTCACATTCCCTGCTCACATTCCCTGATCCCTGCTGCATTCCCTGATCCCTGTTCACATTCCCTGCTCACATTCCCTGATCCCTGCTGCATTCCCTGATCCCTGCTGCATTCCCTGCTCACATTCCCTGATCCCTGCTCACAATCCCTGCTCACATTCCCTGCTCACATTCCCTGCTCACATTCCCTGATCCCTGTTCACATTCCCTGCTCACATTCCCTGATCCCTGCTCACATTACCTGATCCCTGCTGCATTCCCTGATCCCTGCTGCATTCCCTGCTCACATTCCCTGATCCCTACTCACATTCCCTGCACACCTTCCCTGCTCACATTCCCTGATCCCTACTCACATTCCCTGCTCAAATTCCCTGTTCCCTGCACACCTTCCGATCCCTGCACACATTTCCTGCTCACATTCTCTGCTCACATTCCCTGCTCATATTCCCCAATCTCTGCTCACATTCCCTGCTCCCTGCCCACGTTCCCTGTTCCCTGCTCACATTCCTGGCACACATTCTGTGATCCTTGTTCACATTCCCTGCACACATTCCCTGTTCCCTGCCCACGTGGGGCTCCTCACAGACGTGGATTGAGCTGAGTTTTTGTCTGGGAATGCACCGAAGTGGCTTTAACCAGAGCCATGGTGCTGCAAGAGGCAGGACAGAGAAAGGGGAGCGGGATGAGGGGATGAGGGAGATGAAGAGGATGAAGAGGATGTAGCAGCTGCTCCATCCCCTGCTGCTGCTGCTCCACCCCAGACCCTGGCCAGGCTGCTCCAACTGTGGGGTCATTACAGCCCTGCAATCACTCGGGGTAGGGCTTCCCCAGGCAGTTCTTCCACTCGGCTCCTGGAAAGCTTCTGGGCTATTCCTCAATTATTCAGGATACAGGGTTCTTCCATCAGAAACACCCCGGTGACTCTGAGAAGGGAGCACATCCCAGGGAAGTGCTCCTGTACTGTGGGAAAAGAGCAAAGCTCTGGCTTATCCTTTATCCCAGCTTTCCTGAGAAGGAGAAGGGGACGGAAGTTTTGGGTCTCACCCCATGGGAGGAGGAGCAGCCAGAGAAGGATCTCCCCCAGCTGTGCCACGTGGATCTGACTGACCGTGGAAACCTGGAATTGTGAGGGTGTTCCAAAGGGCTCTGACAAACTGTCTAAGAGGGAGACAAGGACTGTGGACAAAGTGGGGATGGAGGGAATTCGGAAATGATAATAAATCTGCAGAATCACCAGCTAGGCAGGGGCAGGGAGAGATGAGAAATGTTTTAGGTAAACCTGTTCCCTGGAGTGTGACTGTTGGTACAGGATGCAGAAAGCAGGATAGGAAAGAGGGAAAAAAACATGGATAGAACAAAAGTGCAGATAAAAATCATGAAGATATAGAATGGTTTGGGTGGGAAGGACCTTACAGCCCAGCCCATTCCATTCCACCCCTGCCATGGCAGGGACACCTGCCACTGTGCCAGGTGCTGCCAGCCCCAATGTCCAGCCTGGCCTTGGGCACTGCCAGGGCTCCAGGGGCAGCCACAGCTGCTCTGGCAATTCCAGCCCAGCCCCTGCCCACCCTGCCAGGGAACAATTCCCAATTGCCAAGATCCCATCCAGCCCTGCCATTCCTCTGGCACTGGCAGCCATTCCCTGCCTCCTGTCCCTCCATCCTTGTCCCCAGTCCCTCTGCAGCTCTCCTGGAGCCCCTTCAGGCACTGGGAATAAGGAGAAGGAATGGGATGATGGTGTGGGAATGATGGAGCTTTGCACAGCTGGTGGAGCACTGGGAGAAAGCGCCTTTGGGAATAGGATCTGGAATCCCAGGGCTTGTCCAGCCCTTTGTCCCTGGCAGTGCCAGGATGTCCCAGTGAGGGACTCTCCCTGTGGGATGTGCAGGAATTCCCCCCCCCCCCCCCAACATTGCTGATTCCAGCCCAGCCAGCCCAGGGATACAACCTCAGGGTCATTCCCTGTGGGATCTCAGCACCTCAGGACTGATGTGCAGAGTGACCGAGACCACCCTTGGGGGGCTCGGGAGTCCTGGAATGTTGCCAGAAGTGTCTGGTGGCTGGACTTTGATCCTGCACGGGAGACGACACCTGTATGAGGATGGGAGGATTTCACTGGGTAAATGGTGGAGGGATAAGTTAATTAGAGTGTGAAACACAGGGTTTAAGATTTCTGTACAGGGGGGTCTAAAGAAGTAAGATGGAGGAATTGGGGCATGTCCTGTCCTTATTCTTCTTCTTCTTGGCCTCCATCTTCTGTGGTGATGTTGGCATTTTGGGATTGATTATTACTAAAAGTGCACTGGTTAATAAGGGTAGAAGGTATTGGGGAAAAATGATAAATATTGTATACGTAATTTCGAGTATAAAGATAGGGGACCGCCCTGGGGGCTCTCAGTGTGCTCATGGCTGGCTGCTGGGCAGACCTCTGTCGGGCCAAGAGAAAATCTTTTAAATAAACAATTAATAAACACCGAGACCGAGAAAAGATCTGAAGCCTCTTCTCGTCCTTTGGAGTGCGGGCTGCCCAAGGCCACCGCGGGCCTTTCCAGGTCACCTAAACAGCCGAGAAACCAACAATAACCCACATCAGGGAGATTCCCTGTACCTCCAACCCCTGGCAATGTGCAGGGAAGAGCCGCAGGAATCATGGACGGGGACCTTGAACATTGTCACAATACAACAGGAAATGAACGACACTCGCACGCTGAGATGCCCAAGGCAAAAAAGGGGCAGTTTATTTCCAGACCTCGGTATTTATAGAATTCCAAAAGTGACCGTGGATTGAAGGATGAAATTGCCACCTCTCCAACCACACTGGTCAAACCAACAGTCCATCAATTCTCTCCTCCTCCAGAAAGGAATGCAGAACAATCATTATTGACATGAAAAGTGCATGAGAAACGCCACTGCAAAAATGTAAACATCAGAAGGCTTAGAAGAACAGGGTGACAGAACATCGCCTCATCCCAACCCCCAAACAGCCCCAAGTCACCAGGGACGCTTAAAACCCACAAATAAATCCAACTGAGCTCCTCCAGCCAAGGTATTTGGGATGCCAGGAAAATGAGGGAATGCTCCTCCACTGCAGGGAAATGCCAGAGTTCCAACACACCAGCATTTGGGGAAGAAAAAATATTTTATTGTAAGAGTTAGAAAATGCAAATAAGTGTCTGGAGGGTGCTTTTGGAGAGCATTGAAGCAGGTTGAGGACTCGTTTCTGTATTTTAAATCTCCTCTGCTTCCAAGCTCCATCTTTCACTGCCTTTCAGAACTGGGTCTTTTATTAACGAGAGTTAAATTACATAACACTGAAAAAAGAATTTAAAATAATTACTTCCTAACCCCGTTTGCAAAGCCCTGAAGCACGAGGCTTTATTACCCTTATCTTAACTTTCTTAACTACTAATGTTTGAGCAGTTAGGAAATTATCCTTTTTCGTCAGAAATTCCAGCTGCAGTTATTTTTGCCACACTTTTATTAGCCCGCCATATATTGATAATAATCGCAGCATATTGAGGTGTTTCAGCAGGAGACATTAAGGCCAATCAAGTGAATAATTCAACATTTTCAGGATTGTCTGAACACAAATTTACACAATAGCCTGTGACAAAGGAATCTTTGGGGGACGATCAAATAAATAACAGTCATTTTTCAAGGAGGCTGCAACACTTTCAAAAGAATAATCCCGGCCTCTTTTTTAATGTTGTGCCATTATTATTCACGGATGGTGGCATTGGAGAGCTCTGGAGCTGAGCTCTGCAAAGTTTTCCGTGCTGCTTTGGGGAGAGGCAGCTCCTGACAGCACAGATCCCAGATTCCTTCAGCTCTGCACCTCAATTTTCCCATTTTTGGGGCAGAAAGTATAGAATTATGGCGTCGTTTGGGCTGAGAGGAGCTTAAAAATGATCCAGTGCCACCCCTGCCATGGCAGGGATACCTCCCACTGTCCCAGGCTGCTCCAAGCTACTTGCAGTGTTGTGAGGGTCCCCAGGACGAGGTGAGGGAATCTGACTCCAAGTTCGCAGAAGGCTGATTTATTATTATATTACATTACATTACATTACATTACATTACATTACATTACATTACATTATATACTAAAACTGTACTAAAGAAAGAGAAAGGAGACATCAGAAAGCTAGAAAAGAATGAATAATAAAAACCCATGACTGACCAGAGAGTCTGACACAGCTGGACTGGTATTGGTCATTAATTAAAAAACAATTCACATGCTGGGTAAACAATTCTCCAAATCACATTCCAGAGCAGCAAAACATGGAGAAGCTGAGGCTTCTCATCTTCCCAGGAGATGAAATCCTGGCAAAGGGATTTTTCATAAAATATCACAAGCCCCAGTGTCCAGCCTGGCCTTGGGCACTGCCAGGGCTCCAGGGGCAGCCACAGCTGCTCTGGCAATTCCAGCCCAGCCCCTGCCCACACTGCCAGGGAACAATTCCTTCCACATTTCTCACCCTAAATTCCCCTCTTTCAATTTGAACACATTACTCCTTGTTCTATGCCCACAGTTCTTGAGGAATATTATAAATATGTTCTATATAACACCATATATTGGTGGTTTTTTATGGTCTGACTACAGAACCCATAGAAGAACGATATGTCTCTATGCACATCCCACATTTTGTCACCCTGGGATTTTACACATTCCCTGGAAAGCGTTTCCATCCTGTCCTTTTTTCCTACAGTATTTTTTCAGTGTAAAAGACGAGAAGCACTCACAAAGCTCCAGCTTAGCTGGGACTGCGATTTCCAAGGAGAAGATTTTGTCTCAGTTTAAGCCCGGATTTTCCAGGCTGTGCTTTTGGAGTAGCCTGGATTTGGGTGCTTTCAGTTGCATCTCAGCAGCTCTTCCTGAGGAGGCTGCAGCTGAATTATCTCCCTGCAACAGCAGAAACTGCTCAAGGATAAAAACAATTTCTGAGCTCTTATCAAAGGAAGCCTCGGAGCTGAAACCTCTCCTGTACCTGTCAGGATTCACCTGCCCAGCCCCTGTGTTCTCTGATAAGGCAGAGACTCCTCAGAGCACCAGGATGGGCCTTTCCCATCAGGGTTTGGAGCATCCCCAGCTCAGTGTTCCTTTGGCTGCTTTTCCTTAAACATTTTTGGGGGGAATTGTTCATCCAAGTGGCTGTGTGGGAAATGCATTTATACAAAATTTTTAAAGTTTGACAGAAGGTTTATATAGTGCGTTTCTGTATGCAAATTTTGAGATAAGAAATGTTGATTTAGAAATGTTACAGAATAGGACACATATTGTTGAGAGAGAAATGGAATTAGAAATAAGTTTTAAAAGGTGGTTTTGTAAATAAGATTAGATATTGTAGAGAAATAGAATTATGAAAGATGCATTGTATTGTAATTAAGAAACAGTTGTTAATAGTAATGATGTGAATTATAGCATTTCCATTGTCTTACTTTTTATATGAGACTGAAAATAAAATAAAAGTTTTTTAAATGCCTCTCAATTGCCCCATCTCTGGGTCAGAAAAGAGATTAGTCCAACAGGGCTAGAGCACTGATTTTTCTGTTCCTCCTCTTTTTGCAAATAAAAGCACTTTTCCCCCTACTTTCTGATAAATTGGGCTTTAAAATCTGTTGGGAAACCCCTTGGGATACAGGTGGGATGTCTGAGTGGGACCAGAGGCACAGGCTGGGGTGGAAAAATGGTGCCAAAATTCAGGGGCAGGAAAGTCTGGGGCTGCAGAGCCTCATGTGCTCCCCATCAGACCTGGGAGTTCCAGCCCTGCCCCCCTGGTACCCCCACCCCAAATCCAGGGGCTGGGGGTGGGAAGGAGCCGGGCAGGGCTCCTCTCCCACTGCTCTGCACTTCCCCACACTGTTGATTTATTCCTGCAAAATTGAGCTCCCGTTTGCTGGGATGATTTTTCATCATCCCTGTCCCAGGGCTGGGGCAGTAAAGCAGCACCTGCACCATCCATCTCTCCCAGGGCTGTCCCTGCTCCTCCCCTGCCTCATTTTTCAGCAGACACTGGATGTCACCAGGCTTTGGGAGCTGTTCCCTGGCTCCCTGTGCCCCTGTTCCTTCGGCTGCTCTCTCTGTGCTGATAAAAACCCATCACCCTGCATGAGCAATGCCTTGGTTATTTACTGTTCTGTCCTAAAGAACGCTCTGGGATCTGGCTGCCCTTCATCCCTCACTCTGAGCACCTGCAATGGGACTTCTGCCTCTTGTCCCCGAGCCAGACCCCAGGGCTGTGAAATTATGGGAAGAGCACAGGGTACAGGAATTGGAGTTCCTGAGAAGGGGGGGCAGCCAGAGCTGGGAGAAGCAGATTGGTGTTAATTAATTTATCAAATAATGAGATAGAGGGGAAGCACCTGGGCAGCTGTGTAGGGCACGGTGAGAACTGGAGGCAGAAATGCCCCCATTTCTGGAGATCTGGCCTTGGAATGAGATGGGAAATAAAGCAGTTAATTTGCATTTAAAGCCAACAAAATCCCACAGCTTCTGAGCCAGGGGGGAGAGCCGAAGGCACCAAACACCCAACATTTCCTCTGGGTAAATCCCAGGGCTCCTCATTGCCCCACAAGGCATAAAAAAGGGGGGGAATAATCAAACATTATTCCAGCAGTTAAATCTGCAGGTGGCTCCAGGTCAGCGGATCCCCTTGGTTCCAAGGAGCTGCCAGAGGGAATCTCATGGATTTAACAAAAACTCACCCTGTGCTGGGGAAGGACTCGAGTTAGCACAGCCTGGAGAGGTGGAGGCAGTCAGGGAACCCTGGAATGGTTTGGGACAGAAGGGACACAAAAGCTCATCCAGTCCCACCCCAGGGACACCTCCCACTGTCCCAGGTGCTCCCAGCCCCAATGTCCAGCCTGGCCTGGGGCACTGCCAGGGATCCAGGGGTGTAGGGGCGAGGTGAGGGGGGCAGTGCTGCTGCCTTCCCTGCAGCGTCTTTGCAGGGAGAAGGTTTGGGCAGGAACACAACAATCACACACTTCAGCACAGCACAGCCAGCAGCCAGGGGGGACACGGGGGAATCTTCTGCGTGGGGTTCCTGTGAGGGTTTGTTGGGGTCTGAAGCTGAAGGGGTCCACGACAGAAGACAACAGACAGTAAAGAGTCCAGGCTATAAATATGCTAAAGAGGGGTGGAGCAAAGCATCAGGGAAAATCAACTGAGGGCACAGGGGCAGTCTCAGGATTTCTGCTGTTCACAGTGACTCTGAGATCCCTACAAGTCTCTTTTCCCAGCCCAGCAGTTGAAGAAGGAGTCAGGATTCCTCAGGTGTAGTTTTCAAGGTTGTTTATTATTTCTTATCTATAACATTCTTTCCCTGGCCTGCTGAGGTCTGTCCAGCAGGTCAGACAGAGGCACACTGACTGCCCTCAGAGGCAGTGTTATCTTTTTATACTAAAAACTACATGTACATTATTTACAATAACTTCTCAATACCTATCACCTATGTTAGACAGTCAGTTCCTACCTTAAACCAATCCAAAAGTGCCAGCATCACCCAGAACATGGAGGCTGGGAAGAAGGAGGAAGAAGAAGAAAGAAGGACAGGGTACACCCAAATTCGTCTTGACCCCCATTCTAAAAACCCCAAAAATCTACTTTTCACCCTGTGACAAACAATTATTCTACTTAGACTCTCTTGACTTTAATTCTTCATGTAAAGGTGGTAATTTACCCCATGGGTCAAAATCAAAGTCACAGGTGTGTCTTGGGCTCTGTGCCAGGGTCTCTGAGGCCCCTGGCAGGGGCTGGAGCTATCCAGGACAGCCAGAGGGATGTCCTGGCTTCCAACAGGGTGGTACAAAGGGCAGGAGCCAAGTAGGGAGTGCCAGGGTGGACAGGCAGGGTTACATTGACCAATGGGGAAACAGAGTGGGGAACATTCTAGAACAAGAGCATAGGGGTAAAAGGGGTCGGGACGGCCAACAGGCCAATGGGGAACCCAGAACTGGGGTAAATCAGCTGCAGATCTCCATGGGGGAAGCGTTGTGTCTCCCCCTGACCTCTGGTGTTGGGATCTCTAGCTTATCAGAGTGACCCCAAGAAAAGTTCCAAAGTCTCTTTTCCCAGCCCAGCACTTGAAGAAGGAGTCAGAGGTCTCCAGTTCTCAGTCTCAAGGTTGTATATTGTTCCTTATCTATAAAAAATTTTCTCCTGCCCTGCTGAGGTCAATCCAGCAGGACAGTTCCAGGCACTCTGCCTGCCCCTGGGTAGTGTTATGTCTTTATACTAAAAACTACGTGTACAATATTTACAATAACTTCCCAATACCTGTCACCTATGTTAGACACTGAGCTTCTACTCTAAACCAATCCAGAAGTGCCACCATCACAGCAGAAGATGAAGGCCAAGAAGAAGAGGGAGAAAGGCTGGACACACCCAGATCCCTCCATCTTGCCTCCTGAACCCCCATACCAGAAACCCTAAAATCTACTTTTCCACCCCGTGATAACTTCACTAATATTTGACTTAAACTGTTGTGACTTGCTGATCTTCATAAGAGGTTGGTAATTTGCTCCACAGGTCATAATCAAACCCTCAGGTCTTTTGGGCTCTGTGCCAGGGTCTCTGAGCCCCCTGGCAGGGGTCTTGGCCATCCTGGACAGCCAGAGGGATATTCTGGGTTCCCACACTCTGGGGGATGCTGGTGCAGCCCTCCAGGGCATTGTCACTGCCCCTTTCCCAATGGGCTCATGGACCTCCACACTGGGGCAGCCACAGCTGCTCTGGGAATTCCAGCCCAGCCCCTCCCCACCCTCCCAGGGAACAATTCCCAATTCCCAAGATCCCATCCATCCCAGCCCTCTGTCGGTTTCTCGGCTGTTTCAATGACCTGGAAAGGCCCGGGGTGGCCTTGGGCAGCCCGCGCTTCAAAGGACGAGAAGAGGCTTCAGGTTTTTTCTTGGTCTCAGTGTTAATTAATTGTTTATCTAAAAGATTTTCTCTTGGCCCGACAGAGGTCTGCTCAGCAGCCAGCCATGAGCACACTGAGAGCCCCCGGGGCGGTCACCTATCTTTATACCCAAAATTACGTATACAATATTTATCAATTTTCCCCAATGCCTTTTACCCTTATTGACCAGTACACCTTTAGTAATAACCAATCCCAAAGTGCCAACATCACCACAGAAGATGGAGGCCAAGAAGAAGAAGAAGAAGGAGGACAGGACATGCCCCAATTCCTCCATCTTACTTCTCTAGACTCCCCTGTACAGAAATCCTAAACCCTGTGTTTTACACTCTAATTAACTTATCCCTTCACCATTCACCCAGTGAAATCCTCCCATCCTCATACAGGTGTCGTCTCCCGTGTAGGATCAAAGTCCAGCCACCAGACACTTCTGGCAACATTCCAGGACCTCCGAGCCCCCCAAGGGTGGTCTTGGTCACTCTGCACCTCCATCCTGAGGTGCTGAGATCCCACAGCCCTCCTTGTTTTAGGGGTCTTTTCCTGCAGCGTTTGAAGGAGGTGAGTCCTGCTCCTCTGGGGCACCTGGGAGCCCTCCTGGATCTGTGTGCTCAAACAAGGGAAGGTCCCAGCAGATGGAGGGGTGATGCTGCACGTCAGGAGGGAAGAAAAGCAGAGCAGGATGATTGTCTGAAGACGCTGAATTAATCAAATCAATAGTTTGAAGCACTTAATACCTAAAGTGGTTGGAGTGTTGATTATAAAAGGCTGTGTAAACATAATGTAGAAATACCCAGTAATTGGCAGCTCGTTGGAGGAAAATGGATCTGCTGTCTGTGGATAGAGTGCCTGTGTGTGCATAATCATAATTTATCTCTTTACTGAGTGCTCAGGTATTAATCAACTGTTACAATAATGCTCTGAGTCAGTGCTGAGTGCAGCTCTAAGCCCCACCTGCCTGGATGGAGGCAAATCCACCTCAGAAGCTGGCAGAAGGCTGGTCTGGCATTGAGCACCCGCTGGGCTTTGTAAGGCTCTGAATTGGCCACAAACTGTCAAATCTGCACGTTTTGTGCTTCTCACCAGATCGTGGTGGCATCAAAGTGTCTGTGAGCTGCTGGGGCTGGGCTCTGGAGGGAGCTGGAGCTGAACAAGGCTGGGAAAGGCAGCACAGGAAAATCCTGTGCCTGAGGGCTGGCAGAGCTGGGATTTGAGCCTGTGTGATCCTGAGCCCTCCTGCTGCCTGCTTCCAGCCTGATCCTGACATATTCCATGTTGCAGGACATGAATATTACAGAGGATGTGTGGCAGTGCACAGCCAGGGTGAATTAGAGCCATCAATTATTTATTTGCACTGGGGACAGGGCAGACTTGAACTTACTCCCCTGTCTCTCCTGCTCTCAGCCCTCTCAGCTCACCAGAAGTGTGATCAAGCCAAGGCTTTAAGTTTAGCCATTAATTTCAAGAGGTATTTTTAAAGATGAGTGGAAGCTAAACAGCCCCTTGTGATCCACGGCTTTGAGAGAGCTTGGAACTCTCCTTGATCCCTGGGATTTAACCAAGTGCTGGAAGTTTAAACTCACACCAGAACTCTGCTTCCATGCAGCTCTTTATTCCAACAGAACTGTTTTTTAACAGCATCTCACCAGGTGAGATTTCCAGATCCTGCCCCAGCCCTGAGGCAGTCCCCAGCTCAAAACCTGGGCACTTGACCAGGCCAGTGCCACTCCAGCCTTTTGTATTCCCCTCCTTTGGCTGTCTGAAAGGTGTTTGGGTGTTTAAAATGTTTATTAAGAGAGTACTAAAGCAGGGAGATGGAATGTTTCAGGAGCAGACGCGGTGCTCTGTCTGCTGGCTGATAAATCAGTGCCCTTATCAACCCCTGCTGCACCACAATGGACTTGGCAGGGCTCAGCAGGAGATGAAAGCCCTTTATTACCCTCATCCCCAGCCTCCTGCACACTCACACTCAAGGACAATTCCCCACGCCTTATCGGGATGGAGACAGCATTGATTTAGCTTACATTAACCTTTCAGGACCTATCAGATTACGCTGGATACATTTCACTTGATAAGAATTGAGCAGGAGTTCAGTCCCTGCACTCCCCTGAGCCCTGTGGTGTGAATTAATCACCATCATGGAGCTGCTTCCCAGCTTTGGGTGCCAAAGTGCTTTTAATCACAATTTTAGTTCTAAAATTACTGACCCATCTGCCCAGCCACCTCACTCATTCTAAATCAGTCCTTCCCAAGAACATTTAACTTTCCAACCAGAAGTCTTTGTGCTCTGCTGGTTCAGGGCTGACTCCTGAGGACGTAACTCCCAGCCCATCCTGCTCCTGATATCCTGAACCACCTCAGGCTATTTTGTGCCTCACCTGGCTGCCATTTTAGCCAGGTTAATGTTTGGCTTTGTTTGGAGCACGAGAAGAACTGTGTGAGCTGAAGCTTTGATTTCTTCACATAAAACCCACTCTGGGTATGATGGGCAAGGAGAGCCTGCAGGACTTTAAAGCCTCTGGTCTTGTGCAGGATAAAGGAGCTCAGAGAGGAGCTCTGCACCTTCCCAGTGCTGCTGAGATCACTCCTGATCTCGATGTGTGGCAGTGACAGAGTCTGTGCATGTGTGTGACACACTGAGAGCACAAACGAGCAGCAAAATCCTGAATCCTGCAGGCAGAAGCGTGCTGCCCTGGCCTGGGGGGACAATGGCTCAGTTTAGCCCCAGGTCAGGTTCCTGCACAGCCTGAGATCACCTGAACCCTGCCCGATTTCTCTGGGTGACCCCAGCCGGGCTCTGCTGCCCCAGGCTCAGCTCAAAGGTGGCATTGTAAGGTGAGGGGTCATTGTCCTGCTGAGGGGACAGAGCCCTGGCACAGAGCTGCCCTTTGGGCCCAGTACTTTTTAAAACAAACCTTTGAAGCAGGCTTTGGTCCCCTCCTTGACTTCATCAGCACTGTCAGGAGAGATCTGGGCACGGGGAGACAGTCAAACCCCGTGGAGTGACCCCAAGTGCCACCAAGTGCCAGGCACAGGACACGGTGTCCAGGGCAGCTGCCATCCCCTGGCAGTGCCAGTGCTGTCCCTGATGTCCCCTGGGAGCTCATCCCTCCTGCCAGGCCAGCTCTGCACCCAGCCCTGCCCTTGGCAGGTGATAGATGCCTGCTCTCTTCCTTCCCCGCGTTAGTGAGGCCGTAAATGGAGAGAAAACAGAGGAGGCAGCCCCATAAAAATACCAAACACCAAGATCAGGGGACAGAGCCATCCGTCACCGGCTGCAGGTGGCATTAAACCCGGCAGGTTTGTTCTCCTGGAGATGGGAACGGCAGCAGTAAATGGCACTGAACTAATCTGGGCTCCAGATAAAATATTTACAGTGACGGCAGAAAATAAAAACAATGGGAGTGGGCAGAGAGGGCAGAGCAACACCAACGTGCCTGGAAAATGAGATAAATTATTTCTTTTCCCAAATAATCTTGATAAATTTTGATAGGCATTTCCTTTTAGTGTAAATCTGCCGAAATTCTGAAGGGTTGTGGGGGTGGGAGGTCAGCCCCACATGGTGGATAACACCTGGGACACCTGGAACGGCAGGAAGGGAGGCAGCTGGCACCTGCCCAGGGGTCAAAAAGCTTTTCCTCCTCAGAATTTGGGTGCCTTGTCCGTGATGGGCACCAGGAGGAGTCCTGGATGTGGAGCTGGGACCTGCGGGATGGAAACTTCTCAATTTAGGGAAGTTCTGCAATCCCAGCTGGGAATTTTGCATTGTTATGGGACCACTCAGGCATTCTGCTCTGGAGAGAATAGCATGAAATAACTCATAAAATAGCTAATAACTAATTAAAATTAATTAGTTACTAATAAAAATAAAATAGATATAAAATAAAAAAAAATTAATAATGAAAAACTAATAACTAATTAAAATAAAAGATCTAATAACTGGTAAAATAGCTACAAACAGCTATTTTATTAGTGTCCTGGATTGCTGAGCAAATTGTATCTGTTTGCCATCTGGATGGCAGTTGTCTCCTGTTCATGGGCAGTTTGCCTTATCTCTCCCACACCCACTCCTGCCTCCAGGCAGACACCTGCTGATAGCAGCTATGGAATGTCCCTGCATGGCTGATAAGAACTACAGCATCCCATTGGGAGATGGGAGCCCAGAGGGAGGAGCCAAGCATTCCTACCCAGATAGAATCTGGAGATTCTGGAACACCAGCACGGCTTCTGCACTGGATTGCCCAGAGGAACAGCAGCTGCCTCTGCCCCTGGATCTTCAGAGGCAGAGACTGCACCTTTCTCCAGGATCCCTGCTCCAGCAGAACCAGCCCTGACACTGCAGGAGGGCTGAGCCACAATTCCAATGGCACTGCTGCCACCAGCCTGACCCACAGGGTGTCAGGTTGGGTTCTGACTCTGCCAGTGTTGGTTTAGTTCACTGCATTGTTTATTTTATCCTTTTATTTTCTTCCCTATTAAAGAACTGTTATTCCTGCTCCCATATTTTTGCCTGAGAGCCCCTTAATTTCAAATTTGTAGCAATTTGGAGGGAGGGGGTTTACATTTTCCATTTCAGGGGAGGCTCCTGCCCTCCTTAGCAGACTCCTGTCTTTCCAAACCAAGATGATTATCAAACAGCTGGAACTGGTCAGGAGAACAGGGAGCACAAACGACCAGCAATGGCCCCAAAACTGCAGCAAAATCCTGAATCCTGCAGGCAGAAGCGTGCTGCCCTGGCCTGGGGGGACAATGGCTCAGTTTAGCCCCAGATCAGGTTCCTGCACAGCCTGAGATCACCTGAACCCTGCCCGATTGCTCCGGGTGACCCCGGCCGGGCTCTGCTGCCCCAGGCTCAGCAGTAAAGGTGGCATTGTAAGGTGAGGGGTCCTTGTCCTGCTGAGGGGACAGAGCCCTGGCACCGGGTTCAGGAGGGGCCATTGCAGGCTGCTGGGAACAGACTCTGCTGTGTAACACAGAAATTAGGAATTGTTCTCAAGGCCCTGACAGTCCAGCCTGTCTCAGCTTTCTATAGCCACCCTGACTGCTAAGACTCAACCCTTCTCCTCCCACCTCAGAGACTCCTGCAAGGACAAACCCAACCTCTGGATGTAAATTTTCCACAAAGAGAAGATGAACAGGAATGTTCTTATCCCTGAGACTGCTGGATTTATGAACTTGGCCACGTTAACCTTTTGTTTTATGGCCTTTATGGCTGTCCTATAAAACCCAGCCAGAGTCCAACACCTGAGCTGAGCTGCCTAAGAGGGGTGGGCTCCTGAGGATGGAACCTTCATCCCTCTGGACAGATCCCAGGGGACATGGGGGTGAGGACAGAGCTCAGTCATGCCCAGAGCCAGAGCTGATGGTGACAAAATGATGCCACTCCCACATGCTGCTCCTTGTGGTCCCTGAGGGCTCTGCAGGGTTGGGGATGTGCTCTGTGGACCACACACACACAGTTTAATGTGATTTTAGTGTCTGTTATCAGGGCACCAATTATTGGCCATGAAAAGAGTCACCAGGGACTTGGTGAGATGGTCAAAGAATCCAAATTTATTGTGAAGTGTGACGGTGTTCACAGGGGTCTTAGGATGAGGGAAGAGATGAGGATCTGACTCCATGTTTCAGAAGGCTGATTTATTATTTTATGATATACATTGCATTAAAACTATACTAAAAGAATAGAAGAAAGGATTTCATCAGAAGGCTGGCTAAGAATAGAATAGGAAGGAATGATAACAAAGGTTTCTGTCTCAGACAGAGAGTCTGAGCCAGCTGACTGTGATTGGCCATTAATTAGAAACAACCACATGAGATCAATCCCAGATGCACCTGTTGCATTCCACAGCAGCAGATAATCAATGTTTACATTTTGTTCCTGAGGCCTCTCAGATTCTCAGGAGAAAAAATCCTAAGGAAAGGATTTTTCATAATATATATCTGTGACAGTGAAATACAACTGCTTATATACTAATTCTAGGAAGACTGGTAATGTTTTACTGCAATGATTGGGTTCATCATCACATAAATAAACTCACACATTTTAAACATCTCCTGCTTGCAGAAGCTGATTCAGCCTTCTCCCCTGTCCCAGTCTGATACAATCTTCTTCCAATCTTGATTTGATCCGCAAAGTTCTCTTTGCTCTTGCCAGGGCATTTTGTCTATCAAATCTCTCATGCTAACCAGGTCCAGAATAAAGCAAATTCTGCTGCTACTCAGCCAGAATAAACCAAATTCCAATGCCACTCAGCCAGAATAAACCAAATTCTGCTGCTCCTTAGCCAGGATAAACCAAATTCTGCTGCTCCTCAGCCAGAACAAACCAAATTCCACTGCTCCCTGCTGGCTCAGCTGTGTCCTCCCAATCCCAGGAGGGGTCACAGGGGCTGGGGGGACCTGGAGAAGCCACAGCTTTGTCCCCATCCCCATGGGCAGCCAGGAATTGCCAGGGGACACCTGAATCCAATTGATTCCATCCCCACTGAGGGCAAAGTGTGAGTTTGTGTGAGCTGAGGGGCCCAGAGGACTCTTTATTGGAACCTTTTGTTCACACCCAGCCAGAGGCAGGCCCTGAGTTTGTCACCTGCCCTGAGTTCGACACCTGCCCTGGGATTGTCCCCTGCCCTGGGTTTGTCTCTGCCCTGGGTTTGTCCCCTGCTTTCCAGGAGCTGCAGGCACCCTCTCAGTCCCAGTCTCTGGGCAATCCCTGCAGAATTAAGGGCCCTGGGCAGGTTCCACCCTGGCAGTGCTGAACCCACACTCAGGGGCCCATCAGAGCCTCTCCTGGGCCATTCCAGGCCATTCTCCAGCAGGATGAGCTCTGAGTGCAGCCCCTGTGGCTGGCACCATCCTCCAGCAGCTCTGGGCTGAGGTGGCACAAGCAAAAAAAAAAATAAAATCCTGGCAGATGAGCTCAGTTTCCGAGTGCTTTGCCATCTCCCCGCTGCTGTTTTACATTGATGAGCTCATTAGGAAAACGAGCTGTCACCTCCCCCTCACCCCAGCAATGGGAAGTGCAAACAGGGCCTGGTTTTATTTCTCTGACAGCTCTGGGACAGGAGGGGACTCAGAGGGGAGGATTTACATGGAAATGAGGAGCAATGGGGTGTGGGTTATCTCCCAGCTTGGGAGCTGTTGGGGAAGATGAAACAGGAAAGCCTTATAAATATGATTGTCTAGCAAAAGATTTTGAGAGTATGGAAACTATAAGTGAGATTGAAATGAAAGCAAGCTTTGAGATCCCTCAGTTGTTACTGAACAACTGGAAAACAATGGCATGGCCAGCTGAAGGTGATCCCCTTTGGATCAAACAATCCCCTCTGCTTGCAGACAGGCCCAAGGCTCAGAGCAGACCCTGCCAGCTTGGCAGAAGGGGCCCAAAGAGGAGTTTTTAGGGTTTAAAATGTAACCCAGTGTGGGAATGTAATGATTCTTATAGGCTGTGTGGAAATGCTGTAGGATTTGTATCTTGTACTAGATTGGTTAGTGAGAATCAGAATATTCAAGAAGAAGAAGAAGATTTATGGTATTGTAATGGGAACTTTGCTCTCTCATCCTCTTTACCACACTCTTGCCTTCTCTCTCTTTACCTCTCTCCCCCTCTCTTCTCTCAGCCTGCTCTGAGCTGTGTTTGGCAGCTCCCAGCAGGGCCCTGCACCCAGGCCCTTTGCAATAAACCACAAGTTCCAGCCCTGGCTGCAGAGATCTCTGCTCTCTGTCCATCCCCGCTGTCCCACCCCCATCACTCCTACAGGGACCACATCCCATAGGGCAGTGACAGAGAACATCTATGCCTCAGCTGAGCTCCTGGAATGCTCCTGGAGTGCTTGTCCAGAGCTGGAACAGCTCCAGAGCATCTCCTGTGCAAGCTCCTGGCTGCTGGGAGGACACAGAGCAGCACCAAGTGCTGGGAAATCCTGCTGGGATCCCTGAAACCTGCACCTGAGCCCCTGGGGATGGTGTCACTCAGCCAGAGCCACTGCTGGCAAAAGGAGAATAAACATTCCATGGATGTTATTCGATTGTTAACTCTGGTTTCTGTGGGGAGAGCTGGATGATGAATGGACAGGCTGGGACATCATTGTTTGGCTTTTAAATACCACAGAGAGCTGATAATGCTCAGGATGAGCTTTCAGGGCAGGAACAGTCACAGAGAGGAGCTCTGGATGAGCCTTTCTCCAGGGAGAGGAGTGCTGCTGGTAGGGGTGGAGATGGACAGGTTTATCCCCTGCCCTGCTGCTGGAATTGCAGGAAAAGATGCTGAGACTGGAGAGGTAAAATGAGTTCCTGCAGTGGTGCCACCCAGCCCTCTGGTTTTAAACAGGTGGAAAGAGGAAAGTTGTTTCATGACCTGCTGCAAACCCAGGGAGTTTGGAATAAGGCAAAAAGGGGGTTTATTGCATCAACCAAATTCCAATTCCTTCAAGTTTTCATGGGAATTTCAGTGCACAAGGTCCCTCCCTCCCTCACAGGGCACAGGGGCTGAAACTGGGGCTGATTTGGTGTCCTGGGGACCAAAATGTTTCTGAAGGAAAGGCTTTGCTGGATCCTGACAGATCAGCAGGGTCCTGCTGGGCCTTGTGCTGCTCCCCCTCTATGCCACAGGGGCCCTCAGGGGCTCTGCACATCCCAGGGAGCTCTGCATGGCCCAATCCCTCTGAGGGGTGTCTGCAAACCTGGGCTCAGGGCTGTGTCACCTTCCTCCCCTCCCTCCTCCTCCATCAGGAGCTGCCTCATTCCCTTTCCCAAGGGAATTGACTTGCCCTGGAGTCCTTGGGGGAAGTTTTCCCTGTCTCTGCCAGGACTCGCCACACTCGGAGCCATTTCTGCTGACCAGCACTGCCAGCCTGAGGTGGGAGTTATCCCCTTTATCTCCTCTGTCTCTGAAAGCTCCTGAGCCAGCCTGGCCATCTGTCTTGATTTGGAAAGCCAGGTGTCTGCTAAGGAAAGCAGGAGCCTCCCCTGAAATGGAAAATGTAAGCCCTCCCCACTCCTCCCAATTGCTATAAACTTTAAATTAAGGGGCTCTCAGGCAAAAATATGGGAGCAGGAAATAACAGTTCTTTAATAGGGAAGGAAAAAAAAAAAAAGGATAAAATGAACAATGCAGTGAACTAAACCAACACTGGCAGAGTCAGAACCCAACCTGACACCCTGTGGGTCAGGCTGGTGGCAGCAGTGCCATTGGAATTGTGGCTCAGCCCTCCTGCAGTGTCAGGGCTGGTTCTGCTGGAGCAGGGATCCTGGAGAAAGGTGCAGTCTCTGCCTCTGAAGATCCAGGGGCAGAGGCAGCTGCTGTTCCTCTGGGCAATCCAGTGCAGAAGCCGTGCTGGTGTTCCAGAATCTCCAGATTCTATCTGGGTAGGAATGCTTGGCTCCTCCCTCTGGGCTCCCATCTCCCAATGGGATGCTGTAGTTCTTATCAGCCATGCAGGGACATTCTATAGCTGTTATCAGCAGGTGTCTCCCTGGAGGGAGGAGTGAATGTGGTCACTCAGAGAGAGAGATAAGGCAAACTGCCCACTTGACAAAGGTAATCTGCCATACAGAGGGTGATAGAAAACATCTTGGATTGCAGTCTTCAACACCAGCTCTGCTGCCCCAGCTCCCCCCCAGCAGTGCTGCAGTCAGGGATGGGGCTCTGGTTGGGAGTCCTTTCATCTGCCCCTGCTCTGCCTCCCTCCTTGCCATGGATATCTGTCCCTGTATGAGCAGAGCTCAGCCCTGGCTGCTGCCTGGGGACCTCAGTGCTGCCCAAAACCTCTTGTGTTCAATCCCTGCCCATCCATCACCCCCTAATGAGGGTCCTGTGCCAGCTCCAGGGGTTTCTCCTGGTGCTCCTGGTGGCTTCAGGGCTGGAGCAGCCCCAGGCTCCCCTGGACTGGGACCCTCTTCTTGCTGCCTCTTTTAATTTGTCCTTTTTTACCTGTGGAAATCAACAATCATGAAGGGAGGTTTTTAAAAGCTGAAGAGCCCTTCTTTTTTACCAATTATGAGGTGATTAATGTCCTCTCTTGACAATGTCAGGGAAGGCAGGAGTGGCTCCCTTTCTCTGCCAGTCTGTCCTTGCCTTTCCCACTCTATTTTCATGCAGTGTTTGCTGTTGGTGCCGATTCCTCACAGGAGTACAGAGACTGCTCCCAGTTATTTAAAACCTGCTATAAAAAGCTCTTCCCATGGATCCTGAAGGTCTCTAGGCCTGGCCTTGCACTCCAGAGAAGCAATAAAGCCAAGCTGAGGTGCTGAAGCCCCTCCTGAGGGTGTCAGAGCGCTCTGAAAAGCAAAGGGCCACCCTTGCCCAGCTGCAGAGTTGGACAAGTGAGTCCTCAGCGCAGTGGCAGGGATTTGCAGAGACATAAAAATAGCTGGGAAGGAAGAGGAGGGAGCTGCCGGGCCAGAGCAGCTTCCTGAGCATTTCCAGCTCAATGGGGTTTGATTGCTCCACACCTGCCCGCTCCTCCGAGGCTGAGGCAGGAAAAATAATCTCCCCTGATATGCAAATCCAGCAAATCTCAACACAGCCGAGAAGAGCAAGAAATAAATCTGCAAATCCAAGGCACGAACTCCAAACTGTTCCTGGAGAGAGATTTGACTGATTTCCCCCTTTTCTCTGGCTCAGGAGTGAGGGAATGAAGGATTCTCATTCCTTTTACACCATCTTGGAAGAAATATGATCAGAGACTTCTGTGCTGTGCTGGGGTAATCAGGGGATTCCCAACAGACCTCCTCAAGCTGCAAACTCAAAGTTCCATCTCCAATCTCCTCAAGTTCCAATCCCAAAGTTCCATCTCCAATCTCCTCAAGTTCCAACCCCAAAGCTCCATCTCCAATCTCCTCAAGCTCCAACCCCAAAGTTCCATCTCCAATCTCCTCAAGTTTCAACCCCGAATGTTTTGGGATGAGTGCTCCCTCTTCCACCAGGAAAGCTCCCCAGATGCAGGGATCTGGGAACAGCCCCCACAGAATCAGAGTTCCCTCAGACTGGGTTCAAACCTGACAAACCAGGGCTGTGCTGCTGTGAGCACCACTCCCCAGCCCCCATTTTTTAAGGGATTTCATTTTCATGGATAAGTAGAATAAATAAAACATTGGGAAGGGAGAAACTTTACATGAAAATGCAGAATGGTTGGAAAGCAAGAACTGTGTCACAAAAATGTGGCTCCAGTTCCTGAAGGGAATCTGCTCTGGTTTGTCTCCCCTACTTTAGGAAAAGCTCCTGCCTGTGGGGCAATCAGGTGTCAAAACAATGCTGGGATGGGGAACCCAAAATCCAAAATAATTAATTAACAGCGATTTGATTGTGCAGGACGTTAATTGAGATTTAAAACACATCCATTGAGGTGCCCGTGTGATTAACTCCAAATAACAGAGGCAATTAAACCCAGAGTTAATCCAAGAAACCTGGGGGGGATTTGGAGCTTTCCCCCACCCCTGCATGATCCCAGATCAATTGATACCCCCTTGTCCTGGTTTAGGACAAATTAGGGGAAATCTCCAAAAGGGAGCCCCCCAAACAAAACAAACCTCCAACCACCCCTCCCCCAACACCGGGTTCAGGAAGGAATTTCTTGGAGGAGCAAAGTGGAAAACAAAACCTATTTATTTACAAGTAACAAAAGAACACTCCCCAACACAAGAAAAGAAAACAGACTGTGTTGTGAGGGCGCCAAGCTTCTCTCGCAAGCTCCGGGTGTCCTGGACGTCTCAAGTCAGGTCTGGAGCCGGTCCAGTATCTTCAGGGGAGGGTAAGAAAGAGGGAACAAAAGAAAAGGGAAAAAAACAGCGCAAAAAGCAGAAAGCAAGCAAGCAAAGCGGCTAGCCAAGCTAAGCAGCCAAAAGCCAAAAGCAAAAAGTGCCTGGTCATACTCCCTTCTCTCTTCCCCGCCCCGCTGCAGCAAGACAGCCGGGGGGTGGGGAGAGAAAAGGCACAGCTGCCAGACACGATATTGGGATAAAGGCTGTCACACACGATATTGGGATATTGGGATAAAGGCTGTCAACCCACGACACCCCTGAGATGATCAATTAGCACCCCTGAGATGATCATCTCAGGGGCTGTTAATTGATCATCTTGATTCGTCTGTTGATAGGATCCCATATTGATTTGAACTGGAGACCAAGGATTTAAGAGCCCAGAGGTTTCGGGCAGCCCAGGCCTTGCTGCTGGCTTTGGAAATGCCCATTTGGTGTGGGCAGAGCTGCTCTGGCTGCTCCAGCCCGGGATGGACGCTGAGCAGCCAGGCAGGGGCTGAGCTCCTGGTGAGACAGGGATGGGCTGAGCTCCATGGAGCTCCATGGGCGTCTGGGGAGACAGCACCCACAGCAAGCCAGGGATGGAGCAGGGAGGCTGGCAAGGGCTGAAACAGGGAGAGGGCTGGGAGAACGAGCAGGGTTTGGAATTGTTTCTGCTCGAAGACCAACCTGGCACATGGAAAAGGTCAGAAAATGGATCTGTGCCTCAGTGGGAGGAAGGAAATCCTTTGTTTGTGTGCTTTGGGTTAGTTTGTGTCTGCTAAAGAGGCGCTTTCTCCCCAAGCTAAAGAAGGGTTGTTAGCAGATCCATTTCTATGGATAAACCCATGGAATTGTGGCCAGCCAGAGTCCTTCCAGAAGCAGGATCACAGCCCCAGCCCATCGGGTGAGGATTTCACAGTCTGGGCACAGCCCATAGCACCAAACTCCCACATGCAGCCTCTCCCTGTGGAGGGATCTTTTGGAGTCCCAGAACTTCCCACGAGATAAAGGACACATCCCTGGTTTAGGGTTCCTTTCCAAAATCCAGTTTCCTTTCAGTATTTTTTATATGTGCAGCATTTCACCAGTTCTCCAGCAGCACCTGAACACAATTACAGTTAATTAACCCCATGAAATATTCTGTGAATTTAGAAAAGAGCCCAGGCATCATCACTTACCTGAAATCCAAGTGCTGCCTTGGAGTGCAGTGCTGACAGTGGGGATATTTTATATTCCTTATTTCAGTACAACTGATTGCTGGAAATGCTCATTTCCATTAACAAATGTTGGAATTGTGTATTTAAGGAACACTCCATGTTCTCCATCCACACTGTGATCCTGGAGGATAGAGTCATAAAAATGGAAAGATTTCAGCTTTTTTCTCCTTCAAAGTAGGAGCACCTTGAAGAGTCTTAGAACTATTTTGGGTTGGGAAACCCATTTTTCTGATCAGCAATAAGTGCACCTGACTCTGCTGAAAGCAGTGGTCCTTAGCAGAGAGACAGGAGGGTTTATGTTCATTAACCAGACTTCAAACCCTCGTCTCTCTGGCAGATAAATGATGTGGATATTTTTAATCCTCTGCCTTGACTTAGCATTTTCTCCTTTCTCAGCCTCTCCAAAAGATAACATCCAGATGAGCAGCTGATAATTAGTCCCAAAGGGCCACACGTACAATTTGATTTCAAAGAGGGACTTTCATGTTAGATATTGATTTAAAAAAAATAAAAGTGGCCTTTTCATCAAAAAGCAACCTCAGAGTGCTCTATGTGCCAGAAGCTTCCCTTCCCCAGCCCTGCCCACGTGGGGCCACCTGGCAAACAGAAAAACCTCAGGTTTATTTATTAAAACTCATTTATTGTCTGCAGACAGGCTGAGAAACAGAATTGATTTGTTTGAAGGCCAGGCCTGGGTGTGATAATCAAACTGTGCTGCTCCCAGCCTGGTGCTCTCTGTGATGAAAGAGCTGAAGATTCCCAAATTCTGGAGATCAAAGGAGAGCAGTGGGAGCAGGAGGTGCAGGGAGCTGAGCATGGGACGGGGTGAAACCTCTCCAGGCAGAGCCAGCAGGGCCAGAGCAGCTCCTGGAGCCCGGGGTGATCATCTCAGGGTGTTAATTGATCATCCCAGTGGTATTAATTGATCATCTCAGGGGTGTTAATTGATCTGGAATCATGCAGGGGTGGGGGAAAGCTCCAAACCCCCACCAGGTTCTTGGATTAATGCCAGGTTTATTGCCTCTGTTATTCAGAGTTAATCACACGGGCACCTCAATGGATGTGTTTTAAATCTCAATTAATGTCCTGCACAATCAATTCACCGTTAATTAATCCAAGGGGCTGATTCAGTGGGAAGAGAACTCACTGTGCACGAAGTGCAGCAGGAAATCCCAGGCTCTGCCAGGACTGAACCCGAGCCCTGGGGTTTGCCAGTTCTGGGGTTTTTCAGCTTTGGGGTTTGCCAGTCAGAGGAATGTCAGATTTGTCTTTCCAAACCAGCTGTGGGTCTGGTAAAACCAGCACTGAGAGATAAAAGAAACAATGGGGAGGATTCCACTGATTGATGAATGGAAAAAGATATTTGCCTTTACAAATAAACTTTAGGCTTGCTGATAAATGAAATTAGACATTGAGAGATGAAAGAAACAATGGGGAAGAAAAACCCCAAAATTCCATAAGAATTAAAAATTAAAAGGAGGTTTGTACATTAGAGGGGAATCTTTGGGATCAGGTGTTCTGGGAAGTCTGAACCTCTCAGGTACCTCAGAAATGGGGAAAGAGAGAAGGGAAATGCAGCCGGGAAATTGGGATAAAAAGGAGGCTGCGTCCTCCAAAAATTGGAGTGACCCCAGGGGATGCCCCATGGCCTCTCCCTTTATTGGAATAAAGTTACAGGACTGCTCTGTCTCCTTCTTGGACATAAAGCTCTGGTGTTTGTGGATTCATTTTCCTAACACCAGCCCTGGGGTTTGCCAGCTTTGGGGTTTGCAAGCTTTCCTGGTTATTTAGGGGGGTTCAGGAGGCCAGAAACCACTACAGACCTGAACTGCAGGGTCAGACACTCCAGGGCCTTTGCTTCCCTCTGCTTGGAATATCTGAGGTGACAAAGCAGGAGGGAGCTCAAACCCAAAGAAAGCTGCTTTCAAAAGCAAGGAGACAACAGTGATATTTCATATATTTATTACATATTAAATTCTGCATTTCATTCTAATTAAATTTCATATTTAATTCCAATCAGGAATAGAATTGCCTGGCTGAACAAGGAGTGGGTTGTTTTTTCTCTCAGCCAGACTTAGGATTTTTGTGTTGGATTTTTATGTTGAAATCCTTGGGGTTTGGAATTAGACCTATTTTTTTTTGCTGGATTTTTTAATCCTCTTTCTGGAAATGTTGAGCCAGGCTGGTCCTGGAGCAGCCTGGGCTCTGCCTGGGTGCTCTTCTTTCTCTTTTAGGAACATGAAAAGAGAGAATTCTCCTGGAATCATTTCCCTGCAGGAGCTGAAGCTTCCAGACCCCAGCCAGGGAGCCCTTCCCATGTGGAGGTGCAGGGAAGGAAAACATTTAATTCCATGGAATTTGGGGACCCAATCTCTCCTTCCCTGCTGGAACACCCAGCAGAACCCCAAAAGGCTTTGGAAGAATCCAGAATTCACCCATCAAGGATTCTCTCTTCCCCCTGGAGCACAGAAAAGGAAATTTTATCAGGCACCATCGTGGAAGGGAAATTAAAGGCTGAGTCAAAGAGACAATGACTGAAGAATTAATTCATTTCTGTCCTGTGAATTCAGAGCAAAAACTGACAGATTTATGTTCCTTCAAGGGAAACCTCTTAAATAAAAGCAAGAGCAGGGAGGGAGAAAGAGGAGAAAGAGGAGGGGGAGAAGGAGAAAGGGAAAACTGCTCGGAGCTATAACATGACCACAGGCAAGAACTCTTCATTAGCACCTTCATTTTCAGGCAGGTGCATTTAAGGAGTTTTGCCACCCTCTTAAAAGTTCATTTTCTCCTTGTGCAGCACTTTCTGAGGCCATAAATTTTTCATATCCTCATTTCCACTGGCCCCACACGGCTGCAGTTGGGCTCAGAGTTGAAGTTGGCTCCCTCAGACACTTCTTGTTCTGCAAGGAAAGAAGTTTCCAGCAAATCCATCATGAAATCTTTTCCAATTGGTGCCCTGGATGGGGGTGGTGTTGTTTTTTAACTCAGAGAATTTATTTCTCACTCTGAGGAAAGCATCTGGAGCTTTCATTTGGAACCAGGAGTTTTGGGATCCAATTGAGGAGCTGCTGTCACTGGGAGCTGAATCAAGGCACTGGCACTACTGCAAAGCAATAACTTTCTACTCAAACCAGTGAAAAATGTGATTTTTCTCTGTTAAAAAAAAATAAAACTAGATTTTCTCTGAAAAAAGATTTTATTTTCAAGTACAAATACCCCAAAAACAACAATCATGAGTGACTTTGGGATCTTTCCTTAAATGATAAAGCTTGAAAGTTTCGGATGAAAGAATAAATTCTTTTTTTATTAAAAAAAAATTGTTCAAGGCTAGGTTGAGCAGGGCTTGGGGCAGATTGGGACAGGGGAATTTCATGGCCATGGGATTTAAGGTCCCTTCCAACCCAACCCATTCCATGGTTCCCTCAGCACCACAGGGCTGGGGTTGGGGTGCTCAGATCCCTCCTGCACAGAGGGAGAAGGAGCCTTGGATCCCTGACCCCTGCCCTGGCACATCCAGGGGGAGCAGAGAGGGTTTTCCCACCATTCCAACCCCTTGGCTCCATCTCCCCCCTGCTCTCCTGCTCCTTCTCCTGCATGGATGGATTTTTGCATCACCTCTTAGTGCAGCTTTTCTTGACACCCCACTGAATGCAGAATGAAAGATTAAAAAAAAAAATTAGTATTTTCTTCTATTTCACCAAAGGGAGAGGCAAAACAAAACAAAAAATAAATAGAAATTAAAACAGCACACGAGCTCTGAGAGATGAACACAGCCCAGGTCAATAACAGAGAGTTTCAGAGACCACAGCTGGCAAGTGCTGCTTGGCCTGATTAATTTTATATATTTTTAAACTGTTTGTTATGTTGTAAAGCTCCAGAGCCCCTGGGACTGCAGCATTCCTGCTCCTGGTGCATTCCTGCTCCTGGTGCATTCCTGATCTTTGTGCATTCCTGATCTTTGTGCATTCCTGCTCCTGGTGCATTCCTGCTCCTGATGCATTCCTGATCTTTGTGCATTCCTGATCTTTGTGCATTCCTGCTCCTGGTGCATTCCTGATCTTTGTGCATTCCTGCTCCTGGTGCATTCCTGCTCCTGATGCATTCCTGATCTTTGTGCATTCCTGCTCCTGGTGTATTCCTTATCTTTGTGCATTCCTGATCTTTGTGCATTCCTGCTCCTGGTGCATTCCTGATCTTTGTGCATTCCTGCTCCTGGTGTATTCCTTATCTTTGTGCATTCCTGATCTTTGTGCATTCCTGCTCCTGGTGCATTCCTGATCTTTGTGCATTCCTGCTCCTGGTGCATTCCTGCTCCTGATGCATTCCTGATCTTTGTGCATTCCTGATCCTGGTGCATTCCTGCTCCTGGTGCATTCCTGCTCCTGGTGCATTCCTGATCTTTGTGCATTCCTGCTCCTGGTGCATTCCTGATCTTTGTGCATTCCTGCTCCTGGTGCATTCCTGCTCCTGGTGCATTCCTGATCTTTGTGCATTCCTGCTCCTGGTGCATTCCTGATCTTTGTGCATTCCTGCTCCTGGTGCATTCCTGATCTTTGTGCATTCCTGCTCCTGGTGCATTCCTGCTCCTGGTGCATTCCTGATCTTTGTGCATTCCTGATCCTGGTGCATTCCTGATCCTGGTGCATTCCTGCTCCTGGTGTATTCCTTATCTTTGTGCATTCCTGCTCCTGGTGCTCCACCCTGACAATTCTGGGAGCCCCAGTGGCTGCTGCTAAAATCCAGCTCTCACTCACAGCTCAGGGGGTTTTTAACAATTTCCTCCACAGCAGCTCCTGCCTTTCTTCTCCTGCTTCTCCTGAAACTGCATGAGACCCAGGGAGGATGGAAAACCCCCTGGGAATGTGGCCTGGAATGGGCTGAGCTGGTGCATCTGAGACAAAAGAGGGGATTTTGTGGCAGTCAGAGGTTTGAGGGACAGCGACAGCAGCTCTGGGTTTGTCCTCAGTGTGGGAGGATGCTGGCAGGGAGAGCCAAACAGCCAGACTGAGACACTGGAGGTGGGAAAGCCTTGGGATGAATCCAGCAGCACACTGGGACCTGCCCTGAGCCTGAGGGAACTGAGCCTCCTCTCCAGGATGGGGAGTGAAACACCTGGGTTTCCTTTCTCTCCTCATCTCTTTGCTCCTGGTCTTTATTCAGATTGGATAGTAGGGAAAATTTCTTCATGGAAGGAGCTGTCCAGCCCTGGAAAAGGCTGCCCAGGACAGTGGTGGAGTCCCCATTGTGGTGGTGTTTGAGGGTCCCCAGGACGAGGGAAGAGAGGAGAATCTTGACCCTGTGTTTCAGAAGGCTGATATATTTATTATTATATTATATTATATTATATTATATTATATTATATTATATTATATTATATTATATTATATTATATTATATTATATTATATTATATTATATTGATATATTAAAACTATACTAAAGAAAGAGAAAAGGAGACATCAGAAGCCTAGACAAGAATGATAATAAAACCCCGTGACAGACTCAGAGAGTCTGACACAGCTGGCTGTGATTGGCCATTAATTAAAAACAATTCACATGCTGGGTAAACAGTTCTCCAAATCACATTCCAAAGTAGCAAAACATGGAGAAGCTGAAGCTTCCCAGCTTCTCATTGGAAAAGATTTTGGCAAAGGGATTTTTCAGAAAATATGTCAGTGACACCTCATCCCTGGTACATTCCAAAAATGAGTGGATGTGGCACTCCATGGCTTGTGTTGGTGCAGAACATGGTGCTGGGGCTGGTTCATGGCTTGCCTTGGGGATCTTAAAGGTCTTTTCCAACCCAAAGCATCCTGTGACTGGACTATTCTCAGGAATTCCTCCTGGAAATCCCTGCTGGAAGCCTGAGCAGAGCAGCTCTGGGTGCTGTGGTTTCTCAGCTCCTGCAATTCCATCGCTTGCAGCATCTGCCCCTTCCCCAGGTGGGTTCTAACCCCGATTTTATCCCAGCCCAGCCATTTCATGGGGCTGTTTTTTTCTCCAGCTTTTGCCCTTTCCCTGCTCCAAAGGAAGGTGGGAGGGATGAGTCTGAGTGCCCTGAAGGACGGTGGTGATGGGCAGATGGCACCAACACAAAGCAGACAAAACCTCCCTATCAGCTGCGGGAACCTCCCGGGGAGATAAAACATCTTGGAGGGAGTGGAGTGAAAAAAATGAACCCAAGGCTCTGCTTCCTCATGAACCTGTTGTAAATGATCAGCCAGAAATCCAAATAAATAAATGTGAAAGATTTTATTTCCATGACCAAAATACAGTCCTCAAAAACCACCACAGCCAAAAAGACAGCGTCAAGCCTGGGGTTGGCACTGGGTGAACCTGGATTCGACCTCTATGGCATCAGATCCCCCTCTGTTCACCAATGCCATTTCCAGCAGGGCTGTTTTATACAGTGTTTTATGCCTGAGGCAGAGGTACCCCGATTTCTTTTGTAACCCTGCATATGTATGAAGGTTTCTTTCACTGTGCAGGGCTGCACAATCGCTGTTTCCTGAGTAGTGGCAGGTGCTGATCATGTCAGAGGAAGTTGCATATTCAGATGTATGTTCCTTGGCGACTTTGGTTATCTTGATTGATGGTATCTATCAAGCAATGATCATCCTTGGGTGCTCCCTTGATTGATGGCATCTACCAAGGGATGATCACCCTTGGGTGCTCCCTGGTGGCTCGTGGGAAGCCCATCTCCGTGCTGTGTTGCCATGTGATGTCATAGCTTGCCTCAGTTTTCCCTCCTTCCCCAGGTGCCAATCACCTCTCCCTTCCCCCACCCTGACCCCTCCCAGCACTGTCTGTCACTCCTGGAATTCCAGAAGGCATCGAGTCATTGGCAGATCCAAAGGATGCCCTCTACCCCTGGGGGGCATTGGGCCATCCAGGTGTCCTTTGTCCCTGTGTCCCTCCCCTCCTGTCCCTGCTTGGTGGCTCCCTGCCCCTTCCCTGCCCCTCTCCCCGGGTTCAAAGGAGCAGCAACCACGGGCTCAGGGAGTTCTGCTGGAGCTGGTGCTGCATTCAGAGGCCTGTGGGCCAGAATAAAGCTCTGCATCCAAACCCTCCATCAGAACCGACTCCTTTCCTTCACCAGCGCCTTAAAGCTTCTCTGCCAGAGGGAAACTGAGGAGCAGCCCCTGTTATGGGGGGAAGCTCCATCCCAGCACCACCAGAGCTCCTGCAGGCCTGGACTTGTCCCCACGGGCCCAGCTGCAGCACCCAGCCAGCCCAAAGTGTCTGTGGGGTGAAACACCACACACCCAGGCAGCCCAAAGTGTCTGTGGGGTGAAACACCACACACCCAGCCAGCCCAAAGTGTCTGTGGGGTGAAACACCACACACCCAGCCAGCCAAAAGGGTCTGTGGGGTGAAACACCACACACCTACAGCCCAAAGTGTCTGTGGGGTGAAACACCACACACCCAGAGCCCAAAGTGTCTGTGGGGTGAAACACCACACACACAGCCAGCCCAAAGTGTCTGTGGGGTGAAACATCACACACCCAGCCAGCCAAAAGGGTCTGTGGGGTGAAACACCACACACCCAGCCAGCCCAAAGTGTCTGTGGGGTGAAACACCACACACCCAGCCAGCCCAAAGTGTCTGTGGGGTGAAACCACCACAGTTGCTGCCTTTGGTCAAGCAGCAAGGGCCAGACGAGCTCAGGCACGTCCCATCTGGCTATATTGGTAATAATTCCAAAACCACTGGCCACATTCTTTCATTGGTAAATGGGGCATTGTTCTCCTGCTGCCACCAGGAGTTTTGTAATTCCGCTGTGGTAATCTGTCTCTAGGTTGTTCGTGGTCAACAGGCTCGTTGGATGTTAGATTCTTTTTACAATTTTCATTGTATGCATTCTCCCCTTAAGCATGAATACTTTATAACATATATTACAAACCCAAGGCTCTGCTTCCTCCAGGCTCCAAGGCCCTGGATCCAGCCCAGAGAGCAGGGGGATGTCATCACGGGGAGCTGCTGCTAATTTATGCAGATTGCTCCTTAATGAGGCTGATGGAAGAGCAGCCACTGGGGACCTGGGAGGTGCCTTTTGGGAAGGGAATATTCTCTCTTTCCCAGGACTTTCCAGGGCTTTCAGCTGTTGGAACCCAGGACATTCCTCTGGCTGCCCTGGGTGATTTGAGACCCTGGCAGGGGGCTCAGAGACCTTGGCACAGAGTCAGACACCTGTGCCTTTGATTTTAGCCCATGGAAACAATTACCAACTTTGTGTGAGGAGTTACAAGCCACAAGAGTTTGAATAGAATGATAGTGAATTTATCACAGGGTGAAAATGTAGAATTTTGGGGTTTTAGAATGGGGGTTCAAGAGGCAAGGTGGAGGAATTTGGGTGTGTACTGTCTTCTTCTTCTTCTTAGCCTCCATCTCCTGCTGCTATGGTGGCACTTTTGGATTGGTTTAGAGTAGAGACAAACTGTCTAATACACATGATAAGTATTGGAAAATTTTTGTAAATAAAGTACACAAGCAGTTTTTAGTATAAAAAGTTAACACCACCCTAAGAGCAGGGACTGTGCCACAACCTGACCTGCCAGACAGCCTTGGTGGGTCAGAGAAAGAATGTGATAGATAGGAAAGAATAAACAACCTTGAGAACCAGAGCTAAGGAATCCTGTCTTCTTCGGTCTCAGGGCTGGGATAAAAGAGACTTTCCAACACCTCGGGATCATCTCGACCTCAAAGACCCTGTGTGAAAATTGCTCCTTAATGAGGCTGATGGAAGAGTGGCCACTGGGGACGTGGGAGGTGCCTTTTGGGAAGAGAATATTCTCTCTTTTCCAGGGCTTTCAGCAGGCTGGGAATAGCCTTGGAATGCTGCACTGGAGGGTTTGGAGATGCTCTGGCCACACCAAGGGGCCAAAGCTCCATCACCCTCTCAGCCCCCCACGCCACATTCCCTGCCTCAGCTTTCCTCCCTCACCTAGGGTAAAAATTTCCAAAGAAATTTCCCATAATATCTGGTCTAAACTTCCACAGAAATCATCATTTCCAGAGTGAACCAGGTGAAGTTTTGTTTTATCAGGAAAATTAATCCCCAAACATCCAAGGTTTATGTCCAAAAAGGAGACATAGGAGACCTTTTAAGTTTATTCAAATTAAGGCAGAGGCCATGGGGCATTTCCCTGGGATCTCTCCAATTTTTGGAGGACACAGCCTCCTTCTTATCCCAATTTCCCAGCTGCATTTCCCTTCTCTCTTTCCCCATTTCTGAGGTACTTGAGAGGTTCAGACTTCCCAGAACACCTGATCCCAAAGATTCCCCTCTAATGTGTAACCCTCCCTTTTGATTTTTAATTCCTATGGAATTTAGGGGTTTTTCTTCCCCATTGTTTCTTTCATCTTTCAATGTCCAATTTCATTTATCAGCAAACCTAAAGTTGATTTGTAAAGGGAAATACCTTTTTCCATTCATCAATCAGTGGAATCCTTCCCATTGTTTCTTTTATCTCCCAGCACTGGTTTTATCTCCCAGCAGACCCACAGCTTGTTTGGAAATACAAATCCAACATTCCTCTCAGTTTGAAACCCAAATGGATCCCGGAAGGTTCATTTCAGTGCAAAGTGGAATATTCTCTTTGGATTTCAGCCCTTTTTGGGAATGTTTGAGGTGTTGTCAGGTCTGGTTTCAAAGACAGCTTTTCTCCTGAGTGGGTGGGAGCAGCAATTTAAACTCAGCAGAAATCCAGCTGCCACCAGAGGTTCTCCTGCCTGGATTCTTCCCTTGATCCCTAATGTGAATACTCAGGATTCCCCTGAAACTCCAATATTCTGTGTCACAGAAATAATTTACCTGGCGCTGTTCCTATTTAACACCCTTTAAATAAAGCAGATTTTCCTATGTTTGCATTCTCCAGCACTTCCCACAGAGACAGAGCATGAGAAATGTTGATGTGTGGATGTTTCCATTCCAGTTCCTACCCTGCAGACCTGAAAGCATTTCCTGAAATCCTCCCTTCATAGAACACCAATTCTGGCACAGATTTCACAGAAAACCTCTAATTTGTCCACACAATTCAATAATATTGGACCTAGCTCTGCTATTTGCTGGAATGCCTGGAAAATGAAGGCAGAAGTAGCTGCAGGAGTTCCAGAGTGGTTTCAGAGCCTGCCAGGATTGAGTTGTTCATTTGATTGAGTGATTAATGAGGTGTCACACCCAGCCTGGGCAGGTGTGGCCATTGCCAGCCTGGCCATGGCTGCTGGGCTCTAATCCACACAAAGAAAAGCTTTAGCCTTGATTTTAGGACTGGGTTTAGGGTCCTACATCTAATCCCTGGTCCAGGCCTGGGTTCCTTGGACAGGTTTTACTTCAGGTAAAGAGCTGCCCTGCAAAGCCTTCCAGGACTTTATTTATTTACTTTATGAAATTCACAATCAAACCAAGCTCCAGGGAGTGGGGGATGCTGTGCAAACCCTGGAGACCCCAATTCCTACCACAGAGAGGAGCACAGGGATGAAAATAAGTCTTGCAAGAGGTTTCCATAGATTCAGAGCAAGGTTCTTCCCCCAGAGGGTGCTGGCACTGCCCAGGCTGCCCAGGCAATGGGCACGGCCCCGAGGCTGCCAGAGCTCCAGGGATGCCCAGGCTGGGCTTGCTGGGGGCTCTGGGCAGAGCCAGGATTGGATCCATGATCCTGTGGATCCCCTCCGATTCTGGATCTTCTGATTCCATGATGGAAGCACAGAATGGTTGGGTTGGGACATTAAGGATCACCCAGCCCCCACCAGTTTGCAGCAGCAGACTCAGCCTTGCCCCTTGCTCCAGGACCACACCTGGGGTTCAGCCGAGACAAACTCACAGGCAGGAGTTTCCCAGATCCCATTATCCAACCTGCAGGAGATTCCTTGGGGTGTTCTGAGCTGGATCCCTCAGCCAGAACTCTCCTGGCTGTACCTTGGTGAGAAGCAGCTCCTGGTGCAGAGCCAGTGCAGCCCTGGAGCTCTGTCAGCAGCTGAACCTCTGCAGGAGCTGCTCAGCACCACCCAGTGCTCTCACTGACCACCTGCAAACCCCACTGTCACAGACATCTTTTTATGAAAATCCTTTCTTAAGATGTTTTTTCCTTCTGAGAAGCTAAGAAACCTGAGAGACAAAATGCAAACAATGTTTATCTGCTGCTGTAGAATACAACAGGTGGATCTGTGGTTGGTCTCGTGTAGATGTTTGGAATTGGTGACCACTCACAGCAGAGCTGGCTCTCTCTCTGTCCGAGCCACAGACGTTTGTTTTTCATTCCTTTCTATTCTTAGCTTAGCTAACCTTCTGAGAAGAATCCTTTCCTTCTATTCTTTTTACTGTAGTTATAATGTAATATATATATATAATATATATATATTATATATATATATAAAATAATAAATCAAGGCTTCTGAAATATAGAGTCACATCCTCATCTCTTCCCTCAGCCAAAGACCCCTGTGACCACTGTCACACCGCACTGCTGGACTGACCACGACACTGCTGGGCTGACCACCAACCCTGCTGGGCTGACCACCAACCCCCCTGGGCTGACCCCCAACCCCATTTCACTGACCAATAACCCTGCTGGACTGATCCCCAACCCCATTGCACTGACCACCAACCCTGCTGGGCTGACCCCCAACCCCATTGCACTGACCACCAACCCTGCTGGGCTGACCACAAACCCTGCTGGACTGACCACCTGCAAACCCCACTGCTGGATTGACCCCCAACCCTGCTGGGCTGACCCTCAACCCTGCTGGACTGACCCCTCCACTGCTGGGCTGACCAATAACCCTGCTGGGCTGACCCCCAACCCCATTGCACTAACCAGTAACCCCCCTGGGCTGACCCCCAACCCCATAGCACTGACCACCAACCCCCCTGAGCTGACCCCCAACCCCATTGCACTGACCAATAACCCTGCTGGACTGACCCCCAACCCTGCTGGACTGACCCCCAACCCTGCTGGACTGACCCCAACCCCATTGCACTGACCACCAACCCTGCTGGACTGACCCCCAACCCCATTGCACTGACCAATAACCCTGCTGGACTGATCCCCAGCCCTGCTGGACTGACCCCCAACCCTGCTGGACTGACCCCAACCCCATTGCACTGACCACCAACCCTGCTGGACTGATCCCCAGCCCTGCTGGACTGACCCCCAACCCCACTGGCTCCACCTTCCCAGTGCCCAGATCTGCTCCATCTCCTGCTGCCTTCCCAAACCGACCTTTCTGGCTTCCAACTGAATCCTTTCCAAACCAGCTCAGCCTCTGGAAAAACCCAGAGTGACTGCAGCTGCAGTGGGGTGGGAGCCATTCCCTGGCTCCTGTTTGGAATGCAGAGGAGCTGCTGCTGCTGCTGCTGCTGCTGGGAACAAACAGATGCTCCATCTGAAGAAGTTACCAAGTTCTCCTGCCTTTAATTCCTGACCATGTTTATGTAAAATTAATTGCATCACATGTTCTGTGTATCTTTTAATTGCAAAACCAATTAACTTTAAAATGTTCTGCTTTGTAGTTCTCCTAATGAATGGCATCATTTGAGCTGGCTTTACAAAATCCATCTTTTGTTGGCACTGGGCAGGGAGCCATCCTCAGTTATCCCTGCGAGCGAGTTCCCCTCAGCTGAGCCAGCTCCGAGCAGTCGATGCACTGAAGCTGCTGCACAGGCATTGGATTTGGGGGAATCATCTGTGCAGAGACTTCACAGCCTTCCAGGGAAATGCTGGAACCTTGGGAGGAGCATGGCCGAGGTGTTGGGAAGGCTGATCCCAATGAGAACGTGTGACCGTGTTCACAGGGGTTTTCAGATGAGGGAAGAGACGAGGATCTGATTCCATGTTTCAGAAGGCTGATTTATTATTTTATGATATATATTACACTAAAACTATACTAAAAGAATAGAAGAAAAGGTTTCACCAGAAGGCTGGCCAAGCTAAGAATAGAATCAGCAAGAATGATAACAAAGGTTTGTGGCTCGGGCCTTGTGTCCAAGCCAGCTGACTGTGGCCATTAATTAGAAACAAGCACATGAGACCAATCCCAGATGCACCTGTTACATTCCACAGCAGCAGATAATCATTGTTTACATTTTGTTCCTGAGGCCTCTCAGCTTCTCAGGAGGAAAAAATCTTAAAGAAAAGATTTTTCATGAAAAGATGTCTGTGACAAGAATGTCCATCCCTGCAGTTGGGATTGGTGCCTGGGGTGTCCAGAGCCTCCAGCTCTGCTGGGCCAGGGCAGCTCAGGCTGGAGCTCAGGGCAAGGCTCTTCCCCCAGAGGGTGCTGGCACTGCCCAGGCTGCCCAGGCAATGGGCACGGCCCTGAGGCTGCCAGAGCTCCAGGGATGCCCAGGCTGGGCTTGGTGAGGGGTCCGGGCAGTAACAGGGGTGGATCCATGATCCTTTATCCCTCCCAGCTCGGAGCATTCCCTGATTCCTGGTTCAGCAGCAGGGGTGGTGCCTGGCCTGGGACAGACCCAGAGAGCCCCTGACCCTGCTGGGGATCCCATTCCTCCAGGCACACCTGGATCCCTCCTCCAGCAGCCCTGGGGCTCCAGAGCTGTGGCACAAGAGGGAGGAAGGGCCAGGATTGCTCCTTCTGCTGCCTTCCCTCACACCTGGGATCAGAGGCACTGTCTGGGATGGAACAAGATGACCCCCATGGCAGGGAGAAATGATGAGGAGGACTCCATCTTATCAGAAGGCAAATTTATTACTTAATTAATTGTTAATTATTACTTAATTATTATACTATATTACACTATATTACATTATATCTAAACTGAATCTGCCAAGCACTCAACCCTGCACACACTGCACAGAATCTCATGACTGTCAGCCCACAGTCCCAAGACACACACACACACCTGGCCCTGAGAGGCCAAGGAAATAAAACGCCATCACTGTGGGTGAACAATGTCCATGTTGCATTCTACTTTGGCACAAACAGAGGCACAGCAAATTAGATAAGAATATTCTTGGGAAGAATTGTGCCTTGCTTTTCGCTGTGAAGAGAAATGTGGGGCTACAAACTTGGCCCTCATAGGCCAAGGAACCAAAACACCATCACTGTGGGTAAACAATCTCCACGTTGCATTCTACTTTAGCACAAACACAGGCACAGCAAATGAGATAAGAATTGCTTTGATCATTCTCTGAGGTTCAGAGAATGTGAAACCCAGAAATATTCTTGGGAATGTGAAACCCAGAAATATTCTAGGGAAATGGAGCGACAGTCTGGGCCTTCCCAAGGACACTTCTGTCCCTCTGGATGGTGGCAGTGAAGGGCAGAGCCCAATTCCAGGCTGGAAGGGCTGAGAGACCCCAGAGCAGAGCTGTGCTCAGAGAAAACAGGGCAAGGAGAGGACTTGGGAAAACTCTCAGGATGGACCTTTGGACATCTCCCATCACACCCTGACACTGCCCAGGATCTGCGTGGATTTAATTTTTATATGGAAAAAAAAAAACAATAGTCAGCCTATAATTGAAGGTTTTTCTTCAGAAAACAACTCTGAAACATTTTTGCAACAGAGCTGATTATTTTTGTTGTGATTTGAGGATTTTCACGGTTTCCTGCTGTCGTACACGTCAGGGGTTGACTTTTGTGTTTGCAATTAAGATCAGCAATAGAAAAACGGAGCGTGCAGCTCGACATAGCTCAGGAAATGTGTCACTGCTGAAGAAATTGATTTTGTTTCCTGAGCTTCTCTTCCCTTGCCAAAGTTTGGGGATATTTTGGCATTTGAGGCAGTGTGTTAATTAGTGGAAATAATTTATTTAAGAAAAATAAAGGAGATAAGATGCACAGAGGATCTCTCCCCTTCCTTCTCCCCTCTGTTCCAGGGGCTGTAGGAACCAGGCACACTCTGAGCCCTTGTCCCCTGCCAGCCTTGGAGACAGTGACCTGCAGACCCAGAACCTGTAGCCGTGATATTTTCTGAAAAATCCCTTCCTTAGGATTTTTCCTCCTGAGAAGCTGGGAGTCCTCAGGAACAAAATGTAAACATTGATTATCTGCTGCTGTGGAATGCAACAGGTGCATCTGTGATTGGTCTCATGTGGTTATTTCTAATTAATGGCCAATCACAGTCAGCTGGCTTGGACAGAGAGTCCTTTGTTATTCATTCCTTTTTTTTTTCTATTCTTAGCTAGCCTTCTGATTAAGACCTTTCTTCTATTCTTTTAGTATAGTTTTAATGCAATATATATAATAAAATAATAAATCAGCCTTCTGAAACATCCAGATCCTCGTCTTATCCCTCTTCCTTGGACCCCTGTGAACACTGTCACACAGAACCACCACAGAACCTCCTCTGCCAGGAAACCAAGCGGAAAATGCCAGGAAACCAAGGAGAAAATGCCATGAATTTGAAAAAACAGCAGAGTCAGATTCCCACGCTCTCACCTGGAGCGTTGTTACCCCTCATTCCTAACCCAGGAACCACTGGGGGGCTTTTACATCCAGCCCTGATGGGCCCTGCAGGATCTAATCCCCCTGGAAAAGCCTCATCCCCCTCAGAGCTGCTCCTCCTGAAGGTGCAGGGGCAGCCAGGTCCCTCCCTTGGGGTGCCCATGGAAAACTCCCCATTCCTGCCCCGAGGAGCTCAGCCACACCCCGGAGTGCCCCGGGACTCCCAGCCTGGCAGAGGGAGGCCAAGCTGTCCCCTCCTGTAAGAGCCTGAATGAGGGATGTGGGACTCCAGGGGCTCTCCAAAATGCAGTTTATTGTATCCAAGGTGTTACAGCAGTCCAGGGTCCTGGGGACAGAGCTGTGCCCACAGCTGTCAGCTGCAGCTGCAGGCAGGCCTGGAGACCCTTTGGTTTTGGTTACAATGCATTCTATACTTTTCTTTGCTGAGCATCCCCATACAGCAGAACCAATCTATACCTTAACTATTATCTATAGCCTACCATAACTGCTATAATTACCATATTCATGTTACTGTTCTCCAATCACTAAAAGTTAGTACATTACAGTTAAGCTAGAAGTTGTTTTTCAGTTTTCTTGTGACCTTTTTTCTACTCACCACATTGGGAGGCTTGTTTGCCTGTGCTATCTTTCTGCTTGGGAAAAACATCTTCTTGTTTGAGGTGGGTTTATCCTTTGCTCTAAGCCATAAAAACCCCTTCTAACTAACACACCCTTTGCCTCCTTGGTTATCCAGTAAGACTGGTTCAGCAATTCTTTTCTTCTCTATCAAAACTTGTTTCCATCTCTATTTCTTCATCAGATTCTACATTCAAAAATCTTTCTGCCAAGCATACATATCTGTGAGACTTTCTTGTCAAATTTTCATCCTTCCCAACATCCTCTCCCAACCCAAGCTGTCCCTGCTGACCTGGAGTGTCCCTGGGGTGCTGCAGACCCCAGTGCAGGCACAGATGGTGGCCTTGGGCCACCCTCCTGCTGTTCCCATCCCCGGTTGTGGCTGATGAACCGGAAATGTTCCACCCCTGGCTCTCCCCAGGGGCAGCTCTGAAAATGTCCATGGAAAACACTGGGAAGGCTTCTCCCCCCTCAAGGGACAAGAGGCAGGGATGTCATCCTCAGGGGAATGGTGCAGTGGTGTCAGTGGAGCTCCCAGGATGTCTGTCGCAGCACAAATATCTCTCCTCACACAAGGACCTGTCCCTGGCACAAATATGTGTCCCAGCACAAGGATCTGCTCAAGACCCATGGCTTTGGGAGCCTCTGCCCCTGGAATTTGCCAGGGCAGGTGTTTTGCTTTGGAAAGACAGGAGGCTGCTAAGGAAGGCAGGAGCCTCCCATGAAATAGAGAATGTAAACCCTCCCCACCCCTCCCAATTGCTATAAATTTTAAATTGAGGGGCTCTCAGGCAAAAAATATGGGAGCAGGAAATAACAGTTCTTTAACAGGGAAAGGAAAAAAAATTAAAAGGATAAAATAAACAATGCAGTGAACTAAACCAACACTGGCTGAGTCAGAACCCAACCTGACACCCTGTGGGTCAGGCTGGTGGCAGCAGTGCCATTGGAATTGTGGCTCAGCCCTCCTGCAGTGTCAGGGCTGGTTCTGCTGCAGCAGGGATCCTGGAGAAAGGTGCAGTCTCTGCCTCTGAAGATCCAGGGGCAGAGGCAGCTGCTGTTCCTCTGGGCAATCCAGTGCAGAAGCCGTGCTGGTGTTCCAGAATCTCCAGATTCTATCCGGGTAGGAATGCTTGGCTCCTCCCTCTGGGCTCCCATCTCCCAGTGGGATGCTGTAGTTCTTATCAGCCATGCAGGGACATTCCATAGCTGTTATCAGCAGGTGTCCCCTCCTGAGGGAGGAGTGATTGTGGTCACTCAAAGAGAGAGATAAGGCAAACTGCCCACTTGACAAAGGTAATCTGCCATACAGATGGTAATGGAAAACATCTTGCACTGCAATGTGGAACAGCAGGAGGCCCTGGGAGGGGCTGATTCCCTGTTCCCCACCATGAGCTGGGAGTGCCACCAGCAGCAGCCCCTGCCCTGTTTGTCCCCAGGGTGTCCTTTCAGAGGCAGTACTCACCCCTAGTGTCTGCCCAGGCCTTGGCTTCTCCCCTCTTCCTGCTGCCCCTCAGTCTGCCCTGCCCAAACACTTCAGTCCAGGTGGCATTGCCCTGGCTGTGAGATGTCACTGACCAGCTGCCCTGGCCTGGGGCCGTCACTGACCAGCTGCCCTGGACACCCCCAGGGTCCCCTCACATCCATCACAGCCTCCACAAGAACTCTTCTCCCTTATTTTATCTTCACTTCTCTCCTTGGTATGAGCTGATTCCAGGAGAAGGGTTGTGCTCACTTGCACTCTTGCTGCCCCCAGCAGATCCCTCAGCCTCAGCTGGGCAGTTCATTTGCTGTTAGTGATTAAATATTATTGTAATGTGGCATGAGCCCTTTTAATCCGTGCCCAGCTGCTGAGCTGGAGTGAAGTTTTCCATGGATCACCTGGCAGTGAGGGCTGGGCCATGGGCCATTAATCTGGAATTATTCATTCCAATCTGGAAGGAACAAATAGACATTAAAGCACAAGTTGAACCTCCTGGCCACTTGTTCCACCTTCCTTTACAGGGGTTCTCCACCCTCCCAGCCCAAATTTGCTCTTCACAGAGCAGGTGATGAGCACATCAGTCAAAACCTCAGGGGCTGCTTGTCCTGAGTGCTCCTGCAGAGCTGCTGGGGTAACAGGCTGGGAGAGGTAGGAGGCAGTGGCCAGCAGCCAACCCTGCTGTTTATTGAAACAAAAACAAATGGGAAAGGAAGGATAAAACCAGGCAGAAATGGTCAGTTTGGATGTGTGGGATCCAGTGAATGGACTTTGCTCCCAAAATCTGCTCCCTGCAGCTGCTGGGGGCTCCAGCACTGGCTCCATCTGACCCCTGGGTCTGGCAGGTTTGTCCCAAGGACCCTGCAGATTCCATAATGGGATAATGGGGGTTCTGCCCCTCTGCCCCATTCAGGTGGGGCCCACTTGCAGAGCTGCCCCAGTGCTGAGGCCACAGCATCAGCAGCACCTGGAGCTGCTGGAGAGAGCCCAGAGGAGCCCCCGGAGCTGCTGCAGGGCTGGAGCCCCTCTGGAGCCAGGCTGGGAGAGCTGGGGGTGCTGCCCTGGAGAGGAGAAGGCTCCAGGCAGAGCTCAGAGCCCTTGCAGGGCCTGAAGGGGCTCCAATGACATTTTTTGCAGGGTAGTTCTCAGCTCTAAGTATCCAACAAATCCTTGGTGGAAGACTTTCCTGGAGCTGACCAGCCTGGCCTGAAGGGGAAATGGAGCTGCTAAAGCACACCTGGACACCTGGAACTGCCCCAGGTTCTTCCAGCTGCCACAGCTGGGCAGGCAGAGACAGTGACACAGAGCAGGGACACTGCTGTCCCCACCCACACTGTCCCCACCCTGCTCCAGCCCTGGCCATCTCCCTGTGCCCTTTGCTTTCCTGACAGCCACAACCACGCCACTGCAATCAGCAGGTCAAGAACCACAAAATGCTGAAGAAAAATCCCAAGCAGAAGGCAAACCTTCCACATGAACTCCATCTATGAAGCCACGTTGTAGTATTGTTGCCCCTGTTGCAAAGGGGCAAAGGGTGATGGTTTAAACTGAAAGGAGAGTGAAAAGAAGAGGTTTGTTGCACTGAGGATGGCGATCCAGCACCTCGGAAGAAAGAGGAATTCTCAATCCTCTCCTCCTTTAGGGGACAAGAAATAGGCAGGGAGGGACCCCCAGAGGAGCAGGCAAATGAGATAAGAGATGCACAATGGACTTGTTAGAGGAGTTTATGGCTGTGATGAGCCTGACAAAACCCGAGGCCTCCTGGTGTTTTACTCCATCCCGCGGCCTCGTGAAATTAATGGCTGGGAAATGTAAAACTCATAAAAAGCTGTTTGTGATCCCTGGGTGCAGAGCCAGGCTCTGGAATCCATTATCAGCCTCAGTCAGAGCTTGCAGGGAGATGGATAAAAGGCCTGGAGAACTTTATGACCAATGTTGACACAACACCAGCATTCTGAAACCTCCAGCCCCAAGCAGCCATCGAGATCTACTGGAAACTGAGCCAGGACAAAGCTCCATCTGTCCCTGCCCTGCTCCCAGCATTGTCCCCAGCACGGATGGGGACACTGCTGTTGGGGTGTTGTGGGGGTCCCCAGGACAAGGTGAGAGATGAGGATTTGACTCCAAGTTCTCAGAAGGCTTATATATGTTATGTTATGTTATGTTATGTTATGTTATGTTATGTTATGTTATGTTACGTTATGTTATGTTTTACATTACATTTTACATTACATTGTATTATATTATATTATATTATATTATATTATATTATATTATATTATATTATATTATATTATATTATATTATATTATATTATATTATATTATATTATATTATATTATATTATATTATATTATATTATATTATATTATATTATATTATATTATATTATATTATATTATATTATATTACTGAAGTATAGAGAAAGGATACATCAGAAGGCTAAAAAAGAATGAAAATAATAAAAGCCCGTGACAGACCAGAGTCTTGACACAGCTGGCTGTGATTGGTCATTAATTAAAAACAATTCACATGCTGCATAAACATTTCTCCAAACCACATTCCAAAGCAGCAAAACATGGAGAAGCTGAGGCTTCTCATCTTGCCAGGAGAAGTAGTCCTGGCGAAGGGATTTCTCAGAAAATATCACAAATATCACTCAGTTATTGATTTCTCTCTCCTCTTCTGGTATCTTTACTTATTTTAGAAATCAAATATTCGTGGATCTGATGTTGGTTTCCTTGAGCTGCCTGGGTGAGTGCAAAGTTTGAGCTCCAACCAGGAACCTCGGTGTTATTTGTAACCCCATCAGCAGGAGCTGCTCAGATTTGTCTTTGCTGGTTTGAGCTCAGAGCCTGAAAACAACTTGGTTTAATTTGTCAAGGCATTTTTAAGAGAATGCAGGAAAAAAAACCCACCCCAGCAGCCTTCCAGAGTCTCTTTATTTGAAATTCAATAATGTCAGCAGCCAGCCAACCTTGCTTTATAACTTCAAGATAGAAGTGCTAAGTGGAGAATTACTTTGAATATTTTAAGTACAGCTGACCAGCTGCTTATTTAGATATATATAAATATATCACTGACAGGGTTTTATCACTCTGACAATATGAGGCTGTTTTAAAGGAAAAGCTTCATTTTTTGGCGCTAACTGTGGGGTTTTCCTGAGCCTCCAGAATGGCACAGAGCAGAATTTCAGTCACAAGCAGTCAAAATTCATGAGCCAGGCCTTGTTGAAAAAATCAAGACAAGGCTAAAAATCAGGGAACACAAACAAATATTTGCATTTCTTCTTTTTTGTTCTCACGGCTATACTCAAGGGTGTTCTTCCTTTTTAAGAAAGCAGGAATCTGGAATGTGAGTTAACTGACAGCTCAAGTTTAAAGACAGTGTTGTAAACAGACTTGCTAAATTACCAAACATTTGTCTGTTATTATCTTTGAAGGGAATCTGTTCATTATTACATGACAGAGCAATATTTGTATATTTTTTCTTCTAAGAATAAATTCAATTCCATACTAATGAAAGATAGCTAGTGTTTGACAGAATTGGTGCTTACCTTACCCCACTACATTGAGAATTTAAAATTACATTTTAAATAAATTTAAATTTACATTTTAAATACTTGGATTTCTGCTAGCCTGATAAACTCTGTCACCTTGACAACAACCATAAATGAATGCTTCCAGGTCAGCCTTCCAGTTTCTCTTCCCAAAGATCCAGAAAAGTGGCTGGGGTTTATTTATTTATTTATTTATTTATTTATTTATTTGTGAGAACAGAAGCTTTCAGACCATGTGGCTGCCAGAAATGGAACATCGATTACATCAAATGGTCACACGATGGGACACGTCGGAGTCTGACGCTGCAGCTCCCTAAAATGAGATTTTCACACTTCCTACCTCAGTAACCGAGTTCCTTCCCAAGGTAGGACAGCTCCATAAAAAACACTGTGTGAGGGTTTGTGCTGTCCCAGAGGAGCAGAATCCCTTCCCAGAGCTTTCCTGTGCCCACAGCCAGCAGGGTTTTGGGAGGGCAGGAGAGGGGCTGGTGCAGAGATGGGGTGGGACAGGATCCGTGTCCCACCCGCTCCAGAAAGCAGAAATGTCCCAGCCCTGTTAGAGGCTGGGGCAGCAGGGCTGGGGTGGCCCATCAGGTGACACTGGATTAACTGGGGGGGCAGTGAGGAGGAGGAGGGTCCCTGCTCATGGCCATCAGGGGCTCCAAGGAACTGCTCAAGTCCTGGGGATGCTGGGGATGTGTCCAGTTCACAGGAAAAACATGGAGGGGCTGGAGTGTGGCTGGGGAAGGGTCTGGAGCCCCAGGAGAGGCTGAGGGAGCTGGAAAGGGGCTCAGCCTGGAGCAAAGGGGGACTGGGAGAGATCTTGGCTCTGCACAGCTCCCTCACTCTCCTCCATTTCCAGGGCTCAGGGTGGAACAAGGTGAGGTTTCCAATCCCTTCCAAACCATTCCACGAGCCCAGGACTTTGTGACAGCACCTGCCTGAGTTTGGTGAAGGGACAGGAGACCAGTGATGGGGAAGGACAGCTCTGGGGGATGGCTCTGAGGGACAGCAGGGAGCCCCACAGGACTGAAAAGGCAGAACAAAGAGAGGTGAGGAGGAGGAGGAGGAGAGGGGCATTGTAGGAGTGATGGAGGGTTGGGCAGTGGGGATGGATGGAGACCAGAGATCTCTGCATCCAGGGCTGGGAACTTGTGGGTTATTGCAAAGGGCCTGGGTGCAGGGCCCTGCTGGGAGCTGCCAGCCACAGCTCAGAGCAGGCTGAGAGAAGAGAGGGGGAGAGAGGGTGAGAGAGAGAAGGCAAGAGCTGGTAAAGAGCATGAGAGAGCAAGGTTCCCCTTTACAATACAACAAATCTTCTTCTGTGTTGAATATTCTGATTCTCACTAACCAATCTAGTCCAAGATACAAATCCTACAGCATTTACACACAGCCTATAAGAATCATTGCATTCCCACACCAGGTTACATTTTAAACCCTAAAAACTCCTCTTTGGCCCCTTCTGGGAAACTGGCAGGGTCTGCTCTGAGCCTTGGGCCTGTCTGCAAGCAGAGGGGATTGTTTGATCCAAAGGGGATCACCTTCAGCTGGCCATGCCATTGTTTTCCAGTTGTTCAGTAACTGAGGGATCTCAAAGCTTGCTTTCATTTCAATCTCACTTATAGTTTCCATATTGTCAAAATCTTTTGCCAGGCAATCATATTTATAAGGCTTTCCTGTTCCATCTTCCCCAACAGGTCACCTCTCAGGAATCCCTGTGCTAACAGGAGAGGCAGGAGGGGATTTTTCCTGGAGCTGCAGTGCACAGGGGTTGCAGGGAGTGCATAAACACCCAGGTTCCCTAAATAGCCTGAGTGACCCCAGGGTGTCCCCAGAGTTCAGCTGCCAGGAACAGCTGAGCATGGAACAGCAAACATTCCCTCATCCTTGAGCCCGGACGAGCCCCCATTTGTGAGAAACAACTGCTCACTTTAAAAATTTTAAAAGATTTATTAAACCTTGACAAAAATACAACAAAATTACTGTATAAGGAAAAATTCACAGTGCTGGGAGCTGCCCTCATGCACACCACATGGCTGGTTTGTCTTCAAGATGGATGCTCAGGCTTTTATACCCCTTGGGTAGCATCAGCCAGCCCTGGCCCCTCCCAGAGTCTGTCAGTCAGCTCTTCTGCGCCATTTATCAGTGCAAACTGCTTTGTAAATGGATTGGAGCTCAGGTGTTTCCATGTCCACCCCCTGAGCACCCCCAAGCTTTTCCATTCCCACCTGCCCCATGCCAGGGACAGCTGTGCAGCTTCTTTGTACCTGTCCTGGACAGCCCAGGCTGTCTGATGGCAACAATACAGGGGGAAAGGGAACTGTGGGGAGAACAGGGGAAATCTAAACAACAATAACATAACTATACATCACTAAAGCTTTTCTTAATATTCACACAATAGTTATCCCTTAATTGCAAGAGCCAATCATCTCATTATCCATCTACATCAAATCTGCCCCTGAACAGGCTTTGCCTTGAACTCTTTTCCTCCTGTTTGAGTCTCCATCCAGCCTTTGGCGTTGTTCTCTTCATCTTTCCCCCCTTCCACACATTAAATGTTTAATGTGAGCTGTGAGCAGTCAGGCCCCATGAAGTTTCAGAAGTTCTCATGTTCAATGTGTTTAAAACTCCAATGGAATGAAAGAATAAATGAAATGCCTGCCAGAAGGCAAAGCCATTTCCCTGCCTCAGAAATGGCCAGCGTGACAGGCAGACAAAGGGCTGTGATGGGAACAGGGCAGGGAGGAGCAGCAGGGAGAGCTGGGCTGGGAGCTCACAGATGGAGGAAATCATTGCCTGGTGCTGCTGGGGCAGCCGGGGCTGAGCCTGCCCTGCATCCCACACTGCTGGGGTGTTCCCAGCTCAGCCAGCCCTTCCTGCCTGTCCTAGGGTGAGGTTATGATGCTGTATCCCCATTCCTGTGCTCTGTTCATGCTGGATATCATGTTCTGTGCCTTCCAGACTGGCTCTGAAGAGCGAATGTTTTGTTTTGGTTTTGCTCTCAGCCGCTCCCCCACGGCTGGCGGGACACACAGACAGGGCAGTGCATGGTGCTGCTTTTGCTTTTTGCTTTGCTTTTCGCTTTGCTCTTGCTCCTGCTTTGCTCCTGCTTTGCTCTTGCTTTTTGCTCCTGCTCATTAGTTAGTTTAGCTCAGCAGTCCAAATTTTCCCTGGGCTGTTTCTCTTTTCCCTTTTTTGGACCCACTCGAACGTGCTCCGGGCTGGGGCCTGGGAACACCGAGAGTTTGCACCTTGGGCCTAGTGGGGCCTACTCTGGGCAGCAGCTGCCCCAGCACAGGAGGGACTGAGAACAGAGCAACCACCCCCAGAGAGACTTTCTGAATTTGTCATCTTTGTCAGAGCGGTGACAGAGTGGTGTCACCTGGTATTGTTCATTCTGTGTGCTGGGGGTGCTGTGCCTGTTCAATAAACAGGTTCTTTCCACTTCTCTCCAAGGAATCCTTCCCGACCTGGTTGTGGGGAGGGGCCGTGTGGGTTTGCTTTCTGGAGGGGCCCTTTTGGAGGTTTTCTCCCAAATTTGCCCTAAACCAGGACACTGCCCTCCATCCCACACTGCTGGGGTGTTCCCAGCTCAGCCAGCCCTTCCTGGGAGCTGTCACTGGCTGTCACTGGCAGACAGGGAAGGGGCTGTGCTGTGACCTCTCCCAGCCCCAGCTGGTGGCAGATCATGGCAGTGGAGTCACCTCTCAGACACGAGGCTGAGGTGGCTGCAGGAGGGTGGATGTCCCACTGAGCAGGGAGATAAATCTGAACTGGACCTGCAGGGCCTGTGTGCCCCCAGCAGGAGATATCTCCTAGAGGAGCTCTGGGATGCAGTGAGTTGGGAACAGCCAGAGCATTCCCTCTCATCCTGGTTTTTGCTGGGGTGAATTGTCATGGCAGAGTCAGAAATCCCAGAATTATGGAATGGTTTGTCTTGGGAGGGACCTGAAGACCGATCCAGTGCCACCCCTGCCATGGCAGGGACACCACCACTGTGCCAGGTGCTGCCAGCCCCAATGCCCAGCCTGGCCTTGGGCACTGCCAGGGCTCCAGGGGCAGCCACAGCTGCTCTGGCAATTCCAGCCCAGCCCCTGCCCACCCTGCCAGGGAACAATTCCCAATTGCCAAGATCCCATCCAGCCCTGCCCTCTGGCACTGGCAGCCATTCCCTGGCTCCTGTCCCTCCATCCTTGTCCCCACTGTCCTCCTCCCTCTTTCTTTAGGCTCCTTCAGGCCATAATCAGGTCACCCTGAAGTTTCTCTTTTCCAGGCTGAACAATCCCAACCCTTCCAGCCTTTTCCTGCCCTCTCTCTCCAGATGATTCCTTAAAATGGGAATTTTGGAGCCTCATGACTTCTCCTGGCCCATCTCACGGCAGATTTCAGGGAAGCTGTAGAGGAAATGTGTTCTGGCAGGCTCAGCTTCACAGGAGGACACAGGGATTTATTCCCACTCCCTGGCACTGTTCTGGAGGGAAGTCACGGGAAACATCACTTAGGGTGTTATTTTTACCCTTGTTTGCATCATACTGAGCCAAATTAGAGAAGAAATTAGAGATCAGACAGCCCTGGTTCTCCTGTAGCTCTGAGGACGACAGCAACTTTTCCCCTTCACTCCTGAGCCCCCTGCTCCCTTTTCAGAGCAGCTGCTCTCATTTTCAATCATTTTTCCAATTTTTCATTATTGTTTTGTCCCTTCCATAAAGCAGGATGGAAATGAAAGCCCATAAAACTTTCCATCTCTGTGGCATGGATCTATTGGCAGATAAAAGCCTGCTACAAATCATTAACCCAAGATGCAGCAGGAGATTCTGCTGGGAGGTGCCAGGGTGACATTGGAGCACAAATCCCTGCAAGTTTCTGACAGCTCAGGAGCAGTCACAGCTGCTCAGGCAGCTCTGGAAACTCTGATTTCCACAAGGGAATCATTGCTGAAGTGCAGCTGAGTCAAATTCCTGCTCAGAGGAATCTCCAAGGGTTCCTTGTTCGCTCCAGGTGATTCCTGTACCTCCTTCCCCATCTGTGACCTGCCCAGGAAGCTCCTGTTAGGACCTGGCTGCCCTTTTAATTTTGGAATGCTTTGAAAACTCTGGCAGGATAGTTCTGAGGGTGAACTCGTGCAGAAATTCACCCTCTGGATGCTGTGGTTTAACAAACCCCAGAAAACTCACATTTAACTCCATTTTTCCCCCCTTATCCACATTTTTCTCAACATCAGGTCTACACTGGAGCTCTTCAGTTTGTGCCTTCATCTCCCCTAACCTTTTCCTGGTATTGTTCCCTTTCCAGGTCTGATTTTTACATGGAGGCTCTACAAGGGCTCTTTGGAGAGAGAAAAGAGGCATTTTCTGCTGCTGGAGCAGCTCTGGCAGTGATTGGCAGGGAGTGTTTCAGTGCTCAGGCTGCAGTCCCTGATTTGATTTCATCCTGCTCCTTCAGAGAGCACAAAATCATGGAAACCACTTGTCCTTAACTGCAGAGGAGCAGCCAGGCTGGCCCCAATCAGCAACACTCCAGACCTGTGCTGCAGGGTCTGAACAAAGGGAGAGCTTCAAACTGGGGGCTGGACTGCTAATGGGGTTGTTTGTCTGAAAGGGACAAGAAAATGTACTTTGGTGAGAGTGTGGATGGAGCCACAGAATGAAGGAACCGTGGAATGATATGTGCTGGAAAGGACCCGAAAGCCCATCCAGGTCCATGGCAGGGACACCTGCCACTGTCCCAATGTCCAGCCTGGCCTTGGGCACTGCCAGGGCTCCAGGGGCAGCCACAGCTGCTCTGGCAATTCCAGCCCAGCCCCTGCCCACCCTGCCAGGGAACAATTCCCAATTGCCAAGATCCCATCCAGCCCTGCCCTCTGGCACTGGCAGCCATTCCCTGCCTCCTGTCCCTCCATCCTTGTCCCCAGTCCCTCTGCAGCTCTCCTGGAGCCCCTTCAGGCCCTGGAAGCCACAAGGAGATCACCCCAAAACCCTTCCTGTAGGGCAAACAGCCATGGCTAGAGGACAGGAATTACAGAGAAAACCTCCTGCAGGACACTGGGATCATTGGAATCAGGGATCCTGGATCACACTGGATCAGGGAACATATATCACATTGGGATCCTGTATTATACTGGGATCAGGGATCCTGTATCACACTGGATCATTGATCCTGTATCACACAGGGGTCCTGTATCACATTGAATCATTGTATCACACTGGGATCAATAATCCTGTATCACACTGGGATCCTGTATCACACTGGATCAGGGATCCTGTATCACACTGGATCATTGATCCTGTATCACACAGGGATCAGGAATGATCCTGTATCACACTGGGATCCTGTATCACACTGGATCATTGATCCTGTATCACACTGGATCATTGATCCTGTATCACACAGGGATCAGGGATCCTGTATCACATTGGATCAATGATCCTGTATCACACAGGGATCAGGGATCCTGTATCACACTGGATCAGGGATCCTGTATCACATTGGATCATTGATCCTGTATCACACTGGGATCCTGTATCACACTGGATCATTGATCCTGTATCACACTGGATCAGGGAATGATCCTGTATCACACTGACTTTTTTTGGAGGAGAGATGCAATACCAGTGCTTAGTTCCTGCTCTGGGCTGATAAGGAGGTTGTCAGTGACCGCAGGATTTTTCCTCACAGATCCATAAATCCCCTCCTGGCCACCATCCCCCTCATCCCCATCCTCAGCATCCTCATCATTCCCTGGCTGCAGTCCTGCTCACTCCTGCCTTTGTCCCTCCGGACTCAGCGTTTTACACTTGTCTGCATTAAATTGCATTTGCTGCCTGAGTCACCCAAAGGATGCAAATCCTCTGGAATCAGGGGATTGTGCCTGCTCCCAGGCAGGAGAGTGGGATATAAATGGATTCTTTCCCAGCTCCACTGAATCCCTTCTGACCAAGCTAGGAAAACACACCCAAAGCCTTTTTTTGTTTGTTTGGGTTTTTTTGAATTTTTTCGAACCCGCAGCATTCTCAGGGCAATGGATCCCATCCAGACCTCTGCCATAAATCCTGTCCATGCCCTAGTCCTTGCTGAGGATGTTCCTTTGCTTATTTCCCAGTCCCAGGAGGCAAATGTGCTGTTCTGGTCTGTAAATACTCCCTGTAAGCAGCCCTCAGCCTCAGGAGGCTGTAATCTAAATAAATCTGCAAGGATTAGCTGTGATTTGCAGGGGGAAATCTGGGAATAAAGCAGCCAGCAGTTTTCCTGGGGGTTTTGGATGCTTCGTAGGATTGTTTGTTGGTTTAATGCTCATTCAGGTGGCTCCGTATTGCTGGCGTGGAGGAGAGAAAATTGGGAAAAGCAGGCATTTCCCCTGGAGACTGGGATTTGTGGAATCCAGCAGCTCCCAACCTGCCTGGATCATGTCCATAAAAGGGCTGGGCAGCCCTGACTCCCAGGTAAAGTTGGGAATGAGGGATTCAGAGTCCTGAAAATGGCCATGAGCTTTGTTCTGTGGGTTTTGGGTTTCTGGTGTTGGATTGCATGGTTGCTACTCACTTTTATGTCTGAAACCTGAATCCTAACCTGCCTGAGGTGAAGGAGAATCTTTGTGTCCAGGGGAAGTTGAAGGTTATGGAATGTTGGACAGCAAGGAATGAATAACCAAACACAACTCACCCTGGTGGTGCTGGGAAATGTGGGGTTTGCTCACATGGTGCACTTCCCCTTCATGGCCTGAAATTCCTTCCTAAAAAGGAATTTTAGCTCAGGAAGGGAAGGGCAAGAGGGGGGATCGTGGCCTGTGGTGGCTTCATCCTACAAGAGCATCTGGGTGTGGATTCAGCTTGGAAAAGGAGGAGGGAGGGAGGTCAAGCAGGGCCAGGGGTGCTCTGGGGCAGCTGCCCAGCAGGAGCTGCTCCTGGCACTGAGATGGGAGCCTCAAACCAGCCTCAGTGGGAGCCAGGGGACACAAAGCCAGGCCTGGGGAGGGACCACAAGGTCTGTGAGATCCACCCTGCAGCCAGTATGGGGCACACCTGGGCAGGGATTGGAGCTGGATCCATGTGGGATCAGTGTGGAGGTGTTTGTGTGAGCCACACCTGGGCAGGGATTGGAGCTGGATCTCTCTGGCATCAGTGTGAAGGTGTTTGCTGGGTGAGCCACACCTGGACAGGGATTGGAGCTGGATCCATGTGGGATCAGTGTGGAGGTGTTGGTTTGAGCCTCACCTGGGCAGGGATTGGAGCTGGATCCGTGTGGGGTCAGTGTGGAGGTGTTTGTGTGAGCCTCACCTGGGCAGGGTTTGGGATCAGTGTGGAGGTGTTTGCAGTGTAATCCACACCTGGGCAGGGATTGGAGCTGGATCCATGTGGGATCAGTGTGGAGGTGTTTGCGGTGTAATCCACACCTGGGCAGGGATTGGAGCTGGATCCATTTGGGATCCCCTCAGCCCTTCCTGAGGGATGCAGCAGGGATAACCTGGGAGTGTGGTTCCCTTGCTGGGTGTTGTCCCCTTTCTCACCCCTGGGCCACAGCTGTGCTGGCAAATCTGTTCAACAACATTATCCAGAACAAAGTTCTCCCCTTCCACCACAGAGTTGTTCTCTCTGCCCCTCAAGGATTTCCTAAAGCAGCTCTGGACTCCCTGACAACAACTTAAAATTGTTAATCACCCCCAGTAATTACAATTTCTGTGGGTTCTGCCTCCCCAGCTCCAGCCGGGACAGGAGCTGTTTCATATTTAAACAGTATTAGAGCTGGATTGCTCTCCTGGGGAGCTCCTGGCCTTGAAGGCTGAGGTTTAATTCTCTGCACCACTAATTAGATGAGGAAAACAAGAAGGGAGATGTAAGCAAAGGCTTGTAGGGGTGTGAGCAAACATCTCCTCCTGCTCAGGAGCCACGGGCTGGGCCTGCTGTGGCTCAGGAACACAAATTTCCCAGGGAGATGAGGAGGAGGGAGAGAGGGAATTGGGGTTTTGTCCCTGGATGTTGCTTCTACAGTAGCACAGCAAGGGAAATAAGTGGGAGGTACCAGTCCAAAGATGACTCTTGATGTGTCCTGGGTTGGAAGATGAGTGTGTGTTCTGTGCCCACCTGTCAGAGCTGGGGCAGTTCTCTGCTGTTCTTGGGGCAGTTTTCTTCATCTCTCCCACAGCCAATCCTCCCTCCAGGAGATCTCTGCTGTCCATGGCCACTGAGTGTCCCTGCAGGGCTGATCCAATTCCAGCATCCCATGGGCAGATGCTGCGCCCAGGGCAGGAGCCAAGCATTCCTGCCTGGATGCAATCTGAGCCTGGCACAGCACAGCAGCCTTTGCCCCCTGCACTGCCAGAGGAGCAGCTTTCTGCTGCCCTGCATGGCCAGAGGGAGCCCAGGCCCATCTGCAGCAGCCCTGGAGCTGCAGAGGAAAACTCCCCCCTTGTGCAGGATCCCTGCTGCAGCAGAGCCACAGCTGGCACTGCAGGAGGGCTGAGCCCCCATGGCATGGGGCTGTGCCACCAGCCTGAGCCACAGCGTGCCAGGGCCTGCTCTCACTCTGGCAGGGTTTGTTTGTGCTATTGCATTTGTATTTTTAACTTTCTAACAAAGAACTGCTATTCCTGTTCCCATATCTTTGCCTGGGAGCTTTTTAATTTCAAAATAATAATAATTCAGAGGGAGGGGTTTTGCATTTTCCATTTCAGGGGAGGCTCCTGCCTTCCTCAGCAGACACCTGGCTGTTCAAACCAAGACAGGATGTAAAAGCAGAAAAATTCCCTGGAAGGGGGAGCTGGGAGAGGCCTGGTAGAGGGGACAAGGTTGGGATTGTGGTTTCACCGAGCCTGGCCCTGGAATTGCTCTCAGGGATGACAGGAGCTGTGGTTTGCCCCACACGGGCTGAGGAAATGCTGTGAGGGTTTGTTTGGATGTGTTTGTGCAGGAAACCCAGCGGGGACATGGAGCTGCCTGTGAGCTCTGCACAGCCCCCAGCTCCAGGGGCAGCTCTGGAGCAGCCTGTCAGCTGTGGAGACCAAATGTACTCACATGTAGAGCTTTACAGCCATGAAACAGCCAAAAAACCCACTAGGGGAGTGCTGGTAATGTGGGGTTTCTTTTGGAAGTGGAGGAAGCTCAAAGGGAAGCAGGGGCAAGAGGCTCCCAGCAGGTTTGGGGTATTTAGAGACTTCCTGTGAGCAGTTCAGTATTGGATTTGTGGGGAATGCCCTGATGAAGGCAGGAATGATGCATCTGACTCCATGTTCTCAGAAGGCTAATTTATTACTTTATAATACCATGTTATATTAAAGAATACTAAACTAAATTATACTAAAGAATACAGACAGGATACTTACTGAATGCTAAAAGATAATAATGAAAACTTGTGTCTCTTTCCAGAGTCCCGACACAGCTTGGCCCTGATTGGCCAAAGAGTGAAAACAACTCCCAGCAGAATCCAATGGGACAATCACCTGTGGGTAAACAATCTCCAAACACATTCCACATGAGCACAGCACAGGAAAAGCAAATGAGATAAGAATTGTTTTCCTTTTCTCTGAGGCTTCTCAGCTTCCCAGGAGAAAAATCCTGGGTGAAGGAATTTTTCAGAGAATGTGAATGCCACAGTTCAGAGTGGATTTTTTACCACTTAACAAAGCCATAGCTAAAATGTTTCAGCAGAGTGGTTAAACTGCAGTGCTGGAGCTCCAGGAGTGGAGGCAGAGATGCACCTCTTAAAAAAACCTGAGCTTTTAAAGCCCTCTAACCATCCCTGGGTACCATCAGAGGTTTAAAAGCTCAAAAATTCAAGGGGACGATAGAAAGTTATCCTTGAGGTAGTTAAAATGCAAACAGAGAGGAATTATGGAAGATGTCCCAAGGCTACATGATTGGAAAGAAATTATTCAGTTTTTACTGAGCTGCCTTTTCCCTCTGCTATTTTTGTGGCTTTTTTTACATGTGATGATTTATTAAGCAGGGAAGGTCTCATCAGTGTGGGGGGGGAAAGGATGATTTCAGTGGAGGGCAGGTGATGATGATGATCATAAAAACTTGTTTTAAAACTTGGTGCCAAGTGAGCTAGAAGAGCTTTTCCCTTGGAACTTGGGATTTAAATGACTCATTCTGGGTGTTGAGCTCCTCTTGGCTGAGATTTCTGTGGGCATCAATCTCTCCATCTTGGGAACTCACTCAGGACCCCTCAGAGCTTCTCTGGGCAAGCTCTGCCAGGGCCTCCTCACCAGAATTCCCAATATTCCAGCTAAACCTCCTCCTTTCCATGCAAGGCTGTTCCCCCTTGTTCTGCCACTCCAGGCCAAGCTTTTCTCCACTTTCTTGCAGCTGCTTCAGGAGCTGGATGGCTGCAGTGAAATGACCCCAAAGCATCTCTTCTCTAGGCTGACTAATAATAATAATAATAATAATAATAATAATAATAATAATAATAATAATAATAATAATAATAATAATAATAATAATAATAATAATAATAACTATTATTATTATATCATTATATTATATATATTATATAATATATATTATATATTATATATTATATTATTATATTATTATTATTAAAATAAATAATAATTATAAAATATTATAGAATTAAATTATAATAATTATAACATTAATTATAATTTAATCATTGTTATAATAAATTATAATAATTATAATATTGTTATTGTTATTATTTTCCCCAACAATCAGGGAAAGCTCTTTGCTCTCAGCCTGTCCTAAGTCCTGCTAGGCCAGGTTCCAACCTCCCATGCTGGAGGTGCCTCCTGAGGACAATTCCCAACTCATTCCCTGGAGCTGCAGCTTCCCCTCCATCACCTGCCTGCAATGGGAGCAGGTTCAGGCCCAAACACGGAGGGTTTGAGACATGGAAAGTGTTGGAATCAACAAAACCCACTCCCAATTCAGCCACTTGAGTCCTTTTACAGGGCATTTATCGAGCACTTCAAGAGCAAAACTGAAGTTCTGTGAATTTAATGACCCCCAGACCCTGCAGAGGGACACCCTCACAGGTGGAGTTCTGCAGGAGCCAGTGACAGAGTTTGTATTTCTCAAAAAAATCCACTTCGTACATTCTGACCTTTACTCTTAGAGGGAAGCAAAATATAGATTCCAGCTCCTTAACGTGCTGCAATTTGAAGCATTTGTCTTTTCAGGCTGGAGCCAGGGGGAAATTGGTGTTTGGGACACTTAAGGGTCCATTTGTGATGCATCACAGCAGGACAGAACCTGCTGGAGGCTCCCAAATCCCCTCCTGAATTGAAAACCTGAAGGTCAAACTTAATTTCCCCCATTCTGCAGCACATAAGGACTTTGAACCCCCCAGATTTTCAACTTGCAAGGCAAGCAAATTGGATGCCTCTGCTGCATTTGGTCATTAGGAAAGGTTATTTCTGCCCTCTCTGCTTTTCACTTGCTCCTTTTGAGGGTGAAAGTGTTATTCTGTGCTGCAAATGGGCTCCAGGCTGAGATAACAAGGAAAATTTTGGTAGCAATGCATCAGCTGGAAAACAAAGCAGAAATCTGAGGTGTTAAACAGTAAAAGCAAGGTGGGAAGGTTTTTTTATTAAGTAAAATGATGTGTAAAAGCTCTGAAAACAGACTAGGGAAAGGCCACAAGTCCTGTCCTTAAAATGTCTGTTTAGCATAATGGACACATTTCTGGGGGACATAAAAAGCTTCCCTGGGAGCTTTTATTCCCAAAAGCCATTTTCCCCCTCAGGGTGGCCCTGGTTTGTGCAGTTGCTGCTGTGGGGCACAGGGGACTCCTCGGGATTTGTTCTGTTTCTTTCTTTTCCTCCCTGTTCCCACAGAGGGTCACAGAGAGGGGCCCAAGGGTGAGGCGCTGAGCCAGAGCCTGGATTTGTGTCACCTTCCCTGTGCCCAGTCCCTGGGTGCCTTTTGGCCATGCGAGTGTCCTGCTGTGGCCACAAGCCCCATTCTTGGGGTGCCCCCTGTTCCTGAGGTTGGGGGAGCCTCAATTTCCATGCTGGCACCTGGAGCCTCCAGGGATTCCTCTGGGGAGCTGCTCCTGTGTTGGAGCTCTGGTCACTGAGAATTCCAGACTTTCTGTGCTGCCAGGACTGACCCCCAGAGAACACTGCACTGACCTGAGGCCGTGGAGAAGCTTCCAGAATGGAATGACAGAACTGGGATTGTGGGTGTGGAGTTTGGATAGAAGTGTGTGAGATCACAGGGTGGGAAACTCAGAGTTTGGGGTTTAGAATAAAGTAATAGATATGGAGCAAGATGGAGGGTTTGGGGTGGAGTCGTCTTCTTCCTCTTCTTCTTCTTCTTCTTCTTCTTCTTCTTCTTCTTTTTCTTCTTCTTCCTCTTCCTCCTCTTCCTCCTCTTCCTCCTCTTCTCCTTCTCTATCTCCTTCTCCTTCTCCTTCTCCTTCTCCTTCTCCTTCTCCTTCTCCTTCTCCTTCTCCTTCTCCTTCTCCTTCTCCTTCTCCTTCTCCTTCTCCTTCTCCTTCTCCTTCTCCTCCATGGGTTTGGGTGGTTTTGTGTAATTGGATAAAAAGTCCCCTTTGCCAGCCACAGGTGGTTGGTTATTGGGTTAAAGGTAAAAATAATTTAGGTGTCATTTCTTAATTGGACAGTTTATCCTTAAAAGGCCTTGTAGAGAGAGAGATGGGGCTCCATTTTCAGTGTGTGAGAGTTCTGCTGCAGAACTCAGGGTTTGTGGGACTGTGACAGAGATAAGAACTAACAAACATCTGAATCTGAACAAGAAATATCATCTCACAATTTACCCCCAACCTTGGCAGAAAAGAAGCACAGAATCAACATTTGGTGGTGCCCTGTGTGAGGATGGAAGTCACAGCCTGCAGATTCTGAGCCCTGGGAGGGCGAGTGGGTGCCCAGGGAGCCAAGGCTTCCTTGGAGGGCCTGGAGCTCCTTAAAGGTCGGTGTGCCTTAGTCCTGGGAGTGGCTGCTGGTGCTGAGAGAGCCTTTGGAGAGGCTATGGGGATGTCTGCCCAAAGCTCTGGGGACAGCAGGAGGCTGCGGGTCAGGGAGCTGGTAATCATTGATGATGAGGATGATGAAAATGATGATGATTTTCAGTGGGAGGTGAGTGAGAACCTTCACTGCTCTCTCAGGCCAGTGCTCCACAGGCTGCAGGATCTGCTCTGCTCCCAGATGGATCCTCCTGGCTGTGTCCAGGCCTGGGAGCAGCCTGGGATACTGGGAGGTGTCCCTGTCGTGGCAGGAGTGGAGCACCGTGGGTTTAAGGTCCTTTCCAACCCAACCCTCCCTCTGAGCTGCAGGGGCGCCTGAAGGCCCTGAATCCTTCCAGGTGTTGGGACTTTGCCCTGGGCAGCTCTGGCTCCCTGGCTGTGCCAAATGCCCTTGTGCTCCGTGGATTTTCCCACCCTGTTTCCTCTGGAGCTGAGATTCCAATGAACTCTCAGCAGCAGACAGGGAGAAGGGGGTCTCTTGCCTTTCCCACCCAAAACAGCCCAAATTCCAGCTGCATCCCTGCTCCAGGGAAAAACCCAGCTGCTCTTTGCACTCAGGGCCTGGTATGTTGGGAAGGAGGAAAGTTTGACAAGAAAGTCTCACAGATATCTGTGCTTGGCAGAAAGATTTTTGAATGTAGAGTCTGATGAAGGAATAGAGATGGAAGCAAGTTTTGATACAGAAGAAAAGAATTAGTGAGCCAGTCTTGCTGGATAACCAAGGAGACAAAGGGTGTGTTAGTTAGAAGGGGTTTTATGGCTTAGAGCAAAGGATAAACCCACCCCAAACAAGAAGATGTTTTTACCAAGCAGAAAGATTCCACAGGCAAACAAGGCAGCAAATGTGGTGAGTAGAAAAAAGGTCTCAGAATTTTCCACTGCAAGAAAACTGAAAAACAACTTCTAGCTTAAACTGTAATGTACTATCTTTTAGTGATTGGAGAACAGTAACATGAATATGGTAATTATAGCAGTTATGATAGGCTATAGGTAAAAGTTAAGGTATAGATTGGTTGTACTGTATTAAGATGCTCAGCAAAAAAAATGTATCTAATGCAATGTAACCAAAAGAAAAGTATATAATGCAGTGTAACCAAAACCAAAGGATCTCCAGGCCTGTCTGGAGCTGACAGCTGTAGGCACAGCTCTGTCACCATGACCCTGGACTGCTGTAACACCTTGGATACAATAAAGTGCATTTTGAGAGCTTCCTGGAGCCCCACATCCCTCATTCAGGCTCCTACACTGGAGGTCGCCCAGCCTGGGATGTGCCATCCTGGTCCCTGTGTCCCTTTCCCTCCCTGCCCTTCCCCAGCCCTGGAATTTACTGGATTTTCTGAGGCTGCTGTTCCCCCTCCCCCTGTGCTGCTGCAGATTTTCCCTCTGGGATGGTTCCATTTTGTCACTGTTTTTATAAAAGTGTCACAGGCTCACACACTCTCAGTGACACTTGAGGCAGTTATTGCCCAAGTGTTTAAAGTGTTCCGAGGTGCTTTTGGGTGCCAACAAAATTTAGTTGACAACATAATAATAAATCCAGCTCCAGCAACACTTTTAATGAACATAAAAGGTCTGAGTGATTCCTTTGCCTCCCGCTTCACCCCAGTATCTCTCTCCTCACTGCTTTGTTCCATACTAAAGACACAATTTATGGGATCTGAAGGATGTTATGAAGATTGTGCAGAATCAGAATGTAAGGGTGTATATGAGATAATAGGGAAATTAGAATAATGTAATTTATAAGATTTCCATCTCTATCATGGCAAAAAGGAGAGCGAATTTTTGGAGCTTTTTAAGACTTTGAACTATGGTACAAAAATCCAATAAAAACTTGGATGGATTAATTTATAGCAAAGCTCCCACACCCCATTCTGGGAATGAAAATTCCTGATGGGATCATTAATTACCTGCATGGTTTCTGTAAAATTGCCTCACTCTGAGAGAATTGAAGTCAAAGTTCCTGTTGTTTGGTGGCGTTTGGACTGTGCAGAACAGCTTTAAGATGGAATAATTTTCCCAATCCAGTCTCTAATCTTCCCATCAGAGATAAAAATCCAGAACCCTCTGTTTAAATTCCCCCCGGGAGAATGGAAGAGGAAGCAGAGTGGTCCCAGCTGAGGGATGCCATAAAGGTCCTGTAAGATATTCGATGTCACTATGGACATGGAAACCACACAGCTCCAAAGGTATCACCTTGAAACTCTTGGGATTCCATCTCCAAATCCAGGAGAACACAAAGCTTTGCAGATTTACTTTACAGTGTGATTAATGACTTTGGGAATAAGTCCTGAATCTTGATCCTCCAGATAGAAGAATATTAAAAATACTGATTTATTGTGTTTTCTCAGCTCAACTTTGCTCAGGTTGTGGCCACTCAGCCTGGGAGCTCTGGGGCTGTGCTGGGACTTGTTCCTGTCCAGCACTTGGGGACAAAAAATCAGCTTTTTGTAATGTTTGAAGGTTTTAAAAGCATAAAAGAAACCTGGGAGCCATCAGCCCCCAGTGTCAGTGAAACCCAGCTGGAGGCACAAGGACAGCAGCTCTGACTCCTCCAATAAATAAACAAACCTTCCTTGCCTTGGAAAGAACAGAGAAAAAGGCAAGTAGGGCCTAAATCAGTGTCAGTGCTTCAATCTGCTCGGGGCTGTGTCCTCAGCTGATGCCACTTAGAAGCCTGTACACCCAGATTAAGCTGCAGTAATTGAAGAGGTGGATCTTTAATTAAGCAGAAAATCATGATCATAAAGCTGTTCCTATGGAACTCTTTTATCTGAGCCCTGTCTGAGCGTGTGAGGCTGCCCCAGGAAGTCCTAGGCCCTAAATTAAAAACTGCCATTAGCTCTTCTAATGAGCTTTAAACCCCCTTGTAAAAACCTTCCCCAATCAGCACCTTTTGTTCTCAAAGTGCTTCAGGTCGGTCACCTCCGGGTTGGGTTTGAGCCTCTCCTGCACCAGCAGCTTCTGCAGCACCTCTGGCTCTCCTGGAGGTGGAAAATGGGTTTTTTTCCAGGTTAATCCCTGCAGCTGCCCCCTGACTCCCTTCTGCAGTGTTCTCCAGTGGAGATTGGACTGTTGTCATGGATTGTACTCATGGATTGTCCGCTGTGCCCCAGAGCAGCCTTTGCTCCCTCCTGGTTCCCCTGGAGCCTCCCTCAGCCTGGGCTGAGACTCTCTGGAGCTTCTCAGCCAGGTCTGGGGAGGTGCTGAAGCAAAATCAAAATCCCTCCCTCTGGGATGGAGAAATCCCAAACTGGGGTGGGGGGAAAACAATCCCGCAGCGTGGGCACCTGCAGGTGCCACCATGGGGGTGAGGCTGGAGCTGGGGCAGCCTGACCAGCCTGGCACTGGCACTGGACTGGGAAGAGGCCTGGAGAGCCCAAATTTGGCAGGTTTGGAGCTCTTCTCCCCCACTTTGCTGCATGTTGAAGATTGCAAGGCAAGATGTTTTCTATTACCATCTGAATGGCAGATTACCTTTGTCAAGTGGGCAGTTTGCCTTATCTCTCTCTCTGAGTGACCACAATCACTCCTCCCTCCAGGCAGACACCTGCTGATAACAGCTATTGAATGTCCCTGCATGGCTGATAAGAACTACAGCATCCCACTGGGAGATGGGAGCCCAGAGGGAGGAGCCAAGCATTCCTACCCGGATAGAATCTGGAGATTCTGGAACACCAGCACGGCTTCTGCACTGGATTGCCCAGAGGAACAGCAGCTGCCTCTGCCCCTGGATCTTCAGAGGCAGAGACTGCACCTTTCTCCAGGATCCCTGCTCCAGCAGAACCAGCCCTGACACTGCAGGAGGGCTGAGCCACAATTCCAATGGCACTGCTGCCACCAGCCTGACCCACAGGGTGTCAGGCTGGGTTCTGACTCAGCCAGTGTTGGTTTAATTCACTGCATTGTTTATTTTATCCTTTTATTTTTTTTTTCTTCCCTAGTAGAGAACTGTTATTTCCTGCTCCCATATTTTTTACCTGAGAGCCCCTTAATTTAAAGTTTATAGCAATTTGGAGGAGTGAGGAGGGCTTGCATTTTCCATTTCATGGGAGGCTCCTGCCTTCCTTAGCAGACACCTGGCTTTCCAAACCAAGACACTGCATTTCTGGGCTCTCCCTATGGGTAGGAGAGTTTTGTTCTGGAACCAGAGGGATGTGGCCCTGCTGAAGTGCCACAGGGATTTAGTGCCACCAGCACAAGATCCCAGGGTCCTTCTCCTGCCATAAACCACAGCAGCACCAACAGCTTTTTAGGGGCTGAAAAAAAAAAAAAAAAAGAATGGATGGAGCTGTTACAGCAAAAGGCAAATTAAAATATCAGCTCTGAAAGGGCTCCTTATTTTCCCTCTTCTCTTTGAATTACTTTTCATTTTACTCTTTATTTCCATGCATCAGATGATGGCCTGGTCAGCCTGCAGCAGATGACAGCCACACCTGGGCCCTGGAGGGACTCTGCTGCAGGGGGAGCTTTATTTCACCCATTATCAACAAAGCGCTTTATTTTCTCAGCACATCACCCTTAATCTGGATGTAAGCAGCAGATTGCAAAAAAATAAACCAAAATTAAAGCCTAAGAAGCTGCTGGGGTGTGATAATGAATGAGATATTGCTGACCCCTGAGCTTTCTCTCTCTTCTGGATAATTACAGAGGAATAACTGTATAAATCTTGCTTGGATTTCCTGCCCCGTTTGCTCATGGAAATGGATGGCTCAGTGTGTTTTCTCTGCAGGCTGGAGGATTGTTTTAATTTAAATACAGCTTTGCAGTGCTTTTCTGTAGCAAGTGGAATTAGAAAGGAAAAGGACTTAGGAAGGAGTGGAGAGTGAAGATGTTCCTGAGCTGGTTTCTGAGTCCCCTGTGCTGCTCAAAGGCAGCTCCTGCCGGGGGCTTTGGGATTTCCCTCTTAAAATCCAAGGAATGGTGTGGAGGGGGCGTTAAGGATCATGCCATCCACCCCTGCCATGGCAGTGAGAGCTGTCTTTCCAAACCAGTTGTGGGTCTGCTGGTGGATACAACCAGCACTGGGAGATAAAAGAAACAATGGGGAGGATTCCACTGATTGATGAATGGAAAAAGATGCTTGCTTTTACAAATAAACTTTAGGTTTGTTGATAATTGGAATTGGACATTGAAAGTTGAAAGACACAATGGGGAAGAAAAACCCTGAATTCCATAAGAATTAACAATCAAAAGAGAGGGTTGTACATTAGAGGAGAATCTTTGGTATCGGGTATACTGGCAAGTCTGAACCTCTCATGTACCTCAGAAGTGAGGAGAGAGAGAAGGGAAATGCAGCTGGGAAATTGGGATAAAAAGGAGGCTGCGTCCTCCAAAAATTGGAGAAATCCCAGGGGAATGCCCCATGGCCTCTCCTTTTATTTGAATAAAGTTACAAGACTCCTCTGTCTCCTTTTTGGACATAGACATCTGGTGTTTGTGGATTAATTTTCCTGACATCAGGGATCCCTCCCACTGTCCCAGGCTGCCACAGCCCTGTCCAGGCTGGCCTTGGGCACTGCAGGGGTGGAGCAGCCCCAGCTCCCCTGTCGCATTCATTGCTTACAGGCAATTCTGGGCACTATCACTGCAAATTGCCGCCGAAATAAACAGGGCAAGGAGACTTCTTCTCCTTTTAATGCCCTTGTTATAAGTGATCATCTCAGGATTGGGCAGCTCGGCAGGGCTGCAGTCCCTGGTCGTCTCTCCCAGGGCAACTCAGAGAAGATGACTCAGAGCTTCATACACTACAGGCAGAGCTGGGGATCAGGTCCTTGTAAAAGCCTTTAGTGCGTGCTGATCCCATCCGAAGCTGAATTGGTATCACTCTCGCCCCCTCCCAGACCCGGCCCGGGGGCTCTCGCACACAGGGTGAGGAACAACAAAGGTTTTTCAGCATCTCTGCAGACCCAGCACTCTGCTCCTCTCATCCAGACATCACTCCAATCTCTCAACTCTTAGGTGGCTCGTTGTTTTTGGGGTTTTCTCAGTACATTCAGAGCAGGGGTCCCACACAGCATGCTGGTCCTTGGAGTATTTTACATATCCCTCCCCTCCAAAGTCTCTTCTCCTCACGGTTCGGGATGTCCCCATCCTTCACTGTCTCAGAGAAGGGCCGTTAACTCACCCCAGCCAGGGCTTTTACTGACACAAAAACAACTATTAACAACAACGACCCGTAATTACCATAACACAAGTAGCAGCCCAGCAGTTACGGTGGTAACCTTTTTCTCCCAAAAAAAAATTAACAGAATTTTTGTTCATAACAGCTGATTTTAATGGAGGTTTGTGCTGAAGGAGCAGGACAGGGAGTGGAGCATGTGTGAAAAACTCTAGTAACTTGTTTATAATTTTAAAAGTTTAATAGTAATAAAATGGTTGTAAAAATAGCAATATAATTAGAGTAATAAAAATTTTGGACAATTAGGATTAGGACAATAGGAGACAATAAAAACAAAGAGTTAGGGACAGTCCAGGTACCTCTTTCTAGTCAAAATAAGCCCGAAAAAGGATCCCATTAACAGAGGATTAACCCTTAAAAGCAATGGCCTGTTGCATATTCATACACCTCATACATGATGCATAAATTCCATTCAAACACGGGATTCTGTCTGGTCAGTGTCAACTTCTTCCTCCGAATCCTGACGGCGTCTTCAGGGCTGAGCAGGCAGGAAGTTGGTTTCTTCTGATAACGGAGCAATAAATTCTCTTTCTCTGAAAGATTGAGGTGTCCTGAGGCTGCTATCTGGTGCCAGTACCTCATTCCTCTTTTTAGAAAAAGTATCTCACATAGTAGAGTTTCTATTTTAACATTATGTTATAACCAAAACTATATTTAACACACTACTTAAGAAAATTAATACAGCATCACTTTCTAACATATCACATATAATATTCATTTGCATATTTGTGAAAAGCCAATCATAAAATACCCATTTTTCACAGCATGGGAAGGTTGTGGGGCTGCTCCATCCCTGGAAGTGCCCAAGGCCAGGTTGGGCAGGGCTGGGAGCAGCCTGGCCTGGTGGGACCTGTCCCTGCCCAGGCACTGTGACCTTTGAGGGGCTCCTTCTGCTTTGATGAGGCTTTGGCAGCACAGAATGAGGGATTCAGGTGGGCATAGATGGGATTTGGGTTTCTTTGCTGTCAGCTGCCTCTCCAGGCTTTGGCACCCATGACCACAGCCTGACCCCAGCCTGGGATCACCTGGAATGCATCAAATCCCAGTGCAGGCTCTCAGCAGAGGGCTCCAATTCCCTGCATCTCCATACTCAGCACAGGTACACAAAATAAATCAGTGCTGTTCCCATTCTGAATGGAAAGTGCCTTAATGCAGTTGGAGGAACCGCTTGGAATTTACACCTGGAACTCATTTAAATTTTTAAGGTGCTTAAAAGCCTGGCTGCCCATCATTTGTGGCTGCTTCCCTCATCTGGTTGCTGATGCAGGAAAAGATTTTCCACAGGCTGGCCGGGAGAGGCTGCAGAAAGCCTGGTTGCTTTTGTGCTGCTGTCAAGTTTTATTCTCAATCGCTTTAGGGCCTTTTCTTGATTTTTGGAGTTTCAAGTTGCTCATTAAAACCAAATGAAGTGTTAATGTTTGTGGGCAATGCAGAGGAAAGCTCTGTGAGCATCCATATCCACTTGAAAGTGCTGGAAATCCCTAAAAGCAGGAGAGCACAGTTTTTTGAAGTATTTGATTCTAAGCTCATTTCTTGATTGTGAGGAGCAAATCCAGGGTTTGTGAACACAGACACACAACCCCAAACGGGGCTTTTGAGCTGCCTCAAAGACGCAATTCCTATTTTCATGTTCTGAAGGAGCTGAGAAAGTAGTTTTTTGAAAAACTCTCCATAATCCTTCCACATGTTTCTGTTTTCTCTCAAACTTCCCATCTAATCCATGTGGCTGGACCCTGCTGAATTCATTCCATTGGACCAGAAAGGATAAGCACACACTGAGTGGTAACTGCAGCTGGCCGAAGGAGAATTTCATGGAGTCATTGGATGGTTTGGGTGGGAAGGGGATTTAAATCTCACCAGCCATGGGCAAAGAACCTGCCCCTGTCCCAGGGAGCTCCAGGCTCCATCCAGCCTGGCCTTGGGCACACCCAGGGTCCAGGGGCAGCCACAATTTCTGCATTGCAGGTCCCTCCTCACCCCCAAAACAGCAGCACAGAGGCTGCAAGTTCCCATTTCCCAACTGTCCTGGTTTAGGGCAAATTTGGGAGAAAACCTCCAAAGGGGGCCCCTCTCCACAACCAGATCAGGAAGGATTTCTTGGAGACAAGTGGAAAGAACCTGTTTATTTAACAGGCACAGCACCCCCAGCACACAGAATGAACAATACCAGGTGACACCACTCTGTCACCGCTCTGACAAAGATGACAAATTCAGAAAGTCTCTCTGGGGGTGGTCGCTCTGTTCTCAGTCCCTCCTGTGCTGGGGCAGCTGCTGCCCAGAGTAGGCCCCACTAGGCCCAAGGTGCAAACTCTCGGTGTTCCCAGGTCCCAGCTCGGAGCAGGTTCGAGTGGTTCCAAACAAGGGAAAGGAGAAATGTGGAGGGATAGAATGTAAGAAAATAGTGCAGAAGGCAGTCTCACCCCTGAGGAGCTACATCTGTACTAATCCCCAAAGACTAGGAACAGGCCTGCCCTTAATAGGCCACAGCTGTGTCCAATAAGGAGACGAGTGCTACAAAAGAGGGGTTTAGTTGGTTGAGGAGAGAGTTGGAGTTGTTGGCTGTGAAGGAATTAGTGCTGTGAGGAGCTGTCCATGAGAAATCACAGGGAAGGCATGGGAGCTTTCACAATAAGATAGCAACAGAGAAACAGTCTAGGAAAAATTTGGACTAATTTTTAGTTAGCTTAGCTAAACTAACTAATGAACAGAAGCGAAAAGCAAAGCAAAAAGCAAAAGCAGCACCATGTACTGCCCTGTCTGTGTGTCCCACCAGCCGTGGGGGAGAGGCTGAGAGCAAAACCAAAACAAAACATTCGCTCTTCAGAGCCAGTCTAGAGAACATGATATCCAGCATTAATACAACACAGGAATGGGGATACAGCATCATAACCTCACCCTAGGACACCAACAAAATCGCAGGTGTAATTGCAGCTGTGACACATCCCCAGCCCATCTGAGCTCACAGTGTCTCCATTCAGCACCGTGGAGGATGAGGCTGTGCAGGGATAGGGAAAAGCTGCTCTGATCCCTAAGGAAGCTGCTGTTCCCAGGTGATTGGGTGAAGAGCAGGTTTGGAAACACCTTTCCCACAGGACCTGCAAATGCTCCGTGGGTTCTGCCCTCCTCAGCTGTGTTTGCTCTGTCCTGGAGGAGAAAACTCCTGGAGGGAGGAGATCCAAGGAAGTCGTGGATGGCAGCAATTCCCAGGGATGGGAGCCCCAAGGCTCCAGAGCTGCTTTTCTGGGGGAGGGGAGGGAAAAGTAAAGATAAAAATGCAGAGCCCAGGGAGAGGAACTTCCCCTGGTTTGCTGCTGAAGGTCCCCAGGCTGCAAAAATGCTTCTGTCTGCTCTGAGCCTGCAGCCTGGCGTGGTCCAAGGCCTGCTCCAGAGCTTTTCCTCCTCTTTCCATATCACAGGCAGATCTATCAGACCCAGCTGATTACCTCTTTCCCTCTCTTTTCAGGAGGGTTGGTTATTAATTTATTTAATTTACATATTAAACAGCACAGGTGTTTATGCAGCCATGTCCTTGTCAGGACACCTCACCTGAGGACAAAGGTTACATGTGAAGGGAAGGAAGCCCAAAATCTGTCTGGTGGAAAATCTCTCCCTCTCCCTAAGGCCTCCACTCCTCTGTACCCCCCTGGCATCGCTCCTTCCCCCAGGTTGGTGCTGCCTCCTGGCCTGGAGCTGCTCAGAGCCAGCCATGGGATGGAGCAGAGGAGCCTTGGCCCTGACCCAGGATTGATTCTCCAGCAGTTTTGGGCATTTGAGCTTTGGAAGGGGCAGCGTTGGCTCCCCAGTCAGAGCCTCTCAGTCCCCAGTGTTTCCAGCTCCGATGGATTCATCCTGAGGGGATGTGTCCCAGCTGCTCCATCAAATTGTCCTTCTCCTTCTCCCTGCATTTGGCTGCAATTTGTTGAAAATGGACACAAATCTGGTTCCTTTTGTTTGTCTGGAAAATTAATCTACAGACATCAGAGGTTTATGTCCAAAAAGGAGACAGACGAGTCCTTTTATTTTATTCCAATAAAGGAAGAGGCCATGGGGAATCCTCCTGGGGTCTCTCCAATTTTTGGAGGGCACAGCCTCCTTTCTATCCCAGTTTCCCGGCTGCATTTCCCTTCTCTCTTTCCCCATTTCTGCGGTACCTGAGAGGTTCAGACTTCCCAGAACACCTGATCCCAAAGATTCCCCTGTAATGTATAACCGTCCCTTTTAGTTTTCAATTCTTATGGAATTTAGGGTTTTCCCTATTGTTTCCTTCCTCTTTCAATGTCGAATTTCATTTATCAGCCAATCTATAATTTATTTGTAAAGGCAAATATCTTTTTCCATTCATCAATCCTTGGAACCTCCCCTTCGTTTCTTTTATCTCCCAGTACTGGTTTTATCCACCAGCAGACCCACAGCTTATTTGGAAAGACAAATCCACTATTCCTCTCACTTTGGTCCTGCTGGTGGTGGGGCCCTTCCTGCCCAGCTCCCTCCTGTGCCAGGGCAGAACCATGAAATGTGGATTCTGCTGGATTTCTGCGCTGTGAACTCTCTGTGGGCTTCCAGCAGGATCTGTGGCTGCTCCCTGGGCCTGTGGAAGCTGGATGGGGGTCCACGGCCAGTGCCAGCCTGTGCCCCTTGACTCTGCAGCTGAAGCTGCCAGAGAGGAGAATTTCTGTGTTTTCTCCAGCACCCAGAGACACAAAAAGCTCCTGAAGTTTGGAAAGGGAAGGAGCATCTGCTTTGGGAGGATAATTCGGGAAGGTGGAGGGAGAAATCCACCTGCTGCAAGGTTCCCTGTGGGAGCTCTTCCATCTCCCAGTCAGATCTGGCATCTGATGGGGAGGGAGGCAGAGCAGGCACAGGAATTATGTTGGAAACTCTGGGAACGCTGCCCTTTGGGAGGCTGGCACACAGTGGCAAGCTGCTGCAGAACGAAAGCCTTCAAATTCTGCTTCCTGAGTGTCTTGGTTTGGAAAGCCAGGTGCCTGCTAAGGAAGGCAGGAGCCCCCCCTGAAATGGAGAATGCAAACCCTCCCCACCCCTCTGAATTGCTATAAATTTTAAATTAAGGGGCTCTCAGGCAAAAATATGGGAGCAGGAATAACAGTTCTTTATTAGGGAAGAAAAAAAATAAAAGGATAAAATGAACAATGCAGTGAACTAAACCAACACTGGCAGAGTCAGAACCCAACCTGACACCCTGTGGGTCAGGCTGTTGGCAGCAGTGCCATTGGAATTGTGGCTCAGCCCTCCTGCAGTGTCAGGGCTGGTTCTGCTGGAGCAGGGATCCTGGAGAAAGGTGCAGTCTCTGCCTCTGAAGATCCAGGGGCAGAGGCAGCTGCTGTTCCTCTGGGCAATCCAGTGCAGAAGCCGTGCTGGTGTTCCAGAATCTCCAGATTCTATCCGGGTAGGAATGCTTGGCTCCTCCCTCTGGGCTCCCATCTCCCAATGGGATGCTGTAGTTCTTATCAGCCATGCAGGGACATTCCATAGCTGTTATCAGCAGGTGTCCCCTCCCGAGGGAGGAGTGAATGTGGTCACTCATAGAGAGAGATAAGGCAAACTGCCCACTTGACAAAGGTAATCTGCCATACAGATGGTAATGGAAAACATCTTGCATTGCAATCTGGAACACTGAGGCCAGCTGAGGAGAGCTGGAGCAGCTCTGGCCCTGGGCTTGGAGGGAGAGAGGATTTTCTGTGTCCTGGAGCAGCCCCCCCTCAGCCCCGTCACAGCCCCTGTCCCCACCATGGCTTTGCAAACCTCCCCAGTGCTCCCAGCCAGGATTGCCTCCAATCCTCTCTGTCCCATTTCATGTCCCAGAATCCAGAGCTGAGACTTCCCTGACCTGGCTCTCTGTGTCTTGAAATGAGCTTTTCTCCCCAGCAAGGGGAGAGTGAAATCCAGCTGATTTCCAGGTGGGATGGGATGGCTCTGACCTTCTGGGATTAAGGGATTTACCAACTTCTGGATAAATTCACTTCATCTTCCTTCCCCCTCTCACCTTTTTAAAAAAGCAAAACTCTTGTGCTTAAGGAGAACTTCAAATCCACGTCTGTACCCAGTGCCCACCTTGGCTTTGCTGTTTGCGATCCCAGACTGGGGCTGAGCTGGGAGGGAAGGGCAGGGCTGGCAGGAATGCTGGGCTGGGGTCAGCACAGACCTTCCTGCCTGGGAAGGAGCCCCTGGATCAGGTCCCTGCTGTGCCCAGCACGTACTTCCCAAAGAAAAGGGACCCAAAGGGGCTCTTGGGGAGGGTCAGGGAGTCCCTGGTGCTCCAGGTTCCCTCCCAGCCCTCAGACCAAGGCCAGCGTCTACATGGATTGACCCCTGCAGGAGCAGCCAGGAGCTCTGTCCATCCCATTACCTCCAATTAGCAGCAGTGGTTTAAGTCCCACATAAATTAATCTGATAGGATTTTGGAGCAGGGTTTATAATAAACAAGCCTGGCACTGTTTACAAGCCTCACTGCAATATAATTCCATCTTTCAGCGTGAGCTGAGAGCTCCAGGAGGGGCTGGTCCAGTGGCAGCTTTATTGTGTTCAGCAGGGCCTAATGAATAGGGAGCAGCCTGTAAAATGTTGTGTATTTTTATGTGTGTCCACGCAGGTGAGGGCTGTGCAGCAGGGAGGGCACTGCCTTTGCTGCCCTGCACTCCCAGGGAGGAGACAGAGTCTTGCCAAGGCTGGGACTGAGGTGCTGCCCTGGGAAGGAGGAGAGGCAGGGCTGCTCCAGCCTGGCAGGGACAGGCCGTGGGGAGGAATTTACCCTTCGGGTCACCTTTGAACAATTCCAGCCCATTCAGGTCACCCAGCCCCCTGGGTGACCCCCTAGACTCTTTCAGGTGCCCCTGGACCAGTTTCACCCCCCTGGGGGACCCTTTAGATTCTTTCAGCTGCCTCTGAAATAAGCAGAGGCAGAAAGAATCCCCTTGGACCAATCCCAGCCCATACAGGTCCCCCTAGACCAATTTCACCTTTTGGATAACCCTGTGGACCATTTTCACAGCCCTGGGAGACCCTCTGGACTCTTTCAGGTCACCCTGGACCAGTTTCACCTCCTGGGTGACCCCTTGGATTCTTTCAGGTCCCCTTGGTACCAATTCCAGCCCATTCAGGTCCCCCTGGCGCAGTTTCCCCCCAGGTGGCTCTGTGGGCTGCTGAGCTGAGCTGTGCTGCTGCTCCTCCATCCCAGAGGGTTTCCCAGCCCCCATCAGGTGTGGGATGAAGCTCTGGGCTGGACTCGGCCCCTGGAACCCCCTGATGTCCCCCCCCACACAACCAGTGTTCCCAGTGTCACCAGTTTGGGGCAGAGCAGCCCAGTTTGGCTCCCAAGGGAGGGGTTTGGTGAGCACAGCACGAGGGGCAGGATGAAACTGGGCACACTGTCCATGTGTGTGTGGCTGGGAGCAATCCTGAATTCCTGGGGGAAAAGCTGTGCCAGGAGAGAGGGATCTGTGCTGGCAGCCCCCAGAGATGTTCCATGACACTTTGAGCAGGCAGGAGAGAGCCCAGGGAGGGCAGAGCCCTGAGCAAACAAATGTTCAGCATTTCTGACACCTTTGGAGAGGGGCTGGAGGAGCAGGAGATCCACAGCCAGGCATTCTACAGAAAATTCAAGCTGCAAATACAAACACACACGAAATGCTGCATGTGGGGTCTGTGCTGGGGAGCGTTAATAACGAGGAGATGGAGGATCACAGAGGTCTCGTTCCTCAAGTGTTAAAATAAGAAGCAATTAAGGCTGTTGAAAGTTGCCATGGCGGCAGGAAGGAGGTGCTGGCTAAGGAGAGTTGTCTCTGCAGGCTCCCAGCACTGCTGCATCCTTCCCTCCCCAGGGCTGGGGCAGGGCTGGGGGAGCTCTGTGTGTCTGTGCTGGGTTTGGGGTGCTGGGGTCACAGGTGAGGGGTGGGAGCAGGGGAGGGGTGGGGAGATGCCCCTTTGCCTGTGCCACCCCCGGGATGTGGGACAGCTCAGCTCCTTCCCCTGTCCCCAGCTGGGCCCAGGCTCCCTCAGGGCTCTTCCACCCCCGGCCATGTGGGTGAGCACAGAACTGCAGCCTGGCTCTGCTTCTTTCTGCTTTTTTCCTCTCTCCAAGCGTTTTCCAGGCATTGGTTCCACTGGGTGGAGTTGGTATTAATTAAAACGAGCTAATTGCCTTAGAGCTGGCCCGGGGGACAGGCAGTGAAGGGCTTTGAGAGCTGTGTAACCCTCAGATCCAGTTTTTGCTGTGTAATCCCTTCCCTGCCAAGCTGGGAATTGAGCAAATTGGCCTCAACCCTGCCTGGAAGCTCCTGGAGAGTTCCTGGGCAGAGGGAGCAGGGAGGTCAGGCTGAGGCAGGAACAGCCTGTGCCTTATCCAGGGCTGTTCCCTGAGCTCCGAGCTGTCCCTGTGCCTTATCCAGGGCTGTTCCCTGAGCTCCGAGCTGTCCCTGTGCCTTATCCAGGGCTGTTCCCTGAGCTCTGAGCTGTCCCTGTGCCTTATCCAGGGCTGTTCCCTGAGCTCCGAGCTGTCCCTGTGCCTGATCCAGGGCTGTTCCCTGTGACGGTGCTCACAGGGGTCTCAGGATGAGGGAAGAGACGAGGATCTGACTCCACGTTTCAGAAGGCTGATTTATTATTTTATTATATATATTACATTAAAACTATACTAAAAGAATAGAAGAAAGGATTTCCTCAGATAGCTAGCTAAGAATAGAATAGGAAAGGATGATAACAAAAGCTGCCATCTTGGACAGAGAGTCCAAGCCAGCTGGCTGTGATTGGCCATTAATTAGAAACAACCACATGAGACCAATCCCAGATGCACCTGTTGCATTCCACAGCAGCAGATAATCAATGTTTACATTTTGTTCCTGAGGCCTCTCAGCTTCTCAGGAGGAAAAATCCTAAGGAAAGGATTTCCCATAAAAGATGTCTGTGACAGTTCCCTGAGCTCTGCAGCTCCTGAGCTGTCCCTGCAGGCTGGGCTGGGGCAGTGCTGGCTGCTGGCACACCCCATCCATGCCCAGCAGCTCTCAGCCCTGGGGTTATCAGGAACTGGGGGGGTCCCTGGGGCAGTTCTGTCCCCCAGCTCTGAGCAGGGCCCTGTGTGGGGCTGGCAGGCTGCTGTCACACATCTGGGACGGGCTGGGCTGCAGGGCTGGCCCTGGTGCTCTGCAGAGAGCTCCCCTCATGAGCAGGCACGGCTGAGAGCCTGCTGAGCTCCTCCTGCCAGGCTCATCCCTTCCCCAGCTCACGTTTCAAACTGAGCTTTGTAACTCCTGAGCCGAGGTGGGGGTGGGCGCCTGTCCAGGAGGGGACAAATTGTGACCCTGCTCCTGGAAAATGGCTCCATTTTCATCTCTAGTGCAGGAATCCTTCCCAGCTCACCAAATCCTCCTTCTCCAGAGCTGGGTTTGCTTGGGGGCTGTGAGGGAGAGGAGGCTCAGGCATGGGATGAATTTTAGCATCAGAGAATGGTTTGATTTCACCCCCTGTCACTGTGCCAGGTGCTCCCAGGCCCAATGTCCAGCCTGGCCTTGGGGGCACTTCAGGGACCCAGGGGAAGCCACAGCTGCTCTGGGCACCTTCCCCCTCCCAGGGAAGGATTTCTGTGCAATATCCCATCCAACCATGCTCTCTGGCAGTTTGAAGCTGTTCCTGTCCCCCCAGGCTACTGCAGAAAGGCCATGCAGTGATTTCATCCCATTGAAATCCCAAGGAACATTTGCTTTTTCTCCTCTAAAGCTTTGCTGCTGTTCCCTGGGCTCCAGGGACACTCACGGCAGCAGTGACGTGTGGAGGAGGCCAAAATGACTAAAATTGCTAAAAATTGGCCCAAATAAGCAGTGCTGCTGGAAATAAGCTTCTTAAGGATGCTGATTTTCACAGGGGCCCTGTCTGAAGCTGTCTGGACACCAAGCCCCAGCTGCAGGCCCTGTTTGCCCACGGAGCTGTCGGTGCCAGCTGTTAATGTGGCACAGAATTAAATGGGATCCCAGTGCTCCCAATGCTCCCAGTGCTCCCAGGAGAATGGATCCCAGTGGGATGGATCCCAGGGGGTCATCCCAGGGGCATGGATCCCAGTAAGTGGATCCCAAGGAAGGATCCCAGGGAATGGATCTCAGGGAAATTATTCCAGGGGATGGATCCCAGGGGGATGGATTCCATGGAAGGATCCCAGTAAATGGATCCTAGGGAGATGGATTCCAGGGGATGGATCCCAGGAAATGAATCCCGGGGGATGGATCTGAGGGGCGTAGATTCCCGGGGATGGATCCCAGCCCTTCCTAGGCTCTGTGGGGATGGATCTGTGCTGCATCCCTGGGCTGGCCTGCCCAGCTCCAGCCACTCCAGCCGGCAATGTTTGCCAGATCTCTGGGTCTGGGGGCGCTTTGGGCTCCGTTTCTTTTCCCCTCCTGTCCCGCCGCGGGTGCTGCCCTCCCGTCTGAAGATGGCACTGCAGCCTCTCCCAAGCCCCAGCCCCGGGAGCAGCAGCTCCTCCAGCCCTGCTCGGAGCTCTGGCGCTGGCAGCAGGGACATCCCGAGCCCTGCGGAGCCGGGCTGGCTGCTGGGGCAGGAGCTGTGCGGGATTTGCAGGGAAGGGAAAAGCTGGGGCAGACTGCGGATAAAGCTGGAAACTGGGAATTCAGCTGAGGAGCTTCTTCCTCCTCCTCCTCCCAACCCCTCCATGCTCTGCTGGAGCACCTGATCCGTGTTTGAGGCCAAATCCATCACGGGGCCAGCCTGGCTCCATTCCTCTGACTTTGCTGCTCCGGTGTCTGCTGGCTCCCTACTCCCTGAAAATAAAACCGGGATGTGCTGGGAGAGTGGGAAAGGAAACTCACCCAGGGTGAGATTTTAAATTACCAGATTGCCAGGCTGTAGGCACTGCTGTGGTTTGCAGCAGCCCTGGGTTGGTGTGTGTGGGTGAGCCCCTGCCCCAGCTCCCCTGTTTCCCGTTTCTCAGGGAAGAGCTTTGGTGCAGTCCCAGATTTTGTCTGAATGCCCCCAGACCTCTGTGCATAGCTGGCCTAGGGCTCTCCCCCCAGAGCTGAGCCCAACTCTCTGTGCAGCCTCTGGCCCACTTTGAGGGGCTGGTGCTGGTGATCCCTTTGCCACCTCTTTATTCCCCTGCCAGGACCTTCCCTGGGGCACAGCTCCAACAGCAGGAGCTCTGCACAGGCAGCAAATTGACTTCAGCTTTTACCTTGAGCAACTCAGACTGAAACAAGGAGAGAAAAGAGGGCAAACACTGATTAAAACCAAACCTAACCTCTGCAGGAAAGGGGCATTGTGTGATCAGAGCCTCTCCTGCCACGCTCTGCTTCTCCAGCACAGAGCAAACAGTTCTGTCCTCGCTCGGAATGGAAGCAGCTGAACTGTGCGGCCTCAGCCTCGCAGAAATCAAATCACTGCTTCATCCTGGGAGGAGCAGGAAATTCTCCTGGGAGGGGAAATCACTCTGCCAGCCACGCTCAAGGGGCGGTGGGAGGGCTGGGATGGGCTCTGGTAGATCAGGAACTGCACTTGGGGACTGAATTCCCAGAGCAGTGTGACCCCAGGGACAGGTGGTGGCAGCTGGTGGGGTGGGACAGGGAGAAATTCCAAGGGATTTTTGCTCACTGGGTGCATGGGATGGGGGTGTTCCCTCAGCGGGATGAGGCCGAACTGGGGCCATGGAATTCCTTGGGAATCTGTCCCAGCTGGACATTTCACTCTGTCCATAGACACTGTGTTTATTCCTCTCTAACTCTGCATTGGAGTGAGGCACACTTTATTTAGCACAGGATGGATCCCTTTCCAAAGGCAGCTGTGAGATGGTGTGTCCCTTCTCCCCTCCATCCATCCATCCATCCATCCATCCATCCATCCATCCATCCATCCATGCATCCCATATCCATCCATCCATCCATCCATCCATCCATCCATCCATCCATCCATGCATCCACTCATCCATCCATCCTCCATCCATCCATCCATCCATCCATCCATCCATCCATCCATGCATCCACTCATCCATCCATCCTCCATCCATCCATCCATCCATCCATCCATCCATCCATCCATCCATCCCATATCCATCCATCCATCCATCCATCCATCCATCCATCCATCCATCCATCCCATATCCATCCATCCATCCATCCATCCATCCATCCATCCATCCCATATCCATCCATCCATCCATCCATCCATCCATCCATCCCATATCCATCCATCCATCATCCATCCATCCATCCATCCATCCATCCATCCATCATCCATCCATCCATCCATCCATCCATCCATCCATCCATCCATCCATCATCCATCCCTCCATCCATTCCCCATCCATCCATCCATCCATCATCCATCCCTCCATCCATTCCCCATCCATCCATCCATCCATCCATCCATCCATCCATCCATCCATCCCATATCCATCCATCCATCCATCCATCCATCCATCCATCCATCCATCCCATATCCATCCATCCATCCATCCATCCATCCATCATCCATCCATCCCATATCCATCCATCCATCATCCATCATCCATCCATCCATCCATCCATCCATCATCCATCCATCCATCCATCATCCATCCATCCATCATCCATCCATCATCCATCCATCCATCCATTCCCCATCCATCCATCATCCATCCATTCATCCCATATCCATCCATCCATCCATCATCCATCCATCCATCCATCATCCATCCATCCATCATCCATCCATCCATCCATCATCCATCCATCCATCATCCATCCATCCATCCATCCATCCATCCATCCATCCCATATCCATCCATCCATCCATCCATCATCCATCCATCCATCCATCCATCCATCCATCCATCCATCCATCCATCCATCATCCATCCATCCATCCCATATCCATCCATCCATCATCCATCCATCCATCCATCCATCCATCCATCCATCCATCCATCCATCATCCATCCATCCATCATCCATCCATCCATCCATCCATCCATCCATCCATCCATCCATCCATCCCATATCCATCCATCCATCCATCCATCATCCATCCATCCATCCATCCATCCATCCATCCATCCATCCATCCATCCCATATCCATCCATCCATCCATCCATCCATCCATCCATCCATCCATCCATCATCAATCCATCCATCATCCATCCATCCATCCATCCATCCATCCATCCATCCATCCATCCATCATCCATCCATCCATCCATCATCCCTCCATCCATCATCCCTCCATCCATCCATCCATCCATTCCCCATCCATCCATCCATCCATCCATCCATCCATCCATCCATCCATCCATCCATCCATCCATCATCCATCCATCCATCCATCATCCATCCATCCATCATCCATCCATCCATCCATCATCCATCCATCCATCCATCCATCCATCCATCCATCATCCATCCATCCATCCATCCATCCATCCATCCATCCATCCATCCATCCATCCATTCCCCATCCATCCATCCATCCATCCATCCATCATCCATCCATCATCCATCCATCATCCATCCATCCATCCATCCATCCATCCATCCATCCATCCATCCATCCATCCATCATCCCTCCATCCATCCATCCATCCATCCATCCATCCATCCATCCATCCATCCATCCATCATCCATCCATCCGTCCATCCATCCATCCATCATCCATCCATCCATCATCCATCCATTCATCCCATATCCATCCATCCCATATCCATCCATCCATCTATCCATCCATCCATCCATCAATCCATCCATCCATCCATCCATCCATCCATCCATCCATCCATCCATCCATCCATCCATCATCCATCCATCCCTCTCCAGGAAGACAGAGCATCCAGTTAATTTGTTTCTTGGAGCTGCCCTTGCAATCAGAGCGCAGTGCTGGCTCCAGGGTGATCAGGCAGATCACCATTCCTCGGTTTGGTTTGCCACTGTCACCCTCAGTGTTTCTCTGTCCTTTCCACCCATCTGAACCACAGACATGACATGGTGGTGGAATCTGAATTCCCATCAAGGCTCCTGGTTCCCATGGAGAGCCCTCCCCAGCCATCCTCCTGGCCTGTTAGTGGATATTTATCCCTGATGCTTTTCAGGGATGGCAGCCCTGGGGCAGAATTACGGCCTCAAGTGACCCAGTGAGAGCCACACAGAGATTTTGCACTGATAAAGGGACAAAGTCTGATTTTAAAGAGGCTCCTCCACCTCATCCCAGCCATTTGTCTCCAGTAGTATTTTCCCTTAGACAGGGAAGGTGAGAAATTCACCTTCAAGAAATCACTGAAGGCTTTAAATCTGAGGCAGAGAAATGAGCTCTGCCTGCACTAAGCAGGGCCCTAAATCCTGGGGATCTCTGGGCCCTAAATCCTCTGAGCCCAGAGCCTCAGGCAGGCTGGGCTGTGGCTGATCCTGAGATCCAGGCTGCTGGATCAGAGAACTCAGGGAAGGAGAGGTATTTGTGTCTCTGGGGCTCCAGCACTGGGAATGGAAGTTTATTTAGCCTGGAAGAAAGGGTTTTAATCAGGTTCCCACAACAGACTTAAAGCCAGAAAAGTGTCTCTGATTTGACATTCTGATCCGTTTGAGGTGTGGGTACCTCTGGGGGCACTCCTCCTGTCACCGTGAGCTCTGATAAATCAGAGTGTGGATAGAGCACGGAGGGAAGGAATTTTTTTTTCCTTGTTTTGCTCTGTTAGGCAAACAAAGACCTCTGAAGCTTCCTCTAATGTTTGTGAATTGGAGATCAGTCCTTGCGCTGGGTTTTTTGGGCAAACAAGTGGAAGTGCACTCTCACAGCCCTGCAGCTCCAGGTTCAGACACGTGCTGAGGAAACAGCCAGGGCTGATAAGGCAGGTGTGGGATCTGCTCCTGGGAGATGTCCTTTGCTCTTTCCCATGCACATCAGAGCTTTTCAGCCTGGATCACACCTGTTCCTGGGGCAGGAGCCAGGACAGGGCTAGAGGGAGCCTGGATGTGCTGCTGGGCAGCCCCAGCCCTCCCCAGCCCTCAGGAAATCCTCGGCGCTTCCAAGCGCGGCCGTTCCTGCAAAAGGGCCCCGTTGTGACAAATCTGCTCTTTCCAGCAGTCAGCTGTGTTATTTTAGAAGAATTAATTAGGAAAGTAGCTAATAAATGATGTCTGAGTCCCCTGAGCACCCCGGAGCAGCGCTGCTGGGGTTCCTCTCAGCCTTCCTGTGCCTGCAGTGCCCTGGCCAAGCCTTTCCTGCTCATTCCCATTAATTCTGACTGCAGACAGGGCAGGATCATCAGTCAGCACATGGAGCAGGGCAGTGATTGATACCAGAGCCTTCTGGTGGTGTGTAACAGGCAGGAATTCCTGTCCTGCCCTCCCTCCCCTCAGCTTCCCAAGCCATTGCTGCATTTGGCTCAGGCTCTGCCCTGTCTCCTTCCCATTAGCACCACGTTCTCTCTGCCCATCAGATCCCGTTCCAGAGAGCAGAGGCAGCGCTGCCTGACTGGAAATTGTATCCCTGGCTCGGGGCACAAAGGAGAAAAGAGTGGAAGGCTGGGCCACAAAACTGTTTCCCCCAGAGTCAGGAGGCTCCTCCACAAAAACTGTAGGATGTTGCTGCAAGGTTTGTTTGTTTGTGCCTCTATCTCGTGTTTTCTCTCCATATCTCTCTTTATTCACAACAGCCACACCACAGAGACATCATATTCTCCCTCTTCCCTGATAGGATCTGCCAGCACAGGAATGTTCTGGCTGAGGAGGTTCCTGAGAAGCTCAGCACTAATATCAGAGGCCTGATACGGCAGCCGGAATAAAATTACATTTTTCTGGGAAGAAACATTGTTCTGCAAAGGAGTGCTTGAGTCAGGGCAGCCAGCAGGGAGATTAGATCTTGTCAGAGGACTCGACACATTCTGCTGATCACAGGGAAAGCCAAGACAACCAAGAAGGAGTCAAGAGAGGAGCAGCTGTGCCTGGAGAGCTCGGGGTGCCTCAGGTGGAGCTGCTGCCAGAGCAGGGATGTTCTCCTGCTTTTCTCAGGGCAGAGGGGAGTCCAGCTCAGGGGAGGTTTGAGGGGCAGGAGCTGGACTTCAGGAAAAGCTGGGGCTGCCCTGCAGAGCCCTTGGATCCTGTGGGAGTTTCAAATCCAGGGCCTGGAAGGAGCTGAAATTCTGTGCCATGGAGCATTGGCTGTGTGCTGGAGAGGGGCTGGAGAGACAGGGTACAAAGGGACAGGAGGCAGGGAATGGCTGCCAGTGCCAGAGGGCAGGGCTGGATGGGATCTTGGCAATTGGGAATTGTTCCCTGGCAGGGTGGGCAGGGGCTGGGCTGGAATTGCCAGAGCAGCTGTGGCTGCCCCTGGAGCCCTGGCAGTGCCCAAGGCCAGGCTGGGCATTGGGGCTGGCAGCACCTGGCACAGTGGCAGGTGTCCCTGGGCTGCAATCAGCTGCCATTGAAGATCCCTTCCCACCCAAACCACTCTGGCATTCACATTCCTGAACCAAGGATGGAAACCAGCACCAAAACCCATTGCAGCAAATGGAGAAAGGAAAGGAAAGAATGATTTCCTGGCTGGTTCCAGGTGCCCCCAGTGCCATTTCCCACAGGGGGTTTGTAGCCTGGCAAGGCCTGGTTAGAGAGGTTTGGGCTGTGCCAGGGTGCCCAGAGCAGCTGTGGCTGCCCCTGGAGCCCTGGCAGTGCCCAAGGCCAGGCTGGGCTGGCACAGTGGGAGGTGTCCCTGCCATGGCAGGGGTGGGATGGGATGGGATGGGATGGGATGGGATGGGATGGGATGGGATGGGATGGGATGGGAAGGGATGGGATGGGATGGGATGGGATGGGATGGGATGGGATGGGATGGGATGGGATGGGATGGGATGGGATGGGATGGGATGGGATGGGATATGATGGGATATGATGGGATATGATGGGATATGATGGGATAGGGTTTAAGGTCCTTCCCAACCCAGCCCACTCCATGGTTCTGTGCTCAGTTCCAACCCAGAGCAGAGGGTGCAGGGGAGATCGAGGGCCCAGCTCACAGGGTTCAGGAGAGAATTCCAGCAGGACTGGAGGAGCTGGCTTGGGAAGGATCCTTGTGCAGTGAAGGAAACCTGGGGAACCTCTCAGTGCTTTTAGCACGAAATCCAATGAGAGATGCAGAAGCTGCTTTTGCAAGGTTTGCTGATTCTGCTGGGAATATTTCACAGAGCTGCAAGAGGGTAAAACTCACCTCTTAAATCTCATTTTTAAGGTTGAAAGCCTCTTCTCTCTTCACCACTTTTTATGGATATGAGGGTTAAATGAGCAGTGATTTGTCTTTACTTTGCCTTTTGCCAGCTTGGAGCAGAGCAGTGATTTTCTGGCTGCAGGGGAAGGCTGTTCTTTATCCCTGTGAATTCATCCACTATGGGGGAGATTTTGGAGAAAGGGGGGGATCAGTAACTTTGCAATTCTGAGTTGTTGGGATGATGACACTTTTTTCCTACATCTCAAATTCAGCTGAGGCCTGAAAGTGAGATCAGTCAACTGAACTGGCTCAAAAAAAAAAAAAAAAAAAAAAAAAAAAAAAAAAAACCACCAAAAAAACAAAACAAAAAAACAAAACAAAAAAAAAAAAAACCCTTTGAAAGGCCTGAAAGCAAAACCAGTTTATGCCTAAAATCTCTTCTATAAAAACACACAAAGCTGCTGTGATGCTTCATTATAAAATCACAGATTTTCCTGCTGCAAAGGGAAGGTTTATTAGGTGATGGCACTGACAGACCCTTCTGGCAGGTGAGTGTGTCCCTGTCCATCCCAAGGAGGAGTCAGGGGTGCAATGTGGTCACCTGGAGACTGAGGGCACCTCACCCCTCACACTGCAGGACAAGGTCCAGGACAGGGCTCCAGTTCCCATAAGAGGTTATTTTATCCCCTGGAATACAAATGCTCCATCCCTGAGAGCATCGTGCTGTTTACTGCCCTTCCTGGGCTTAAATACCCCAAATCAAAACCCCAAAAGTGAATTTGCTTATGGAGAATAGGGACTGCTGCGATCTAGAAACAAAGAAACCAGCAGCTCTGAGACAGCTCCGTCTGAGATGTAAGAAAAGCTGTTAAATATCCTCTTTAATGGGCCGGGGAGGAGGATGTGTCTCCTGACAGCTCCGGCAGGACCATTTCTGAGGGCAGTGAGCTGTGAAAGACTCGTGGTTGCTCCCATTTAGCTGCTCTGGAGAAACACGGAGTGAGCGGTTCCCTCTCCAAAGGTCACTCAAAGCCAGGAAAAGCGGCACAAATCGCTCAGCAGGGCACACACCTGCCCTGGGCTGTGCTGCCCCTCATCCCCCTGCCGCCCTCGGTGCCTCTGTGCTGCTGGTGCTGCCCGCCCTCGCTGATTTATGGGCACAAATATCAGATTTTAATGACTGCAGAGCTGTCAGAGGTTTTACCCCTGCTGGTCGTGCCCTGGGGAAGGAGGATCCGAGGGGAGGTGAACGTGCAGCTTTGCCATGGCTGGTCCAGGAGAGCAAAGAGAACCCAAGGAGCAAAGCTAAAATCTTCTTTCAGTCCCTGCTGTGCCCCTTCTCTGCTGCTCCTCCTGTGCTTCCATCACTGTGATAGATGAGCAATGCCATGGCAGACTCTCAGAAAAAAAAAGGCAAATATCCTGTATGTGTGTCAGGAGCAGTTTTATAGATTTATAGTTGTGTTTCACCCCCTTGTGTTGTTCTCAGGGGTGCCCTGGGTGGGTTTGGGACATTGGGGAGGGTCACTCGTGCCCATGGCAACAGCTGCCCCCCAATCCAGGTGTCAGGCAGGGATCTCCACCCCTGGGCAGGGAAGGAGGAGTCATGGACAGAACTTTGGGGGGCCAAAGGGTTAAAAGGTGAAACCTCCATGGTGTGGGTGAGCACATGGTGGGGAACATCCTCTGCTCCTGGTGCTGGGATATTTTCTCTATTCAGTCTGCTGTTGTGTTTCTGATAAAGTTTTAATAAAGCTTTTACAATTTTTTGGAAGTGAGCAGCATTTCTCACAAACACTGAGCCACAGAGTCAGGAACAGCTGGGTCTTAACCTGGGAGCAGGAATGCAGGGAGGGTCCAGGAGCTGCTGCTGATGCCCTAAAGAGCCTAGAAAGGAAACAATTCACTTTTCAGGTAATATTGCTGGAGGAGGTAATACAAAGGCTGCTCTTTATTGGAGGCTTCCAGGGGCAGATGTGGAAAATGTTCACAAAATGCCCACCCCAACAGGGTGAACACAGTTTTATAAGTTTAACAAATTAGCATAATTGACAAAAATCACCAATTGGAGATAGAGGAGGTGAGGTAATTTCAACCCTTCTAAATCCTCCCTCCTCAGACAGGAACTAAACTTTGTTTATGAAAATGTGTCTTGTCTTGAAGTGCTGGTTTGGGGCCTTGGCTCCAAAGAACCAGGGCAGGACAGGGCACTTGGGATGTGTTTCTGCCTAGGGAAGAGTACTGGGAAAAGAGCCATGGATACAGCAATAGCCACAGAGCTACAAACATGTGTAAAGAATACTGAGATATAGACAGGAAAACAGCAAAAATCATTCAGCATCACGGCTTCTCAGGCATGGAGGGGAAGGAAAATTTCCATGGAAGGCCCTGGAGTGTGGCAGGAGGGATTCTGGCAGGAGGGATGCTGCAGAGCCCGGGGGAAAAGCAGGAATGGTTCCAGCTGGGTTCAGGAGGAGTCCCTGGTTTAATGGCTCCTGGTGTGGGCTGCTAAATAAAATCCTGTGTAACTCAATGGCTGAGGCCAAGCTGAAGGTGCCCCAGTGGAGGCATCGAGAATCATTTTATCTTGGACTTGTTTCATTCCACTTTTTCTTAGTCAATTAACACCCCATTAATATGAAGCGGGAGGAGCCTGGCAGGCCCCTCTGCTTTCCCAGAGATGATCCGGAGCAAACGGTGCTGTTCATCTTCTTCCAAGGGGCACCAGATGCTTCCAAACCCAGAGCAGCACTGCTGGTTTGGGTTTTAAATGATTGCGTGCAATTTTAGAGCAATTTGCAGTGCAATTAGGTCTAGTTAATTACGCTTTCAATGTCAAACTGGGTTTGTGCTTTGGATCTGGTGCTGATGGGGAGCGTTGAGCCCAGGATCTGTTCTGCAGGGGCAATGGGCAAAACCAAGCCCTGCAAGAAAGGCCCCACTCAGACCTGCTGTGCTGCAAAAATGGGTTTGACAGCATTCAATTATTCAATTAATTTCTGGAGAAATGTGGTACAATGGCTCCTCCCTCGCATGTGTATCCATGTGTCCCAGACTGCAAGGCAAGATGGATTCTATTTGCCATCTGCATGGCAGTTGTCTCCTGTTCATGGGCAGTTTTCCTTATCTCTTCCACACCCACTGCTCCTGCTGATAACAGCTATGGAATGTCCCTGCATGGCTGATAAGAACTACAGCATCCCACTGGGAGATGGGAGCCCAGAGGGAGGAGCCAAGCATTCCTACCCGGATAGAATCTGGAGATTCTGGAACACCAGCACGGCTTCTGCACTGGATTGCCCAGAGGAACAGCAGCTGCCTCTGCCCCTGGATCTTCAGAGGCAGAGACTGCACCTTTCTCCAGGATCCCTGCTCCAGCAGAACCAGCCCTGACACTGCAGGAGGGCTGAGCCACAATTCCAATGGCACTACTGCCAACAGCCTGACCCACAGGGTGTCAGGTTGGGTTCTGACTCTGCCAGTGTTGGTTTAGTTCACTGCATTGTTTATTTTATCCCTTTATTTCCTTCCCTATTAAAGAACTGTTATTCCTGCTCCCATATTTTTGCCTGAGAGCCCCTTAATTTAAAATTTATAGCAATTTGGGGGGATGGGGAGGGTTTATATTTTCCATTTCAGGTGAGGCTCCTGCCTTCCTCAGCAGGCACCTGGCTTTCCAAACTGAGACACCATGGAAGAGCTGTCCTTGTTTTATTGAGAACGGCAGTGCTGAGTTTTGTTCCAGCAATAGCCCTGATGGGCAGAAACCTTCACACCTTTGCTGTAATTCAAGGAATATCTGCTGCAGTGTTTGTTTGGATGGGATTTCCTGGCCGGGGTTCCCCTCCTGTGCTGGTTTATTTAACGCAGTAACTCGAGTCTGGTCTGTGGCTCCAGTGAACCTTGTCAGGCTGGGCTGCATGAAACCCAGCTCAACCCCTTGGGGATGGTGTGGCACAGACAGAGCACAGTTCCACGCCCAGCAGCTCCATGTGAGGCCTGAAAATGTGGGAAATCTCCCTAAGCAGGTTTGGGGCTGGAGCACAGCCCAGGGTGGAGCAGTGTCTGGTGGCACTGCAACCTGCAGCAATGCTCTCTGTTCATCTGCATCTTAACATAAACAGCAAGATTTGGGAGGTTTTAGTGTTTATAAGGGAATTTATTTCCCTCTGGGAAGCCTTTTCTCTGCCCATTCTGTAGATTTGGTCCAGGCCCAGCTCTGGCTGGCTGTGAGCTTTAGTGCCACCCTTCCAGCAGTGACAACAGGCTTGAACAGCATTCCAGCCTCAGTGTTCCCTGAGACCTGGCTCTCCATCTCTCCCCACCTCACCCTCCCTCAGCCAACAAACCCTGCGCCTTCAGGAGCTCACAAGTGAAGGTGAGAATTGAGCACCTTTCCCCACCATTTGCCCAGCAATTGGCAGTGATAAATAAAGTCAGCAAAGGCCCATCCTGTCTCCACACACCTCCCGTGGCTCCTTGAACTGCTGGAATCCCTCATCTGGAGCAGATTGTTGGGACATTTAGCCGAGGAGCAGCTGGAGGAGTCATCACCAGGTGCATCCCATCTGTGACAGATGAGCAATGCCATGGCTGACTCTCACATTAAAAGGCAAATATCCTGTATGTGTGTCAGGAGCAGTTTTATAGATTTATAGTTGTGTTTTACCCCCCCTTGTGTTGTTCTCAGGGGTGCCCTGGGTGGGTTTGGGACATTGGGGAGGGTCACTCGTGCCCATGGCAACAGCTGCCCCCCAGTCCAGGTGTCAGGCAGGTGTCTCCACCCCTGGGCAGGGCAGGAGGAGTCCATGGACAGAGCTTTGGGGGGCCAAAGGGTTAAAAGGTGAAACCTCCATGGTGTGGGTGAGCACATGGTGGGGAACATCCTCTGCTCCGGGTGCTGTCATATTTTCTCTATTCAGTCTGATGTTGTATTTTTGATAAGATTTTAATAAACCTGTTAAATTTTTGGAAGTGAGCATCATTTCTCACACATCTCCTTGTCCCAGAATGTCCCGGAATGTCCCCGTGGTGATGCTGCAGCTCCGGCCCAGCTGTGGCTCCCCATGCACCCAGGAAATGCATGGAAAGCAGCTGGAACATTCCCAAGTGCAGCTTCCAGCACCAATAACTCTCCCTAGAGCACAAGGATGATGCCAAAACAGGGGGATCCTGATGGTGACACCCCTAAAAGATGTTTGCCCTCAGTTTCCTGTTCAGAACTCAGTGTCTGAGCCCCTTGGCAACATCCAGGGAAAAGCAGGATCTTAAGAACCCCCCAGGCAGGAGGAATCCAGGTTTGGCGGTGTGGGGAGGATCTCAGGATGTTTGGGTCATTGATTTTGTGGCCACCCGAACAGCCCTGGTGTGACAGCTGGAGAACCTTCCTGAGAATTAAATCACTGAACTGCCCTGAGAACTGAGGCCAGGCTGGGGAGGAGCTCAGAGGCTCTAATTTGGGATTTGGCAGCTGCTGGGGAAGGGGTCAGCCCAGCTGAGTGAGGCACCAGCCCCAGGATGGCAAAGGGGTGTCCCAGCTGTCCTGAAGCTGCAAACCCTGCACCAATGACCTGCTCATGCTCAGGAATGCCACTAGCCCAGCCTGGACTTCCCAGCTGGAAATGCCAGAGCTGAGAGGATGGGGCTGAGCACAGGGAGCTGGGGAGCTCTCGGGTTACAGTGGTGGAAATGGCTCCCAAGGTATTACAAAGTCTCTTTTTTTCCCAAGAAGAAGTTGGGATTCCTCAGCTCTGCTTTTCGAGGTTGTTTATTTTCTCTTATCTATGACATTCTTTCTCTGACCTGCCGAGGTCTGTCTGGCATGTTGGTTTGTGGCACAGTCCCTGCCCTTCAGGTGGTGGTAACTTTTTATACTAAAAACTACTTGTACATTATTCACAATAATTTTCCAATACCTATCACCTATGTCAGACACTCTGTCTCTACTCTAAACCAATCCAGAAGTGCCACCATCACAGCAGAAGTTGGAGGACAAGAAGGAGGAGAAGGACAGGATACACCAGATTCCTCCATCTTGCCTCTTGCACCCCCATTCTAAAAACCCCAAAATTCTACTTTTTCACCCTGTGACAAATTCACTCTCATTCTACTCAAACTCTTGTGGCCTGTAAATCTCCACACAAAGTTGCTAATCGTTTCCATGGGCTAAAATCAAAGGCACAGGTTGTCTTTGACTCTGTCCAAGGTCTCTGAGCCCCCTGCCAGGGTCTGGAGTCACCCAGGGCAGCCAGAGGAGTGTCCTGGGTCCCGACAGGGAGCAGCAGTGCAGGCTCACTGCTGTGCAGGCTCGGCTCCACAGGAACCCAGCACTGCCATTACCAATCCTGCTGCTCTTTGGAAAGGGAGGAACGGGATCAAACTGTCATTAGCTGAATTGAGCAGCAAATGCAGGATGAGAGCCCAGGCAGTTTTTAGTAGGTCATCTATCTATTTAAAGTAATTTGAATTATCTCAGGATAATTGAAATCCAGTGTTCATTCATTACTCTCGCTTTCGGGTCTTAAATGATTATATCCGTAGCTCTGCCTCACATTTATCTGGTGGCCTCGGAGCCCTCCAGCTTTGCTGTCTGGAGCAGGTCACGGTGTTATTTTCCTTCAATTACACCGTGTGCAGTCCCAGCTCCTCCAGAGGCAATTGGCTTGGCCGGGTGACAGCTGGAAGGGAGCAACTGCCTGGATCTCATCTGGGGCTGGATGTGCTCGGCCCTGCACTCCCCTCTCCTCCCTCAGTGACAGAACCCTGGGGGTGCTGCTCTGCCTCCCCAGGAACAAAGAAATCCAGCGCTGGGATTGCCTTCCCCCGGCACCATTAGCAGTGGCTTTCGAGGAAAATGGGCAGGGTTGGATGTTTGTGGTACTGGTCACTGGGACACGGGTTCTGACACTCAGCTTGCACCTGGAGGTTTTATTTCTCTGATGAGAGGACTGAAAGCAGTCACCATTTGATTAATTCCACAATGGTGATTTGTGCCATAAACCACATTCAGTTTTTATCGGCAACTCCTGAAAGGGAGCAGTGAAGGAAAAGGAAGAAAATCAACTCCTGTCCCAATGAAGGGCAGCTGGACAGGGGAGACATTCCCTGCACAGCCTCTGTGCCCCATCCCTGGGCTTGGGGCTGGGGACCACAAACCCTGTGAGGAAGCCCTGAGGGAGCTGGGGGTGCTCAGCCTGGAGAAAAGGAGGCTCAGGGCTGCCCCCATCACTCTCACAGCTCCTGAAAGGTGCCTGTGCTCAGCTGGGGCTGGGCTCTGTCTGCAGGCACTGACAGAACCAGAGCACACAGCCTCGAGCTGCACCAAGGGAAATACAGGCTGGATATCAGGAAAAGGATTTTCACAGAAAGGTGATAAAGTTCTGGAATGTTCTGCCCGGGGAGGTGGTGGAGTCACCATCCCTGGGGTGTTTAACAAAGCCTGGATGTGGCACTGGGTGCCAGGGTTGAGTTGAGGGGTTGGGGCTGGGCTGGACTCGATGAGCTTGAAGGTCTCTTCCAACCCAGAGATTCTGGGAATTCTGGGAACTGTGGGAATTCTGTGAATCCCTGCAGAGCCCCCCTGTGCCCCATCCCTGCACAGCCCCTGGGCCACAGGGTGGAACATTTTCCTTTGGTGCCCCCAGAACACCCAGAGCCCCCTGCAGCAGTGGCACAGAGCAGCAGGTTCTCTCTGATCTCTCAGTTCACCTCTTTTTTCATAGAAGTTGTACACTCCAGGCCCGGCTTTGGGGCTGCTGCATCTTTAGAGGGTCCAAAGTGGAAAATCTCTGCTGCCAGAGTTGGGAATCCATCAAGGAGTGTCTGGAGTGTCCGGGGCTGCCCCCAGAGATGCTCAGCCCCACGAAGGAGCCCTGCTGCTGAGGGAGGAGCTGGGTTTTCACCAGCTGAGCACTCCTGGGGGCTGTGGGAGTGCAGGGCGTCCCAGCACAGGGTGCTGACAGATCCACCCCCCTCCCCACAGGGCTGCAGTGACAGTGACAGGGATGAGGACAGGACATGGCAGCAGGAGCTGGGAGGGAGAAGATGCTTTAGCTTCAATTTGTCTCACACAGTTTATGGAGAGGGAGGGGAAACACTTAAAAATGGATAGAGTGAGAGATTTCTCTTTTATTCACTTTATTACACGAGCCTGTGCCATCAGGGCAATCTGTCACTTGTGCCATCAGGAGAATCTGGCCATCCTCTCCCTGTCACCCACGGCAGGGCCGGGAGGGGAGGAGGCAGCTGGGTGTGCAGACTGAGCTGCTGCAGGCTCAGGGCTGCCCTGGGCCCTGGACTCCCTCTCCTGTTTTTTGGTTGGGTTGGTTTTATTTAAGGAGCAGGGGGGTTTTGTTTGTTTGAGTTGTTTGGTTCTTTTTCCTGGAAGGGAAACTAGATAAAATGTTTTGTTTGAATTTCTGCAGATGGAGATGATGTAACTCGGGCAAGGTCTGTCACTCCATCCTCTATCATTTCCTTCTCCTGGGATGCCTCGGAGATCTGGTGCTGCAGCAATTTTCCCGGCAGGCAGGACAGGGCAAGGGGGTTTGATTCCTGAGCTGGAGGAGCTCTCTGTGTTCCTGAGGCTGGGGGAGATCCCTCTCCTCACAGCTTTCACTGGAGCTGGTCCATAACTCTGGGCAGGGGCTCCTCGGCAGCGGGAGGAGATATTTGTTACCTTTTGTTACCTTTTTTGTTACTTTTGGTTGCTTTTGGTTACTTTTGTTGCATTATTACTTTTTCTTCCTTCAGGGGTTAGCAACACAGATTCTATATCTATATCTATATCTATATCTATATCTATATCTATATCTATATCTATATCTATATCTATATCTATATCTATATCTATATCTATATCTATATCTATATCTATATCTATATATCTCTGTATTTATATTTGTATTTATATTTATATTTATATTTATATTTATATTTATATTTATATTTATATTTATATTTATATTTATATTTATATTTATTTATATTTATACCAGTAGTTTGTGTTAAGCTCAGACTTGGGCTCCTCCTGAGTTTGAAGTGTATCTGACAATGGAGGATGTGGCTGGAGAGAGCCTGTGCTGTCCCCAGGTGTCTGTCCGTGGTGTGGGTTTGTGTCCATCCATGGTGTGGGTTTGTTTCTGTCCATGGTGGGGATTTCTATCAGTCCATGGTGTGGGTTTGTGTCCGTCTGTCTGTGGTGTGGGTTTGTGTCTGTTCATGGTGTTGGTTTGTGTCTGTCTGTGGTGTGGATTTCTGTCTGTCTGTGCTGTAGATTTGTGCCTGAGCTCAGAGTCCAGATTCCCTTCCACAACATGAATGGGTAAGACAAAGGACAGAAACCTAGATGAGAAAACCCCATTTGATGGAACTTTTGAGGACCCCCTAGACCTCCCTTCCCTCTCCTCAGGTCTTTCCACCTTTGTAAATTCTGCTGGTGCCTAAACCCTGGATGTGAGAGAGGAGGAGATGATTCCTGTGCTATGAAGAAGGGATGGATTGAGCAGGAGGGAGTCAGGGGAGTGCTGCTGTGCCAGTGCTGGGCATTTCCCCTGGATCCCAGGGACAGGCTGAGCCACGTGAGCCAGCCCAGGACTTCTGCTGGCCTTTGGGTCTGGATCTTTGGCTTGTTTTGACTTTTTGTTAATGGAAGATTTAATAAGGACTCCAAAAACCCAGACAGAAAAAGGAGTTTTTCCTGCTATTGCACAAGAAATGAGAAGGTTCGTCCTTGAGGGGTTCAGGCTGTTGTGTTCATTTTTCCAGCTGTTTGGAATATTTCTGTTTATGGGAAGCTTGAATCACGTGGAAGTGTTGTGAAATGTCTGTGTGTCCCTCTGCTCTCCCACACTTCACTCATCCTCACAAAATCCCAGAAGGGTTCGGGTTGGGAGGGACCTTAAAGATCCCCCTATCCCACCCCTGCCATGGCAGGGACACCTCCCACTGTCCCAATGTCCATCCCTGGGCACTGCCAGGGCTCCAGGGGCAGCCACAGCTGCTCTGGCAATTCCAGCCCAGCCCCTGCCCACCCTGCCAGGGAACAATTCCCAATTGCCAAGATCCCATCCAGCCCTGCCCTCTGGCACTGGCAGCCATTCCCTGCCTCCTGTCCCTCCATCCTTGTCCCCAGTCCCTCTGCAGCTCTCCTGGAGCCCCTTCAGGCCCTGCAAGGGCTCTGAGCTCTGCCTGGAGCCTTCTCCTCTCCAGGGCAGCACCCCCAGCTCTCCCAGCCTTTCCTCAGACCCCAGCACCATCTCCCAGAGCCTTGCTCTCCCTGCCCTTCCACATTTCCCATTTTTGTACAGAACAGAAGTGAAAAGCAGAGTGGGAAGCATTTGAAGTGCAGGTTGGAACTTCCCAATGATTCTCTGGGTGGGATCTGAGCCCCTCTGGTGCCCTGTGCCTCCCAGGCTGGGTGACACGCTGGCATCTCCATGGTGACCTGGATGCAGCCTCACAGACCAGAATTCTCATGAGCGGAGCAGGCAGGGCTGAGATCCAACTTCTCCCCACGACAAAGAAAAATGAAACACATCAAAATCGACTTTCATTCCAGAATAAAGGGAAAAACTTGTTGATTTGGTTTGGTTTTTTTTTTTTTTTTTTTTTTTTTTTTTTTTTTTGCTATTGATCTGGGGCGATGAAAAGCAAAGGATATTGTGGGGGTTCATGTCACTGTGGTAATGACATCCACAGGCACTCAGAGATATCGATCCTTCCTGAAGGATTTCTGTGCTTCATGAGGAGCTCCCAGTGCCCAGGGCTCATCAGGGCCTCAGCAGCCTTTGAAAGGCAGATTATCTCCAGGACTGCAGCAAGCTGTGGAATTTAGGAGGCAATTATTTTGATATGTAAATAAGGAGGGAGAAAGGTATCAGTTTTAAAACTCTATCAAGGCCAAAGATAAAAGAGGTTTCTCATCTACTCTCTAATAATTGTTATTTAAACAGTGCCCTTGGCATGGGATCCCTGGCTGTTTCCTTAACTAAGTGCAGGAAAAGCCACTTGTGCCATTCCCCTGGAGCAGGGAAGAAGGTCATGTAATTCACTCTGCAATGGCAAAAAGATGGTGGTGAAATCTCTGTGGAGTGCCCTTAATGACTTCACAGATTATTAATGAGCTACAGAGCTTCTCTAGTCCCATTCCTCAGGTTTAAATCCAGGCCCTGGCAGCAGCTGGAGAAAAACCCCAGGAAAAGGGGTTGATATTCTCAGCCCAGCTCCTGGAAGAAGAAAAGCTGCACAAGAATTGGCACTAATTAGGGCTGGGCTGAATTCTGAAATTCCAGAGCCAGAGGGGCCAGGGAGTGAATTCCAGCTGTGCTGGGTGGGTCTGTCTGCACAGGAGAGGGGGCCCAGCTGTGCCCTCACCTGAGCATCATCCTGGTCCCACCCATGCCCTCACCTGTGCCCTCACCTGTGCCTCACCCTGGGGCTCAGCATCCCTCCCTGTGTCCCCTCTGTCACCCTCTCCTCAGAGCAGCACTGCCCTGGTGCTGTCAGCAGGTTGGGAAAGGGTAGGAAAAGGAACCCAGGCACAGCAGGGAGGGAGCCGGAGTGGGATTCACCCCCTGACCCTGTTTTCTGCTGTTCTGCCTGGAAATCCCTGCAAGGGCCATTCCTGTGCTCGGGAATGCCTGGGGGATCCCCTAGGGTGTCTTGGATCCTGCTCTGGGAGATTTCCCAGCACTGACTCCCTCGTGATGTGAAAAATAATTCAGATGATGAATAAAGTTCAGTCTTGTACAGTGAGTTTCTTTTGCCAGTGGCCCTGAATCCCTGAATCCCCAAATCCCTGAATCCCTGAATCCCTATGGCTGGGCTCAGGCCAGGCTCCAGCTCCCACTGCAGAGCTGGAAGGACACCAGGATGGATCTGCAACACTGACGTTCCTCAGGTGCTTCAGCCCCCCCATCGGGGGTTCCTCTGCTAAAAGAAGAGCAGGCAGAGCCTGGGGCTCTATAGGGATCCCATTTTTGAGTGTCCCTCCCCTAATTTTGGGGTGTTTATTGGGGTCCCCACTCACTTATTGGGGCCCTGTTTTGGGATCCCTTTTTAGGCCTCTCCCCTCCCCTTTTTTGGGATCCCTTTTTGGGACCCTGTTTTGGGGATGCAAGCCAGAGCTCCCATCTCTCCAGAGTCCCTTGGCATCAAGAGGGGTTTCCAAGGGATCCCAGTCGTGTTGGAAAAGGCTGGAGTGTGGGAGCATCCTCTAACTGGCCACTCTGACCCTGTGCTAATGCTGCCTTTCCTTGGAGCCTTTTATCTGTGAGCAGAGATCATTAGCTGTGAAATCAATCCGTCCATCCATCCACCCATCCATCATTCCATCCATCCATCCATCCATCCATCCATCCATCCATCCATCCATCCATCCATCCATCCATCCCTCCATCCATCCATCCATCCATCCATCCATCCATCCATCCATCCATCATCCATCCATTCATCCATCATCCATTCCATCCATCCATCCATCCATCCATCCATCATCCATCCATCCATCCATCCATCCATCCATCCATCCATCATCCATCCATCCATCATCCATCCATCCATCCATCCATCCATCCATCCATCCATCCATCCCTCCATCCATCCATCCATCCATCCATCATCCATCCATCATCCATCCATCATCCATCCATCCATCCATCCATCCATCCATCCATCCATCCATCATCCATCCATCCATCATCCATCCATCCATCCATCCATCCATCCATCCATCCATCCATCATCCATCCATCCATCCACTCATCCATCCATCATCCATCCATCCATCCATCCATCCATCCATCCATCCATCCATCCATTCATCATCCATCCATCATCCATCCATCCCTCCATCCATCCATCCATCCATCCATCCATCCATCCATCCATCATCCATCCATCCATCCATCCATCCCTCCATCCATCATCCATCCATCCATCCATCCATCCATCCATCCATCCATCCATCATCCATCCATCCATCCATCCATCCATCCATCCATCCATCATCCATCCATCCATCCATCCATCCATCCATCCATCCATCCATCCATCCCCCATCCATCATCCATCCATCCATCCATCCATCCATCCATCCATCCATCCATTATCCATCCATCATCCATCCCTCCATCCATCCATCCATCCATCCATCCATCCATCCATCCATCATCCATCCATCCATCCATCCCCCATCCATCCATCATCCATCCATCCATCCATCCATCCATCCATCATCCATCCATCCATCCATCCATCCATCCATCCATCCATCCATCATTCCATCCATCCATCCATCCATCCATCCATCCATCCATCCATCCCTCCATCCATCATCCATCCATCCATCCATCCATCCATCCATCCATCCATCCATCCATCCATCCCCCATCCATCCATCCATCATCCATCCATCCATCCATCCATCCATCCATCCATCCATCCATCATCCATCCATCCATCAATCCATCCATCCATCATCCATCCATCCATCCATCCATCCATCCATCCATCCATCCATCCATCATTCCATCCATCCATCCATCCATCCATCCATCCATCCATCCATCCATCCATCATCCATCCATCCATCCATCCATCCATCCATCCATCCATCCATCCATCCATCATCCATCCATCCATCATCCGTCCATCCATCCATCATCCATCCATCCATCCATCCATCCATCCATCCATCCATCCATCCATCCATCATCCATCCATCATCCATCCATCATCCCTCCATCCATCCATCATCCCTCCATCCCTCATCCATCCATCCATCCATCCATCCATCCATCCATCCATCCATCCATCCATCCATCCATCATCCATCCATCCATCCATCCATCCATCCATCCATCCATCCATCCATCCATCCATCCATCCATCCATCCATCCATCCCTTCCCTAAAAGCTGCTGCCCATCTCGAGCCTGGGCAGTGCCGCCCCTCAGGGCCAGCAGCTCTGCATTGGTCAGGAGATGGTCCCAGCTCCTCTTTCTCCATTCATCTGCTTTAATCCACCCTTGCAGCGTTTCCAGTCACTGCTGCCTCAGCCATTGCCTCATTTACAGAGGCAGAATCTCAGCTCAGGCTTGCCCAGCAGGGCCTGGATTCCAGTTGGGGGAGAAGGGGGACTGATGGCCAGGTCAGGGGAAATCCCTTGGACAAGGAAGGTTCCTGGCTGGCAAGGGCACACAAATGTCCTTCAGCCTGCAGAAGTCAGAGCCAGACTCCTGGGAAGCCTGGGGATTGTTGGGAAATCAGAATGTTCAACAGCACTTGCAGCTTCTTCCAGCTTGACCTTTATTTTGTGGAGCTTTATGCAGCAGCCACTTCACCCTGCTGAAGTGAAGCCTCTCCAGGTGAAACATCTTCTGTGAGCCCTTTGTGGACTGTGGGAAGGAGCAGGATCCACCCCTGGGGAATGGATCCTGCCTGGGAGGGTGGGAGGTGGCTCTGGGGTGGCACAGGAGTCCTGCTCGCGTTGGGAGTTAATCCTGCACTGACATTATGTTTTATCAGCATCAGCTCAGTGCAGCTGGGGCTGGTGCTGGACACAGATTTCCCTGGGAGCTCGTTCTGGGCAGGCAGCAACATCAGCAACATCAGCTCCTGCAGGGTGAGCTGTGAGCGCAGGGCTGCAGCAGCAGGGATGGTATTCAGCAGCCCCCACCCTGCCTGGGTATTTCTCACTTCCACTTCAATTCTGCTCAAGTTTACCCTGGGTTTCTGTGATTTTATGTCCTGGCTTGCAGGCTGACTTATTAAAGAAGACTCCTGGAGAGGCTGGGATGTTGGAATTGGGGTCTTGCAGGGTTTTCTTCTCTTTTGCCTCAATCCAGACCTCCCGCTCTCACCTGTAAATGTGCAGCTCTTTCCTCCCTGCAGCTCCTTTGGGGCTTTGGCACGGGTCAGTGGAGCAATAAAAAATATAAATACAGCTGTAATATTGGGATTTTGAGAAGCTCCATCCTGGCTGGGAAGAAGGAGCTGAAGGTGGGATCAGCTCCGGGGCTGGAGACCCAGTCTGGGTCTGTGCTCTGGTGAAGTTCTGGGCAGGCTGAACTTGGGATGAATTTTGGATTGAGCAGCTTTAAAATCTAATGGGATCCAGGATAGATCCAGGATAACACAGAGCTATCCAACCGTGGAGAGTAGAGCAAGGCTCTGTTAGTGCCATAACAGTGTCTGAAGGAAAATAAATAATATGTTAAAAGCCAGGGAAGGGAAGGGAAGGGAAGGGAAGGGAAGGGAAGGGAAGGGAAGGGAAGGGAAGGGAAGGGAAGGGAAGGGAAGGGAAGGGAAGGGAAGGGAAGGGAAGGGAAGGGAAGGGAAGGGAAGGGAAGGGAAGGGAAGGGAAGGGAAGGGAAGGGAAGGGAAGGGAAGGGAAGGGAAGGGAAGGGAAGGGAAGGGAAGGGAAGGGAAGGGAAGGGAAGGGAAGGGAAGGGAAGGGAAGGGAAGGGAAGGGAAGGGAAGGGAAGGGAAGGGAAGGGAAGGGAAGGGAAGGAGATTTTCCTGCTGATGTCCCTAAGATCCAGGCTGGTTGTGCTCTTTCCCAGCCTCAGTTCCCCCTTTTTCCAGCACTTTGTTGTGTCTGTTTGGACTGAAACATCTCCAGAGCAGAGACAGAGGGGGCTGGAAGGGGCAACGCTGCCCTGATCGGGCTGTGGGCATGGGAATGGCTCTGAACTCAATCCACCCAAATTCCAGGGCCTGAAGGGGCTCCAGGAGAGCTGCAGAGGGACTGGGGACAAGGATGGAGGGACAGGAGGCAGGGAATGGCTGCCAGTGCCAGAGGGCAGGGCTGGATGGGATCTTGGCAATTGGGAATTGTTCCCTGGCAGGGTGGGCAGGGGCTGGGCTGGAATTGCCAGAGCAGCTGTGGCTGCCCCTGGAGCCCTGGCAGTGCCCAAGGCCAGGCTGGACATTGGGGCTGGCAGCACCTGGCACAGTGGCAGGTGTCCCTGCCATGGATGGGATGGGATGGGATGGGATGGGATGGGATGGGATGGGATGGGATGGGATGGGATGGGATGGGATGGGATGGGATGGGCTTTCAGGTCCCTTCCAACCCAAACCCCTCTGGGATTCCCTGATCTCAGCTGTGCTGCTCCCAGCCCTGTTCTCCTAGCAATGGTTCCCTGTTTCCCTCAGAGCTGTCCCAGCTCAGAAATCAACCCTGGGGCACAGCATTCATCTCATTTGGAGTGATTAATGCCCCAAAGCTGCAAATAATGCCCAGGAGAAGCAGGGAAGGAATCCTGTCTGTAATTGAGAGCCCAAGGGCTCTGCTGGCAAAGCTCCCTGTCCCTGTGTCTGCACAGGCAGGATTGCAAAAGGCAAATTCCCACAGCCCATGGACTGACTGCCTGAGGAGGAGCTCTGGCTGCTCTTACATCCCACAATGACCATTTCCTACACTGCTGCCACCAGCTGCTCACTCGGGTACCTTTGGGCTTGGGGAAGTTCTGGGGCGTTGGGGAATGGAGGTGTCTGGGCAGAGCAGGAGAAGGAGCTGGTCTGGAGCATCAGGTGGTTGCCTTGGCAGTGGCAGCGAGCGCGGAACGCTGGGTCCGGTCCTCGCCATCTGCACCAATAATCAAGGCTTCATTAGAAACCCGGATTTGTTGTAAATTAGAACATGTAATTAGAAAATGTGTCTGCTAATTGAGTCCCTTTGATGTAGTTCTCAAGATGTGTTGCTGATCCCACACAGAGCGGGTTTTTAATGCCTTTTATTTATCCACATTTCCCCCATTTATTGTTATTTGCAGCTCAAACTCTTTGCTGATCAGAAATATTCCGAAATCCATCGTGCAAAGAGCAGTGTCATTGGGGCTATTTATAAACACGGAGCTGGCACAAAATGCCATTCAGCAAATTCCTTTTTTTAGGTTGCTTCTCTCCACACCCCCTCCCCGCTCCTTTTTCCCTTTCCTTTATGTTTCCGACTACAAAACAAGAAGTTTCTATTTCCGCCGTGGGAGCTGCAGGCAGCGAGTGGGGATGCTGCAGTAGGTGGCACTCCTCCCTCTGCCTCAGCTCCACCAGGGCTCTGCCTGCCTGCAGCTGATGCCTCTCAGGAGGTGGGAATGTGATGCCCTGAACTCCTGTGCTTGCCCAGCATCCCTCAGCGCTCTCAGAGAAGCCCAAGGTGTAGAACACACGTGCAGGGCTCATTCCTGGCTGGAATGGTGTCACCTGAGATCCCTGCAGGTCTCATTGGAGCTGCTGCCCTCTGATCCTGGCCCAGGAAGGCACCACGTGCCCAGCTTGGGTGGGAAGTGGCCTCACCAAGCTCTGTCTGGGCTATTCCTGCTCCTGCCAAAGGGGTTGGAGCTTCTCGAGGAAGGGAGCGCTGCAGACATGCAAAAAAAAATATAAATCTTATTACCCTTATGTAAGCTGGAGGAATTAATTAAATAAATGCACAAAAATATCCTCTGAGGAAAACAGAACAGCCAGCCCAGATCTCAATTTCCTGAAATTGGCTCCAGCACCAAGTGGGGCCTTTCCAAGGCTTTACTCCTTGTAGGAAACATCTCCATTGAGGGGAAAGGGAGGAAGTTTAACCCCTGAGGCTCTGCTCTCCCTCTCTGCTGGGGTGGCAGCTTCATTCTCTGGATTCCTGGAGATGAAGGGATGAAGGAGGGAGGAATGAGCCCCAAAGGGATTTTGCAGAGGGAGGTTGGATCAGCAGGAGGAATCCACAACCCCTGCGTGCTCCATGTGGGCTGGGAGCACAGCAAAGCTTCTCCTGGGATTGCTCCGTGAGCCCAGTGAGGAGCTGAAGGGACCCCCACGAGCACCCCAACCTGCCAGGAGCCTCTGCAGCACAAACAGAACCCAGGAGCTGCTCCCCATCCCTGAGAACAGGGGATTGCTGTCCTGTCCTGGGTGTTTGCCCATCCCTGGGGCTGCAGAGCCTCTCCAGTGAGGAGCAGAGGAGCCTTTCTGGAGGGAGCAGAGTGGAAATGATGAATGATGATCCTGCTCTGCAGCACCTCGGGATCAGAGACCACCTCCCTGTGCCCTGGGAACCCTGAAACCCAGCTCAGCCCCGCAGGACGGGCTCAGGGTTTGGGTCCTAGTGAAGAAAATGCTGCTGTTCCCAAAGCCCAGTGTGCCACCAGGCTGGAATCAGGAATCAGGGATTGCTGGAGACACGGGAGCATGGCAGAGGAGTTTAGTGCTCCTAATAAAAAAATCTAATTCCCCTAATCTGGAGGAAACACTAAAAGCTACATGCTACCAATTATTTCCTTCTAGTTTTAATTTACAGCAATCAGTTATAATGGATGAAATTAATTCTCAGTTTAATTCTGTTGGCTGTGTGCTTAGAATCCCATTTTTTTCCATCTCCCCTTTTCCCAGCTGGAAATTCGCTGCATTCAGCTCCAGTGGTGCTGCTTAGGGTGGAACATTGGCCCTGATTGTTTACAGTCATCCCAACCTTTGGTGGAATTCCCCACTGGCTGTAGATTTGGGGGGTTGGCTCACATTAGTTCTGCCTTCCTGTTCAAACCCAAGGTTTTAACATTGAAATTATGAACATCAACATCTTTATCTTCCATCCATGGATCCCTGGGTCCATCTCTGAGCCTGGGCTGTAGAGAAACCTGTGGGGTTCTCCTGAGTTACCCCAGTTAAAGAGTCTATAACTGGTCAGAAACCCTGCAAGGAGCACAATTCACCTCCTCCCTCTGATGGTTCACCTTCATCTCTCATGGTTTACCTTTATCTCTGATGGTTCTCTGTTGTATTGCACCAAGTGGTTTCTTTAGTTGTTGTTTCTGCTCTGGGCGTTTGGCAATTTGCACAGATCACAGGGTTTGTCCCATTCTCCCCTTTCCCCCCTAAGCCCCACTGATTTGTCCCAGGTTTCCTCCTCCCCTCACCACTCCTCACTGGTATCCCATTGGCTATGGTCCTCTTCCTCCACCCATTCCCCGGGTTTAAATGTCTCCCACCATGAGGCATTCCCTCTCTTTTCCCTCTGGGACATCACCTTGGCCCCAGGTGACTCCTGTCAAGGAATAAAGTAGGACTTTGGTCCCAAGAGGAAAGAGCACCTCGAGCCTTTTACTTTTGTCCTTGTAAAGGCTGTGAGGGATGAGGGTCCAGAGCCAGCTGGATTGGACCCTCAAAGGCCCCAGAGAGATCAGCCTTTACAGTTCCCCTTCATCTCTGATGGTTCCCCTTCATCTCTGATGGTTCCCCTTCATCTCTGATGGTTCCCCTTCATCTCTGATGGTTCATCTTTGCTCTTCCGATGTCTCATCTTCATCCTTCTGATCATTCCTCTTCATCCCATTGATGGTTCTCCCTCATCCATCTGATGGTTTGCCTTCATCTCTGAGGGTTCACCTCATCCCTCTGGTGGTTCTCCTCCATCCCTGAAGGTTCTCCTCCATCCCTCTGATGGTTCACTCTCATCTCACAGCTCAGCTGGGGACAGGCACGGCGAGGAAGGTCCAATGGGGGCTGTGAGAATAGGGAGGGTCTGGAGCATCTCCCTGCCCAGGGGAGGCTGAAGGAGCTCCATGGTGGCTCCTGGTGGGTCCCTTCCAGCTCGGGAAATTCTGATTCCAAACCCACAGTGCTGGCCCAGAGCCCGGCCAGATCCAGTTCCCTGAGCCCTTGTGGACATGGGAGCACTGGCTGGGTTCATCCCCGTTTCCCCAGGATATTGTCATTGCAGAGAACTGGAGCAAAGTTCAGGCAGAGTCAGAGTGCTGGTATTTTTACACCCAGCCTCTCACCCGCTCCTTTTGACACCTCTTTTCCTTTGGAAAGGGTATTTTTGCCTGGCAAGTGCTAACGGATTACATCAGCCCGGCCGGCTCAGCCCGACACCCCGCAGCCAAAGCTGCCGTGTGGGGCTTGTGTTCCCTGCAACGCTGAATGAAAGCAGTGTGAAAACAGAGACCTCTGGGCACAGCAAACCCCGCTCAGCTCCAGCAACAGAGAGCTCCGGAGGAGCTGTCAGCACAGCCCCGTTGCCATCGCTGCTATCAGCGCTCCATCTGATCCGCGGGGAGCAGGAATCCTCCTCCTCTGGAGTGCCCCCGAGTTAAACCCGGGCAGCACACGCTGCTTTAATCCGCTCCGAGTGACTGAGCTGCTTGTACTCTGGTGAGGATGCAGAGATCCTTTTGGGGCTCGGGGAGCTCCGGAGCTGATGCACCGCGCTGCCCAGATCAGCTGTGCTTTCAAGCGGTGCCACAGGCAGTGGGAACGGATGGAGCCTTTTATTTTCCACAATAAAATGCCAGACACATTTGGTTTTAAGTGCCAGGAAGCTCCTGGATTATGCACGGGATCCCTGCGAGATGCCCAGGTCTGGAGCCAGTCTCAAACTTCCCTTCCTCTCTTTTTTCCCAGGTTTGGGGCATGGGAAGCCCTCTGGAATGGGGCTGTGAATGCGCAGAGCCTCGTGGGGAATGAATGGTTAATGGGAACAATGCAGAATGTAATGAGGGAGTTAGAAGAGTTTTATTTATGGGCTCCACATTAAAGTGATATCACAGCATTAAATCTTCCCCCCATTAGCGCTGGAGTGTGAGCGGGAGTGAGGCAATCACGGCCAATCTCCCCATCAGTCTCTGAAGAGCCGGGAAATTCACGCTGGAGGCGCAGCTCTCCCCCAGCGGGGCTGGGACAGGCGGCCAGGGCTGCGTTAGAGCCCAGGGAGCTCCTTGGAGAGACACCCGATGTCCCCGGCCCCACAGAGGGCACCCCACACCTTCCCCTCCCCTCAGGGAAAGGCAGAGGGGAGCTGACCTGCCCAGAGCACCGGGGACATTTCCGAGCCGCGACCTTCTGAAAGGGAGGAAAGCACAGATTTGGTGCTGTGGGGATGTCTCGGTGTTCTCTGGGCTTGGTGTGTCTGTGCTCGCCATGGGAAGGGGACAGCAGCCTCCCCCTGAGCTGAGGTGCTGCCCAGCCAGGGCTTCCAGGCAACAGGGATCACTTTGGGAATGTGAAGTAATCCCTGGCTTTGGAATTCCTTTCCAGAATGTGGAATTCCTTAAACCCTACCACAGCCAGGGGTGCATGAGAAGGACCACATCATTTATTTACTGCCACACATCACTGATAGCTTTTATTAAACTCGAAGCAGAAATCATTTCCATTTTCTATTTGCCAAAAATTTCTAGACGTCCTTTGTGGTTCAGTTTTCCCATGATTTTTCAGAGCTGTCAACAGAAAGCAAAGATCATCAGCTCTGTAACTCCAGAGGTTCCAGTGCAGGGTTTGCTTTCTGCTAAATGCCTCTTCAAATATTCATCTGAAATTAATGGGGAATGGATTTCCGTGATGTGATGTGAGACAATAAACCCAGATGTTCACTCTGCAGCAGCGACTCCACTGCAGGGATGAGAAGCCCTGAGTTCATTTCGGCTGCCTTTGCTCCTCAGAGCTGCAGGGACAGTTCGCTGTGGCTGCTTCCTTCAGCTCCCTTTGAACTTCGGAAGCAGAAATGAACTGTTCTGATCTGAAAGCCAATGGAAAAGAGGCTGGAAAGGGGCTTTGGAAAAGAAAGAATGGCTTCCAGTGCCAGAGGGCAGGGCTGGATGGGATCTTGGCAATTGGGAATTGTTCCCTGGCAGGGTGGGCAGGGGCTGGGCTGGAATTGCCAGAGCAGCTGTGGCTGCCCCTGGAGCCCTGGCAGTGCCCAGGGCCAGGCTGGGCATTGGGGCTGGCAGCACCTGGCACAGTGGCAGGTGGCCCTGCCATGGCAGGGGTGGCACTGGGTGGGGTTTAAGGTCCCTTCCCACCCAAACCATTCCAGGATTGTGTGATGGGTCAGAGCTTCTTTGCTGTGCAGGTGGGGAAACTGAGGCACGTCCATCCGGAAACGCTGGAGCTGAGCCCTGCCTGCTCTCGCTGTGCCCTGCAGAGCCACAAAAGGCTCTTCCAGAGGCTGCACAGGAGCTGTGCCAGCCCCTCTGTGCCCCTCGGTGTGGAGCTCAGCCCGGTGTGTCACAGCCACGCTTTGATTGTCACCTTCTTCCACGGGCAGGGCAGGGACAGCGGGGCTGGGGCGGGATCACGGCAGGGCTGGCTCAGGAGCGGCTCCCGAGGGGGAAGAGACAGAACAGAGGAGAGCAGAGGCAGAGCAGGAGCAGAGCAGGGCAGGGACAGAGCAGGGCAGGGCAGGAGCAGAGCAGAGGCAGAGCAGGGGCAGAGCAGAGCAGGGATAGAGCAGGGACAGAGCAGGGACAGAGCAGAGCAGAGCAGAGCAGGGACAGAGCAGGGACAGAGCAGAGCAGAGCAGAGCAGGGGCAGAGCAGGGGCAGAGAGGCAGAGGAGAGGCAGAGACAGAACAGAGGAGAGCAGAGGCAGAGCAGGGACAGAGGCAGGGACAGAGCAGGGGCAGAGCAGAGCAGGAGCAGAGCAGAGCAGGGACAGAGCAGAGGCAGAGCAGGGACAGAGCAGGGACAGAGCAGGGACAGAGCAGAGCAGGAGCAGAGCAGAGCAGGGGCAGAGCAGAGCAGGGGCAGAGGCAGAGCAGAGGCAGAGAAGAGGTAGAGGCACAGCCGAGCAGAGGAAGGCTCGCAGTGCGCCCGCAGTGACACGAAGTGTGACACGGAATTAGCGGGGATTATGCGCCATCAGCGGCCCCCGACAGAAGGACGCTAATCGCCCTCTCCCACATCAAAGCCTCTCATCGACGCCTAAGCGCCTTAAGAGTGTTCCACTTTATCAAATGAAAATAATGACGCCGTGTTTTTCGTTGCCTCGAAGGGGGAGATGCCCCAGGGAGCTCCGGCTCCCTCTGCCCGCAGTGGCCGGCCCCGGGAAGGGCTCGGCAATGCCGCAGGCACAGGCGAGCTCCATGCCCGGCCTTGGGCAGAGCTGAGCCATCTCCCGCCGGGCAATGGGGGCACAGCCCGAACTTGGGGACAGCCCTGCGGGCACAGCCCGAACTTGGGGACAGCCCGATCCCGGCACAGCCCGATCCCGGCACAGCCCGAACCTGGGCACAGCCCGATCCCGGCACAGCCCGGTGGGCACAGCCCCATCCTGGGCGCATCCCCATCCTGACACAGCCCCTTCCTGGGCATAGCCCGATCCTGGGCACAGCCTGATCCCCGGCACTGCCCGATCCTGGCACAGCCCGATCCCCATCCTGGGCACAGCCTGATCCTGAGCACAGCCCCATCCTGGGCACAGCCTGATCCCGGGCACAGCCCAATTCTGGCACAGCCCAATCGTGGGCACAGCTCCATCCTGGCACAGGCCGATCCTGGCACAGCCCCATCCTGGCACAGTCCGGTGGGCACAGCCCTGCGGGCACAGCCCGATCCTCGCATAGCCTGATCCTGAGCACAGCCTGATCCCCATCCTGGGCACAGCCCGATCCCGGGCACTGCCCGATCCTGGCACAGTCTGATCCTGGCACTGCCTGGCGGGCTCCGGCACTTCTGAGATGATTTGAAGGAGCAAAACCTCCCCATTTTTGCTGCAAAACCCCGAGTGCCTGATTGATACCTCGAGCAAACCCATCCCTCTCCTGCTAAGTGGCTTGTGCTGCTTGTGCTCAGGAAGAGTTTGATGTGTCCCCTTGGAAAGTGCTAAAATGAAACTTTTCCATTTTCCAGCCTGCAGCGGCCTTGCTTAGAATTCACCATTATTTTTATGATCACTTTTAAAAGTGCTCAGGCTGGAAGTAAAACTTTCCCTTGGGTCTGCAATTACATTTTTTCATCCAATTTCCCAAAGAAAAAGTTGGGGGTTTTGGGGGTTTTTTGTTGTTTTTTTTTTTTTGGTTTTTTTTTTAAACCTAGTTTAACAGAATCTTTGATTTTGTATTTTAAATTATGCAGAATTACCAAAGAGCCTTGAAACCAATTATTCAAACAGGTCTCTGCTTTCTCCTACGCTAAAGGACAAATCCTGCCCTTGCAGGGAAGAGCAGCTCCAGGAAGGGGAGGTTGAGCTTTGCAAACCTGGAGGAGCAAATGAGCCCTCATGGCTCAGCCTTTAATGCTGTCAGATAGTTCTTCCACCCTTGGATATTCCAGATCCATCACCCTGGGGAGGAGAAGGCTCCAGGAGAGCTCAGAGCCCTTGCAGGGCCTGAAGGGGCTCCAGGAGAGCTGCAGAGGGACTGGGGACAAGGATGGAGGGACAGGAGCCAGGGGATGGCTGCCAGTGCCAGAGGGCAGGGCTGGATGGGATCTTGGCAATTGGGAATTGTTCCCTGGCAGGGTGGGCAGGGGCTGGGCTGGAATTGCCAGAGCAGCTGTGGCTGCCCCTGGAGCCCTGGCAGTGCCCAAGGCCAGGCTGGGCATTGGGGCTGGCAGCACCTGGCACAGTGGCAGGTGTCCCTGGGCTGCAATCAGCTGCCATTGAAAATCCCTTCCCACCCAAACCACTCTGGCATTCACATTCCTGAACCAAGGATGGAAACCAGCACCAAAACCCATTGCAGCAAATGGAGAAAGGAAAGGAAAGAATGATTTCCTGGCTGGTTCCAGGTGCCTCCAGTGCCATTTGCCACAGGGGGTTTGTAGCCTGGCAAGGGCTGGTTAGAGAGGTTTGGGCTGTGCCAGGGTGCCCAGAGCAGCTGTGGCTGCCCCTGGAGCCCTGGCAGTGCCCAAGGCCAGGCTGGGGCACCTGGCACAGTGGGAGGTGGCCCTGCCATGGCAGGGGTGGCCCTGGAGGGGATTTACTGTCCCTCCCGGCCCAGCCCAGTCTGGGACTCTGAGCTCCCCCTGTGTTCCCCAGGCCCCTCTGATTGCCACAGGAACTCTGCAGTTTGGATTTCCCTGCTCTCCCCAGGCCTTTATCAGGGCAGGGGCTGCATTTCCACTGCTCCCAGTCCCAGCCAGGTGTGTTCAGAGCAGCCCTGGGCACTCACTGCCCTGCTCTGGGGCTGTTATTTAGCCAAACCCAAACTCTTTTATTAAGCAAATTGCTCCCAGGGCCAGCAGAAATCGGCAGCTTTGTCAGCTCCACACAATCACACACCCGGAGAAAATGAGAGCTGAGATAGAAATCTGTAGTTTCATCTTGAAATAATGACTTTTTCAATGTCTAAATCTTGTTTTCCTGAGCCAGCCCAGCCCCTGTCTAGACTGGTTCTGTTGTTCCCTCCTGAGCAGCCAGGCCAGCTTCGGCACGGTGGCAATGCCGTGACCTGCCTGCGCTGTCCCGTCCCTTGCCAGCCAAAGTCACATTTCTGCTGGGTGGCCCTGGCCCCTCCCGAGGTTGGGTTTTCACAAACGATCATTATCTCTGCTGTCCTGCCATGCTGAGCAGCCTGATCTCGGCATGTCACATGTCATTAGCTTTAAAGTCACTTAGCAAAGACATTTTGTCTGCAGCTGGGTGGATCTGTCTGGTCTGTGCCACTTGTTTTCAGCTCTCAGGCTGTAAGATCTTCATGTCACGGCTCTGTGCCTCAGTTTACCTTTCTCCTCTACTCATTTCAAGGAAGAACCCAATTTTTATTCTAATTTGTGCTGTGTTTCATTTTGCTGTATTTTATTCTAGTTTTCCAAGTAGCAGTGCAGCTCTTGGCAGGTGTTTGAGCCTCTGCAGAGGAGCAAAACCCCCACATGTGCAAACCCTGGGCCCAGGAGTGTGGGAGGCTCTGCTGCCTGGCACTCCTGCCATGGTGGAGATTCCTCCTGGGAATTCAGACATCCATCCCTGCCTTCCCCTCCTCCATGCCCTGCTGTCTCGGGTTTTTGGTTGTTCATTGCTGCCCCGAGATGTGCAGGATGTCTCTGCTTCGGCCCGCGCAGCTGAAGAACGAGTCTGGACTCTTCACTTTTCGGTCTTGAGGTTGTTTATTAATTGTTATCAATAAAATTTTATTTCTGCCCAGCCGAGGTCTGCTCAGCAGGGCAGCCACAGGCACTCTGTGTTGTCCTTTTATACTACAAACTACGTATAACATATTTACACTTAATGTCCAATACCTATCACCTATGTTAGACAGTGCACTTCTACTCTAAACCAATCCCAAAGTGCCAACAGCACTGCAGAAAATGGAGAACAAGAAGAAGAAAGAAGAAAGGCTGGACACGCCCAAGTTCCTCCATCTTGTCCCCAAAAATCCTAAAATCTACATTTTCACCCTGTGATCATTTTGTTATTACACTATTTAAACTTCTGTGACTTTCAGGTCCTCATACAAAGCTGGTAACTTGTTCCAGGGGTCAAAATCAAACCCCCAGGTGTTCTGGGCTGTGTGCCAGGGTCTCTGAGTCCCCAGCGGGGTCCTGGCAACTCTGGGCACCTGGAGGGATGCAATGAGTTCTAACACTGGTGCAGGCTCTGGGAAGGGAAAGTTCATTGACTCTTGTAGAAGGCACCTGAGGTGGAAAATCCTTTATGAGCACGTGGTTTGGGTGGTGGGGAGGAGCTGTCATAGCACTCAGAGCTCTCCTGGACCTGTCTGTCACTCACATATTTTCTGAAAAATCCCTTTGCCAAGATCTTTTCTCCTGGGAAGCTTCAGCTTCTCCATGTTTTGCTGCTTTGGAATGTGATTTGGAGAATTGTTTACCCAGCATGTGAATTGTTTTCACTCGATGACCAATGACAGCCACCTGTGTCGAGGCTGTGAGCAGTCACACGTTTTTATTATTCATTCCTTTGCTAGCCTTCTGATGTCTCCTTTCTCTCTTTCTTTAGTATAGTTTTAATATATCATTTTCTTTTAATATAATATATATCATAAAATAATAAATCAGCCTTCTGAAACATGGAGTCAGATTCTCATCTCTTCCCTCGTCCTGGGGACCTTCAAACACCACCACAGCTGTCACCTCCAGTGTGGCTCTGAGCAGGGGCTGAGCTCCCCCTGAGCCTCCTGAGCCAGACCCAGCTCAGATGGATCCCAGAGAGAGCCCAGCAGGAGATTTGTCCATGGAGGAACTGGGGAAAATCACTGACTCCAACAACCCTTCCATCCACCCCAGCCTATTGGAAAAAGGCTCCCAATATTCCCAGTTAGATTGTGCCTGGGCCAGTCTGACCCTCGCTGCTGGGCCAAAGGCAGCAACTGCGGTGTATCACCCCAGAGATACCTTAGCTTGCTGGAGATTGCAGCCGGGCACTGAACAAGTCCAGGCTTGTAAGGAACCCCGTTTACCTCAGGAGGAATGGCTTCAGGCAATGGTGAGGAGAAAAAGGAGAGGATTCTGCTGGAGGGTTTAATGTCCAGAGGTTTATTCCATGGTTACAGAGGTCTGAACGTGAGCAACTGCTCCCACAGAATCCCGGCCGCATGGTCTGATCACCTTTTAAGCTCAGGGACAGGGGGAGGGGAGGTACAGGTGAGCCACCAACCAGGTGAGAGGGGCAGGGTCTCAGGGGAAGATGACACCCAGACAGGCCAATGACCCCTGGGCACAGGGGCATCCTTTGAACTTGACCAACCACACGACGCCTTGCTGGAATGTTCAGCCTGATTGACAGGACTCACTCAGCATGGGGGCAAGGGGGAAGGGAGAGAGGTACAGGCACGCCTGGGGGAATGACCTGGAAGGCCAAAATGGGACATTACAGCACACCACAACACCAGCCCAGCCTGGTGACACTGCTGGGACCTGACCCCCTGTGGGGACTGGGGGAAAAAGGGGAAATGGTTTTCCCTTATTAAAAAAAGGGGGGAAATGATTTTCCCTTATAAAAAAAAAAAAAAAAGGAGGGGGATGGTTTTCCCTTTTGAAAAAAAGGGGGAAATGGTTTTCTCTTATAAAAAAGAGGGAAATGGATTTCCCTTCCAGTTCTAACAACCCCACTCCTGAGCTCTGTGCTGGTCACCACACGTGGCTCAGGGCAAAGCCAGGCAAGGTGTCCATGTCCCCATCCATGTCCTCATCCTTGTCCCCATCCACGGTCCCCAACCGCAGTGTCCCTGTGGAAGGGGTGGAGGGACTCAGGGGTCACAGATGGAGCTGAGCCCTCACTGCAACCTCAGGGACCCCCGAGCTGCCCTGCAGGGTGTCCAGAGGCTCCTGCAGCTCCTGGCTGTGGGACTGACAGCCTGGCCAGGGGACACGGGGGGGCAGTCAGTGCTGTGGGTGGGGAACGGTCCGTGTGTCCCCACAGTCCATGTGTCTGGCACAGTCTGTGTGTCCAGCAAAATCTGTGTCCAGCACAGTCCGTGTGTCCCCACAGTCCGTGTCCGTGTGTCCATGTGTCCGGCATAAAATGTGCATCCCTTGGCCAGTGGCTGCTGAAGCCACTGCAGGGCTGGCACTCAGTGCCACACTGGGTCACAGGCAGTGGCAGGGCTGGCACACGGTGCCACACTGGGTAGGGCTGGCACATGGTGCCACGCTGGATCAGGGAGGGTGGCAGGGCCGGCACACGGTGCCATGCTGGGTCACAGGCGGTGGCAGGGCTGGCACACGGTGCCATGCTGGATCACAGGCAGGGCTGGCACACGGTGCCATGCTGGGTCACAGGCAGTGGCAGGGCTGGCACACGGTGCCATGCTGGCTCAGCCTCTCCATCACCCTCACAATGCCCTTGGCAGTGTCGGGTGTCTGGCACTGAAGCACCCACAGTGTCTCTGCCAGGCTGAGGAGCCCTGGGCAGCGCCGGTGCCCCCAGGGTCTGTCCCCTCTCCTGGCACAGAGGTGTCCCTGCTCGGCTGCCTTTTGGGAAAGGGCTTTTCCAAGATGAAAATGCCATTTTGGGGAAGGTGGGGGAAGCCCTGGTGCTGTGCAGGGTGATGGAGGGGGCACAGAGAGCAGGGCTGCTGGCATTGAGCTGTGCAGGGTGATGGAGGGGGCACAGAGGGCAGGGCTGGCATTGAGCTGTGCAGGGTGATGGAGGGGGCACAGAGGGCAGGGCTGGCACTGGTGCCATGCAGGGTGATGGAGGGGGCACAGGGAGCAGAGCTGGCACTTGGGCTGTGCAGGGTGATGGAGGGGGCACAGAGAGCAGGGCTGGCACTGAGTTGTGCAGGGTGATGGAGGGGGCACAGGGAGCAGAGCTGGCACTTGGGCTGTGCAGGGTGATGGAGGGGGCACAGAGAGCAGGGCTGGCACTGGGGCTGTGCAGGGTGATGGAGGGGGCACAGGGAGCAGAGCTGGCACTTGGGCTGTGCAGGGTGATGGAGGGGGCACAGAGAGCAGGGCTGGCACTGGGGCTGTGCAGGGTGATGGAGGGGGCACAGGGAGCAGGGCTGGCATTGAGCTGGGCAGGGTGATGGAGGGGGCACAGGGAGCAGGGCTGGCACTGGTGCCATGCAGGATGATGGAGGGGGCACAGAGGGCAGGGCTGCCATTGAGCTGGGCAGGGTGATGGAGGGGGCACAGAGGGCAGGGCTGGCACTGAGCTGGGCAGGCTGATGGAGGGGGCACAGAGGGCAGGGCTGGCATTGAGCTGGGCAGGGTGATGGAGGGGGTACAGAGGGCAGGGCTGGCACTGGAAGGGGAGCTCAAGGACAAGGACAGCCTGCAGGAGCAGAGCTGGCCCAGACAGGCCAGCAGTGGTGCTGGCAGCAGGCTCAGCAGGCTCCCATGCCTCTGATGCATTTTCACACCAAATTTTTGCATTCTGCTCATGTTTCTTTCTATTTCTACACCTGGATCGTGGCCAGAATAAAAAAAGAAGAAGGGCAGATAGAAAACTTAGTGCTTTTCAATTAAACAGGAAGCTCTTTGCCATTGTAAGCGAGCTTATTTAGACATTAAATCAAAATCAAATGCCTGCACTATCAGTGCTGCTCACAGGCTGATAATTAATGATGGCTCTCCCCAGCACAAACCCTCGGTGTTCTGTCAGCACCACTGTAAGCTTTGATCGAAAGCTTTTTAAGTAGTTTCAGAAGCTGGATCTGTAAAATAAAAATAACCCAGAGTGGTAATTCTCTGCCCAAGAAATAAATAATAAAGGCTCGGAGCGTTTAAGTGTTGCCTGTCAGCTCATCAGCAATGCCAGCATCACAGGCTGAGGGAGCAGAGAGGGAAGGAAGGGGTTTCTGGGCACTTAGGTGGGGACTCTCTTACATCCCTCTGCCAGCAGGAAGGAGTTTCAAGGCAGATGTGAATTATTTCTGCCTTTTCTGCACTCTCTGTGGTGGAAAGGGATCTCAGTGCCCGTGAAAATCAGGCTCAGTTGTTATGGAAATGCATAAACCCACCCCAGGCAGTGCTGCCCATCCCCGGCTGGGAGCAGGGAGGGATGAAGAGAAGGGAGGCAGAGCTGCTTTCAGGGTGTGCATCAGTCCCTGCTGGGCCAAGACCCCCGGGTCAGGTCCCACCAGGGCAGCTAGAAGTGACCTGGGCACCTCTGGGGCCAGACGCACAGCCTGGGGGCAGGGGGAGCTGCAGGAAGGTCAGGAACCTCACACTGGGCTGTGCCTGGAGGGTGTCCCCTCACCACCCTCCTCTCACCCCCCTGACAGGGTTTGCACTGGCCCCATTCCCAGCCAGGCCTTTCCTCTGTGCCTTTCCTCCCACTCCCTTCAGGAGCACACAGAGCCCCGTGCTGTCCCCCTGGAATCCCACCTGAGCACGGTGAGCCTCCCTCTCCATCCCACCCACCTCAGCACGGGATGGAGGAGCCTCCCCCCACCCCTGGTCCCTCTGCCCCCTGCTGAAGGAGCCTTCTCCTGTCTCCTGTCCCATCCTTGGAGCAGGGCCATGAGCAGGGCTCCCCAGGCTGCCAGGGCCACCAGCAGGGCTCCCCAGGCTGCCTGGCACTGCTGGGGCACTCACACCTCCTTATTTCTGTCTGATTTGGGAGCTATTTCCCTGCTCTGCCCTGTCCTGTGCTGCCCTCAGGGCTGGGGACTGCACTTCATTCCCAGTTCCAGTGCCTGACCACCCTCTCAGGGAAGACATTTCCCCCAATATCCAATTTAACCTCCCTGGTTCAGCTTGAGGGCATTTCCTCCTGTCCTGACCCTTGTTCCCGGGGTTTTCCTGCTCTTCAGGTGTCACATGTCTCACCTGCCATTCAGGACAGGCTGGGGGGGCACAAGCCTCCCCAAAAGGAGCCGGGAGTGCCATGCCCGGGGGTGCCATGCCCAGGGGTGCCATGCCCAGGGGTGCCATGCCCAGGGGCGCAGGAGCAGGACTGAGTAATTAAGAGCAATTTTGGGTAATTAAGAGCAGTTTCTCACATGCCAGTCTCCACACCCCAGGGTGACACAGAGCAGCCCAGAGAGGCCCCGGTCACCATCACCCCGCTGAGGTTTGCTGCTGCTCCTCCCCTCCTGACTCGAACTGGGTTGAAATCTCTGGAAATCATTAGAAAAGCATCTTGGGGCAGTCTGAGCACGGGGATCATGGCGTGAGGAGTTTGTCATGTTCCCCAGGCTGCCTGGAAGGAGCCCTGGACTTTGGGGAAGTGACAGCTTGGATGCTGCTCCCGTCGTGTCCTCAGCGAGGCATTTGGGCACTCAGGAGCCTGGAGAACAAGGAATGGGGAAACTGGGAGTTGTGTGGAGCAGTGGAGGGACAAGAGGCCTGGATTTGTCATCTCCAAGGGCCGTAATCATGGTAATTAACGGTGTTTGTAGGTCCTGGGCTGGCTGCAATAAGATTTTACACGCTGCATCTTCCACAGAACGATTTCCATTACTGGGAGCAGATAAAAACTGACACGGGCTCAGGGTGACTGGGGAAATCAATAAACAATAAAACTTAGCATGAAAACAAATAAATTAACCCAATCAGAAGAGACACTGCGAGCCCATCAGACTTGTTAGACAGATGAAGTCAAGTGTCACTCCCAGGGCTGAGCAGACACGCCAGGCTCCCTTTAAGGATGATTTTCTCAGCCTCTTTAGGACTGAGCTTGTTTCCATCTGCCAAACTCAGTCTGAATCAAGCAGGAGGAGACAGACAGGCTCCAAAATACCTCATCTCCCTGGAAGGGGTTTCTGTGCCCTGCTCTCCTCATGGCTGGAGAGAGGCTGAGGCCCTTTGGGGTTGGATGTGCTGCACCCTGAGCCCAGCTCTGCTGGCAGAAACCCGGGGTGAGCCTGGCATGAGCCCCTTGGGATGAGTCTCTACCTCCAGTGGGACTAGGAGCCAGCCTGGATGAGGGATTCACTCATTAAAGTGCTCTCCTATAATTGTAGGTGAATCAGAGAATCAGGGGATGGTTTGGGTTAGAAGAGACCTTAAATCCAACCCAGTGCCACCCCTGCCCTGGCCCAGGGACACCTCCCACTGTCCCAATGTCCAGCCTGGCCTTGGGCACTGCCAGGGCTCCAGGGGCAGCCACAGCTGCTGTGGCAATTCCAGCCCAGCCCCTGCCCACCCTGCCAGGGAACAATTCCCAATTGCCAAGATCCCATCCAGCCCTGCCCTCTGGCACTGGCAGCCATTCCCTGGCTCCTGTCCCTCCATCCTTGTCCCCAGTCCCTCTGCAGCTCTCCTGGAGCCCCTTCAGGCCCTGCAAGGGCTCTGAGCTCTGCCTGGAGCCTTCTCCTCTCCAGGGCAGCACCCCCAGCTCTCCCAGCCTTTTCTCACAGGAAATTCCTGATTTAACCTTCACCTCAGGCTCATTTCCCACACAAACCCGGATCAGCCCCTGCACAAAGCTGTGAATTTCCTCTGCTTGGCCTCCTCAGTCCAGCCCCCCTCAGGTGGCACCTCCAGCCCTCTCTGGTCCTGATCCCTCCCCACACAGCTGGGCTGGGACCCTCCCCTCCCACCCTGTCACATTTACATGAATAATTCCATTGCAGCTGGACTGTGCCCGGCCGGGCTGTGCCAGGTGCTTTTCTCACACAGGGAACAGTCTCAGGCACTTTCCAGTAGCATGAGAAATCATTTTTTATTGCCTATAATTACGTGTTTCTAGCTAAATTAATCACTGGGGTAGATCTGGATTTGGTACAGCAGAACTGCACCAGGCTGAGTTTGACCCTGTGGCTTTGCGTGAGCTCAGCCTAATGATGTTAATTATGGGGGAGGGAGGAATAATCCAGGGGTTAACGGGGCTGGGGCTCTGCAGCAGAGCTGGCTGGGAAAACAGCAAAAATATTTGGGGGTTGGCTTGACAAGAATTGTATTTTCTGCAGTTAAAAAAAATTTAAAAACAAAGCTGAAAAAAAAAAATGGTTCCAGCCCAGATGAAGATACAGTCAGCTGGGGGGAGTTGTGGAGCCTCTGCTGCGCAGTTGTTGAGGAAAACACTGAGCAATAAAATCCCATTTCCAGAGGAAATGTCCCGGTGTTGTGATGGGGAATTGGCAGTGGGGGAGGAGCCCTGAGCTGGAGGGGAGGAAGCAGCTCTGGCCCCCAGAATGAGCTGAGAGGAATGTTGGATTTGTCTTTCCAAGCCAGCTGTGGGTCTGCCGGTAGGTAAAACCAGCCCTGGGAGAAAAAAGAAATAATGGGGAAAACTGATGAATGGAAAAAGACGTTTGCCAACTGTAGGTTGGCTGGTAAATGGAATTGGGCATTGAAAGACGAAAGAAACAATGGGGGAAAACCCCTAAATTCCATAAGAATTAAAAATTAAAAGGGAGGGTTACACATTAGAGGGGAATCTTTGGGATCAGGTGTTCTGGGAAGTCTGAACCTCTCAAGTACCTCAGAAACGGGGAAAGAGAGAAGGGAAATGCACCTGGGAGAGTGGGATAAAAAGGAGGCTGCGTCCTCCAAAAACTGGAGAGACCCCAGGGGAATGTCCCATCACCTCTCCCTTTATTGGAATAAAGTTACAGGACTGCTTTGTCTCCTTTTTGGACATAAACCTCTGGTGTTTGTGGATTAACGTTCCTGACAGGGAATCTGGGCTCTCCAGCAGGAGCAGCTGGGCCCAGCCTGTCCCAGGGTCCCCTGGAGCTGCTTTGGCCCCAGACCTTCCCAAGAGCAGTGCCAAGGAAAAAGAAGTGAAAATCCCTGGTTTGCACCAGTGGGTGGATAATCCATGAAGTGTTTGTGTCTAATCTGAGGCTTTATTTAGATCCATTCATCTGGATTTTGAACTTTTCATCCTTACTTGTTTTTTGTCTTAATAAGTTCAATTATATTTTTAATTGGAAAATCAGCTTTAACAGCAAAGCAGAGCTTTAAATCAAGAGAATGTTGAAAGAGGAAGTTTCAGACTTCAGGACGTTCTGGACACTTAAAATTCCATATAAATCAAAATGGACTTTTTCCTTTGCAAACTTCTGGCTCTGGTACATCAGCATTTCTCCATGGGGGAAAAGATGAGGGAATTTCCTGGGCAATTTCCCAATATTTCTGGTACCTGCAGTAGCTGTTTAAAACCCTTTCACATCCTTTCACCCTCCCACACAGACTGCTGAGAAATAAATCCTTTGGAAATGGAAATCGGGCTTGAAGTAAACAGATTAGTAATGGTTATTTGGTAACACTTTATTAATTAAATGTCCTAAATACATTTAAACCTAGGCATTTAATTTAGATTTATTGGGATAATTTAGATTTATAAGAATCGTTAGTATACCTTAAGTACAGTAAATGCCAATTGATTTTTATAGACAATATTTACTGAGGTGTAACCACAGTGCAAAATTTAATTATCTCCATGCTCAGTTAAAGGACAGGACAGAGGGTTCAGCCCCAGGACTGCTGGAGGTGCCAGGGCTGGAGCTGCTCCTGCTGCTGGGCTCTGCCCTGTCCTGTGCTTCCAGACCCTTCCAGGAGTGCCAAGAGCTCCACAGGCACTTCTTCATAGGAAAATCTACTGCCTCATGGTTCCTGGGGAGGAGATGGCTCCAGGCAGAGCTCAGAGCCCTTGCAGGGCCTGAAGGGGCTCCAGGAGAGCTGCAGAGGGACTGGGGACAAGGATGGAGGGACAGGAGCCAGGGAATGGCTGCCAGTGCCAGAGGAATGGCAGGGCTGGATGGGATCTTGGCAATTGGGAATTGTTCCCTGGCAGGGTGGGCAGGGGCTGGGCTGGAATTGCCAGAGCAGCTGTGGCTGCCCCTGGAGCCCTGGCAGTGCCCAAGGCCAGGCTGGGCATTGGGGCTGGCAGCACCTGGCACAGTGGCAGGTGTCCCTGGGCTGCAATCAGCTGCCATTGAAGATCCCTTCCCACCCAAACCACTCTGGCATTCACATTCCTGAACCAAGGATGGAAACCAGCACCAAAACCCATTGCAGCAAATGGAGAAAGGAAAGGAAAGAATGATTTCCTGGCTGGTTCCAGGTGCCCCCAGTGCCATTTCCCACAGGGGGTTTGTAGCCTGGCAAGGCCTGGTTAGAGAGGTTTGGGCTGTGCCAGGGTGCCCAGAGCAGCTGTGGCTGCCCCTGGAGCCCTGGCAGTGCCCAAGGCCAGGCTGGACATTGGGGTGGCAGCACCTGGCACAGTGGCAGATGGCCCTGCCATGGACCTGGATGAGCTTTTACATGACCTGAGCTGATCTTTAAGGTCCCTTTTCACCCCTCTGACCTGAGCTCTGATTTGTCATTCTGGGCTGCTGACAGAGAAGGAGCCACATTATCACATCTCCAAAGAGGGAGGAAACTGTTACAAGCTCCCAGTCACCCTGGGTGCTTCCCCACCAATGAATTGTTCATCTTCTGTTCCAAAGGATTTTTTTATTTTGCCTTTTTGTTCTTTACACCCTTCTCCCTGTGAGCAGCATTGATTTTCCTGTGCAGGGTCACTCAGTCAGGCTGGGTTTACCTTGGTGCTGCTGACCAGGGCTGGCCAGAGGAGCAGAGCAGCCAGGAGAGCAGGGCACACAATTCCCACATTCCTGAGCCAGGAGAGCAGGCCACACAATTCCCAAACTGAGCCAGGAGAGCAGGGCACACAATTCCCACATTCCTGAGCCAGGAGAGCAGGCCACACAATTCCCAAACTGAGCCAGGAGAGCAGGGCACACAATTCCCACATTCCTGAGCCAGGAGAGCAGGGCACACAATTCCCAAACTGAGCCAGGAGAGCAGGGCACACAATTCCCACATTCCTGAGCCAGGAGAGCAGGGCACACAATTCCCAAACTGAGCCAGGGGAGCAGGCCACACAATTCCCAAACCCCTGAGCCAGGGGAGCAGGGCACACAATTCCCAAACTGAGCCAGGAGAGCAGGGCACACAATTCCCAAACCCCTGAGCCAGGAGAGCAGGGCACACAATTCCCACATTCCTGAGCCAGGAGAGCAGGGCACACAATTCCCACATTCCTGAGCCAGGAGAGCAGGGCACACAATTCCCACATTCCTGAGCCAGGAGAGCAGGGCACACAATTCCCAAACTCCTGAGCCAGGGGAGCAGGGCACACAGTTCCCAAACTGAGCCAGGAGAGCAGGGCACACAATTCCCACATTCCTGAGCCAGGAGAGCAGGGCACACAATTCCCAAACTCCTGCTGTTCACCCACAGCTTTAAAGCAAAGTAAAGCCCATCCCAAAGGATCAAAGCTGGCTTTTCCCATCCTGGGAGCTGCAGCAGGATCCCTCCCTGACAGGATGGGAATGCCCTGATGCAGGGATCTCTCACTGCTTTGTTCTGCAGAAGTTTTGGCAGATGTTTTATTCAGGGGATGTCTGGGGAGGTTCACGTTCCACCAGCTTTGCTTCGAGACTGGAGCAGGAACGAGCCCAGAGTGCCAAGCAGAGCCCAGCCAGGCTCACCTGTGCTCGTGGGAGCCCCACAAATCACCTGAGACACTCCAGCAAGGTCACAAACCCTCAGGAAATGTCAAACAAACCCGGGCTGGGGCTTCAGCATGGATGCAGAGTTCTCATAGGAAATAATTCCCAGCGAGCAGCTCAGAGGGCAAGATAATGATTCCTGAAGTGAAAATAACACAGAGCAGGAGGATTTTGTGGGATAAACACATTTTTATGCAGTTATGCTGAAGACTTTGCTGTTGGAACCGTGCAATGTCAGTTTGCCCTCTCTGATCAGAGTCCCCACATTTTTCTCTGTCTCACACCCAAGTTACCAAAAACCTCCAACTCTCACCAAAATAAACCCCAAGTGCTTTAAACCCTCTGCACATCCCAGCCCATGCTCTGTGTCCTGGATTTACCTCTTCCAGGTGCAATATTCCACCTTTTCCAGGTGAAAAGTGATCTGCGGCTGCACAGGGATCTCAGGCTGAATGAAATCCACGTCAGCTGCCAGGGCTGAGCAGATGGACGTGAGGGAGGGATTTTGTGTGTGGGAATCTGGCAGACTGAGGAGCTGGCCCTGTGGAATCTGTCATTGAGATGATTGGAATACGGCTATTTCTGGGAGGAGCAGCTTCTCCGTGTGTGCTGTGGCTCTGTTTGTGGGGACAGGAGCACGGGAGCTGAGTCACTGCCTGGCTGAACTGGGGAGGGTGTTTGAAGGAGCCTTTGAGCCCTGGAATTGTCAGGCTCTGTGTCTTGGGACAGAGCCACAAATGAGGTGGAATTGAGGAGGGAGCAAAGCTCGGTGCCCACATCACCAGCAGTCCCTGGGGAGCAGCTCTGCCTCCTGTGCAAACAGGATAACAGGGCTGCAGAGGGGAATCACAAAATGCTTCCCCTGGATCAGCTCTGGCCTTGAAGCTGAACATTTTACTGAAGCCTTCAGAAATCTGGAGGAGCTTGTTGGCTGAGGCTTGGGTGGCACAAAGGAAATGCAAGGGCAGGTTTAGAATAGAGAGCAGGACACAGGGAATGGCTTCCCCAGGGCTGGATGGGATATTGGGAATTGTTCCCTGGCAGGGTGGGCAGGGGCTGGGCTGGAATTGCCAGAGCAGCTGTGGCTGCCCCTGGAGCCCTGGCAGTGCCCAAGGCCAGGCTGGGCATTGGGGCTGGCAGCACCTGGCACAGTGGCAGGTGTCCCTGGGCTGCAATCAGCTGCCATTGAAGATCCCTTCCCACCCAAACCACTCTGGCATTCACATTCCTGAACCAAGGATGGAAACCAGCACCAAAACCCATTGCAGCAAATGGAGAAAGGAAAGGAAAGAATGATTTCCTGGCTGGTTCCAGGTGCCCCCAGTGCCAATTGCCACAGGGGGTTTGTAGCCTGGCAAGGCCTGGTTAGAGAGGTTTGGGCTGTGCCAGGGTGCCCAGAGCAGCTGTGGCTGCCCCTGGAGCCCTGGCAGTGCCCAAGGCCAGGGTGGGCTGGCACAGTGGGAGGTGTCCCTGCCATGGCAGGGGTGGCACTGGGTGGGATTTAAGGTCCTTTCCCACCCAAACCCTTCTGTCATCTTAAGGCTACCAAGCCCTGTGCTGACATCAATCCACTGTCCCTCTGCCTGTGGGTACAAACAGCAAAATTGGTGCTTGAACAGGGCCAGAGCCTCCAAATTTCCATGGAGAATGACCAGACAGAAGAATAAAGGGAGACAAATCTCCTGATGCACACAAATATTGTGTGAAAATGCAGACGGTTCTGTTGGTGAGCGTGCGAGGAGCGCGGAGCACGGGGAACATGTTCCAAGTGTCAAATGGATTATACTCCAGCGCCCTTATTGTTTCATATAATTCTCATCTAATGTCACCCCTGGCAACAATAACACAATATTCGCTTTGATGGAGCCTCGCTGAATATTTTTAAGCAAAGAGGAGATTGCCGGGGGAGCAGGGGAGGAGCGCAGGCGGGGCGGGGGTGGCAGAGCAGAGCCCCCCGTGAATCCATCAGGAAGATGGAGTTTGCAGCTCCAGGGGCCCTGGCACCTGGGCTGTGCAGCCTCGGGATGCAGCGTTCAGCAGGGGCTTTGTCTCTGCCGGAACACAATTAGGGAGCCCTTGGCTGGGAGCAAAGCGAGCCGAGGAGCTGGGGGAGAGCAGAGGCAGGGACGTGGAGGGGGACAAATAATCTCAATTTCTGCAGGCTGAGCAGAGCTGTCACTGGCAAGGTCAGGCCAAAGGGAGCTCATTCCGTGGGAAGGGAGGAGAAAATGACTGCAAAGGTGGAAAGTGCCAAGAGGCAGCGTGGGCTCGTCCTCCCTGATTTGATTACTCTCCTGACCCAGGGGTTTCCATGAAGGTGATTCATGGACACAGCAGCCAGAGCCCAAGGCCTGGGCTCCCTCCTGCTACCAGGAGAATTCCTAGCTGGGGACAGCAGCCCCAGGGACCAGGGGGCACAGGGGGAGAAGGGAAAGCTCAGCTCCCCTGTGACGGTGTTCACAGGGGTTCTTGGGTGAGGGAAGAGACGAGGATCTCCACGTTTCAGAAGGCTGATTTATTATTTTATGATATATATTACATTAAAGCTATACTAAAAGAATAGAAGAAAAGGTTTCATCAGAAGGCTGGCTAAGAATAGAATAGGAAAGAATGATAACAAAGGTTTGTGGCTCGACTCTCAGTCCAAGCCAGCTGGACTGTGATTGGCCATTAATTAGAAACAACCACATGAGACCAATCCCAGATGCACCTGTTGCATTCCACAGCAGCAGATAATCAATGTTTACATTTTGTTCCTGAGGCGTCTCAGCTTCTCAGGAGGAAAAATCCTAAGGAAAGGATTTCCCATAAAAGATGTCTGCGACATTCCCCCTCCTCAGCATGGTGACCTCCAGCTGATCTAAGGGATAACTCTGCTGGAATCACTCTTGGAACACATCCCCTGCGTTGGGGCACTCACTCAGAGGCCCCTGTGATGCCCTGGCTGATGCCCTGGGTGATGCCCTGTCCCTGCCCTTGGTGTGCTGCAGGTTCCACCCTCCTGCCCCTTGTTCTGCTCCTGCCCAAGGGACTGCACCAATCCCTTAATTCCTACATCAATATTTTCCTTGGGAATCCCTCGGAGGAAAATAATATCAACAGAACTGATTACCATTTCCTGTGTGGCTGCCTGAGTAACGGGAACCAGATGATGTTTATCTTTAAAAAAATGAAAATGCCAATAAAAAAGTAATTTAAAAAAAAATTCACCTCCTGGTATTTTCCTGTTGCAGCTGGAGAAATAACAGGGACATGCCACATCTGCACGTTCAAATCCGGCAAAAAGAAAAAGGGCTTTGTTCCAGGATTCAGGGAAGGTACAACCTCCCTGGCCCTGTTTCAAAGTGGAACTCCTGATTTTCAGCACATAACTCAATTTTAGGCTTTTCTGTGGAATGAGCTTAATAAATGAAGAGCTTGTGAACATTCCTGCTGGGAGCACAGGTCAGGGCTCCCAGGGCTCAGCTGTGCCCTTTGCCAGGCTGAGCTGGAGGGGAGGCTTATTACTGGGGAGAATGGTGTAACTCAGTTCTGTTCAGCGAGATCACAGCTATTTACACAGATTTACACTGATTTACACTGATTTACCCAGATTTACACAGATTTACACAGTTCTGGAGCTCCTTCATCCACACCAACAGCACTAGGTGAGATTAAAATAAGGTGGGAAAACCTCATTAAAATGCCATTTTAAGCTCTCTGACAGGACAGAGTGTAGCTCTGGGAATGGATGTGCACACTGGACACTGAGGGAGTTTATCCTTGTCCCCTGTAAAAAGGAAACTTCATCCCATGAATATCAGAGCCTTTCTATCTGACCAGAGAACTCTTTCCAACCTCCTCCTTTCCCAGCTCCACTGCTTCCCAAAGTTTCCAACCCTCAGGCTGTATTTCTTACTGATTGATCCCTTTCATCATTCCTGGGGGTTTATTTGCTTTGTGTCTTTGAATTCTGTGAGCAAAATCCTGTTGATTTCTCTTTTGCCATTTTCAGCCCCTGGAGCAAATCAAAGGCAACTCCGACGCTGGTGAGGGAGACAGAGGGATGCATCTGACCCCATGGATATCAGAAGGCTAATTAATTTCTTTATTATACTATATTATTCTATACATCTAAAACTGAATCTCCTAAGCATTCAACCCTGCACACACTGCACTGAGTCTTGTGACTGTCCCCCCACAGTCCCAACACACACAGACACACACCTGGCCCAGATAGGCCAAGAAACAAAACTCCATCACTGTGGGTGAACAATCTCCACATTGCATTCTACTTTGGCACAAACACAGGCACAGCAAACGGGATAAGAATTGTGTTTTCTTTCTCTGAGGTTCAGAGAATGTGAAACCCAGAAATATTCTTGGGAAGAATTGTGCCTTGCTTTTCTCTGTGAAGAGAAATGTGGCTACAGGCCCCAGTTATAAAATAAAGACTCATCAAGCGCGTGGAACTTGGAAATGGAATGGCCAAATTACTGCCCAGGTGCAGAAACCCAGAGCACTGGGAATATTTCTGTCTGCTCTGGGGTGCCCTGACCCCAGGGCAGCACTGACTTTGACCCTCATTCATGGAGAAAGTTTCCCAGACTTCAAGATGGACTGGAATCCACAAAAGTGTGAAATATATTCTAGAGAGCAGTGTAGGTGTGTCACTTGGTGAGAAATTGAGGTTTTGGGGTTTTTAGAGTGTTGTGGATGGAAGCAAGATGGAGGCACAGGGTGCTGTCCTGGGTTTCCTCTTCACGCTTCTTCTTCCTCCTTCTTCTCCCTGGGTTTGGGTGGCATTTTGTAATTGGGTGGAAAAAATCCACATTGCAGGCTTCGAGGGATCAGTTATTGGGTTTAAAGGGAAATAATCTAGGTGTCAGTTCTTAATTGGATAGTTTAGCTTTAAAAGACCTTGTAACAAGAGATTGTTGGCCATTTTTGTGCTTTTCCAGTTCCTGAGGCTGGTGTGGACAGCATGCAAAACTCTAGATAAGATAACAATAAAAAAGAACCTGAAGACCAAAAAGATCCAGTGTGTCTCTCTTTTCTGACACAAACCCACTCCAGGAGGGTCTCCCCCAGCAGGGCAGCCCCCTGGCAGAGCCCAGACTGAGATCCAGAACTCCAGAAATCAGCGACAGGCACCCAGCATCCAGGGGTGCCCATCAGAAATAAGGAAATCAGGGATTTCTGTGGCGTGGGGAAGCAGAGCCCTGCATTGCCAGAGCCTGGTTTGAGCCCTCAGCCCTGGCTGTGTCCAGGGCAGTCTCCCCACACCTGAGGGTGTTCTCCAGCTCCATCCAGCATTCTGTGAGCCCTCAGCTCGCTGGGAAAAGCCAATCCATGCCTTGTGCTGGTGCCGTGACAGGAGCGGTGTTTGAAACGCTGCTGCTCAGAGGGAGATGGAGAGTGAGGGGCTGCTCTGGATTCCTCTTCCCAGCCCCAGCACTTCGTGTCTGTGCCCTGTGCCCTCTGTCCTTGCAAGGCAGCAGATGAGCCCAAAGTGCTGGGGAGGAATTGGCAGTCCCTGGGCAGACTTTGCATTCCATAAACCCCATCTGGGCTTGTCTGCAAGGGCTTTGTGACCCACCCCAGGATCCCTGAGGGAGCTGGGCAGGGGCTCAGCCTGGAGCAAAGGAGGCTCAGGGGGCCCTTGTGGCTCTGCACAGCTCCTGCCAGGAGGGCACAGCCGGGGGGGTCGGGCTGTGCCCCAGGGAACAGGGACAGGAGCAGAGGGAACGGCCTCAGGCTGGGCCAGGGCAGCTCAGGGTGGGCACAGCAGGAATTTCCCCATGCAAAGGGGGCTCAGGCCTTGCCAGGGGCTGCCCAGGGAGCTTTGCAGTGCCCATCCCTGCAGGTGCCCCAGCAGTTCCTGGAGGTGGCACTCAGAGCTCTGGGCTGGGGACAAGGTGGGATCAGCTGGGACTCGATGTCCTTGGAGCTCTTTTCCCACCCCATCTCTGGATCCTGAACACCAGAATCCCAAAGGCTTTTCCCACAAGGGAATATCCATCCAATGCAAGCCTAGCAGCAGAGGTGTCCCTGCCCCAGCCCCTTCTGGCAGGGAACATTTCCTGTTCCCCACAGCTCCAAACCCCTCACACCAACAACAGAAAGTGATTAAAGTCCCATTTTTGCATATTGGGGGAAAATTCCTGCATGGAAAGGGTGGTCAGGCCTTGGCAGGGGCTGCCCAGGGAGGTTTGCAGTGCCCATCCCTGGAGATGCCCAAGGAAAGCCTGGAGGTGGCACTGAGTGCTCTGGGCTGGGGACAAGGTGGGCATTGGGCACAGTTTGGACTCAATGATCCTGGAAATCCCTCCCAGCTTTACTGTTTCTGTGGTTCTGTGACCAGAAGGGTTTATCTCAGTGCTGGCCCAGGTTTAAGGGATGATTTTCTCCTGGTAAAGGCCCTGTGGGAACAGTAGGGCTCAGCCAGGTGAAGTGAGGAGGACACCGGGGATTGGTACCACCCTGCTGGGGCTCCACATCTCCACGTCAGGCTGTCTCCATGTGGGACCAGGGTGCTCCAGGAGCTCCAGGAGCTCTGCAGGGACCCTCCAGCTCTCAGCTCACCCTCCCCAGGCAGCTCCACCACCCACAGCACCCACAGCAGCACTGAGAAAGTTTCTTTCCAACGCTGGAAGAACAGAAGGGGCTCGGGCAGGGACATCTCCAGTGAAGCGTCCCACCGATAAAGGGTCTGCCTGGGTTGGGTGAGGAGATAAATCCCTTTCATTCAGACTCATTAAGGCTCGGCCATTTTAATGCTGTTTTCCATAGAAATGGATGAATTCTAATCCTTTGCTGGTGTGTTATCCCAAACTCCACATGTACTCTGCTCCTGTTTACCTGCTGGCTTCTGTTGTTCCAGGCTGCTCTGAACTCCTTTTCTGGGGAAAAGCCCTCATGGTTACCCTGGCCCTGCAGGAGGACACAGGGAGCTGCTGGAATGACCCAGGAGAGGTGTCCCAGGGGCCTCCTCTTTTGGGAACTGCCTTTGGGGGAGACAGGCTGACATCCCAAGAAAAAAGTGTTTTTTCTTCCCAGTGTCTGAAATGGCTGCTGTGATAAGAAGAAAATTAATTAGGAGGGAGATTATGACAGGACTCTTGTGCCAGTACCAGAGCAGTGTCCAGTGGGGAACTGGTTGGTTCAGTTCCCAGAAAACTCTTGTGTTTTGTTTCTGGAGCTGTGAAAGGCTGGAAATGCAGCCATTGTTGCCTTAAATATTCATTCATTTCTGACCTCAGCAGCGCTGGTGGAGCTTTGTCTGCTCTGAGCTGAATTTTTAGGAGGCTGAACACAAAGGTTCAGCGCCAAGATTGAGATCAACATTTCTTTGCAAGCCTGGGGAGGTGGGAGCCAGGGATTAACTCTGGATAACAAGCTCTGGAATTAGATTGGGACTCGTTTAAGAGAAATGATCAACAGAACAACCCACTCCTGAAACATCTGACATTTTCTGGGAGGGGAAATGAGCTGACCTGTCTTGTGAAGGATCTGAAAATGTGATGATTTGTGTGGTTGTGAAGGATCTGTCAGTGCCCCATGGGGATACGCAGTATATTTTCCTTTGTGGATATATTTGCCTTTGCCAGTAGAATGGGAGTAAATTCCAGCCAAGTCTCCCATTTTGTCTGAGACTTTTTTCTGCCTTGTGCATTTTCACCTGGACTTTCCCAAATTTGGTATCAAAAGCTGCTAAATGACAGCCCTGAAGGTCTGGGCTCACCTTGCACAAGTTTGGGACATGAATTCCAGGGCAGTGAATGCTGGGGGCAGTGGAACAGAAGGTCGAAAGCCAGAAGATGTCCCAGGAATTATTCAGATGATTATTTTTGTATTTCCTCCATGGCTGGGGTCACTCATGGAGTAATTCCCAGGCTGGAGCACATCAGTCTCCTCTTTGGCCAAGGTGTCAGAAGGACAAAATTCACTCTTGTGTCCTGGGAAGGAGGGAGGAAATGGTGAGATTTTGCTAGAATATTTCTGTGATCTGGGTGTTATAAATCTGAGGATTTCCCTCCGTGCTGGAGCCCATTCCCCTCTCTGAGCCAGACCTGCAGGGGTTTAGGAGGATGGGAATTGTCCATGGAGCACAGAGGGCTGAGGCCGAGCTGCTTGGTGATTTTCCTGTCAAATGGGAATGCACAGTGCTGGTCTCCACAGGTTTTTCCTGGAATTGTGGTGGATGTTGGGAATCCGAGTGTCTCAATACCCTCACGGCTGTCACCTTGTGCTTTTCTTTGACCTGACTAGAACTTCAGAGTACCAAAAAGCTCAGAGCTGTGAATTTGGGTCAGACTCTGCAGGTTCATCTGATCCATTGGGAATATGGGAAGGGTTTGGAGCAGAGGTGCCCTGAGCTGGGAGCTGAGAGCACACCTGGTCTGGGGCAGCCCATCTCTGGATAAATCCCTGTGACTGCTGAAATCAGCCCCAAACCTGCTGGTGCCGTGTCCTGTGTCAGGATTTGCTGTAACCCATGTTGGAATTCTCCAACATTTCCAGCTTTTCACCCTTTTTCAGCCAAGAACAGGGATTAGGAGCTGGACTGAAAACCTCTGCTTGGTTTTCTCCAGCTTTAGTTGATTGTGGAGAAAAAGGCCCAAATCTTCAAGCTCTGCTCAGCCTCTGGAAAACAGTTTTATTGTGGGCTGATCATTTCCTTCTCTCACCACGGCATCACTCCAGCAGCACGTGGACAGGAGCTGTGGCAAACAAGAGACCTGGTGTGAGTTTTGTGCAGGTGCCCATGAGCTCCCACGATAGGAGGGGCCTGGGCCTGATGGATCCAGGAAGGCAAGAGAGACAGAAATGCCCTGTGTGCTTCCATGATTTGATGTTTCCAAGGCAAGAGCAGAGGGCAAACCGAAACATCCAGCAGTTCTTGCCAGCTCTGGATCTTCCAGAGTTTTTTTGCAGCCCTGGATGTAATTCCCTGGATTCCAGGAATGCAGAGCAGGCCCTGGCATCTCCCTGCTGACACTGAGGGTTGTTTGCAAACCCCTGCTGGATTCCAGACTTTGCTGCAATAAAGAAAACTAGGTTATCCCCAGCCCGGACTGGCTGTGCCTCCGTAGCTGACTCCAGGCACATGGATGTGGTGTCCTTGGACTGGGATGCACAGTAAATACCAGCCCATATTAGCACAGGCACCAATGCCTATTAAGCCACAGGCTAAATTTGGGATTTTTATGTTGCAATAAATCTTGCTTCTCTACAGAGCCTGGGCAAACCTTAAATCAAAGGCTTTCTCCTCTCCCCTCTCGTCAGTTATTGATTGGGGCATTATCCACGCGGAGAACACGCCATAACCGTGATGGATCTGCCCGGGTCTGGCACTAATCCTGGGATAAGTGTGTGCTCTGCTGCTCACCCCTGGCTGGGCTCCATTCCCAGGCTGCTCCTCTGGCCCATCCTGATTGAAGGATGGGAGCAGAGTGATGGATGAGGATTTTCCAGATGACATTCTGCCCAGGTAGCTGGCACCCCCCACAGTGGGTAAACCTCACCTCTCTCCCAAAATAATGCTCCTCTAGGCATTAAAAACATCACTGGGAAAAGAGAGGGAAGTAAGGGAGGTGTAGAGGAGGAGTGAGGAGCAGATAAAGAGGGGTAAACAAGAACAGCTGCCAGGTCAGAGTTCCAAAGACAGAGCCCTCAAACAAGAGACAGGAGCTCTGGAGGGTCAGAGAGGTCTCTGTGCAAACGTAGGGTGCAGCAAAGGGGTAAAACTGTTCCCCAAATGCCCTGGCAATCCAAGTGCTTTGGGATCAGCATCACCCATGGATTTATACATCTCTTTTCCTGCTGTCCCTTCACAGGTAATTGTCCAGGGTCTCACTTCACTTCTGTTCCAAATCCTTCCTCCCTCCTTCCTGCTGCTGGCAGCACCCAAAACCCCCCTCCAACCCCTCCAATGTTTTGTTGAGGGAGATGGGGAAGAAAACAATTTCTCTGCCCTGGCAATTTTTGCCATGTTAAACACCAGAAAGAAATGCTATTATAAATATACCCTAATTCAGACTCATCCCTGAGAAGATTTTACTTTGGTGGGATAAATTTATCCCCGTCAGATTTCAGAGCCGGCCACGACTGGGACATAATGAATCCAACCAGCTCAGGATAACAATAATTTCTACAAATCTGCTTATCTGGGCTAAATGTTTATCCCTTTAGCTGCAAACCTCTTGATCCCAAATCATTGTTATAAAACATAAGCAGAGAGTGTCTGCACGAGGCTGTAATTGAAAGGCACTTATTTGCTCAGCTGCTCACACAATGGCAGGGATTGGAGTGCGCTACCTCCAGATCCCCGCTTGATTCATTCCCGCAGAATAGGCAGGGGAGGCTCTAAAACTGCTCCTGGTGAAGAAAGCAGCTGCAGGTATGGGCTGGAAGGCTGTGGGGAGGTGGCACAGGAGCACCGGTGGGATCAGGCGCTGCTGCAGGGCAAACACCGGCCCTGAGTGCGGAATGAACCCCGGGGACAGCGAACAGAGCCGGGAAAGGCACCGGGAGCAAAACTGCTCGGGCTGCTCCACTGCCTGAGCTGAGAGCAGTGAAGACAAATGCTGATTATGGGCTGTAATTAATCTGCTGGGGCTGCCTCAAAGCACTTCTGCTTCAATTGCAGAGTGTGGAGTGCGAGGATGGATGGGGCTGGGGGAGTGGGAGCACATTCACCTCCTGGGCTGGGCCTGCACAGTCCCACAGAGCTCCCGAGGGGTGAAGGAAAGGGGATTCTGCCAGGGGGACCTGCTCACCTGCACTGTGCGAAAACCTCTGTGGCAATGCCAGGATCATAAAATAAAACAATCACAGAAGGGTTTGGGGTGGAAGGGACCTTAAACCCCACCCAGTGCCACCCCTGCCATGGCAGGGACACCTGCCACTGTGCCAGGTGCTGCCAGCCCCAATGCCCAGCCTGGCCTTGGGCACTGCCAGGGCTCCAGGGGCAGCCACAGCTGTTCTGGCAATTCCAGCCCAGCCCCTGCCCACCCTGCCAGGGAACAATTCCCAATTGCCAAGATCCCATCCAGCCCTGCCCTCTGGCACTGGCAGCCATTCCCTGCCTCCTGTCCCTCCATCCTTGTCCCCAGTCCCTCTCCGTTTTTCCTGTGGCTTCTTCAGGCACTGCAAGCCCCAAGTTAGGTGACCCAAAGCCTTTTCTTCTCCAGGCTGAACAATCCCAGTTCCCTCAGGCTTTCCTTGTGGGACAGTGTCCTGCAGCCCCTCAGTGTGACAGTTCCTCTGTAATCCCAAACAAAGGGACTGCAGCTCTCTCTCCCTGAGCCCCAGAGAAGGACGGGGTGTGGAGGAACCAGTTCAGTGCAGAGCCAGCTCCAGCAGCATGGGGACTGCAGGGTCACCCTTCACCATGGGAATGCAGCAGCTCAGGAGGAGATTTCTCCCTGGGAATGGGGGTCTGTGAGTGCCTGAATAGCCCCAGGCTGGCCCTGCTGCCCTGCTGCCAGCCTGGCCATTCCCAGCCTGCTGGACACTGGAGCAGGAGGGCCAGCAGTGGCAGATGGCCCAGTATTTACCATTATTTCAGGTACACTGGACCTTGGTTATTTCCAGCTCCAGAACCCAGCAGCGAAACCTTGGCTCCCGCTCGTGTGTCACTTGGCAATTTGTCTCCATCCCATATTGCTTCAGTAGCGTTCAGATAAACAAATTAAGGGAGGAGAAAGCAACAAATGCAGCTTAAGACTAATTCCCCTCCACCCCCTCAATCACTGAGGGCCTTGAAGAGTGTTCAGAGCCAAATTACACTTCAGTGCACAGGATTTAATTTGCATCTGCCAACTTCAGAAGGGGATTTAGTCAGACAGGGCATTTGCATGCCATAAAAGGAGCTGATCTCTAATTAAACTAATATCATGTTTGAGTTTCTGCAGCGATAACGGGGAAGACAAAACGTGCAGGTCTTGGCAGGAGGAAGGAGCAGGCTGGGAGCACAGGAGGGGAACAGCTCCTCTAAACCCTGCCAGACTCAGAGGGGGCATTTCAGGGTGGTGGGGGGGTCCTGTGCTAGAGAGAGAAATAATTCCCTGGTACTTCCAGAGCCTCTGCAGCATTTCTGCAGCATTTACACCCAGGAAATGCACCCAGGTGTTGGGAAGCTCCCTCAGCAGAGCCTGACAGCACCAATTCCTGGCAGGAGCAGGATGATTTCCTGGAAAAAAAAAATTAAATCCCTTCTCTTCTACATGATCTGGCATTTCTGGGAACATGGAGTCAAATCAGCTTTCTAATTTTACTCTCCAGCCTTGATTAAGACAGAGCTTGGGGTATGTCCAGAACTTTCAGCAGGCACTGAGTGAGAGGGAGGTGAGGGCTTGCCATGAAGTCCAATAATTCCTGGTGTTTTTCCACATCCTAGCATTCCCAGTCCCAGCCCTGAAAGGATGCTGAGGAGTCTGACAGCCAGAATCCATTGAACAAGTACACAAAACATCAAACAAATAAACAGAGATCTGTTTTAGAATTGTCTTTGGCTCTGCTGCATCGATTTTGGTTTTTAACAATTCCTGCTAAGAGGAAACTTCCAGGGCAGCTGAGCCACAGGAGACAGACAGATTACTTACCTGCCATCAAAGAGTCAGGGAAATCAGTAAACTCTGGCAATTATTGCCACAGATTAATGGATTTTAGGGCCAGGGAGGAACACATTCCAACACTGAGTCTGATTTCCTGCCCTCCAATGTCCCCAAGCGATTCCTCTCCTGAGCTCTGGTTTGAAGCAGGAGGGGCCTTTGAGGGGGACACCCCCCTTGATCCAGGCCAGAGCAGAGCCTCCCCCCTGTGAGCCCAGCAGGGAGAAACCCCTGCCTGCCTCAAAGCTGCCCATTTGGGTCCTGCTTCAGTTCTTCCAAAAAGTTCATCTCCGAGCTGTGGGCTGTGCAGGGCCTGGGAGCTCCTGGAATCACACACCGATCCCACAGGGATCCTGCTCCTCCCTGGGAACCCGGGGCTGCCCTGTCGCAGACATCTTTTATGAAAAATCTTTTCCTTAGGATTTTTCCTCCTGAGAAGCTGAGAGGCCTCAGGAACAAAATGTAAACATTGATTATCTGCTGCTGTGGAATGCAACAGGTGCATCTGGGATTGGTCTCATGTTGGATGTTTATAATTAATGGCCAATTACAGCCCAGCTGGCTTTATCATCATTCTATTCTTAGCTTAGCTAGCCTTCTGATGAGAACATTTTCTTCTGTTCTTTTAGTATAGTTTTAATGTAATATATATCATAAAATAATAAATCAAGCCTTCTGTAACATGGAGTCAGATCCTCATCTCTTCCCTTAACCTGAGACCCCTGTGAACACGGTCACACTGCCCCATCCCTGGCAGTGCCCAAGGTTGGAGCTCTTTTATGCATTCCACACCCCAAAGCTCCAGTTTCTGATAGGAAGGCCAGCTCTGGGTTAATTTTCAGATAATTTTGTATTTATTCCCCACTCAGGTGGGCCTGGCTTGCAACACTTCCCCAAGCAAACATGCCCTGGCACCTCTCTCCCAGGAAACAGGCACACGTGGATCAAACCGTGTTTGTTTTCTCCCTAGTGACTCAGGGCTGTGCATATGCCACTGTGTGTGGCATTTCCCACTCCTCAAAGAAAGCCAGCTCCCACATGACATTAAAGCTTGGCTGTGGAGGAGTTCAGTGTTGCAAAGATGGAAGCACCCAAGCAAAATATCCTTTGGACAGAACTAAAGCAGGGAACTTTTCAAGGTGAGGGGATTTGTGTGCTCGGGTTCTGAGCTCTGGTCCAGCAATCTCCAGCTGGGCTAATCTCTGCAAAGATAAAAGCTCCTGCTGGCCCTGCAAGGGAAAACAAGTTCTCCCCTGGCAGAATAGAGCCCTTAACAACCCCCAAAGCAATCAAAGCCTCCCAAACCCTTGGGGTTTGTGTTTCCTGAGCTGTCAGAGCAGCAGTGGGTGCTGTGACCTTGCAGGGCAGGGGCCACCCCTCCCCAGGTGACCTCACCTTCCCTGGGGCCTTGGGACATTCCTGGATCCCATTCCCTCATCCCTGTGGGAAAGGAGGATGCTCTCCCTGATGCCTTAAGTTTGAGCTTTCTTATTTTCCAGATTCTGTCCTGCATTAGTGTGTAACTCTGAACTTCATATAAAGTGTCAGCAAGTTCTCCTCACAGTTCAGTCAGAACAATCCTTTTCCAGCCCCAGAACCAAGGACACCACTGCAGCTTCAGGCCCAGAAAGTGCAAACAACAGCAAACTGAGGAGAGCAAACTGGGAGGGTGGGACTGTAACTGGACAATTAACCCCAATATGGAAACAGACCTGTGACAGTGTTCACAGCGGTTTTCAGGTGAGGGAAGGGACAAGAATGTTGACTCCATGTTCAGAAGGCTGATTTATTATTTTATTATATACATTACATTAAAACAATACTAAAAAGAATAGAAGAAAAGTTTTCATCAGAAGGCCGGCTAAGAATAGAATAGCAAAGAATGATAACAAAGGTTTGTGATTCGGCTTGCTGTCTGAGCCAGCTGACTGTGATTGGCCATTAATTAGAAACAACCACATGAGACCAATCACAGATGCACCTGTTGCATTCCACAGCCTCAGATAATCATTGTTTACATTTTGTTCCTGAGGCCTCCCAGCTTCTCAGGAAGAAAAATCCTAAGAAAAAGATTTTCATAAAAACATGTCTGCGACACGGACCAAAACTTATAGAAGTGTGAAAACTTGGGACCCATGATCCATCTTGGGTGTGCCCTCAGCCAGGCTCTTGTACTGCCCAAGGTGTGTCCTTTGAAGGAAGCCTTTTAATAAATCCCTACTTTATTCCTTTAACACTGTCCAGCCTCTGCTCTAGGCAGCCTCTCAAGGCATCATCCCCGAGCCTGCCCTAAGGATAAAAGCAGTTTAAACAGAGCATTTTCAGTCTCTCAAAGACAAACAGACCCAAAAGCCCCTCCTGCCTCCCCCACCTTGGACTTGTAGCTCAAACCCCCCAGATCAAACCACAAATGTCACCCAGAGCAGAGCCCCAAGGACGAAATCCTTCCCTCATTTTTTAGCTCCCCAAACATTCCGTGGGACTGGTAAAAGGGAGGGGAAATGCCATTGTTGTGGTGCCACAGCCAGGCTCCCAGGTGGGTTTTCCTTGCTAAATAAATAAATCAATCAAAGGGAATTCTTATCCTGGCTCAGCAAGCCTTCAAAATTACCCAAATGCACAAAGAGCAAAATCACCCAAATACGCAAAGTTCCTAAAGAGCAAGTGGGATAAAAAGGCAACTTCTCCACATGTTCCACCTCCTCAGGCTCCTGTTCCACAGGCTGGGGCTGCTGTCAGGGATTACAAACCAGCTGGAGCTCACAGAAGGAGCAGGGCACGTGGAGGGGAGGAAAATACCTGTACAAGTCCAATTAGCACCAATTAGCTGGGGATGGGCTGCAGGAACAGCAAAGGAGGAGCACTGGAGGGATGCAGGGCAGGGCTGGAGGGCTTCGTGCTCCCTGTTAGAGTGAGGAAGCTGCAAACGCCATGGGCAGCAGAGGGGATCACAGCCAGGGAATGCTCCAGGTTGGAAAAGACCTTTGATGTTGGATTATGGTTTTTTTAACTTAGAGATGGAGTAACTGAGAGGTGTTTTAAAAATTTTTATTTTGTTTTTAGTTTTATCTGAAGGGTGAGATAATATAAATGCTATAATTCATGTTATTACAATTAGAAGGTAACTATTTTTAATTACAAAGCATTGTAAGGCATTGAGAATCTTCTACAAATCCATTTTTGACATTTGGAGGTCATTGAGTCCAACCATGGACCAGCAGCACCACCATGGTCACCCCTAAGGCAGGTCCTGAGTGCCACAGCCACACTCAGCAGTGGTGATTCCACCACTGCTCCAATGCCTGGCCACCCTTTCCATGCAGGAATATTCCTGTTTCTCATCTAAACCTCCCCTGCCGTGCCTTGAGGCTGTTCCCTCTCACCCTGCCATCCTGGGATGCTGCATCCAGCCCAGGATGCCCCTCCAACCCCTGCAGAGGCTCAGTGGTTCACAGGACAGGGGCACTGAGGTGCTGGAGGATGGAGCTGAGCCCCTGGGCCAGCCCAGAGCACGAGGAAGCAGCAGAGCTCGGGTTCCTCACCCCACAGACAAAGAGCTCTGTGCCAGAGCTGGGCACTCTGAGCTCCTGCAGAGCCTGGAGCCTGGGGGATGTGACACCTCACCTGTCCCATACTGGGGATGTGACACCTCACCTGTCCCATCCCCACACAGCACTGACAGCACACGGATTTCTGCAGGGAAAGGGGAGGAGGCAGGAGCTGGGACAGGAGGGGCACTCCTGACAGGAGATGGATTCCCGACAGGAGATGGATTCCCAACAGGAGATGGATTCCCAACAGGAGATGGATTCCCGACAGGAGATGGATACCCGACAGGAGATGGACTCTCTGCCAGGCTCATTTGATGCCCTTGCCTTGCTGGGATCTGTCCAGCAGAGCTTGAAAGGTTTGGGAAAATGACATTTCTGGTGGTCTAGAGAGGAGCAGAAAAGGTCATATTCAATTCAATGACCAGGTGGCCTCACACCAGCCTTGACTCCCAAGGAACAAATCCCAGATGTTTCATTTTCTGCAGGATCATCTCAGTTCTTACCCCAACCCCAGCTTTACTCCACCAAAATCCATGAGTTCCAGTAGATTTATTTAAAAAGCAAAGGAAGAATCAGGAGGAACTCATCCAGTGTGCTGCCTTCCATCCCTGGGCTCATCCCCTCTGATGGAGACCTCCCCAGCCCTTTATTGATTAACAACCAGCAGGATCAGGTCTCCTTTTCATGCGGAAAATATCAAAATTAGGGCTTTCACTGCTGCTCGTGTTATCTCCAATTAACTGCGCTGATATGATTTGTTCTCCCACAGTCTTTGTTGCATAACTAATCACAGCCAATAAATATAAACACAAAAATAATTAGCCGGAATCAGCTCGCCGCCCATGCCAGGCACAGCCCGGCGGCAGCAGAGAGGACACACGCTCTTCCTGACTTGATTCCAGCTCATTTTTCCTTCATTTTGGATTTTATTTCCTGCTTTGGGTGGAGGCAGGGGCTGAAGGTGCCTCTGAAGGGCTGCAGCCATGGAAACACGCTCAGACATGGGATATTGGCTCTCCAGGTGATTCGGGGATTAATTCCGTGTCAGTTCTGTTTATCGGCTCCTTCCAGGAGACCCCAACATTCTGACATTCCCCCAGCAGATGTCTGGGAATTAATGAAATAGAGACAGGAGTCTCCAGCGAGGGCTTGGACCTGCATGGGGGGAGGATGAGCAGTGACCCTGGTGCTGCTCCTTGTCCTTCAGAGCACTGAAGGTGCCACCCCGAGGACTCGGGTGGTGCCACCAGCCTGGGAGTGGCACTGCTGGGGACAGGATGCTGCTCCTGTGAGCTGCTCCCAAACCAAGCTGGGATGGGCTGGCTCGGGAAGACTGGGGAGGAAAGGGATGGCAGGACTGAAGGATTGTGCAAATCCACCAATTTCCGTGGCATTTTCTGTAGGAAGTGGAATTGTTTCATCTCAGTGCTGTCCTAAATCTGTTGTATCAAGACAGTAAATCTGCAATTTTTTTTCCCTGTGCTCTTGTTGTGCTTCATTTCTCTGGATCAATTTTATTATCCCATAATTCACATTGTCTCACCCTTCACATTTCATATTACAATGTTTAGGATCATCTAAAGAACATTTTTACTCCATTAGAATGAGACGGTTTGAAATTTCTGGTGGTCTAGAGAGGAGCAGAAAAGGTCATATTCTAATTCAAATTCCTAAAATTGAGCTTAGGTGATAGAGCTGTGTTGAAACAAACTCTCTCAATGTCCAATATGGAAAATGCTCCCAATTCCTGACTCACTGTTCTATTATTATTAACATTAGTATTAGTATTAGTATTAGTATTAGTATTAGTATTAGTATTAGTATTAGTATTAGTATTAGTATGTATTAGTATTAGTATGTATTAGTATTAGTATTAGTATTAGTATTAGTATTAGTATTAGTATTAGTATTAGTATTAGTATTAGTATTAGTATTAGTATTGCCCTTCACAACTCCCTGACAGGAGGGTGCAGCCAAATGGAGGTTGGGCTCTGCCCCCAGGGAAAACCAGCACAAGAGGAAGAGGCCCCGGGTTGTTCCAGGGGAGGTTTAGGTTGGATATTAGGGAAAATTTCTTCCTGGAAAGGTTGGTCAGGCAGGGCTGGAGTCCCCATCTCTGTTGAGGTTCAAAAGCTGTGTGGATGTGGCACCTGGGGACACGGCCAGTGCTGGCCTTGGCAGTTGGACTCAGTGACTGATCCCAGAGGGCTTTTCCATCCTTTCCAAAGATTCTCTCATTCCATGATTATTCAGCATTTTCTCTTCCCTGGACCAGCAGTTCCACTGGGAAGTAGCACCGTTTCCCCACAAACGGAGACTGCATTTCCAAAGCAGTTTGTTTGTCTGGGATTTTGTAGGGCAGCATCAGGATCCCTGGGATCTCCCACATTCCCTGTCCTGGATAGTGCTGTTGCCAAGGTGAAGCACTTGGCAGGACTTGACAAAGTTCTTTTTATTTTCCTTTTTTAGCTGGAGCACCTTCATTTTCCATCATTTTCCCATCTGGCAGTGAGAACCTGATAACGCAGGCACAGAGAGTTCAGGGGGTCTGGTGACCCCAGGGCTTTCAGAGGATCCACTCAGGATCCTTCCAACCCCAAATCCTTTGGGCGTCATCCAAAACAGACAAGGAATCCTACTCCCTCCCAGACCCCACCTCTCCATCTGGAATATCCCACATGTTCCCCAGAATCCTGCTCTCCAGCCCCTCAGATTATGGGCAGGTTTAAAAATGTGAAGTCATCAGAGCTTTTGAGATGTTTCTCTCAAAATTGCCTGCATGCAAATACATGCAAATTGATGTAAATAGGGAGGCGCTGCCTCAGCCGGGTTATTAAAGGAGCTGCTGCTCCTAAGAGGATTTTCCTAAGAAAGCTGAAGATCCCCCAACAGCCATTAGAGCCCAGCTCCTGTAAATCACACTAAATACAGGGCTCTTATCCCTGACAGAGCCTGCAAAGGGATGGAGCAGGGGCTGAGGCGGCTTCTCCACCTCCCTCTCCCGTCCCTTCTCCGTTCCTGCAGCAGCTGGGAGAGCTCTGCTGGTGCAGAGGAGAGCACAGCCCCAGGGGCTGCAGGGATCTGGGGGTCCCTGCTCCAGCACAGGAGAGGACAGCCCCAGGGGCTGCAGGAATCAGGGCACCCCCAGATCGCTGCCCTGCTCCAGCTGCAGAGATCTGGGGGTGCCCTGCTCCAGCACAGGGTGGCACAGCCCCAGGGCTTGCAGAGATCCGGGGGTGCCCTGCTCCAGCACAGCATGGCACAGCCCCAGGGCTTGCAGAGATCTGGGGGTGCCCTGCTCCAGCACAGCATGGCACAGCCCCAGGGCTTGCAGAGATCCGGGGGTGCCCTGCTCCAGCACAGCATGGCACAGCCCCAGGGGCTGCAGAGATCTGGGGATGCCCTGCTCCAGCACAGCATGGCACAGCCCCAGGGCTTGCAGAGATCTGGGGGTGCCCTGCTCCAGCACAGGGTGGCACAGCCCCAGGGACTGCAGAGATCTGGGGGTGCCCTGCTCCAGCACAGCATGGCACAGCCCCAGGGCTTGCAGAGATCTGGGGATGCCCTGCTCCAGCACAGCATGGCACAGCCCCAGGGCTTGCAGAGATCCGGGGGTGCCCTGCTCCAGCACAGCATGGCACAGCCCCAGGGGCTGCAGAGATCTGGGGGTGCCCTGCTCCAGCACAGCATGGCACAGCCCCAGGGCTTGCAGAGATCTGGGGATGCCCTGCTCCAGCACAGCATGGCACAGCCCCAGGGCTTGCAGAGATCTGGGGATGCCCTGCTCCAGCACAGCATAGCACAGCCCCAGGGGCTGCAGAGATCTGGGGGTGCCCTGCTCCAGCACAGGGTGGAACAGGAGCAGCCCTGGCTGGGCCCTGCAGGGGCTCTCCAGGAGCTGCTGGGAATGGGGGCTGTGCCTGGGGCTCCTCACAGCCAGGGGAAACCAGCCAGGACCTGCTGCTCTGGGGCAGCTTCATCCTCCAAAACCATCCCAGCAGTTAAAATTCTCACCAGTGAAACCAACCCAGCAGTTAAACCATCTAACCACTTAAACCATCCACCAGTTAAACATCTAACCAGTTAAGCATTCTAACCAGTTAAACCACCCACCAGTTAAACATTCTAACCAGTTAAACATCCAACCAGTTAAACCATCCACCAGTTAAACCAATACACCAGTTAAACATTCTAACCAGTTAAACCACCCACCAGTTAAACCAATCCACCAGTTAAACCATCTAACCACTTAAACCATCCACCAGTTAAACATTCTAACCAGTTAAACCATCTAACCACTTAAACCATCCACCAGTTAAACATTCTAACCAGTTAAACCATCTAACCACTTAAACCATCCACCAGTTAAACATTCTAACCAGTTAAACCACCCACCAGTTAAACCATCGAACCAGTTAAACCAGTTACATCATCCCAGCAGTTCCCTGAACCCTGCACAGGGTCAAGTCATTGAAGAGTTTTCTCCGTCCCTCAAAATAGTGTTTATTTCTTGTTCCTGAAGAAAACCAAGCACTGACAAGTGATCACTCAGCCCTTGGGAATGCTCCCACTTGGGAATGCACTGGTGCCATCTCCCTCCCAGGCTGGGACTCCCCAGCAGAGCCCCCACACGTTGCTGTGCAGGGATTTTGTGGCACAGCTGATGCTGGAAGTGGCTCAGCTCTGCTCACAAAGGTTTGTCCTTGAGTTTTCTGCTCCAGCACTCAGGAGCTTCCTGCCTTTCAAAGCTCGGCAGGATTCAGTGACACACCAGGAGCTTAACACGATTACCCCAACTTCCACTCCCCTTCCTTAGACCTCACTCCCAGGGGCTATTTGTAATTTGCAGTTGGAGTTTATTCACTGTCTTTGAACAAAGAAATTTGATTTTTTTTATTTTAGTCTCCTCTTAAATCCTGACAGGTTTAAAAAAAAAAAAGAATTAAAAACTCTAAATGCTTTCATGAGAAGCTAAAATTTCTCACAGAAAAGGAAATACTTTTGGCAAGCTGAACAGGAGAATTATATCAGAGCTGAAAGAAAAATAAATCTTTGACCTGTTTTTGTAATTGTTGCTAATTCATGGTTATTTTTATCATCACTGTTCGTGACAGGGCCCCAGTGCAGCGGGCTCTGCCCCAGCTCAGAACATCACCAGCAGCAAAATCAGGTGAAGTGTCCTGCAGGATTGCTCCAGCAGTGCCTGGAGTCATGCTGGATCCTTCAGCAAAGTCCTCTGCTCCAACAGGGAAAAATATCTTTAATTGCCACGTGGGATGAGGCTGCTTGGCCTTTGGTGGCTCCTCTGAAGGATGATTTCAGTGGCCACGTCTGCAGCAGCCGAGCCCTGATGTGAACACAACTGCTCCCTCTCGGTGCGCTGAGCATTAATTAAGGGAGCTGAGCAATGCCCACTTTTGTCAGAGAGCAGGAAACCTAACGAGGCTCGCAGGTAATGACTGCCTCTCACACGTACAGCAGCTCCCTGAAATAATGAGCTTTGGAAACAATCTGGAGGTGCTGCCTGGATGTTGATGTTGGGAATTCGCTGACCCTGTTGCAGGCAGGTCGTGCTTTTCACAGAGCATCTCGCCTTCAGTCTGGGCTCCCTCTCATCAGCCCAGGATTGCAGCAGTGCAGAGCAGCCCCAGGAGCACAGAAATCCTGCCTGGCTCTGCTGCCAGGAGCCAGAGCCTTCTCCTGAGCCTTGATCCTTGGTGGGGTTTTGTAGGATAAATCCCAGCCTGGTTCTTACCCCCTGTGTGTCCAGAGAAAGTCTGAGTATCGTCAGGCATGGAGGCTCCACAACATCCTCGGGCAATTTGTGTCAGCACCTGGTGACTCCCACAGCCAAAAAGTGTTCCGTGATGTTCAGAGGGACCTTCCTGTGCTCAGTGTGTGACCACAGCCCCTTGTCCTGTCCCTGGCCACCACTGGCAAGAGCCTGGCTCTGTCTTCCCTGCAGGTGTGGATGGACAGGGATGAGGCCCCTGGAACCTTCTCTTCTCCTTCTGAGCATTCCCAGCTGTCCCAGCCCTTCCTCAGAGCAGAGATGCCCCAGCCCATGGGGTTTAGAGAGGCCCTGCTGTGTGCAGGGTGGGATTGTGGCTCTGCACTGCTTGGGATCACTCAGAAATGATCCTTGAGGTAAAAATGGTCCCAGTTCCCCGAGGGTTCTCCCCTGTCCCACTGGGCCAGCTCCATGTGGCACAGGGACTTCAGTCCCATGTGCAGCCCTCGTGCCCTCAGCCCTCATCACATTGAAGGTTCTTCCTCCCCGTTTTCCAGGGGAAAGGCTGGAAAAGTCCTGTTTGCCCATTTCCCACCATGTACCTGTCTTGGTTTGGAAAGCCAGGTGCCTGCTAAGGAAGGCAGGAGCCTCCCCTGAAATGGAGAATGGAAACCCTCTCCACCCCTCTGAATTGCTATAAATTTTAAATTGAGGGGCTCTCAGGCAAAAATATGGGAGCAGGAAATAACAGTCCTTTACTAGGGAAGGAAAAAAATAAAAGGATAAAATAAACAATGTAGTGAACTAAACCAACAGTGCCAGAGTCAGAACCCAACCTGACACCCTGTGGGTCAGGCTGGTGGCAGCAGTGCCATTGGAATTGTGGCTCAGCCCTCCTGCAGTGTCAGGGCTGGTTCTGCTGGAGCAGGGATCCTGGAGAAAGGTGCAGTCTCTGCCTCTGAAGATCCAGGGGCAGAGGCAGCTGCTGTTCCTCTGGGCAATCCAGTGCAGAAGCCGTGCTGGTGTTGCAGAATCTCCAGATTCTATCCGGGTAGGAATGCTTGGCTCCTCCCTCTGGGCTCCCATCTCCCAATGGGATGCTGTAGTTCTTATCAGCCATGCAGGGACATTCCATAGCTGTTATCAGCAGGTGTCCCCTCCCGAGGGAGGAGTGGGTGTGGTCACTCAAAGAGAGAGATAAGGCAAACTGCCCACTTGACAAAAGACAACTTCTGTACAGATGGTGATAGAACACATCCTGCCTTGCAATCTGGAACAGTACCAAAGCACTGCTCAGCTGCTCAGGGCCTGAAAACCTCAAGATCCTCGTTCAGCCCTGCAGGGGCCATTCCCTGAGGAGCTGGATGTGATGGTCCTGAGGGCCCTTCCACCTCAGGATTTCCTGTGAACTGGGATTTAGGAGAGCAACCCTGGGGGCAGCTCTGGCCCCTGAGGATAAGGACATGGAGTGGCTGGAGTGAGTCCAGAGCTGGGAGAATTCCTGAGGGAGCTGGGCAGGGGCTCAGCCTGGAGCAGAGGAGGCTCAGGGGGCCCTTGTGGCTCTGCACAGCTCCTGCCAGGAGGGCACAGCCGGGGGGGTCGGGCTGTGCCCCAGGGAACAGGGACAGGGGCAGAGGGAGCGGCCTCAGGCTGGGCCAGGGCAGGCTCAGGGTAAAACTGGAAAAATTCATCCTGGAAAGGGCTGTGCAGGCAGGATAGTGGTGGAGCCCCCATCCCCGGAGTGATTTAAAAGGATGGATGTGGCAGTTGGGGACATGGGTTAGGGGTGGCTTTGGCAGTGCTGGGTTACAGGTTGGATTCCTTGATCTCTGAGTGTCTTTCCAACATTATTGACTCTGTAATTCCATGAAAAATGTCCCTCCCAGCAGCAGGGCTGTAGCCAGGCATTCCTGTAGGGATTGCAGAGCAGGAGCAGATGGAGTCTCCTGGAAAACAAAGCCCTGTGAGGACCCACGGAGAGGACACCCAGGGACAGAGCAGGAGCTCAGCTCCTGCATGGAGGCGGCTGGAACCAGCCCAGGGCTCCGACCCAGCCCAGCTCCGAGCCAGGAACATTTTTAGAGAGCCCTGTGTGAGCTGCTCCCACTCTGCGAGCTGCAGATAAGAGGAGTGAGATGGGCCGTGGTTGTTTGGCTGTGCAAACGCTCAGCTGCCAGCCCTGGCTCCTGTGGGTGCAGCCCATCCCAGCCCTCCCCACAGCCCTGCAGTTCCAGCAGCCTGGAATGCAGCAGGAGCTGGGTCCCACCGGCCTCTCCCCACCCTCACTGCAGTCAGCACTGATAACAAACACTCTCTAAATATTTTTTTTTCCTTCCCTGCACTGCTCTAATCCACAGAGGCCCCTCAGCTTGGATGTGCTGCCTGTTGCTCTCTGCAGCCTCTTCCTCTCTCTCTTTTTTCTCTCAGCAGACAAGTTAAACCTTTTCCAGCCACACTGCAGAGGATTATTTCAATAGAGAGACTCAGGGCTGCACTCCCAAAGCAGGAATTACTGCTCAGTCTGGGCAGGGGGGCCAGCTCAAGCCCCAGTTTGTAGAATTTCCACCTGTGCCAAGCCAGTCTGGCAGGACCTGATCCCTCAGTCCCTCCCAGGGTCAGTTCCACACTGTCCTGACACCAGGGTCAGAGTTACTGGGGAAAATATCCAGAGTTTTAACTGTTGGCAGAGAGATGAAGAAAATCACACAACATTTACAGTGATTTCCCCAGGTTTCAGTTGGTTCATGGAATTGTTTCAGGTTTTGGCCTTTCCCAACCTTGTCATTCTGTGAAAAGCTGCTTAAAACCTAATCCAGATGTTAGCCCAGAACAGTATTGGGGTGTGTATATATCCATAGATATAGACATATAAATATAGAGAGATATAGATATAGATATAGATATAGATATAGATATAGATATAGATATAGATATAGATATAGATATAGATACAGATATAGATACATTTATAGATACATTTATAGATAGATATAGATATATAGATCTAGAGACAGATACAGATATAGATGTGTATCTATATCTATAGATGTGTATCTATATCTATATAGATGATAGATATAGATATAGATATAGATATAGATATAGATATAGATATAGATATAGATATAGATATATAGATATAGATATAGATATAGATATAGATATAGATATAGATATAGATATATAGATATAGATATAGATATAGATATAGATATAGATATAGATATAGATATAGATATATAGAGATATAGAGATATAGATATAGATAGATATAGATATATAGATATAGATGATATAGATAAACCACTTGCAACAAAAGACTGCTCAACCCGCAAGCCCATCCTGAAATATCCATGATGGAAATTCCTCTTTCCCAGCCCCCTGTTCCCGTGTCTGTGAACAAATTGTTTGGTCATGAATTCCCATCCACTGCTGTCTGCTTTGCACAAGATGGACAAAGAGATGAGATTGTTCCTCCTTCCACAGAGGCCTCTCCAGCTGAAACAGCTCCAGTCCAGCTAATTCCGAGTTTTTCCAGGCCCGGCTGCATCCGTCCCCTCTGTATTCTTTAGGAAGAAAGCAGATTATGTTTCCCAGCACAACAATGAGCGTTTCTGTCACAGTGAGCACTTCCAAAAGGAAAACAAGGCCCGTGCTGACAATGGCTCTGTTTCATTCATCAGCGCTCCCAGTCCAGAGGCTCCCTCCCAACAAAACCCAGGCAGAAACAAAAGGCAGGGCTTGTTTTAGGCCAGGCTGGGCTCAGGCACCCCTCCAGCAGCCCCAGCTCATCACCAGACAACAGACACTGAGACTGGAAAAGGGAATTGAGTGAGGAAAGGAGAGGAGTACAAAGGATTCAGATGAGCAAGGAGAGACAGGAGCATCTGGTGTGTTACAGCTGTTGGAGGGAAAAGTGTTTTCTAACTCCCTAAAAACATCAAAATACATCTAAATGTTGTTGGGTTTTTTTATTTCTTTCTCCAAACTTGAAATAAGAAAAAAAACCCACAAACCCACCCAGCCAAAAAAAAAACAACCCTGCCTGCTTTTCCCATTGGACTAGAGCCAAGGCGGAGGGAGGCAGCAAATGAGGAGGATATGCAAAGCATCAAAATGTTCAGTGATCAAAATGGGAGATATTTTAACCCAAACAACAGCTTTCTGCTGAAATTCTCACTCTGCCTAAAAAGCTGTTCCATGATCAAAAACACACAGAGCAGGAGAGAGGGATTTTAACTAAAATGACTTGAACCAGCTCAGTGTTTGCTCCTGCTGGTGACTTCCAGGCTTCAAGAATTTGGAGAAAGATTAAAAAAAACCCCACAACTCCAAAGGAATGTGAGGATCAGATGGAGTGGTTGTTATTTGCTGTTATTTGGTTACTGTGAAAGATCAAGAAATAATCCTGGCTGAGAGCCCCCTGCAGCATGAAATGGCTCCTGAGCCCTCTGTCCAAAGCACCTGCTGGTACCTGAACCCCTTTTGGGGGGAAAAGTCCTTCTTGCAAGCAGAGGAGGTTTTATCATCCACTACAAATGCATTTCCTGGCACATTTCTACTTCCAAACCTTCCCATTTTCCCACAAGAATAAAGTTCCTCCAGCAATTCCCACCAAGTGCCACCTCATTTCCTCCCAGGGCTCCTCCTGCCCAGCACTGCTGGGCACAGGCAGTTCTGACATCTCCCCATTTAATGAGAATTTTCTTGGCTGTCAAACAGAAAGAACCCCCAAAGCATTTCCATCAGCAGTGCTGGGGGTTGCTGTGGGCGCTGCATTGGGGGGAAAAGCAGCAGAAATGGTGAAATTGCTCCCTGCCTGCAGAGCAAGGCATTACCTGGATTTTCCAGGTGTTTATTCAAAGGGCTCTCCAACACTTCCCGGGTGTTTGCTCTCCTTTCTGCATCTCAAGTGTTGTACACGAGCGATGAGAGGCAAGGGCGAGACCTGAATGTTCTACTGGAAAAACCATTTAGCTGGGAATTTGATTTCCTTCAATTTTCTGATTTTTTTTCCCCACTAGGGAGCAACAACCATATTGTAACTGAACTGACAATCACAGTGTCTTACTTCAAATGAAATTGTCAAAATATTGTGTCAGGAATCCTGTATGAAGTGATTTCTTTGGCTGTCACTCACATTTGCCATCCTAAAGAGTCTGGTTTCTATTAACAAAGACACTCAACACATAAATAATCTCAAAAACCAGATACAGCTGAATTAGGAGCATCCAGAAATATTAACAGTAACAATAATCTAACCTCTGAGAAGGTGCTAAGGGGAGAAAAAGCAAGGAAATCCAAATTAAAGAAGAATGAAAAAGCCAAGTCTATTGAAACATCTGAAATTTGATACAATCAGTTAGCAAATGCCATTAACTTACTCCTCACTCCCCACTTAATGATGTGTTTGCTCTGTGCAAATAATGATGACAGTGGAGTGATTCCCATTTATTCCTGTTTTTGTGGGGTATAAAATCATTCCAGGAATCACAGCCTTTGAGCAAAATGAGATCTTTGGTGTCTGAGTCAGGGGCTGGGACACACCTGGGAGGGGATTGAGGGGCTGGGACACACCTGGGACACTGAACTGCCCAGGGTGGGATGATAGGGGTGTCTGGGTTGGGCCAGGGTTGGATCCATGATCCCTGGGCGTCCCTTCCAGCTCAGGACATTCTGGGATTCTGTGATCTGTGAGTCTAAGGATGAAAACTCCAGAAGGAGAGAAATTTAGGTACCACTTGGACAGGTGTAGCCCCCTGGGAGGCTGCCCTGGGCTGTGTTGGAGGGGTCAGGAAGGTTTCCCAGGCCCAGCTGGGGCAGCTGAGGCTCTGAGAGCCTTTAGGAGCTGCCAGGATGAGCCTTTGTCCATGCAAAGCAACAGAACCTCAAGCAGCACCAGGGCAGCTCAGGGTGGGCACAGCAGGAATTTCCCCATGCAAAGGGGGCTCAGGCCTTGCCAGGGGCTGCCCAGGGAGCTCTGCAGTGCCCATCCCTGCAGGTGCCCCAGCAATTCCTGGAGGTGGCACTCAGAGCTCTGGGCTGGGGACAAGGTGGGATCAGCTGGGACTCGATGTCCTTGGAGCTCTTTTCCCACCTCATCTCTGCATCCTGAACACCAGAATCCCAAAGGCTTTTCCCACAAGGGAATATCCATCCAATGCAAGCCCAGCAGCAGAGGTGTCCCTGCCCCAGCCCCTTCTGGCAGGGAACATTTCCTGTTCCCCACAGCTCCAAACCCCTCACACCAACAACAGAAAGTCCTTAAAATCCCATTTTTGCATATTGGGGGAAAATTTCTGCATGGAAAGGGTGGTCAGGGCTTGTCATGGGCTGCCCAGGGAGGTTTGCAGTGCCCATCCCTGGAGGTGCCCAAGGAAGGGCTCATGCGGCGCTCAGAGCTCTGGTGGGCATCAGGCACAGCTCAGACTCGATGATCCAGGAGATCTTTTCCAACCTCAGTGAAAATAAAAAAATCCTCCATAATAAAAAAACCCCAAAGCACAGCGAGGTGTAACCCACGCCACAGCAGCCCTCCCATGTCACACAGCTGCCAGGCTGTCCCTGAGGCCAGCAGGGCTCCCCAGCCCTCCCTGCGAGCAGCCAGGGCCCTTCTGCTGCCCAGGCAGTGCCCCAGTCTGCACAGGGCTGGGGAACAAAGGAATCGCTGTTCCTGCTGCGGTGGGAACTGCACCGGCTCGGGTTGCAGACAAGTGCATTAATCTTTTCAGCTTTCCTGGAATGAAACATCAGAGGTTTAACCTATTCTTTATTGCTATTCCAATGCCCTGGGTGGTACTTTTAAAAATAAACTCCTGAAAGGCAGCAGGAGGGAGAAGGGGAAGGAGCCTGAGAGCTTCTCACTCACTGTGCAAGCGCTAACTGCTGAAAATAGAGAAAATGTAAAAATTCAGACTGTTTGATTAAAAGACTGGTAATATTCAATATTCTGGAAGCTCTGAGTTCTACACTCAGGGGTAAAAGAGATTTCAGCTTCTTATTTTAAAGAAAAAATAAGGGTTTGGACTCTCAGGACTGCGGAATGAGATGAAGCAGCACAGGAAGGCCCAGGAACCTGCTGGAAAGGCAAAACTGAGCCTCACTATTGATTGGTATTTATGAAATCTTACTATTTTTAAAGCACATTTGGGGACCTGAAGGTTCCTGAAGTATCCAGATGGATATTTCCAAGAAAACTCTGCTAGGACAGAAACCTAATACCCAATTTTCTCATTATTTTGGCTGTGTTTACCTCTGCTGCTCCTCCTGTTAGTTCCAATGGAGAGAATATAAAATACATTTGTAGGTACCTACGGGAGAAAGTGATTTATCCGCATGCCTGAATTAATTTTGTGAGTTCTGACAATTTTAGGGTGAATTTTAGGGTCACTAATGAGGTGAAGATGAGGGAAGGGAAGGGAAGGGAAGGGAAGGGAAGGGAAGGGAAGGGAAGGGAAGGGAAGGGAAGGGAAGGGAAGGGAAGGGAAGGGAAGGGAAGGGAAGGGAAGGGAAGGGAAGGGAAGGGAAGGGAAGGGAAGGGAAGGGAAGGGAAGGGAAGGGAAGGGAAGGGAAGGGAAGGGAAGGGAAGGGAAGGGAAGGGAAGGGAAGGGAAGGGAAGGGAAGGGAAGGGAAGGGAAGGGAAGGGAAGGGAAGGGAAGGGAAGGGAAGGGAAGGGAAGGGAAGGGAAGGGAAGGGAAGGGAAGGGAAGGAGGGAGGGAGGGAGGGAGGGAGGGAGGGAGGAAGGGAGGAAGGAAGGAAGGAAGGAAGGAAGGAAGGAAGGAAGGAAGGAAGGAAGGAAGGAAGGAAGGAAGGAAGGAAGGAAGGAAGGAAGGAAGGAAGGAAGGAAGGAAGGAAGGAAGGAAGGAAGGAAGGAAGGAAGGAAGGAAGGAAGGAAGGAAGGAAGGAAGGAAGGAAGGAAGGAAGGAAGGAAGGAAGGAAGGAAGGAAGGAAGGAAGGAAGGAAGGAAGGAAGGAAGGAAGGAAGGAAGGAAGGAAAAGCCTCTGAGTAGCTCCTGCAGACCCCTCCCAACAAAGTCTTTCTAAACCGAGCTGAAAAGAGTTAAATAAGGTAAATCTTTGTTTCAGCATCTCCCAGGAGAAGCCGAGGTCCCCTGGAGCCTGCTGTGATGGGCAGTGATTATGGGGAGGGAAATTTGCACTGCAGTAAGGTAATTGCTTCTCCTGTTCCAGCAGTGTTTTGGGGAAGTTTGGGATAATCAGGGTGATTTTGTGCAAATGGCCGGGAGGATGCAGCAGGATCCAAGTGATGCAGGCAGGGAGCTCGGAGGGTTTGGCTGAAGGCACTGCTCAGGTGCCCTGTGAAGCAGGAGAGGCTGGCAGTGCCAGGCAGGGCAGGGCAGCTCTGCCAGCATTCAGGTGTTTGGTTTCACCACCAGCTCCTGCAGCTGATTTTCTCTGCCCAGACTCAAAGGCTGACAGTTCCTCTGCCTTGGGCCTTCCCATGGCAGGCTCCTGTTCCTGTGTTCCCCTGGAACAACTAAACCCAGCAGGAATGGCGCTTGTGCTGCTGCAGCTACGAAAGGGACGGGCTGGAAGTGAGGGCAGAATAAAAACAAAGGATTATTCTCATCTCTGAGTCTCTAGGGAGGGTGAATTGTGCTCTCAGTAAGATCCCAGCCTGAACAGAGCCTTCTGTTCCTGCCTGCTGCTCTCTGGGATGTCACCTCACACCCCAGCCCTGGCACCATGGCTGTGCACAGGGAGAAAGGGGTTCCATTTGGGAAAGCCAATGGAATAAAGGGTGGGAGCAAGGATGCGGCTGGGCCAGGACATTCTGTGTTCACAAAAGGCAGAATTCAGCTCCATGCTGTCAGGAAAATGAATCCACAAACACCAGAGCTTTATGTCCAAAAAGGAGACAAAGCAGTCCTGTAACTTTATTCCAGTAAAGGGAGAGGCCATGGGGCATCCCCTGGGGTCTCTCCAGTTTTTAGAGGACGCAGCCTCCATTTATATCCCAATTTCCCAGCTGCATTTCCCTTCTCTCTTTCCCCATTTCTGAGGTACTTGAGAGGTTCAGACTTCCCAGAACACCTGATCCCAAAGATTTCCCTCTAATGTATAACCCTCCCTTTTAATTTTTAATTCTTATGGAATTCAGGGTTTTTCTTCCCCATTGTTTCTTTCATCTTTCAATGTCTAATTTCATTTACCAGCAAACCTAAAGTTTATTTGTAAAAGCAAATATCTTTTTCCATTCATCAATCAGTGGAATCCTTCCCATTTTTTCTTTTATCTCCCAGCAGACCCACAGCTGGTTTGGAAAGACAAATCCACCGTTCCTCTCAATGCAGAGAACAAATGAATGCAGAGAGCCTGGAGCTGACACATTCCTGGGAGCTGCTGAGCCAGGACAGGTCAGGGGCCTCCCTGGGAACTCTCTCTTGGTTTCCCTGCATTTCATGGAGTTGACAACATTTCCTTGGCAATGAGATGGAATAGAGCACCCAGCCAGCTCATTTCTGTGTCTGTCTTGGAGGTCAGGAACTCACTCAGCCATGGCAACTCCAGGATTTGATTCCCAGCCACCATTCCTTGTGCAGGGAATTCAGCCAGTTCCTTCTGTAAAAGCTGGTGAATGAAGCAGTCCTGCAGCCACACTTTGAATATTGGTTGGGTTTCCCATCTGGCAGCATCAAGGTTTCCACAAGCAGGAAAAATGGCTCAGTCACTGCTTTTATAGCAGCTGGAAGAGAAATAAATGAGCAGGGGGGCTGTGGGAGAGGGAGCTGTGCAGCCCTGGCAGCAGGAATGGGCCTGCTGGGCTGCAGGAACATCACACTGCTTTTATAAATCTCTCTCACACACAGAAACAAACAAAACATCTCTCCCCAAACCCACCAGCTTTGGAAAGATTTTGCTCCCAAGCATTGTTTGACTGTGCTGCAGAGCAGCTGATGCTCAGTCTCAGCTGTTACTGAGCTTGCAAGGGTCTTCAGGGTGAAGAGAGAGATGAGATTGTTGACCTCATGTTCAGAAGGCTTGATTTATTATTTTATGATATATATACTACATTATGATTATACTAAAAAGAATAGAGAGAGAGTTCTCAGAAGCTAGCTAAGCTAAGAATAGAATAGAATGAATAACAAAGGGCTGTGTCTCAGCAGAGAGTGAGACCCAGCTCTGCCGTGAGTGGTCAGTAAATCCAAACATTCACAGGAGACCAACCACGGATCCACCTGTTGCATTCCCCAGCAGCAGATAACCATTGTTTACATGTTTTTGCTGAGGCCACAGCTTCTCAGAAGGGGGAAAAATCCTAAAGAAAGGATTTTTATGAAAAGATGTCTGTGACACTCAGCCTCAGAGAGCAGCAGTGCCTTCCCTGGGGCTCTCCCCTCATTCCCAGGGGGTTCCAGCTCACAGACATCTCCCACAGCTCCAGCTCTTCCACTGCTCCCAGTGCTGTCAGCAGGAGCTGGTGCAGGTGGGATCTGAGCTCTGGGCAGGGCCCAGCCCCAGTCATGTCCCAAGGGCTCTGCAGTGTTTAATACAGCACCAAATGAATTACACTCACACTGAGATGTCCAAGGCAAAAAAGGCACGTTTATTTCTGGACTTCAATACTTACAGAATTCTAAAAGTGACCATAGGTTGGAGGATGAAATTGCTACCTCTCCAACCACACTGGTCAAATCAACAGTCCATAATTTTTTCTTCTTCCAGAAAGGAATAAATCATTATTTACATGAAAAGTGAGTGAGAAACTCCATTACAAAAATGTAAACATCAGAAGGCTTAGAAGAACTTCAGAAGAACAGGGAGACACTGCAGGACTGGCAGCCGCTGTCCCAGCTGGAATTTTTCACTCTTTCCCCCTTTCTCAGTGCCCTGCAATCCTTCAGGACATCCATCCCAAGGGCTTTGCTGTGCCAGCAGAGCTCAGACCCGGGCTCCTTCTACAGACACAGATGGATTTGTGTCTTCTGGAGCTTCCTCCTCTCCACAGGCGCACCGTGGGAAGGGACAGCTGGCCCAGAGCCTGCAGCCAGACCTGCAGCGGTGCATGGAAAACATGCAAGAGTGCATTGAACACCTGCAGGGTGCATGGAACACCTGCAGGAGTGCAATGAACACCTGCAGGGGTGCATCAAACACCTGCAGCAGTGCATGGAACACCTGCAGGGGTGCATGGAACACCTGCAGTGGTGCATGGAACACCTGCAGTGGTGCATGGAACCCCTGCAATATGCATGGAACACCTGCAATGCTGCATGGAACACCTGCAGTGGTGCATGGAACACCTGCAGCGGTGCATGGAACACCTGCAAGGGTGCATAGAACACCTGCAGTGGTGCATGGAACACCTGCAGGAATGCATGGAACACCTGCACTGGTGCATGGAACACCTGCAGCGGTGCATGGAACACCTGCAGGAATGCATGGAACACCTGCACTGGTGCATGGAACACCTGCAGTGGTGCATGGAACACCTGCAGGAATGAATGGAACACCTGCACTGGTGCATGGAACACCTGCAGTGGTGCATGGAACACATGCAGGAATGCATGGAACACCTGCATTGTGCATGGAACACATGCAGGGGTGCATGGAACGCCTGCACTGGTGCATGGAACACCTGCAGTGGTGCATGGAACACCTGCAGGAGTGTATGGAACACCTGCAGTGGTGCATGGGACACTTGCAGTGGCGCATGGAACGCCTGCAGGAGGGCAGGGAACACCTGCAGGAATGCATGGAACACCTGCAGGAGTGCATGGAACACCTGCATTGGTGCATGGAACACCTGCATGAGTGCATGGAACACCTGCAGGGGTGCATGGAACACCTGCAGTGGTGCATGGAACACCTGCACTGGTGCATGGAACACCTGCAAGGGTGCATGGAACACCTGCAGCGGTGCATGGAACACCTGCAGGAATGCATGGAACACCTGCACTGGTGCACGGAACCCCTGCAGCAGTGCATGGAACACCTGCAGGAATGCATGGAACACCTGCAGCAGTGCATGGAACACCTGCAGGAATGCATGGAACACCTGCAGGGTGCATGGAACACATGCAGTGGTGCATAGAACACCTGCAGCGGTGCATGGAACACCTGCAGGAATGCATGGAACACCTGCAGCAGTGCAGGGAACACCTGCAGTGGTGCATGGAACACCTGCAAGAGTGCATGGAACCCCTGCAGTGGTGGATGGAACCCCTGCAATATGCATGGAACACCTGCAATGCTGCATGGAACACCTGCAGTGGTGCATGGAACCCCTGCAATATGCATGGAACACCTGCAATGCTGCATGGAACACCTGCAGTGGTGCATAGAACACCTGCAGCGGTGCATGGAACACCTGCAAGGGTGCATAGAACACCTGCAGCAGTGCATGGAACACATGCAGGAATGCATGGAACACCTGCACTGGTGCATGGAACACCTGCAGGAATGCATGGAACACCTGAAGCAGTGCATGGAACACCTGCACTGGTGCATGGAACACCTGCAGGAATGCATGGAACACCTGCACTGGTGCATAGAACACCTGCAGTGGTGCATGGAACACCTGCACTGGTGCATAGAACACCTGCAGCAGTGCATGGAACACCTGCAGGAATGCATGGAACACCTGCAGTGGGGCATGGAACACCTGCAGTGGTGCATGGAACACCTGCAGGAATGCATGGAATACCTGCAAGGGTGCATGGAACACCTGCAGCAGTGCATGGAACACCTGCAGGAATGCATGGAACACCTGCAAGGGTGCATGGAACACCTGCAGTGGTGCATGGAACACCTGCAGCGGTGCATGGAACACCTGCAGGAATGCATGGAACACCTGCAGGAATGCATGGAACACCTGCAAGGGTGCATGGAACACCTGCAGTGGTGCATAGAACATCTGCAGCGGTGCATGGAACACCTGCAGTGGTGCATGGAACACCTGCAAGGGTGCATGGAACGCCTGCAGTGGTGCATGGAACACCTGCAGCAGTGCATGGAACACCTGCAGTGGTGCAGGGAACAACTGCACTGGTGCGTGGAACACCTGCACTGGCGCATGGAACACCTGCAGCGGTGCATGGAACACCTGCAGTGGTGCATGGAACACCTGCAGGAGTGCATTGAACACCTGCAGCGGTACATGGAACACCTGCAGGGCTGCATCAAACACCTGCAGGAGTGCATTGAACACCTGCAAGAGTGCATGGAACCCCTGCAGCAGTGCATGGAACACCTGCAGCGGTGCATGGAACACCTGCAGGAATGCATGGAACACCTGCACTGGTGCATAGAACACGTGCAGCAGTGCATGGAACACCTGCAGGGGTGCATTGAACACCTGCAGAGGCCTGGACACCACTCCAGGGGTGCACAGGGATGGGGTTCTGGGGTGTCTGAGCAGGGCCAGCAGCTGGATCAATGATCCCTGTGGGTCCCATGAGTTCATGTTCCACGACCTGAATCTGGGCAGAAAGGCAGGGCTCAGAAGGAAGCCCAGTGGATTTAAGAGAATTTCTGCACTTTGTGTCTTCCTGCAATGCTTAAAGTTCCCAAAAATGTGGGATATCCCTGCACTCCTCCTTCATGGGTGCAGACAGAGCAGCAGGGGTGGAGCACAAAGGAACCACCCATGTCTGAAACCCAACCTGAGCCCCCTTCCCTGGGCTGTGCCACTGCAGGGAACAGCCCCCAAAGGGCTGCAGCTCATCAAGAGACAGAGACATCTTTTAAGTCAAATATTTGTCATGGCAGTGGGAAATTAATTGCTATTTTACATAATTAGCTCCCTAGCAGCCTGCATAGCTCCAAACAAAATGACCGGAGGGACGGCAGCAAATTCTCAAATTTTAAGCAAATAAGTGATTCCAGATAAGGAGATCAATGAGATGCAATTATTCATTAAGGATCTCTTTGCCAGGGTTTTGAGGAACACTTGCTGCAGAAACCTGAGTAATTAAGGGGGTTGGGCTAATTTGGAAAGGGTTGGCAGCAAACGCATGCACACCCTGCAGTGGGTCCTACAAATCCATTTTTCCTGTTCATGTGTGGAGCATTAGGAAGAGGTTGGGGAGTAGGAGAGACCACCTGGGCCATGGAAATTTTACTGCTCCTTGCAGATGAGATCTTGGGAATCAGAGGAGGAACTCCAAGCCCTGGAAGCCAGCACAGGGCACAGGCCTGGGGTTGGCAGCTGCAAGAGAATCTTGGATAATAAAGTGAATTTTCTAAATGTCACTTAGGAACTAAACTGTGCAAAACCTTCTGGAAGTCTCACTTATAATCACTGAGTGCTGGCAGTGAGGCCTAGGGCTCAAACTGAGCTTGGACTGGCTCTGAGGAAATAGATTTAAGCGGATGGAGAGTAGGTTACCATTGGATATTGGGGATAAACTCTCCCCTGGGAGGGTGGGCAGGCCCTGGCACACGGTGCCCAGAGCAGCTGTGGCTGCCCCTGGAGCCCTGGCAGTGCCCAGGGCCAGACTGGACATTGGGGCTGGCAGCACGTGGCACAGTGGCAGGTGTCCCTGCCATGGCAGGGGTGGCACTGGATGAGCTTTAAGGTCCTTTCTAGCCCAAACCATTCTGGGACACAGTGTTCCTCAAAAACAGATTTTGCAGATGTAATGAAGGAGAATTTGTGGCCCTCGAAATTACAGGTTCAATATTCTCACCTTGAAAGCAGAGCCTGGCTCAGTAATCAGAGAGAGAAAACGAGCAGAGAGCCCACGGGTGCCAAGCTCACCGTCACTTGCTTTGGCTTCAACTGGAAAAGAAATATTCCAAGAACCCTTTAATGAACTGAGCTCAAAGCTTGCAGAGGAACAATCATGTTCCCAGCAGTTCCTTTCCTGTGTCCAGCTGCTGGCAGAGCTCTCCCTCTCCTCATCTCCAACCCCGTGCAGGGTCCCAGAGAACCCCCCTGGTTCCCCCAGTCCATCCTGATTTCCTCAGCCCATCCTGATTCCCCCATCCCATCCTGATTCCCCCATCCCATCCTGATTCCCCCATCCCATCCTGATTTCCTCAGCCCATCCTGATTTCCCCAGCCCATCCTGATTTTCCCATCCTATCCTGATTCCCCCATCCCATCCTGATTCCCCCATCCCATCCTGATTCCCCCATCCCATCCTGATTTCCCCATCCCATCCTGATTTCCTCAGCCCCTCCTGATTTCCCTCATCCCATCCTGATTCCCCCATCCCATCCTGATTACCTCAGCCCATCCGGATTCCCCCATCAAATCCTGATTTCTCCATCCCATCCGGATTCCCCCATCCCATCCTGATTCCCCCATCCCACCCTGATTTCCCCATCCCATCCCATCATGATTTCCCCATGCCATCCTGATTTCTCCATGCCATCCTGATTTTCCCATCCCATCCTGATTCCCCCATCCCATCCCATCCTGATTTCCCCAGCCCATCCTGATTTCCCCCATCCCATCCTGATTCCCCTGTCCCATCCTGATTTCCCCATCCCATCCTGATTTCCCCAGCCCATCCTGATTTCCCCCATCCCATCCTGATTCCCCCATCCCATCCCATCCTGATTCCCCCATCCCATCCTGATTTCCCCATCCCATCCTGATTTCCCCAGCCCATCCTGATTTTCCCATCCCATCCTGATTTCCTCAGCCCATCCTGATTCCCCCATCCCATCCTGATTCCCCCATCCCATCCTGATTCCCCCATCCCATCCTGATTTTCCCATCCTATCCTGATTCCCCCATCCCATCCTGATTCCCCCATCCCATCCTGATTTCCCCATCCCATCCTGATTTCCTCAGCCCCTCCTGATTTCCCTCATCCCATCCTGATTCCCCCATCCCATCCTGATTACCTCAGCCCATCCGGATTCCCCCATCAAATCCTGATTTCTCCATCCCATCCGGATTCCCCCATCCCATCCTGATTCCCCCATCCCACCCTGATTTCCCCATCCCATCCCATCATGATTTCCCCATGCCATCCTGATTTCTCCATGCCATCCTGATTTTCCCATCCCATCCTGATTCCCCCATCCCATCCCATCCTGATTTCCCCAGCCCATCCTGATTTCCCCCATCCCATCCTGATTCCCCTGTCCCATCCTGATTTCCCCATCCCATCCTGATTTCCTCAGCCCATCCTGATTCCCCTGTCCCATCCTGATTTCCCCAGCCCATCCTGATTTCCCCCATCCCATCCTGATTCCCCCATCCCATCCCATCCTGATTCCCCCATCCCATCCTGATTTCCCCATCCCATCCTGATTTCCTCAGCCCATCCTGATTCCCCCATCCCATCCTGATTTCCCCATCCCATCCTGATTTCCTCAGCCCATCCTGATTCCCCCATCCCATCCTGATTCCCCATCCCATCCTGATTTCCCCATCCCATCCTGATTCCCCCATCCCATCCTGATTCCCCCATCCCATCCTGATTGCCCCATCCCATCCTGATTTCCCCAGCCCATCCTGATTTCCCCATCCCATCCTGATTCCCCCATCCCATCCTGATTTCCTCAGCCCATCCTGATTCCCCTGTCCCATCCTGATTTCCCCAGCCCATCCTGATTTCCCCATCCCATCCTGATTCCCCCATCCCATCCTGATTCCCCCATCCCATCCTGATTTTCCCATCCCATCCTGATTTCCTCAGCCCATCCTGATTTTCCCATCCCATCCTGATTTCCCTCATCCCATCCTGATTTCCCTCATCCCATTCTGATTTCCTCAGCCCATCCTGATTTCCAGCAAAGCTCCACCTTCCCAAACACCCTTTTTCCCCCCTGAGAGCCACTGGTGGAGTTCTGCTGCCAGGCTGGAGCAGGAGGATTGATGGCTGCAGTGAGATGCCCCTCTGTGCTCCTGCAGTGGGGAATAAAGCAGCAACAAATGGGTATGTTCAGATAACCTGGCACTGATGAATTGCTGCTCAGCAGACACCCCAAATAAAATGTGCTTTAGCATCCCTGATTTATCCTGAGAAGGGGAAGCAGCTCCCTCCTTCATGGAACAGAGTTCCAGGGGAGGGAAGCACCAAAAACAAAAGGGAGAAGTGCAGATCTGGGATTGCAGCACCAGCCCTTGCAGAGGGGCACTGAGCTCTGCTGGTGAAGCTGGAGCCTGGCAGTGGCAGTGCTCCTGCAGGAAAGGTGATCTCAGTTTGCATGGAATCATCCAGGCTGGACAAGAGCTCCGGCATCACCAAGTCCCAGCTGTGCCCAATCTCTGCATTGTCTCAGTGCCACATCCAGGCCTTCCTTGGGCACCCCCAGGGATGGGCACTCCAGACCTCCCTGGGCACTTCCAAGGCCTGAGCTCCCATCAGGAAGGTACCTGTGAGAAACAGCTGCTCACATTGAAAATTTCAAAAGGTTTATTAAAGCTTGACAAAAATACAACAAAAGGACTGTATAAGGAAAAATTCACAGTGCTGGGAGCTGCCCCTTGTGGATACCACATGGCTGGTTTGTCTTCAAGATGGATGCTCAGGCTTTTATACCCCTGGGGTTGCATCAGCCAGCCCTGGCCCCTCCCAGAGTCTGTCAGTCAGCTTTTCTGTGCCATTTATCAGTGCAAACTGCTTTGTAAATGGATTGGAGCTCAGGTTTTGCCATGCCCACCCCCTGAGCACCCCCAAGCTTTTCCATTCCCACCTGCCCCATGCAAGGGACAGCTGTGCAGCTTCTTTGTACCTGTCCTGGACAGCCCAGGCTGTCTGATGGCAACAATACAGGGGGAAAGGGAACTGTGGGGAGAACAGAGGACATCTAAACCACAATAAATAACTATACACCACTAAAGCTTTTCTTAATATCCACACAATAGTCATCCCTTAATTTTGAGAGCAAATCACCTCATTATCCATCTATAACAGCGCCCACAGAGTCGTGGTGAATGCACAAGCCCAGCCCTGTTCACCCTCCTGCACTTCAGGGCAGGATCAGGGCAGGATCATCTCCTGCCTCCAGGGAGCTCCTGGTGCACCCTGAGCCACGCTGGGACACGGAATGCACAGCAGCAATAACCTGGGAATGATCATTCCCTGGGAGGTGGCTGAGGAAAATCTGCCAAGAGCTGACGTGGTGTGCAAGGGAAACCTGCACCAGAGCCAAGGGAGCTGCCTAATTACAGCAGGCTAATTAGATAAGCAGAGGGATGGCTTTCCTCCCTGCAGCCTTGGACATTCCCCCTGGAAGGCAGCTCGGGGAGAGAGTGAGGCAGGAGCTGCCAGAGGGAGCCCATCCACCACCCTGGGCCCTCCCAGGCTGCTGCAGCTGCCAGGACACAGCTCCCATGGCCAGGGGCCTGGCTCTGAAACAGATGGATGGATGCTCAGGAGGCCAGGACTGTCCCTCTCCCAGGACTGTCTCTGTCCCAGGACTGTCCATATCCCATATCCCACATCCCACATCCCACATCCCACATCCCACATCCCACATCCCATATCCCACATCCCATATCCATATCCCATATCCCACATCCCACATCCCACATCCCACATCCCATATCCCCTATCCCATATCCCCTATCCCATATCCCACATCCCACATCCCACATCCCACATCTTATGCCCCATACCCCATACCCCACACTCCATATCCCACACTCCATACCCCATATCCCACATCCCACATCCCATATCCCATACCCCATACCCCATATCCCATATCCCATATCCCACATGCCACATCCCATATCCCATATCCCATACCCCATACCCCACACCCCATATCCCATATCCCACATGCCACATCCCATACCCCATACCCCATACCCCATATCCATATCCCACATGCCACATCCCATATCCCACATCCCATACCCCATACCCCACACCCCACACCCCATTTGCTCTGCAGGCAGGCCAGGATCTCCCACAGCATCAGGCAGGGCTCCCAGTGCTGGGGCTCTCTGGGCAGGGCTGGGTGCATCCCCTGATGGATCCACACATGGACAGGAGCTGGGGAAGGTGCTGGCCATGAAGCCAACCCAGCTCTCCCCTGGGCTCGCCAGGGCCCCTCTCCAGGCTGGCAGCTCTGGCTCAGCTGCTCAGAACCCAGGCTGGGCTGAGCTGGTGGACCTGGGGCAGATCCAGCTCCTCTGGAACTCTGTGGCACTTGAAAGCACAGGGAAAGGGAGCGCTGGTGCTCGGGCTCCAGGAGAGGTCAGCTGGGACGGCAGCCTCAAATGAGTTCATCATTTACTGAGCACACAGCAGGGAGGAGAGTCACACCCTCGGAGCTCTGTGCAGGCAGAGCCACAAACCCCTCCTGCTCCAGCTGCTTTCATGTCAGTCCTGGCAGGGAGCAGCAGGTGCTGCCCAGCCCCTCTCTGATCGCCCTCGGGGCAGGCTTCCACCACCAGCTCTGACAATTTGTCTGTAATAAAGACCCAGCACTTCACATTCCTGCTTTACTGTAGCCTGGTGTGTGGCAGCCTGGAATTCTAATCGCCCTGGCTGTGTTTAAAGCAGGTTCACAATGCAGCTCATTTCCACACTAACAGAGAGGGCTCCCCTTGCCCAGAGCCTGGGGCTCAGCTCTGCAGTTGGGTTCATTGCACCAGGATCTGGCATCACTCTCACTCCAGCCGTTTCAGCCTCCCTCCCATGGACCTGGTGCTTCCAAAATGAAACAGAATAGAAAAAGGTAAAAGGACAGGGACAGGAATCATGAATTTTGCCCAGAAGAATACATCACTAAGCAGTTCGTTCCCTTCCCAAAGCACTCTCTGCTCTGTGCCAGAGGGATGGTGCTGCTCTCCTGCACCTCCTGTCCCTGCCAGCACCTGCAGCAAAGCCTTGGTGTAGCCATTCCCTCAATTGCTTCTTCCCTCCAGCTGTTCTGTATCCCATAGAAACACAGAACCACGGAATGGTGTGGGCTGAGAGGGACCTAGATCCCCTCCAGTGCCACCCCTGCCATGGCAGGGACACCTCCCACTGTGCCAGGTGCTCCAGCCTGGCCTTGGGCACTGCCAGGGCTCCAGGGGCAGCCACAGCTGCTCTGGGCACCCTGGCACAGCCCAAACCTCTCTAACCAGGCCTTGCCAGGCTACAAACCCCCTGTGGCAAATGGCACTGGGGGCACCTGGAACCAGCCAGGAAATCATTCTTTCCTTTCCTTTCTCCATTTGCTGCAATGGGTTTTGGTGCTGGTTTCCATCCTTGGTTCAGGAATGTGAATGCCAGAGTGGTTTGGGTGGGAAGGGATCTTCAATGGCAGCTGATTGCAGCCCAGGGACACCTGCCACTGTGCCAGGTGCTGCCAGCCCCAATGTCCAGCCTGGCCTTGGGCACTGCCAGGGCTCCAGGGGCAGCCACAGCTGCTCTGGCAATTCCAGCCCAGCCCCTGCCCACCCTGCCAGGGAACAATTCCCAATTGCCAAGATCCCATCCAGCCCTGCCATTCCTCTGGCACTGGCAGCCATTCCCTGCCTCCTGTCCCTCCATCCTTGTCCCCAGTCCCTCTGCAGCTCTCCTGGAGCCCCTTCAGCCTCTGGAAAGCTGCTCAGCACCTTTCTCTGGCAAGGGCAGTGATTACATCGATATTTCTCCTGTCACTGCAGCCGGTGCTGCTGAGCTGACCCAGCCCCTGGTCCTGACCCAGCCCCAGCCCCTGGTTTGTGTTTAGGCTGCCCAGAGCAGGGAGCAGAGCCCTTGCCCAGCCCCAGGGTGGCTCAGCCCCCTCCCAGCTCAGCATTTCCAGCAGCACCCCCCCAGCAGCTGCATCCCCTCTCCCCATCCCCACCCCATCCCCATCCCCATCCCCATCCCATCTCCATCCCAGCCCACCCTGTGCCCCCCTCGGGCTCAGCCCAGCCTGTGCCACTCTGGGAATCTCCCCCTGCCCGAGCACAGCAGGGATGGGAGGAATAACAATAACTTTTAGTCAGGGTTTAATGGGGACCCGAGACTGCCTCCCTCTCTGAAGGATCCTTTAAACGTTCCCTTGCTCTTTATCTTTTGCTTCCTTTAAGCTGTGATTGAATTTAGGGCTAATGAAAATGTGAGTCTGAGAGCATTTCCTGGAAGGCAGCTGCTCACTGTTTCATCTCTCCCTCTCTGCTGCTCTGTCTGATGAGCTCCTTTGCCATGTCCACCCAGACAAACGCATTTCTCCAGGGGAGGTTCTGCATAATCAGGGTTTGAGCAGCTCCGGGTCGTTCATCTTCATGTGGACAAGGTCATCAAGTGGGCACTGCTCCCTTATTTTCCTCCCTAATATCTTTTCTCTGCAGCAAATGGCATCTTAATAAAAGGAAAGCTTTTCTTCCCATCTTTTTCAGAGGGAGAAAGGAAGGGTTAGGAAGGGTTGGTGGGAAATCAGAGCCTCGATGGTTTGCCTTTTCTGCACCTGGCAAATCGACCTTTGGCTTTTCTTCTGTCTGTGGATGGAACCTGAGACTAAAGAGGGCTCAGACCTCTCATTCTGGTTTTGATTGCTGGGCCCTTAGAGAGCTGCTTACATGTGGGGAAAACAATGACACAAATCTTCATCACGGAGGGGAAATGGAGCCATTTTTCCTTGGCAATCCATCAGAAATTCACTGTAATGGGGGGAATTCCAGCAGGTTGCCCTGTGTTGGTTGATGGGTTTTGTTTTATTGCCCTTCCACAGGACAGGAGTGTCAGGGTCCCACTCCATGGGACCGTCCTGGTCCTGATTTACATCACCCCAATGCCCCCTCAGGTGCATTTGGCCCAGCCCTGCAGCGCTCAGCCACTGAGCCCCTCCCCAGCACAGGCCCGTGTTTTCCACAGCCTCCCTGGGGTTCAGAAGAGCTGGGCTTGCAGTCCTGCTGGCAAAGAGCTCCCAAAGCTCTTGGCAAGCCCTGGCACCTGCCAGCCAAAGACCCTCAAGGCTGCACTGGTCTGATAGACCCAAGTGGCCACCAAAAGCTCTGAGGCCACCAGCCCCATCCCTGATCCCTCAGCCTCATCCCTGACCCACCAGCCCCATCCCTGATCACTCAGCCCCATCCTTGATCCACCAGCCGTGTTCCTGACCCATCAGCTCCCTCTCTGACCCACCAGCCCCATCCTTGATCCCTCAGACCCATCCCTGACCCATCACCCCCATCCCTGACCCACCAGCCCCATCCCTGACCCATCAGCTCCCTCTCTGACCCACCAGCCCCATCCTTGATCCACCAGCCCCATCCCTGACCCACCAGCCCCATCCCTGGTCTATCAGCCCCGTTCCTGATCCCTCAGCCCCAATCCTGGACCACCAGCCCCATCCCTCATCCCTCACCCCACTGCCTGCTGGCATTCCTGTAGTTTCCAAGGAAACCTGGTGCTTCTGGAGCTTTGCATGGGTGGTGTCTGACACAGGAGTCTGGTGCTGATCCATTTTCCATGGTTATTGTTTCCTCCTTGGCCTCTCTGAGCATTCCTGCCTCACATGAGAACAGCAGGAAGGTCCTGGTGTGCCCTGGCTGCCCTTCCTTCCCTGTCCCTGCAGGGAACCCAGCCACAGCCCGAGGAACCGCTGCTGTCTGGGGCTGCTCCTCCAGAGGAGCTTCCTCCTCCCAAAGCACCGCCATGGCCACACGTTCCCCGTTCAGGAGCACTTTTGAGGGGACACACAGTGTCCTCTGAGCCCTCCTCCAGAGGAGCTTCCTCCTCCCAAAGCACCGCCATGGCCACACGTTCCCCGTTCAGGAGCACTTTTGAGGGGACACACAGTGTCCTCTGAGCCCTGACAGCCTCCCCTGCTCCCAGCACAGAGCAGCAACAGGGATTTAGGAGCCGGGTTCAAATCCTGGATGGCTCAGGAAGCTCCTGCTCATCCCTTCTCAGGGAATTCTCCAGGTCAGGAACCTTTCCTGGGAGAGAAGGGATCCTTTGAGTGCTCTGCCCTCCTGGTTCTGCAGGGGTTAATCCATGACAGACCCAGGGGAGCAGCAGGGAGGGTTCAGGGTGTCTGCACTGAGGCTGGGGCTGCTCCCTGGATGCAGGAAGCACCGTGGCCCGTGCTGTTCCAGCTGCAGGAGGAACATCCAGCCCTGCACAATCCCCATGGAGAGTCACCCCCAGCTGCAGGGAGCTCAGTCCCAGCAAGGTGTGGGGGATTCACTTCCATGCAATGTGGGGTCAGGACACCAGGCAGTGACCCCAAAGAGCACCTGGGGGGTCACAGGATCAGGAAACGGTTTGGGCTGGGAGGATTTCTGCCCCCTGATGTGGGCAGGAGCCATTACTCAGCTGTTTAGGTGACCTGGAAAGGCCCGGGGTGGCCTTGGACAGCCCGCGCTCCAAAGGACGAGAAGAGGCTTCAGGTTTTTTCTCGGTCTCGGTGTTTATTAATTGTTTATCTAAAAGATTTTCTCTTGGCCCGACAGAGGTCTGCACAGCAGCCAGCCATGAGCACACTGAGAGCCCCCGGGGCGGTCACCTATCTTTATACTCAAAATTACGTATACAATATTTATCAATTTTCCCCAATACCTTTTACCCTTATTGACCAGTGCACTTTTAGTAATAACCAATCCCAAAGTGCCAACATCACCACAGAAGATGGAGGCCAAGAAGAAGAAGAAGGACAGGACACACCCCAATTCCTCCATCTTACTTCTTTAGACCCCCCTGTACAGAAATCTTAAACCCTGTGTTCTACACTCTAATTAACTTATCCCTTCACCATTTACCCAGTGAAATCCCCTCATCCTCATACAGGTGTTGTCTCCTGTGCAGGATCAAAGTCCAGCCACCAGACACTTCTGGCAACATTCCAGGACTCCCGAGCCCCCCAAGGGTGGTCTCGGTCACTCTGCACATCAGTCCTGAGGTGCTGAGATCCCACAGGCAGGGACTTCTGCACCCAGCCCAGGGTGCTCAGTAGCCTGGAAGTGGAAAAGATGTCCCAAAGAATCCCAATTTCCTTGCAGGACACAGGCCTGTCCATGACCCCAGATGGTCCAAGCAGGCTGGTGGCCCATGGGATGCCATCCCAGCATGTCCTTGTTTTGCACAGAAAGGAAAAGGAATTCATATAAATCTCACTGTAGCATCCAATTTTCAGATTTTCCTTTGTTCCTTCTTTTCCTTAAAAAGACGTTTTTCCAAAGTGACTTGGAAGCCTCAATTCTGCCCTTTTTCAGGAACATCAATGGCACAGCAACCATTGCAAATGTCTCCAGTTGCAGCTTCAGGCCAACTGTGGGGTCAGGATTTAGGGAATGCAGGCCCTGGATTCCTTTGAGAGGGGATCTTCAGCTCATTTGAAGCCCTGAATCTGGAATGAGAGTGAGCTGTTGGAGGGTGCCTGGGCACCATTAGGGTTTTTATTGTTGGGGTTGGTGGCTGGGGCTGGATTCCAGCAGCATTTCCTGGTCCCCCGTTGCAGCCTCCTCACATTACCTGAGCGCAAAATGGGAATTTATTCTGAAAACAGCAGCTCCAGTGCAGAGCAGGGGTCAGAGCAGGCTGTGGGATCAGAGGGGTCCCTCAGCTGTGAATTCCTGGCTGAGCAGCTGATAACAGCCCTCAGCAGGGCAGGTGAGCCCTGGCCCCACCTGAGGAGGGCCAGGACCTCTTATCTCAGCAGCCCAGCCAGGACAGGGGCATTGAACCTCTGGCCCTTCTCAGGGACAGGGCAGGATTACAGAACACCTCTCTGGAGATGGGATTTTGTCAGATGCAGACCAGAGGGGTGGGTGTGCAAGAAAGGTGTGATCAGATAACGGGAGTCTCAGGTTCAGGAGATACCACCACAAAGGTGTCCTCACAGCAGGTCAGGCACTGACAAAGAGCTTGATAAAGATCCCTGCAAGTGTCCAGGGCCAGGCTGGACACGGAACAGTTAACCCTGGAATAGTTAAACCCGTGCCAGGGGTTTGCTGGGCTCTGGGATCCATTCCAGCCCAAACCCTTCTGGGGTTCAGTGATATCAAGATGAGGCCTGTGGGCTCCTGGTGATGCCTGACCTTGGCTCTGCCAGGCAGCAGCTCTGGGAGGTTTTGCAGCCCACACCAGGTGAATTTCTCCTCCTCCCCTCAATCCCCGTGGGCTGCTGCAGCTCTCCAGCTCTGTGCTCTGGGGACAGCTTTCCCTGGGATGGAACAACTTCCCTTGGTGCTGGGCGTTCATGTCCTGGGGAAGAGGCGAACACAGAGCAGTCCTGAGTGTGGGAAATGATCCTCACTTCCAAAGATGTAAAAGGTTTATTGAAACCTTATCAAAAACACAACAGCAGACTGAATAGAGAAAATATCCCAGCACCAGGAGCAGAGGATGTTCCCCACCATGTGCTCACCCACACCATGCAGGTTTCACCTTTTAACCCTTTATTCCCCCAAAGCTCTGTCCATGACTCCTCCTTCCCTGCCCAGGGGTGGAGATCACTGCCTGACACCTGGATTGGGGGGCAGCTGTTGCCATGGGCACGAGTGACCCTCCCCAATGTCCCAAACCCACCCAGGGCACCCCTGAGAACAACACAAGGGGGGGTAAAACACAACTATAAATCTATAAAACTGCTCCTGACATATATACAGGATATTTGTCCTTTTATTGTGAGAGTCAGCCATGGCACTGCTCATCTGTCACGTGAGCTTAGCAGAGGAGATGTGTGGGGATGTGAATTATGGATGTCACTGAAACGAATGAGGGATTTGTCTTTCCAAACTGTGGGTCTGCTGATAGATAAAGCCAGATACTGAGAGGTGAAAGAAGCAATGGGAGAAACAAAAAATTCCATGGGAAATCCACTGGTTGACACAAGAAAAAGAAAAGAGGGGTTGTCTAGGTTTGGAAAGCCAGGTGCCTGCTAAGGAGGGCAGGAGCCTCCCCTGAACTGAAGAATGCAAACTCCCTCCTTCCAAATTGCTATAAATTTTAAATTAAGGGGGGTTTAGGCAAAAATATGGGAGCAGGAAATAACAGTTCTTTAATAGGGACGAAAATAAAAAGATAAAATAAGCAATGCAGTGAACTAAACCAACACTGGCAGAGTCAGAACCCAACCTGACACCCTGTGGGTCAGGCTGTTGGCAGCAGTGCCATTGGAATTGTGGCTCAGCCCTCCTGCAGTGTCAGGGCTGGTTCTGCTGGAGCAGGGATCCTGGAGAAAGGTGCAGTCTCTGCCTCTGAAGATCCAGGGGCAGAGGCAGCTGCTGTTCCTCTGGGCAATCCAGTGCAGAAGCCGTGCTGGTGTTCCAGAATCTCCAGATTCTATCCAGGTAGGAATGCTTGGCTCCTCCCTCTGGGCTCCCATCTCCCAATGGGATGCTGTAGTTCTTATCAGCCATCAGTTCTTATCAGACATTCAATAGCTGTTATCAGCAGGTGTCTGCCTGGAGGGAGGGGTGGGTGTGGAAGAGATAAGGAAAACTGCCCACGAACAGAAGGTAACTGCCATGCAGATGGCAAATAGAATACAATTTGCTTAGCAATGCAGGACAGGGGTTATACTTCAGAAGGGAGTCTGTATTAGGTGATTTGGGAATTCTGTACCTCTCAAGTACCTCAGCCAATGGGCAAAGAGAGAGGGAAATGCAGCAGGGAGACAAGATAAAAAGGAGGCTGCATCCTCTAAAAATGTGAGAGAGCCCATGGGAAATTCCCCGTGACCTCTCCCTTTATGTGAATAAAGTTCCAGGACTCCTCTGTTTCCCTTTTGGACATAAACCTCTGGTGTTTGTGGATTAATTTTCCTGACATCACTTATCTCCAAACACTCCCTGTTTTCATCTCCCTGTCCCTGGGAGTGCCACAGCCCCGGCACGGAGCAGCTCTTCCCTCTGATCCCCTCAAAGGCTGATGGTGCCACGGAGCAGAGGAGCGAGGCAGGAGCCGCCTTCCCAGGCAGGGGCTCTGTCACATCTCCTCCCGACTGACTCTCGTTTCATGTGTCTCATAAATGGTGTTTACCAGAATCAAAGGCCTCAGAGCTTCTGTTCTTGGTGAGGAACACAAGGAATATGAGGCTTTTTTCGCTGTGAAAGGCTGAGCTATGGGGACAGCTTTCTCACCCACGTGGTTATCCTGGGATGGATGCAGGGATCTCTGCAAGGAAAATCAGCATCTGCAGCCAGCACGGAGCTGTCACCAGATCTGGAGGAGGGGAAGTGCAGTGGGGTCCCAGAGCCCTTTGTGGGATGCTCTGAAAGGTTTTCAGTGCAGCTCAGATGGGGTTTCAGAGGTGCCAGCCCAGGTCTGGCCACTATTTTCTGTTGATTACAGTTGAGTGTTTAATTTAATGATGTCTGGAAATTTCAGTGCCACCCCTTTGGCCCTTGTCCTGTTGTAGTGAGACATCCAAAGCTGAGGAGAGAAGGGATATCAGAGCTCCTGGAGTCTGCTCAGGGTGATGAGAATCTCTAGAAACCCCAATTTTCTTAGTACAGCTCCACCCCTAGCTCAGCTGCAAAACTCAGCCATGTGTCTAAAATGCACTAAACCTCACTGAGGAGAAGGAAAGTTTTAGGCATTCCAGTATTTCTCATTTGCTCCAAAATTAACTTTGGTTCATTTATTCTAAATTTAATTTTACAGCTGTGAAGCGGTTGGGTTTCTCAATAGACAGATGAACACTGGATGGTGTTTTGCAGAACCTTCTCGGTGCATAAATTATTTCCCAGAGAACCAGAATTGGTTTAAAACAAAAAGATTTAAAACAGTTAAAACAAAAAGAAGGAGGTGAAGGATTGGTATTGGCTCCTCTGCAGCTCTTGTTTGTGTTCTTGTGCCGAGGGTTTTGTCTGTTGCTCTTCCCACTGCCTCCAAGCACAAAAGCATTAAGGAGTGAGGCTCCCTCTTAATCACCCTGCAGAATTGTTCTGCAAATAAACCCAAATAACGTTGGCCTGACAGGTTGGGATTGGGCTGGTAATGAAGGCAGAGGACGAGAGCGATTCCTGGGATGTGCCCCAGCTTCAGTCTGAGACAGCAGCTGGAAAAAGAGTCATAAATATCTTCTGGAGTCATAAATATCCCCTCTCCTTTCACACTCTGCAGTTATAAACATGAGCTCCAGACTCTGCATCATGGCCCAATGGAGTCACTGATCCCCAAGCTCTGCCTTGTGGGGCTGCATCACAAATCTCAGCTGGTTTTTACAATTCATTTCTATTGGGGAGTTTCACTCCCCAGCCCATGAGCGCTCTGCTCGTTCCATCCTGGGCTGGTTTTTGTGGCCAGCACTGAAAGGGAGCTTGGCTTGGCCAACCAGGCAGTGTCAGGAGTGAAATGGTCAGAACAGGAGGGAAGGGGGAGGAAAACTCAGCCTGTGGAGGTCAGCACTGCTTGGGAGCTGCTCCCCGAGGCCTGGAGCTGCTCTTTGCACTGGCAAGAATCAGGGGAAATGTTTGGAGCAACAACCAGCCAGGGTCTACAGAGCTCCTTCACAGCACAGCCAGCAGGGCTGGCTGGAATCCCAGCCCTGGGAATCCTGGAATGGCTTGGGCTGGAAACTTTAAACATCATCCAGTGCCACCCCTGTCATGGCAGGGACACCTCCCACTGTCCCAAGCTGCTCCAGCCTGGCCTTGGGCACTGCCAGGGATCCAGGGGCAGCCACAGCTGCTCTGGGCACTCTGTGCCAGGGCCTGCCCACCATCACTGTAAAAAAACTTCTCCTTTCCACCTAAATTGACTCTTGTCAGATTAAAACCATCACAGGGGAAATGGAAGCATTTGGAATTCTGGCCCTTCCTGTGGCCAGAATTCATCCAGACAGACCTGCAGGAAAGGCTGGGGCAGGATGGTGCTGAACAGGCTGAAGAGAAAGAGATCAGAGCACTAGAATCTCCAGGAGATCCTACAAAAACAAACAGAGAACAAATCCTCACAAGAACTGTGACACAGATGGCTTCTCCACTGAATATCTCAATTTTTGAGAGCTTCCCTTTCTTCCCAACTCCCTGTTGGCATGTGCTGACCTGAAGGAAGGGGAGAAGGAAGGCAGGCAATGTAGGGAAGGATGGAATGCAGGAACTCAAAGGATGGGGGGGTTGTTCTAGGTTGCAAGGCAGGATGTATTCTATTTGCCATCTGCATGGCAGTTGTCCTTTGTCAAGTGGGCAGTTTGCCTTATTTCTCTCTCTGGGTGACCACACCCCCTCCTCCCTCCAGGCAGACACCTACTGATAACAGCTATGGAATGTCCCTGCATGGCTGATAAGAACTACAGCATCCCATTGGGAGATGGGAGCCCAGGGGGAGGAGCCAAGCATTCCTACCCGGATAGAATCTGGAGATTCTGCAACACCAGCACGGCTTCTGCACTGGATTGCCCAGAGGAACAGCAGCTGCCTCTGCCCCTGGATCTTCAGAGGCAGAGACTGCACCTTTCTGCAGGATCCCTGCTCCAGCAGAACCAGCCCTGACACTGCAGGAGGGCTGAGCCACAATTCCAATGGCACTGCTGCCAACAGCCTGACCCACAGGGTGTCAGGTTGGGTTCTGACTCTGGCAGTGTTGGTTTAGTTCACTGCATTGTTTATTTTATCTTTTTATTTTCGTCCCTATTAAAGAGCTGTTATTTCCTGCTCCCATATTTTTGCCTGAGAGCCCCTCAATTTAAAATTTACAGCAGTTCATATGGGTGGGGAGGGTTCACATTTTCCATTTCAGGGAAGGCTCCTCCCTTCCTTAGCAAACACCTGGCTTTCCAAACCAAGACAGGGGGTCTGGCGAGGACAGTGCTCACACACCCAACCTCATCTCTTACTCCCTTGACATCAGATAAATAGAGAGCGACCCTGGAAAAACTTCTGCCAAAACCAATTTTCTGAGTCCTGAGGGTGCGAAGATCAATGGAGAGAGAAAACAGATTTTTCTATAAAAATAGAAAAGAAAAAAAAAAATTAGACAAAGTTGAAGACAAATTTCCTGCCAGGAAAGAAGAATTCTGCCAAAGCAGTGACAGATGTATTTTTTATTTTATCAAATATTTGGCCTGGAATCAGATGTGCTGCGGATCTGTAATTACCTCCACTTTTGGAGGAGCCTGGGTGAGGTGAAATGCTCCTCACAACTCCCTGGCATGAGCCCCTGTGGAAACAGAATTTTCTGAATTACTGGGATGGTCCCAGTCTCCTCAGTTTCCCCCAGCAATGCAGCAACACTTTGTATTAAAAAAAGGTAAAAGTCATTACTTAGAAAAAAAAACAGATTTTGGGAGGGCATAAAGGAGGTAAAGAAAGCAAACAATGGCTCAGCCAAACCCTGGAGGCACTGATGATCCCCTGGGTGCTGGAACTGGTATTTTATCCTGGAGGAAATTCAGGCAGTGCCTGGTTGTGGTTCTGGTCTGTGCCAGACCTGCACCTCCGTGAAGGAGATGGAACTCAGTCTTGGAAGAAGCAGCTGCTGGCTGGGTCCTTCTGCTGAATTTCACAAGTGTTTTTACGTCTCATATCACAAAGCTCTTGCTCCTGAAGGAATGGGATTACAGGAGAATTTCTTCTCTCATTAAAAGGAAAAAAAAAAACAAACAGAAAACACAAAGCTTTCTTGTGAGGATGCAGGGAAAGAGCCTGAATGCTCCACTCAGCCTGATAAAGGTTTAGAAACCAAAAGAAATGCAGAGTGTGTACAATATTTATTGTTTCAAATAATTGATGTCTTTGTGAAGCCCAGGTCTTTGTGCCATTCTCCTGCTGCAGAGCTGCACCCCCTGCCTGGATTTCAGCTGATCAACCCCAGAGCCTCTCCTGGTGCATCCCTGGGGGCCCAGGGCAGGCAGGAGTGGGGCTCAGAGCCAGCAATTACAGACAGATCTGTGTGTTTACAGCTCCAGCCTGCTCTGAAATGGCCCCATAAAGTCACCTGGCTCTAGATATACATCACACCATTTTTCACTTTGCAAATGAGGACTTTTTTAGGAGCTATAACTTTCTGGGAGTTCATGAATTTCCTGGATTCACGGCCCTTTGCTGGATGGAGGAAGGAGCAGGAGAAAGGAGGGAGAGTGGCACAGGCAGCTGAGGCAGAAGGAAAAAATAAATCCTTAGAGATGAGATTTCCAAAAGCTGCTTGGAAATAAAAGCTGGGATAAGTGCATGACACACTCAATAAATATCACTTTGCTTTATCACTTCTTCCGTTTCCCAGCCTTGCCCAGGGATTTTGGGAACCTGAGCTGAAATTTGAGGCCTTTAATGGCCAAGCTCCTTAATCCTGCCCTGTAGCAGGGCTGAAGTCCTTGGCCAGCGCCTGAGAGGTGCTGGGGCAGTCCCAGGGAACAGGGACAGGAGGAGGAAATGACCCCAGGCTGTGTCAGGGGAGGTTCAGGTTGGATATTGGATATTGAATATTGAACATTGAATATGGGATATTGGATATTGGACATTGGATATTGGATATTGGATATGGGATATGGGATATTGGACATTGGATATTGGATACTGTATATTGGATATTGGACATTGGATATGGGATATTGGATAATGGATATGGGATATTGGATACTGAATATTGGACATTGGATATGGGATATTGGGTATGGGACATTGGATATTGGACATTGGATATTGGACATTGGATATGGGACATTGGATATTGGACATCGGATATTGGACATCGGATATTGGACATTGGATATTGGATATGGGATATGGGATATTGGATATGGGATATTGGACATGGGATATGGGATATGGGATATTGGATATGGGATATTGGATATGGGACATTGGATATTGGGCATTGGATATTGGATATTGGATATTGGACATTGGATGTGGGATATGGGATATGGGATATTGGATATTGGATATTGGACATTGGATATTGGATATTGGATATAGGATATGGGATAATGGATATGGGATATTGGATGTGGGATACTGGACATTGGATATGGGATATTGGATATTGGACATTGGACATTGGATATTGGATATAGGATCTGGGATAATGGATATGGGATATTGGATGTGGGATATTGGACATTGGATATGGGATATGGGATATTGGATATTTGATACTGGACATTGGGCATTGGACATTGGACATTGGATATTGGACATTGGATATGGGATACTGGATATTTGATATTGGACATTGGACATTGGATATTGGATATGGGATATTGGATATTTGATACTGGACATTGGACATTGGACATTGGATAGTGGACATTGGATATGGGATATTGGATATTTGATATTGGACATTGGACATTGGACATTGGACATTGGATATTGGATATTGGATATGGGATATTGGATATTAGATATTGGATACATTCTCCATGTCCCCCTGCCCAGCCCTGGCACAGGTGGGGTCCCCACGGCTGGAGGGATTTGAAGCCCTGGAAATGTGGCACTGGGCACAGGGTCAGTACTGGCCTTGGCAGTGCTGGGGGTGGTTGGACTCCATGATCCCACAGGGCTTTTCCCACCTCAGTGATTCTGCAATTCCGTGATTTTTGCCTTTTTATTGTGAAAGAAAACAGCTATGTGGTGTTTGTGCTAGATTTCCTCCCCCAAGGAGCACTTTCACCTGGGCACTTTTGGCCATTGAGGGAAGCCCCAGAGAGGCCCCTGGCACCTGAGGGGGCAGAGGGGGTGACCCATGCTGGACCAACCATCTGGGCTGAGACTTTGTGCTCAACTGCAGCAAAGTGGCCCAAAAACTGAGCACAAGGCCCAGCCCCAGGCCAGGAGGTCAGGACAAGGCTCCCAAAGTGCCTGTGGAGCCTCCCCCACTCAGCAACCTCAGGCTTTTACTGCTGCTGGAAAATCTGCTCAAATTCTCCTCCACCCCTCTGCTTAGAGCAGCAAATCCATCTTCTCATGCACTTAGATCAAGATGAAGGGGGCTTGAGAGGTAATTAATTTTAATAGTAATGCTTTTCTTCTCTCTGAGTTGCAGACATTGCCTGGCTGTTCCCTTCTGGAGCTGGGAGCCAATTTCCCACTGATCTCAGTGAGCAGTACAAGCGTTCCTATCTGCAAGGAGCAGGTTCTCTTCTCTTCACAGACACTGAGTGAACCTTTCCTGCTTTCTGAAGGCAGGCCCTGATGAAAACTCCTGCCTGGGAGCTCTCACAGGTGCTCCAGGGAGCCCACCAGGGCTTTCATCTGCAGCAGAGGATTTGGATTTTCCTAAATCCTAATTTGCTTAACTGAGAAGAAAATCTCTCACCTTCTTCTAGGGGCATAATTTGCTCCCTGGGGTTTGTAATACTTTTTTTAAAACATCATTTGGCCATTTTCTTTTGTGAGTTGGCAAATGAAAGGGACAGGGAGAGAAACAGAATGGCACAGAGGGGTAAAGCCAAGATGAACGGTGTGAGCAGGGGAGCTGTGAGGTGTGGTGGGTGCACCTGGAGCTGCACATTCCCCTGATGGTGGCACTCGGCATCTCCTGCTCCCACAGCTCCTTCTGGCTGTGCCCAAAGCCCCTGGCAGAGCTCTTCTGCCTTTCCTGGAGGCCATGCAATAAAAGAGCCTCATCCTGCTTTAATCAGAACGTGGAGGAGACAATGGGGTCTGAGCCTGGCAGCGTCCCAGTGCCTGTGGATGATGTGACACTGGAGCTCCACTAACGAGCTTTGCAGCCTTATCTTTATCCATTCTGACAAATTAAATTAGCACTGTCTTTCAAATTTCCCCTAGGCAACCAGCAGCAGCAGCACAAAATAAACCACGGGAGGGGATGGCTGTGTTCTCAACCCCAGTGCTGGGTTTTCAGCAGCTCCAAGAAATCCCACCTGTCCCTGTGCCTGTCCCTGTCCCTGTGCCTGTCCCTGTGCCCGTCCCTGTCCCTGTCCCTGTGCTGTCCCAGGAGCTACAGCCCCTGTCCCTGTCCCTGTGCCCGTCCCTGTCCCTGTCCCTGTGCTGTCCCAGGAGCTACAGCCCCTGTCCCTGTGCCTGTGCCTGTCCCTGTCCCTGTGCTGTCCCAGGAGCTGCAGCCCCTGTGCCTGGGCCCTGCCAGCCCTGTCCTCCTGCTGTCCCCAAGCCCAGGCTCTTTGGGATGTTTCTCCCCCTCCCTTGGTGGTGCTTCCCCTCTGTGGCTCCTCGAGGGGTGGAGGGAGCAGCTCCAGCCATGGCTGTGCTGTGGCTGGGAATTGGGAGCAGGGAGGGCTTTGCTGCAGGAGTTTGGGGTTTGGCTGCTGAGGAAACATTCCTGGGAGGTGTAGGGGCTTTGAGGGGGTTTGTTACTCACAGAAGCCCAGCTGTTTGGGGGCTGTTCAGAGAACCCTTGGTGGAGGGAGCAGGGTGGGTCTGTCAGCAGCCGTAAATCGAGTTCAGTAACCTTGCAAGTGCCAAGCGTTTGGAGCAAGTGGTTTTACATTAACCACTAAATATTGCAGCTATTAAGGCACATTCATCATCCCCCACGAGGTGCCTGAGCAGAAATAAGCTGTAGCACCTCCTGCAATGCTGGGCACATTAAACACCAGCCCCGTGTGTCACTCACTGCCAGCTCAGAGGGGACACCTGGCACTCAGGTGAGGCTCAGCCCAGCCCTTCACAGCATCCAGGGGTGACCTTCAGCTCAGCTTGGAGCCACTGATCTGCTGCTGCCTCCAGATCCATCTCTTTGTGTCCCTCTGATCTTCTGGTGCCCCCAGACCCATCTCTTTGTGTCCCTCTGACCCTCTGCTCCTTAGCTGTGCCTCTAGCTGTGCTGTCCCAATACCCAGGGTGCTGGGACACCTCTGTCCCTGCTGGAACCAGAGGTCCCTGGAGGCTGCAGAGGCTCCCTGGTGCTTTGGTTGGTGTTCAGTGACCAGCCCACTACTCACAGGTGGGTTCTGCCCCAAGGATACAAACCAAAGGCTCTGCACTGAGTTGTGATGGGGATTTTCTTCCCAAAACCTCGATGGGATTAAATGGAGGAGACTTTATTGCCTCTCCCTGGGCAATGCCCCTGCACTGGGTGCTGTTATCAGCTGTCCCCAGGGGTGGCCCAAGCCTCTGACCCACAGAGTGTCCTCTGCCTTCCCCTTCCCCAGGCCAGCCAGGACTGTGCTGGGCAAGGCCACTCTGGACAAGATCACACCCATATAGGAGCTGGATGATGATGATGATGATGATGATTGTTGGAGCCCTGGTCACTGAGAATTTGAGACTTTCTGTGCTGCCAGGCACTGACCCCCAGAGAACACTGCACTGATCTGAGGCTGTGGAGAAGCTTCCAGAATGGAATGACAGAACTGGGATTGTGGGTGTGGAGTTTGGATAGAAGTGTGTGAGATCACAGGGAGGGAAACTTAGACTTTAAGGGTTTAGAATGGAGTAATAGGCATAAAGCAAGATGGACGTTTTGGGGTGCAGGCTTCTCCTTCTTCTCCTTCTCCTTCTTCTCCTTCTCCTTCTCCTTCTCCTTCTCCTTCTCCTTCTCCTTCTCCTTCTCCTTCTCCTTCTCCTTCTCCTTCTCCTCCTTCTCCTTCTCCTTCTCCTCCATGGGTTTGGGTGGTTTTGTGTAATTGGATAAAAAGTCCCCATTGCAGGCACGGGTGGTTGGTTATTGGGTTAAAACTGAAATAATTTAGGTGCCATTTCTTAATTGGACAGTTTATCCTTAAAAGGCCTTGTAGAGAGAGAGATACAGCTCCATGATGATGGTGATGGTGATAGTGGTGATGGTGATGATGAGGATGATGGTGATGATGAGGATGATGGTGATGATGGTGATAATGATGATGATGGTGATGATGGTGATAATGATGATGGTGATGATGAGGATGATGGTGATGATGATGATGATGGTGATGATGATGATGATGGTGATGATGGTGATAATGATGATGGTGATGATGAGGATGATGGTGATGATGATGAGGATGATGGTGATGATGATGATGATGGTGATGATGATGATGGTAGTGATGGTGATGATGACAGTGATGATGGTGATGATGATGATGGTGATGATGATGATGATGGTGATGATGATGATGATGATAGTGATGGTGATGATGACAGTGATGATGGTGATGATAATGATGTTGATGAACACGACTGCTTCATTTGTCTCCTGGGTGGGCTGATAGAGGGATAGCTGCCCAAGCTTCCCTCCCTCTCTGCCCTGACAAACAAGGACAGCCTGGAATTCTGACGTTGCTGGGAGAGGTCTGGAAGCAGGGTCAGGACAGGCTGGCCGTGCCCCATGGTCACACAAGAAAAAGGGCTCTGGTGCCTCAGGTGGAGAGTGGGGATTCCACCAGGACTGGACCAGCCCCAGCTTCCAACAGTGAAAACAAACCAACCCTCCCAGTTTGGAGAATCGAGTCCCACCAGCTCACTGAAGGACAGAGAGCCTGCAGATCCAGCAGGAACGGTGGCTGCAAATGTCACCAGAAACTGCCACAATCTTTGGTGCAGGTTTTTACCTTTTACCATTCTTTCTGCCTTTCCCTGCCAGGAGCAGGTGAGAGTTTGAGATTTCTCCCACAGGAGCCTCCCTGGTCCTGAGCCCCATCCCAGCCCCACTGCAGGATCCTCAGCCCCAGCTCAGGATCCTCAATCCCAGCTCAGGAACAGCCCCAGCTCAGGATCCCTCAATCCCTGCAGGATCCTCAATCCCTGCTCAGGATCCCTCAATCCCAGCTCAGGATCCTCAACCCCATCTCAGGATCCTCAATCCCTGCTCAGGATCCCTCAACCCCATCTCAGGATCTCTCAATCCCAGCTCAGGATCCCTCAATACCAGCTCAGGATCCCTCTATCCCAGCTCAGGAAGAGCCTCACTGCAGGATCCTCAATCCCAGCTCAGGATCCCTCAATCCCTGCAGGATACTCAACCCCAGCTCAGGAACAGCCCTTGCCCCAAGTTTAGGGAGATTTTCTGGCATTTCTGACCCCTGGGCAGCTCTACAGAGCCCGTCCTGCCAACAAGGGGACACCAAGGGGACACCAACATGCTCTGAGCAGGGCACAGACCTGCAAACTTCTGGCTTCCACCTTGGAAACTCTCTCTACTCAGCATTGCTGATCCATCCCATGCATCCCTGCAGTTCTGGGTTGAGCAGTGTCAGAACCCAGGACATTCCTTTAACTGCCCTAGAAGACTTGACACCCTAGCAAGAGGCTCAGAGACCTTAGCACAAAGTCAAAGACACCTGTATTTTAACCCATAGAAACAATTACCAACTTTGTGTGAAGATTTATAAGCCACAAGAGTTTGAATAGTATGATAGTTAATTTGTCACAAGGTGAAAAAGTAGAATTTTGGGGTTTTAGAATGGGGGTTCAAGAAGCAAATAGAAAATCTAAATGTGTCCTGTGTCTTCTTCTTCTTCTTATCCTCCATCTTCTGCTGTAATAGTGACACTTTTAGATTAGTTTAAAGTAGAGACAGACTGTCTAACATAATTGATAGGTATTAGAAAATTATTGTAAATAATAGTATAGTAAATTCTAGTATAAAAAACTAACACCACCCCAAGGGCAGTCAGTGTGCCACGAACCAGCCTGCCAGACAGACTCAGCATGTCAGAGAAAGAATGTCATAGATAAGAGAAAATAAACAACCTTGAAAAGCAGAGCCGAGGAATCCCAAATTCTTCTTTGGTCACAAAGCTAAGAAAAAAGACTCTTTCATACCTCGGGAGCCATTTCAGCAACACAAAACCCCAGAGAGCAGGTCCCTCCTTGGATCTCAGAAATCCCTGAGAGCTTTGCTGTGTGTTGGTCCCTGTGCTGTGTGTTGGTCCCCGTGCTGTGTGTTGGTCTCTGCTCTGTGTTTCTCCCTGTGCTCTGTGTTTCTCCCTGTGCTCTGTGTTTCTCCCTTTGCTGTGTGTTTCTCCCTGTGCTGTGTGTTGGTCTCAGTTAACTGGTGGCTGTGACTGGGGAGGTCTCTGTGCCAGCTGCTGGACAAATCCGTGTCAGGGAATGTCCCCCCTGCAGTCCCAGGGCTGCTGTTGTCCATCTGCACCAGCAAACCCCAGAGAAGACTGGTGTGAAAAATGCGTATTTTATGATTGGCTTTTCGCAAATATTCAGATGAATATTATATGTGGTATGTTAGAACTTTATGCTGTATTAACTTTCTTAAGTGGTGTGTTAAATTTAGTTTTAGGTTATAACATAATGTTAAAATAGAAACTCTACTATGTGAGATACTTTTTCTAAAGAGAGGAATGAGGTACTGGCACCAGATAGCAGCCTCAGGACACCTCAATCTTTCAGAGAAAAAGAATTTATTGTTCCATTATCAGGAGAAACAAACTTCTTCCAACCTCCTCAGCCCTGAAGATGCCATCAGGATTCAGAGGAAGAAGCTGACACTGTCAGACAGAATCTTGAGTCTGAATGGAATTTATGCATCATGTATGAGGTGTGTGAATATGCAACAGGCTGTTGCTTTTAAGGGTTAATCCTCTGTTAATGTGGGTCCTTTTTGGGCTTATTTTGCACAGAAAAAGTACCCAGACTGTCCCTAACTCTTTGTTTTTATTGTTCCCTATTGTCCTAAATCCTAATGGTCCAAATTTTGATTATGCTAATTATATTACTATTTTTATAACCATTTTATTACTATTAAACTTTTAAAATTTTAAAAGCAAGTGATTGGCATTTTTCACAATTGGAAATGCTGATTATAACTTGTCTGTCTCATTAAAGAGGCTCATTTCATGTAGCCTCTTCCTGCAGAAGTGCCTCTCGTTCCTACTGAATTCTCCTTCTCAGTGCTGGAGGAAATGCTGATCTCCCCAAGGCCCTGGCAGGAGGGTGCAGCCACTGGGGCTTGGCTGTTTCTCTCAGGTAAAATAAAAGAGGGGGCAAGAGGAAACGGCCTCACCTTGTGCCAGGGGAGGTTAAGGGACAATTTCCTGGCTGCAGGGTTGGCTGGGGGCAGCCTGGGATGGTTGAGGTGTCCCTGCCTGGCTGGGCAATGGGAGAAGGGGAAGGCTGGATCCTGGCTGCCATCAGGTCTGGGATCAGCTCAGCTGCCCTCCGTTATTCCAAGGGCTGAGTCTTCCCCCTCAGTCAGGCTTCAGGGGAAGATTAAGTGTTCCAAAGCCCGATTTACACTTCAAAACCAGGCCCAGGCCTGGTGTGAGATCAAAGTGAGAGTGGGCTTTGGGTATATTGATCAGAGACCCACAATGCTGCCTCTTCCTGCTCCCCGTGTCTCTGACAGGATCAAACAAGAGTTTGGCAATAAAAGAATTCTCAGCATTGTTATTTTTTTTCCAGGTGGGCAGTTTGTAATCCCAAGGATTTCCATGTTTCCCTCAAAGAGAAACCCTTCCTTTGTGCTATCGTGACCCCTTCCCACATGAGGCACTTGTGCCTCCCCATCCCAACCTGCTGCTCATATGCCAAAGGCTCCAGCTCGGGATCCAGGTGTGGATCCTGCCCACACTTTATCCCTGCCTGGACCTCAGCCCCTGCCCTGGCTGCCCCCACACCCAGGTCACACCTGCACCAGAACTGGGTGGGATCTGAGACTGCACTAAATGAAGGAATTCTGTTCTGAGTCTCAGGAAGAATTTCTTCCTGGAAAAGGTGGTCAGGTCTTATGACTGCCCAGGGAGGTTTGGAGTGCCCATCCCTGGAGGTGTCCAAGGAAGGATTCAGGATGTGGCACTGGGGGCTCTGGGCTGGGGACAAGGTGGGCATCAGGCACAGGTTGGACCCGATGGTCTGGGAGCTCTTTTCCAACCTGTATGATTCCATGAAAAGAGAAATCACCCTTCCAGGGACTGGATGAGCTTTGAGGTCCCCTCCAAGCCTGCCACTCCATGGCTGTGTGCTGTCCCTCCATGCCCCCACACCAGAGGCCCTTGTCGCCTGCCCAGCTGCAGCCAGAAACCCACAGTTCAGGGGCTGCAGCTCCACCCTGGGCTCCTTCCACACAAACCCAGGGATCTGCTTAAGCTGCAGGCCCGGAATGGGAACCACAGAGCTGGATCCTCCTGCTCTGGCACCCTCTGCCCTCCCTGTGTGCCTGCCAGGAGCCCTGCAGGGACAGGGGGACAGAGCATCCCTGCAGGGACAGAGGGACACAACATCCATACAGGGACAGAGGGACAGAGCATCCCTGCAGGGACAGGGGCACAGAGCATCCCTGCAGGGACAGAGGGACACAGCATCCATACAGGGACAGAGGGACAGAGCATCCATACAGGGACAGAGGGACAGAGCATCCCTGCAGGGACAGAGGGACAGAGCATCCCTGCAGGGACACAGCATCCATACAGGGACAGAACATCCCTGCAGGGACAGGGGGACAGAGCATCCCTGCAGGGACAGAGGGACACAACATCCATACAGGGACAGAGGGACAGAGCATCCCTGCAGGGACAGGGGCACAGAGCATCCCTGCAGGGACAGAGGGACACAACATCCATACAGGGACAGAGGGACAGAGCATCCATACAGGGACAGAGGGACAGAGCATCCCTGCAGGGACACAGCATCCATACAGGGACAGAGCATCCCTGCAGGGACAGAGGGACACAGCATCCATACAGGGACAGGGGCACAGAGCATCCCTGCAGGAACAGAGGGACAGAGCATCCATACAGGGACAGAGGGACACAGCATCCCTGCAGGGACAGGGGGACAGAGCATCCCTGCAGGGACAGGGGCACAGAGTATCCCTGCAGGGACAGAACATCCCTGCAGGGACAGAGGGACACAGCATCCATACAGGGACAGGGCATCCCTGCAGGGACAGGGGCACAGAGCATCCCTGCAGGGACAGGGGGACAGAGCATCCCAGCCTGGTCCGGGCGGGCTTTGGCTGAGCCAGAACTGTCTCACTTCAGCAGCGTGACTATTCTCCTCCCCAGCAAACCCTGCAAGTCCTTTGTGACTGTTCTCCTCCCCAGCAAACTCTGCAAGTGCTTTTCCTTTGTGCCAAGCTCCCCGTGGTTGGGAGTGAATCCCAGGGGCAGGAACAAAGCCCCGCTCGCTCCGAGCTCCCCGCAGGGGATGGGGTGGAGCTGCCTCATCCCGGGCACCAGCAGCAGCTCTTGAGAGCGGGCAGAGGGAAGGGATCGAAATCCAGAGAAACCACTGAACCTTGGAGGGCTCTGCCTCCTGCCTGGCTGTGGGGTAAAACACCTGAGAGGAGACACCTTTTGGGGTATAAAGAGTTCTGGTATAAAACACCTGAGAGGACACCCCTCTTTGGTGGAGAGGAGGAAATGCCCCTGCTGTGCCACTGCTGTGGCTCGGGGTGGGTGGCAGATGGTGCCAGTGATGCAGCAAGGAGGGGATGCAGGATTGGACACAGCTTCAGAGCCAGGGCTGATGCTGCTCCCCCCGGTGATGTCTCAGCAGAGGAAAAGTCCTGCTCAGCTCTTGTCAGGGCAGCAGTGACCAGGGGGTGTCCCTGTGACCCAGCACTGCTCCACCAGCCCCACAGCTCCCACCTGGCGAGGTTTTGGCTCTCTCATTCATGGCTGAGGAGGTGACAAGCTGGAGCACTGCTGAAGGCAGGTGCTGGGCTCTGATCCATGCTGGGAATGCCAGCAGGGAGCTGCTGGAGCTGCTCCTTGGAGCTTAAAGCTCCCCAAATCCCAGCTCCAGCCTGGGAAACCTCAGCCTGCTCTGCCCTGCCCCTGGGGAAATGCTGCTGTTCTCCCAGATAAAGGCAAATAAATATTTGCTTGTGAAGGGCAGCAGCAGCAGAGCTCAGCTCCTGCTGGAGCAGTTGCACTGCGGGCTTGGGATGAAATTCTGCCTCCAGCTCTGCCCGGGGAGTGCTGCCAGCAGGGCAGGAGGGCAGAGCTGCCAGGGAAGGGCTCTGGAGGCTGCTCCCCTCTGCTGGGCTGGGATCCCTGAGACGGTGTTCACAGGGGTTCTTGGGTGAGGGAAGAGACGAGGATCTGACTCCATGTTTCAGAAGGCTGATTTATTATTTTATTATATATATTACATTAAAACTATACTAAAAGAATAGAAGAAAAGGTTTCATCAGAAGGCTGGCTAAGAATAGAATAACAAAGAATAATAACAAAGGCTTGTGGCTCAGCTCTCTGTCTGAGCCAGCTGACTGTGATTGGCCATTAATTACAAACATCCAACATGAGACCAATCCCAGATGCACCTGTTGCATTCCACAGCAGCAGATAATCAATGTTTACATTTTGTTCCTGAGGCCTCTCAGCTTCTCAGGAGGAAAAATCCTAAGGAAAGGATTTTTTCATGAAAAGATGTCTGCAACAGATCCCGAGCACAGCACCTCCTCCATCCCAGCAAACAAAAAAGGGATCCAGGCTGGGATGTGGGGCAGGTCACTGGGTCACAGCCAGCTCAGCCTGCATGTTGACAGCAGTTGTTGTTCATGTCCCTGGAGCTGTTAATTCTGTTTATTGGAGTGTGGCTGATCAACTGCTGCTGAGGAGGATCCCACCCCCTATCAGGGAATTACAAACTCCCCCATCTCAAGTGAAGACATCATTCCCCTTCTGCAAAACCCTGGTGGGACCAAACCCAGTCCGGCCCTCCAAGGACTGCCCACATTTTCTCCATCCTGCCCCACCCATGAGTGAGGACTGGCTGGTACCAGACACTGCTGTGTGGCCTCACAGCCAATTCCAGATTTAACCTTGGGCCAGCACTGCCCCTGCCCTGCTGCTGGGCTTCCTCTGCTCTGCCCCAGCCCTGCCCTTCACCTGACTTTGTTTTTGTGCAGATTAACAGACTCTGGGCTTTGAATAATTGATCAAACCCCGCCTGGCCTCACAGGCTCGAACACAACTTCTAGCCAAGTCCCATTCTGGCACAAGGCATTAAACCCAGGCGTGCCAGAGCCACACAGAGCTCCTGGGCGTGTGGGATTTGATCTCCTGGAGCTCCTGAACTCTGCATCATCCCTGGAAATTCTCCCTGTTAGGTTTGTGTCTCACAGCGCTGGGGCTGCATTCAGCAAGAGCTCTGCTCATAGATAAACAGGTTTTACATTTGACTTCCTGTCCAAGAGGCTCTTTGGGCTGTTTCAGGGATATTTCAGGGTTTTGACTTCCCCAGACTCGAGGATTTTTACAGTGGCCTGGCTCTGGAGCTGCAGTCCAGAGGAGCTTAGGGGTTGTGATTTCACACCCATGTTGTGTGTCAGCTTTATAAACAGAGCCCCGGAGGCTTCAGTCAGTCCCTGGAGGGATTTCTCCTCATCTGCCCATAGGGATCATCCAGTCCAGCTCCTGTCCCTGCCCAGAACCCCAGCAAGCCCAGCCTGGGCATCCCTGGAGCTCTGGCAGCCTCGGGGCCGTGCCCATTGCCTGGGCAGCCTGGGCAGTGCCAGCACCCTCTGGGGGAAGAGCCTTGCCCTGATCTGCAGCCTGAGCTGCCCTGGCCCAGCCCCAGCCATCATTAATTAACAAATAACAACACCTACAGCTGCAGTGACCAAGAGAAAGCCCAGTCAGAGGCAGGCAGGAGCAGGGTGTGCTCTGTGTGCCCTGCAGGGGATGTGGGTGTTTCAGAGCTGTGGATTTGCACACTTTGGAATTTCATTCTTGCCGTGCGCCTCAGCCCCACGTCAGCAGTCCGGGGGCTTCGTGCAGGGCTCACGCAGGGTCTGCAGAGAGAGGACTAAGGAAAAGCCCCTGGAGAAGCCAGCCCAGCCTGGCCCCTGCAGCTCCAGCCCAGCTCCTGCACCCCGTGTGCTGCAGCAGCCCCAGCGAGGTCCCCACTCCCCGTTGGAGCCGGGGCTGTCATTGGCACACAGGGCAGGGAGCCCTTTGTGAAAAACGCCTTCACTGTCCTGTGAAAATGTACAGAGCTTAGTAAAGGACAAGAGGAGACAAGGACCACAGAGCAAAGGTTGTTAGGGCCCGGTGTATCTGGGCACTGAGCCAAGAGCACACAGTTATCTTCAGGGATAGCCCCTAAATACCTTTTAATGACATCAGCCTGTTGCATATTCATAGACCCCCATGCAGAATAAACCTTCCTCCAAACTAGTTTACATATTCCAAGAAGTTTAGCATGGCTCCTTTTTAGAGCATGTGAATTCCTTGGCTGTGGTTTCAGTCCATTCTCATCCCCTGCAGCTCTGGGCCCTGGCCCTCACTGCCTTCAGCCGGTGAGTGCTGATGGTGGCAGATGTGTCCAGGTGTGCTCATCCTGTGTGCATTGGGTGTTATCCTGTCACACACATCTTTTCATTAAAATCTTTTCTTAGAATTTTTCCTGCTGGAGCTGAGAAGTTTCAGCAACAAATGTAAACAATGGTTATCTGCTGCTGTAGAATGCAACAGGTGGATCCGTGATTGGCCCATCTTAGATGTTTACAATTAATGGCCAATCAAGGACTGAGCTCTCTCGGACAGAGTCAGTCGCAGAGAGCTCCTTTGTTATTCATTCTTTTCGATTCTATTCTTAGCTTAGCTAGCCTTCTGAGAACCTTTCTATTCCTTTTAGTATAGTCATAATGTTATATATATATATATAAAATAATAAATCAAGCTTTCTGATCATAGAGTCAACATTTTCGTCTCTCTCTCATCCTGCAAACCTTTGTGACCACGGTCACATTATCCCATCCCAGCAGGCATTTTAACACAGCACACTGATACCAGCTATTGCACTGAGCTTCACGGACAACAGAAATAAAATCTGTATCTTTATAGCAAAGTTATTTAACACCACACAGACAAAATCCATGTTAATATTTGAGAAAAGCCAATATTATGATGCATATCTGTAACACCTTGCAGGGGCTGTCCTGGCAGAGCACAGAGTGGCTGTGAGGGACAGGGGCTGTCCCCAGCTGCTGCTCTGAGCAGAACAATTCCCATTCTCATCTCTCCCACCTCCTCCAGGCTGTCTCACTCTCCCCACCTCCAGACACAGAAAGCAGCTCAGAGCAGCGGTGACTCGTTGTTGCTCTTTAATTCATGCAAATGTTCTTTTTAACTAGCTCAGAGTCTCAAACAGCCCTCTGGGGAACCTTCTGCGTTTATGATTATTGAAACAAAAGTCTATTTCCTTTAAGCACAAAACAATTGGGGGAAGAGAGGGAAGGAACTTGTTTTCTTTTCTAGCAAATACAGTAAATTCAAAGGTCAGGTGCAAGCTGACATAGCAGTGGGTGAATCAACACTGGGGAGAATTTTCTGGAATAGCAATAAAAATATGCCTTTGCAGGCACACAGAATCACTGGGGTTTTATGTGTGTCTGATTTCAGAGAGCCTGGGGCAGGTTTGGTCTGGCAGCTTTGATCCCCTCAGGTACCCCCAGCATGTACAGCCAGAGCCCTGGTGCCACTTGACATGTGGAGCACCAAGTTTGGCCAAAATCCCGGGGACAGGCACTGGGGTGGCCTCAGACCTGGCCAGGGTTCAGCCCGAGCTGCAGCCCAGCATCAGCCAGGGGGGCTCGGGCTGGGTGTCAGGACAGATTCCCTCTCTGGGAGGGTTAAACCCTGGCAATGGAGGAGTTCCCTTCCCTGGAAAACCCAAACCAAGCTCAGGTCCCACTCCATGGCGGCACTCCAAGCTTGGACTTGGTGACCTTGGGAGTCTTTTCCAGCCTTAATGGTTCTGTGATATTCCCACAACCCCTCCTAATTCCAGAGTGCAGCTCCCACCTCGTCCCCATTGCCTGCCCTTGGAGTGGCAGCAGGAACCCCTGCAATGATCCATGTGCTGCTCACCTGGGGCTGTTCCTGCAGCAGGAACCCCTGCAATGATCCATGTGCTGCTCACCTGGGGCTGTTCCTGCAGCACAGACCCCTGCAATGATCCATGTGCTGCTCACCCGGGGCTGTTCCTGCAGCAGGAACCCCTGCAATGATCCATGTGCTGCTCACCCGGGGCTGTTCCTGCAGCAGGAACCCCTGCAATGATCCATGTGCTGCTCACCTGGGGCTGTTCCTGCAGCAGGAACCCCTGCAATGATCCATGTGCTGCTCACCTGGGGCTGTTCCTGCAGGAACCCCTGCAATGATCCACGTGCTGCTCACCTGGGGCTGTTCCTGCAGCACAGACCCCTGCAATGATCCATGTGCTGCTCACCTGGGGCTGTTCCTGCAGGAGGAACCCAGAACCCCTGCAATGATCCATGTGCTGCTCACCTGGGGCTGTTCCTGCAGGAGGAACCCAGAACCCCTGCAATGATCCATGTGCTGCTCACCTGGGGCTGTTCCTGCAGCAGGAACCCCTGCAATGATCCATGTGCTGCTCACCTGGGGCTGTTCCTGCAGCAGGAACCCCTGCAATGATCCATGTGCTGCTCACCTGGGGACCCCACAGCACCCCAGGCACAGCCTGACACAGCCCCAGCTCCAGTCACAGCTGCAGATGTTGCTGTGGAGTTACTGAGGCTGAAGGGCCCCACAAAGACACCATGAAGGGTCCTTCACCCTGGGAAGTGGATCTGAGCCCTTCGAGCCCACGCCGTGGGGAGGCGCAAAGCCAGGCCTGTCTCTGTGGGGAGGCGCAAAGCCAGCCCTGTCTCTGTGGGGAGGCACAAAGCCAGGCCTGTCTCTGTGGGGAGGCACAAAGCCAGGCCTGTCTCTGTGGGGAGGCGCAAAGCCAGCCCTGTCTCTGTGGGGAGCTGATGCGTGTGCAGGCTGAGCGCTCCCTCCGGGGTTTGTGGTGGCTCTCAGGGTGAGGAGCAGCCTCAGCAGGGCCAGAGCAGGAGCTGCTGCCCCAGGAGCTGCCTCAGGGCTGGGTTAACGCTGCTGCCAGCCCCAGCTGTGGTTCCCAGCTGTCACTCAGGGTAGTTCAGAGCAGCTCCCCTGGCTCAGGCTCTTCTCTGCAGCTGCAGGAGGAGAATCCAGGCACCTCCTCCTGAGCTCCCTCAACACCCCCCAGAGATCCACGGGCTCCCTAACCCAGGGTGATTGCTGGGCTGTGTGCTCTGGAACCACACAAACCTCCAGCCCCTCTGGGGAGCTCCCCGTCCCTGCTGCACCTTGCAAGGCTGCTAATTGCAATTAACACCCCACAGTTCTCTCACCATGGGCAGCAAGCACTCTTTTCTCCTCTCCATCTCCATTTCACAGCCACCTTTGGGTGCAGATCCTCAGCTGTCTCCTCTCCAGCCCTCTCCCAGCAGAAGAATCTGCACAGATCTGGCCCTGAGCTCCCCAAAATGTGTCACTGGCAGGGGTGACACATCCTCTGCACCAAATGAGCAGGGTTCAGCATCCCTCCCTGTCCCTCCAGGTGCCAAAGGCAGTGACAGGGGCCCTTTGCTCGCTGTCCCTGTGTAACAGATCATCCTGGCACTGAGTCACTTGTTCTCTGTGCAATAAGTGATAATCTGCCTGCTCACACAGACATGTAAAAGGAAAACTAACATGGCCTCTAAAGCCAATGAGCCAGTAAATAGAGGGCAATAAATAATCAGGAGAACAGATTTAATTAGCAGCAGAGCTCACTTGCAGGGTTCATGTGGGTGCCTCTCATCTCAGAGTGCCTCACGTGCCCCTGTCACTGCCAGCCCTGCTCCCTTCCCTGCCCATGGCTGGGCTGTGCTCTGGGAGGGTCTGGGGCCCTGGCTGTGCTGGGACAGCTCTGTCCTGCCAGTGCTGCTGGGCAGCACCAGCCTGAGAGCCCCAGAGCAGGGGAAAGCACGGGGTTCACACAGCCTGGGATTGCTGGGCTCATGGAATGGGCCAGGCTGGAAAAGCCCGCTGAGATCAGAGTCCAACCTTAACCCAGCCCTGCCAAGGCCAGCACTGCCCCTGTCCCCAAATGCCAAAGGCACATCCAGGGCTGTTAAATCCCTCTGGGATGGGGATCCAACACTGCCCTGCCTGCACAGCCCTTTCCATGGGGAATTCTTCCCAAAAATCCACCCTGAGCCTCCCCTGGAGCAGACTGAGAGCATCTCCTCTGCTCCTGTCCCTGTTCCCTGGGGCACAGCCCGACCCCCCCGGCTGTGCCCTCCTGGCAGGAGCTGTGCAGAGCCACAAGGGCCCCCTGAGCCTCCTTTGCTCCAGGCTGAGCCCCTGCCCAGCTCCCTCAGCCCCTCCTGGGGCTCCAGCCCTTCCCCAGCTCCCTCAGGGATCCTGGGGCTCCAGCCCTTCCCCAGCTCCGTGTCTCCTGCCCAGCGTCAGGGCTGTGCTGCCCAGCCCTGCTGCTCTCCACCCTTCCCTGCCCTCCTGGGCTGCTCTGGGGATGCAGCAGAGGGGCTGCAGCTCCAACCCAGCCAGTGCAGGAGCTCTGTCCCTGCTCTGCTGCTGCCTCAGCTCACTGACAGCAGAGCAGCAGAGAGCCCGCAATGAGATTAAATTGTACCCAGAGTCTCTGGTTTGAGGTGTCTGGGCTGAGTTTAAGGGAGAGTTTGACAGATCTTTCTTTGGTCCATCCTGGCAGCCCATCCTGCAGTTCAGGCTGCAAACAGATCCTTTAAAAGGCAGCTTTCCCACAGCTCTGTCTCTCCTTTATTTTGCACCTGTTTGCTCCCCTGGCTGTGGCTCAGCTCTCTCCTCATCACTCCCTGTTTGTGAATTCAGCCCAGGTTTTCAGATGAAAATGTTCTATTGAGCAGCACCAACCCCAAACCCCTGAATTTTCTGGGAATGGCTCTGTGGATGTGAGGCATGATGCTCTGTCATGTCTGGAAAGAGTAATTTTGCCATGGAAAGAACGATTCCATCAGGCCAAAGAGCCTGTAAAGGTCCCTGTGCTGTGTTTCACTCCTTTCTCCAGGACCCAGCAGATGCCTCTTTAGCACCCACGTGCTGGTGGTTTTATTAATGCTGCATCTGCTGGTGATTTGAGCAAGGGCCAAAGGTGCAGAATTGAAACTCAAGGACCCTCTCCTACTAAAAGATTTTATTAGCCATAAATCTATTATAAAGTGCCTGTGTTGACAATGGGGAATAACACAATCAAAGCCCTCTCCTGCCGGTGACAGCCCAACCCTGCTGCAAGGAGCCTCGGGAATTAATCTGCCTCATTAACTGTCCCGGGGAAGAGCCTTTCAGGAGTACAAAACACTTGGGCAGAACCCAGGGAAACAGCTGTGCCTGTGCAAACACATCCTGCTCCCCATCCCCGAAGGGATGATGCTCCATCCCAGCCCCATCTCCTGGGCCTGTGCTTTGTGTCAGCCTTGGGAGTTTAGTGACCAACAAATTGTTCCAAAGGAGGAATTGTGGCTTCCTTTGTGCTGCTTGGGGGAGAATATTGATGGCAAATGAGATCTTCCCTTAAGGGAAGGGAGCACTGAAGATTCAGAGATGTTGTGGTCAAAAGGAGCAGAAAATGACAGAGGCTCAGTGAGAGCCCAGGGGGTTTGTGACACACTTGGTGTGGAAATTGGGCTCAGCTGGTCCCTGGCCTTTTCACAGGTTAGCTTAGCTCTCCCTGGAGAGAAGTTTCACACTTTCTATGCGAGTCAATGAGCATGCCCAGTGTTCTGGACCTTTGTGGAAACAGGCTGGGAAACCTCAGGGGTCCTTGGTGGTCTTGGTCCCCATCCCATGTCCACCCCTGGATGCAGGGGCTGTCTGGGCTCACTGGCACCTGGAGGCTGATCACTCTCCTAAAGATCATGGTACTGCTCCTGTCACAGTGGTCACAAGGGTTGCAGGATGAAGAGAGAGACGAGAATGTTGACCTCATGTTCAGAAGCTTGATTTATTATTTTATTATATATATATATTACATTATGACTATACTAAAAAGAATAGAAGGAAAAGTTCTCAGAAGGCTAGCTAAGCTAAGAATAGAAAAGGAATGAATAACAAAGGAGCTCTCCCTGATTCTGTCCCAGAGAGAGCTCAGTCTTTGATTGGCCATTAATTGTACACATCCAACATGGGCCAATCACAGGTGCACCTGTTGCATTCCACAGCAGCAGATAACCATTGTTTACATTCTTTTTCTGGGGCCTCAGCTTCCCAGAAGGGAAAATCCTAAAGAAAGGATTTTTATGAAAAGATGTCGGTGACAGCTCCCACCAGGGAGGCTGCTCCAGTTTGGAGGGTTCCTCCTCTTCCCTGCAAATACCAAAATATTCCATTGCAGCCCCCTGGCAGCCCCTCCCAGCAGGCACCCAGCACTGGCAGGGTCCTCTGTCCCCTCCCTTTGCAGCCTCCCCATCCAGCCTGAGCTGGTGCTCACAGCCCCTGGAATAAACCCAAAATTGCCCTGAAAATTGGGGGAGGAGGCTCCCTGGGAGAGAACAAAAGGAGAGATGAGGAGGGGATGAAGGTGCACAGCATTTCACAGCCTGCTGCAGGAATTCCCTGAACGTTCTGAGGCTCAAGGCCACCAAAACTCACCCAGCCCCATCAGCACCCAGCTGCTGGAGCCTCACAAAGCCGGGCTCTGATGAACTCCAGGCTATGAGGAGCTGCCCCAGGGGCTCTCTGCCCACAGAACCCTTCTGATCGAGGATTTCAGACATTTCTGGTGCTTTCATTCACACCCCAGAACAGCCCTAGAAACCCTGTCCAGGCCAAAAGCAAATGAGGAGAGCATTCCAGGCCCTGGGAGCTGGGGAATGTGGAGGGGAGGGTGGGCACAGCAAACCCACATCCTCCCATTCCTGCCAGGGAATGGCTCCCACTGCCACAGGGCAGGGATGGATGGGACCTTGGGAACTGGGAATTGTTCCCTGGCAGGGCAGGCAGGTCTCAGGATCTCTGCTGGTCACAGTAACCCTGAGATGTGCAAAAGTCTCTTTTCCCAGCCCGGCAGGGCAGTCAAAGAAGGGGTCAGGATTCTTCTGTTCTCATTCTCAAGGCTGTTAATTATTTCCTATCTATTGCATTCTTTCCCTGGCCTGCTGAGCTCTGTCCAGCAGGTCAGACAGAGGCATACTGACTGCCCTCAGAGGCAGTGTTGTCTTTTTGTACTAAAAACTACGTGCAGGTTATTTACAATAACTTCCCAATACCTATCACCTATGTTAGACAGTGAGTTCCTACCTTAAACCAATCCAAAAGTGCCAGCATCACACAGAACATGGAGGCCAGGGGGAAGAAGGAGGAAGAAGGACAAAACACACCCAAATTCCTCCATCTTGCCTCCTGAACCCTCATTCTAAAAAACCCCAAAATTGTACTTTGCACCCTGTGACAAACAATTATTCTACTTAAACTCTCTTGACTTGTAATTCTTCATGTAAAGGTGGTAATTTGCTCCATGGGTCAAAATCACAGTCACAGGTGGGTCTTGGGCTCTGTGCCATGGTCTCTGAGCCCCCTGGCAGGGGCTGGAGCCATCCAGGACAGCCAGAGGGATGTGCTGGGTTCTGACAATCCTGGGCTGGGCTGGAATTGCCAGAGCAGCTGTGGCTGCCCCTGGAGCCCTGGCAGTGCCCAAGGCCAGGCTGGACATTGGAACAGTGTGAGGTGTCCCTGCCATGGCAGGGTGGCACTGGAGGGGGTTTAAGGTCCCTCCCAGCCCATGCCAGCCCAATTCCATGCCCTGAGCTGGTGCAGAGCTCGTGGCTGTTCAGATGTTCCCAAGTTTCAGTTGCACCCCCAGCTCATGCTGTAAATGCCCTTTTGAGGGGCTGGGTGAAACAACTCCTTTGTGTCTGAGAGCCACTTCCCGCTGGGTTTCTCATGCCAACACTGTGGTTGGAAAATAAGTGGATCTTCTTTTCCATTTGCAGAAACTTTCAAGCACTTTCAGCAACCCTAAATGGAAAAAGAGTGTTCAGGCTCACAATACCTTCCCTTTCCACACCTGCTTCTCTGGAATTACTCTCAACAAGCATTGAAAGGAGAACTAAAAATAAAATATCAACAGTTCTGTCGATACCTTGGAGTGCGCCATGGGTGGGGGCTGAGCAGTGAGGCTGTGGCTGCCATTGTCAGGGGGCAGCAATTCCAGCCCAGCCTCCCTCCCAGCAGACCCCAAAGTGCTGCTGCAGGGATGCTCCAGGGCTGGGGTTGGGCTCTCAGGCTGATTTCACAAAACTCAGCTCAGGCTCAGAGCAGAGGAGCTGAGGCTGCCCCTGGAGCCCTGGCAGTGCCCAAGGCCAGGCTGGACATTGGGGCTGGCAGCACCTGGCACAGTGGCAGGTGTCCCTGCCATGACTGGGGTGCAGTGAGATTGGATTTCAGGTCCCTCCAACCCAAACCGTTCCAGGATTCCACACAATTTCCAACTGTCTATTCTACTCCAGAAACTCCTGATGTTGTTATCTTGTTGTATTTCATATTTCTAAAGTCCCATACTGTCGCAAACATATTTCTAAAGTGTCATACCTTCTTGGTGGTATTTCTCGGGGGCAGTTCTTCACAGCACAGACTTCTTCTTCTGCTCATTGCTGCTTCTTAGTCAGGACTCCTTCCAGACTCTCCCTGACTGGCCAAGCCCAGCCCCTTTTATCCCAGTTATCTTCATTAGCTACAGCTGCAGCCCAATTAAGGACATCACAGCTGCAGCCCATAGGGGCTTATCAGGGCAAGGCCTATACACAGATATTTTACTAGGACTCCTACTATATTTCCCCCTTCTCTTTTTCTTACAGAGACAGGTTTTACATATTCTACTTACAATTATACAATACATATATTTTCCCAGCTCTCAACTGTACAATACAATACAACTAGGACTCCTACTATATTTCCCTCTTTTTACAGAAACCTATTTAGATGGACACAATACACTACATATATTCTACCACAGCTCTTGGCTGCACAACACATATATTTACCATGACTCGAAGGCCACGTTTCCCCACAGCTCCTTGATTCAAAGGCCATAATCTAACACAGCTCCTGGCTGCCACAGCTCCTTGATTCAACAGCCACGCTTCTCCACAACTCTAGGCTGTCCCATAGCTCTTGGCTGCCTTATCTTCCACAGCTCCTCAGGCTGCATATTCCTCCACAGCTCTCAGCTGTCCTATCTTCCACAGCTCTCAGGCTACATATCTCCATCACGTCGGGGTCACCACTTATTGTATTTCATATTTCTTGAGTCCCATACTGTTGCAAACATATTTCTAAAGTCCCATACCTTCTCGGTGATATTTCTTGGGGGCAGTTCTTCACATCACAGACTACTTCTTCTCAGGGCTCCTTCCAGGCTCTCCCTGACTGGCCAAGCCCAGCCCCTTTTATCCCAGTTATCTTCACTAGCCACAGCTGCAGCCCAATGAAGGACATCACAGCTGCAGCCCATCAAGAACAACCGGGGCTTATCAGGGCAAGGCCTATGTACAGATATTCAAATACAATACAGATATTTTACTAGGACTCCTACTATATCCTGAAGCTTGGGTTTGTTCCTTTTCCAAAGGGAAGCTCAAGGCTGGAGCTTCCAGCACAGCTGGGGAGTTGGGAGCAGGCAGGGAATAATGGGAGAGTATTAATGTCACTGCTTCCATCACCAGTGATCCCCCAGACACCCCAGGGCAGCCTCTGCTTCTTCAGGGGAATTCACAACTTGAAAATTTGCTATGCACAAAAAGGAAAAAAAAAACCAAAACACCTTAATTTTAGCTTCCCACAAAATCAAGTAAAAATCACCTCACAGGTGCTTTAAGAAGTGCTTCAGTTTTAACTCTTTGTATCAATTAAGTTGCAATTCTTTATGAGAAGGATGTAACATTGGGACATTGCATTTTTGCTGTCAGGTTTTTCTCCTCAAAACCCCAAAGTTCCCATCAGAACCTTTGTTTCAGCATTTTTCATGGAGAGAACTTCCCATTACCCACCAAAGCAGCTGGGAAAAGATTCCTGGTGCTGAGCTGCAGAAGAAGGGCTTGGCCTGTCCCTGTATTTAAGGGCTGTAAATCCCAATAAGCCTGTGCTTGCAATCCTGCTTTGGGGAATTTGAAAGCCCAGGTCCTTGCAGGTGCCTGTGACACATCCCAAACTGTGCTAAGCCCACAGGGCTGCAGCTCCAGTGCACGGGGCCATGGATTTAGGGTTTTTGCAGCCCTTCCCAGGCAGACCTGCCCCCTCTGGTTCTGGGGTCATGTTTCCTGTTCCTCTGCTGCCCTGTGGCTGCTGCTGGGTCAGTGACCCCGAGCTTTGGCACCTTTGGGACCTCTGGGACATTTGGGACCTTTGACTGTGCCTGGAGCTGGCCCCGGAGCTGTGCTGAAATCCTTGGATGCTCCATGTCCCCATGAGCCCTGAGCCCCTGCACTGCTCCTCTCTGGGGCTCCAGGAGGGTCCCCTCGTGTCCCCTTGGTTCCCCTCATGTCCCCTCGTGTCCCCTCATGTCCCCCGTGTCCCCTTGTGTCCCCTTGTGTCCCCACAGCCTCTCATGTCCCTCGTGCCCTCATGTCCCCACAGCCTCTCATGTCCCCCATGTCCCCTCATGTCCCCTTGTGTCCCCACAGCCCCTCATGTCCCCCATGTCCCCTCGTGTCCCCACAGCCCCTCATGTCCCCTCATGTCCCCTTGTATCCCCTCGTGTCCCCTTGTGTCCCCACAGCCCCTCATGTCCATCCCCACAGCCCCTCATGTCACCCATGTCCCCTCGTGTCCCCTCGTGTCCCCACAGCCCCTCATGTCCCCTCATGTCCCCTCGTGTCCCCTTGTATCCCCTCGTGTCCCCTCATGTCCCCTTGTGTCCCCACAGCCCCCCATGCACAGCTCACCAGCAGCTCCAGCTCCTCTCTTTTTGGGAGAAGCCTCCCTGAGCTCTGGCTGAGGAATGTGGGATGGAATTGCTGCTCTCTGGAGAGCTCTGCGATGGAGCCAGAGCCTTCCCGTGGGACTGGCAAAGCCAAGCACAGCCCTCATGGCAAATGAGGCCTTTGCTGCAGCAGGACCCCACAGCTGGGAATAACCCATCCCTCTAAAAGCCTCAGGGAGCTGCATGAAACCCCTCAAGCACAGCTCTGCCCCAGCCCCCTGCCCTTGCATTTATTTGTGGGGTTTTTCCTCTCCTGGGCTGGTCTCATGTCACAGACATCTTTTATGGAAAATCCTTTCCTTAGGAATTTTCCTCCTGAGAAGCTGGGAGGCCTCAGGAACAAAATGTAAACAATGATTATCTGCTGCTGTGGAATGCAACAGGTGCATCTGTGATTGGTCTCATGTGGTTGTTTCTAATTAATGGCCAATCACAGTCAGCTGGCTCGGGCTCTCTGTCCAACCACAAACCTTTGTTATCATTCCTTCTTTTTCTATTCTTAGCCAGCCTTCTGATGAAATCCTTTCTTCTATTCTTTTAGTATAGTTTTATTATATAATTTTCTTTTAATATAATGTATATCATAAAATAATAAATCAGCCTTCTGCCACATGGAGTCAGATCCTCGTCTCTTCCCTCAGACCCCTGTGAGCACAGTGACATTCCCTGAGGAGGCTGCAGCTGCAGGATGTGCCCTGGCTCCAAGCTCGGTGCCAACCCCATCCCCTCTGTGCCACGTGCAGCCCCTGGCCCTGTGGCCCTGTCCTGGAGCTGGCAGATGGTTCGTGGTGTTGGGCTGGGCTCCAGGAGCAAACATTTTTCTGAGGCATTCATTTTTATAGGGATTATCCACAGCAACTGCTCCATGTGACACTTGGAGATCACTCTGGGGGGTTCTTGTGTCTTTTGGTGAATGGAATTTGGTGTCAAATTCAGGGCTTTTCTTCAGAGGAGTCTGCACAGAGGGAATCAGGGAGGGGTCAGGAACCAGGGGGATGAGGGAGAGGTAGAGGATATTGAGAACTTTGGGGACATTTCTGGTTCCAAGTTAGGATGATTTGGGTTTGTGCACAAAGGGCACGAGGAAAATCCTCTCCAAGGAGGGGCTGCTGCATCCTGCAGGGTTCAGGTACATCTATGAGGAATGCTTGGACCCTTGAGGCCTCTGATTGCAGCAATTTACCCCAGAATATCCCTTCCCAGTAACCTCTCTGGACTTCCTTACCCAGCAGGATAAAGGCGTAACCAAACCCACAAACTGAGTTGCCATGGAATTCACTGCCCATCCCTCCTTTGGTACAGAGAGCAGCCCTGCCCAGCCCAGGTACCTGCACAGGCTCCACCATTCCTTGGCACATTTCCTGCAGAACCATGGGGAAAACCTTTGGCACCACCAGACCCCCTGTTCCCCCCACTGCTGAGGCCAGCCCTGCCCCTGTCCCCAAGTGCCACACGCACATCCAGGGCTGTTAAACCCCTCCAGGGATGGGGTCTCCAAACCCCCCTGGGCAGCTGTGCCAGTGGACACCCTTTCCATGGAGAATTCTTCCCAAAAATCCCCGCTGAGCCTGCCCTGGCCCAGCCTGAGGCCGTTCCCTCTGCTCCTGTCCCTGTTCCCTGGGGCACAGCCCGACCCCCCCGGCTGTGCCCTCCTGGCAGGAGCTGTGCAGAGCCACAAGGGCCCCCTGAGCCTCCTTTGCTCCAGGCTGAGCCCCTGCCCAGCTCCCTCAGCCTCTCCTGGGGCTCCAGACCCTTCTCTGCTCTGTTCTCATACCCACAGCAACAGGAGCAGCTCCAGTTGTGGGGTGAGGGATTTGGGGTGAGGGATTTGGGATTTGGTAGGAGAGATTTGGGATGAGGGATTTGGGATGAGAGATTTGGGATGAAGGATTTGGGATTTGGTATGAGAGATTTGGGATTTGGGATGAGGGATTTGGGATGGGTGAGGGATGAAGTATTTGGGGTGAGGGATTTGGGATGAGAGATTTGGGATTTGGGATGAGGGATGGGTGAAGGGTGAAGGATTTGGGATGAAGGATTTCAGGTGAGGGATTTGGGGTGAGGGATGGGTGAGGGATGGGTGAGGGATTTGGGACAAGGGATTTGGAATGGGTGAGGGATGAGGTATTTGGAGTGAGGGATTTGGGATTTAGGATGAGAGATTTGAGATTTGGGATGAGGGATTTGGGATGGGTGAGGGATGAGGTATTCGGGGTGAGGGATTTGGGATCTGGGATGAGGGATCTGGGATGAGTGATGGGTAAGGGATGAGGTATTTGGGGTGAGGGATTTGGGATGAGAGATTTGGGATTTGGGATGAGGGATGGGTGAGGGATTTGGGATTTGAGATGGGTCAGGGACGTTCCCAGCCCAGCAGGCCCTGGGCTGGGCAGGAGCTGGAAGGCAAAGGGGGATTTTCCCGAGCCATACTGAACCAGGCTCTTTGGGAATCCTTTCCTCTCTCTGGCACAGGAAAGGGAGGGATCACAGAAGAAGTGGGAGAAGGATCATCTTATAAGTGGAAACATTAAAGCTGCATTTAGCACCTGTCTAATTTTTAATATGAGCTGAGCTGCAGTCAGATATTGGGCACGGAGCTGAGTGACAATTTATGCAGCAATTCTAAATTAGCTGCAGAACAGAGAGAAAGGCACTTCTTTGGCTCAGCAGCCACAATGGAAACTAAAATCACTTCAATCCCAGCCAAAAAAAATGGTGTGTTTTGGGGGAAGGGGTGGCTGAAAGCTCAGAGTTTTCTTCCTTTGTGTTAAAATGAGGGGAATTTGGAAGGTCAGGAATCTTAGTCTGTCAAACGTTCCTGTCACTTCTTTGGGCAGGGCTGGATGGGATCTTGGCAATTGGGAATTGTTCCCTGGCAGGGTGGGCAGGGGCTGGGCTGGAATTGCCAGAGCAGCTGTGGCTGCCCCTGGAGCCCTGGCAGTGCCCAGGGCCAGGCTGGGCATTGGGGCTGGCAGCACCTGGCACAGTGGCAGGTGTCCCTGGGCTGCAATCAGCTGCCATTGAAGATCCCTTCCCACCAAACCACTCTGGCATTCACATTCCTGAACCAAGGATGGAAACCAGCACCAAAACCCATTGCAGCAAATGGAGAAAGGAAAGGAAAGAATGATTGCCTGGCTGGTTCCAGGTGCCCCCAGTGCCATTTCCCACAGGGGGTTTGTAGCCTGGCAAGGCCTGGTTAGAGAGGTTTGGGCTGTGCCAGGGTGCCCAGAGCAGCTGTGGCTGCCCCTGGAGCCCTGGCAGTGCCCAAGGCCAGGCTGGACACTGGGGCAGTGGGAGGTGTCCCTGCCATGGCAGGGGTGGCACTAGAGGGGATTTCAGGTCCCTTCCAGCCCAAAGCACTCCACGGCTCGATGGCACAGCCTGGCGCTCCTCCCAACGCATGGGGACATCCCTGTCCCAGGAGAAGGCCCTGGAGCAGAAGGAAAAGCCATGAACAAACCCTGGCAGAGCCAGGCGGCTGCTCAGCCTCACCCCAGGGCCAGGGCAGCCTCTGCTCAGCTCCCAGGACAATTCCACACCCAGCTCATCCTCTGGCCTCTGCTCCAGTTACTTCCACAACCTCTCCTGCCACAGCCCCTCAGTGTCAGGGTCACTCTGGGGACACAGGGTGGGTCCCTCTGCCTCCTCCAGCCCCAGGAGCTGCTTCTCTGCTCTCTGGTCTGTTCTCTGCTCTCTGCTCTGCTCTCTTCTCTCTGTTATCTGCTCTCTGTTCCCAGCTGTTGAACACAGAGGGCTCTCAGTGCCCACCCTGCCTGGGGACAGCAGGGGACAGTGGCCAGGTCCCAGCAGCCACCAGTGCATGGGCAATTGTGTGTCCACCTCGATGCCAGGCAGGAGAGATCCCTGATCTGTGCGTGGTGCCTTATCTCAGTGCTCCATGGCTGCAGCTCCTCCTTATCTCAGCAGCCACTGAAAGCCCCAGCAGAGCCTGCTGCACACAGGACTTGGGGGCAGCTCTGGGGCTGTGGACAGGGGATTTTATCTCTGTTCATGGCAGGTTTGGTGCTGTGGAAAGGGGATTTTATCTCTGTATGTGGCAGGTTTGGGGCTGTGGACAGGGGATTTTATCTCTGTTCGTGGTAGCTCTGGGGCTGTGGACAGGGGATTTTATCTCTGTTTTTTCAGCAGGCTCAGGGCTTAAGGCCCAGGCCCAGAGCAGGAGATAAGCAGCAGGACTCCCCTGGCACCTGCACATGCACAGGGTCCAGGTTTCAGCTGGGTGACCTCAAGCCAAGGTGAGCCTGGGTCTGAGCTGGGCAGTGACAGTAATGACAGGGACACAGAGCTCCTGCTGGCTGCCCTTGGGACAGGGGTGGGGTTTTACTGCTGACAGGGCTTTTTTTCCACTCCAGGGTACAATGCCCAAGGCAGCTCCTTTGCAAGGCTGCTCCTCTGCTCTGGCACACGAGGCTCTCTGATGATAAAATCCCATTTCCTGCACTCCTGAGTAGGGAATTCACACCATGGTCTGGGGACAGGAAAAATTCCGGCTGAATTCTGCCAGGGCTGGCACAGAGCTCTGGTCCCTCCTGCCCCCAGCAGCGATGCTGGCTGGGGGCTCTGAGGTGTCTGGGTCACTCTGGGCTGCAGCCAGGGCACTGAGGGATCCCTCCCCCTCTGGCCCATTCCCCTGCAGCTCTCAGGCCACACCTGGTTTGGCAATGTGGCATTTCCACCATCTCAGAATGAGCAGCAGGCAGGTTTCACACTGCTGGAGCAGCCCCACAGAGCAGCCACGAGCTCTGGCAGTGATCACACTCAGTATTTCATTGCCTCTGCGCTGCCATGGGAGCTGCTTGTGCATCTCCAAAACCTGCCCCTGCTCCTGGGGGAGAAAGGCACAAAAAAGGACTCTGGGGGCAGAACCCAGCTGCACCAAGGTAAAGAATCATGGAATTGGTGGAGTCACTCCATCTCTGCTGGAGCTCTGATCCCTGTGTTTGGAGGCAGAGGGAACCCTGGTGTTTATTAGGAGCAATTTTAATCCTGCAAGCAGGTTTTGGGTTGGTGTTTTGCTAGGCAAACAACCTCATTTTGTGTAGAAGCAGCACATCCAGGATATTTGCTGGATATCAGCAGGTCTGGTGTGGTGCTCTCAGCATCCCAAACCCCTGAGCAGTGCTGGTGTCCCAGGACACAAAGGTGGCAAGGAGCAGACTCAAATCTCCAGGAGTGGGCTGTGTGTGCAGAGATCCTGGCTCCTGACCCCCCTTCCTGATCCTTCCCTGGTTCCTGATCCCTCCCTGATTCTTGATCCCTCCCTGGTTCCTGATCCTTCTGTGGCTCCTGATCCCTCCCTGGTTCCTGGTCCCTCCCTGGTCCCTCCCTGGTCCCTGATCCCTCCCTGGTTCCTGATTCCTCTCTGGTTCCTGGTTCCTCCCACAGCTCCTGTTCCCTTCCAGAAGCAGCCCAGGGACAGAAGCAGCCAAAGGAGTGACTGTGGTGCAGGGAGGGAGAGGGGACCAGCTGGGTTCCATGCCTTGGGATCTCCTGGGACTGGGAGAGGACACTTCCAGAAGCTGCCCTGCCCTGCTGCCTCAGCTTCCAGCTGTTTCCAGCTGTGAGAGTTGGGTAGGACCTGATAAAACACAGGGAGTGTCCAACAGATGGGACACTCTGGGGTGAGTGGTGGGAGATTTTCCAGCCCAAACCATTCCAGGACTCTGTGATCTGTGTGCACTCCCTGAGCTTCCTGCACAGCATTTGCTGCTCCAGCTGCTTCTTTTGCTTGTCCCTCTGCCTGTGCCCCCTCCAGGGGGATCATCCATGGGTCCCTGCAGCTCCCAGGGCTGCCCAGGTGAGCCCAGGTGAGCCCAAGTGAGCCCAGCCCTGCCTGCTCGAGGTGTTCCATCAGCCTGATGCACATCACAAAGCTCCAGCAGCACGTAGCAGCCAGGGAGCCATCAAAATGATGGAAAGGTTTGGAGAATTGGGCCTGGGAGAGCCAGACAGGCCCGGGCTGCAGGGGAGATGGCTCTGTGGAGACAGCAGAGCTGTTTGCAGCTGCAGAAGAGGCTGTGCTGGGGCAAGTGGGGAGGAATTATCCCCATCAGTCACTGCCAGCGTGAGCAGGAGCAGGCTGGGGCTGAGCAGGGAAAGTGCAGCTTAAGTGCTAAAGAAACATTTTCACTCTGAGCAAAACAGAGAGATTTCAAATGGGTGAATCACAGAATATCTGGAGCTGGAAGGGAGCCGTAAGGAACCTCCAGTCCATGCTCCATTTGCTGCATCGTCCACAGGGGATTTTGGTAGAGTTTTGGGCCAGCAGCTGCAAAAGCTGTACTGCAAACCCCAGCCCAGCTGGGCATTAACTCCTGGGTGCAGCTCAGCAAAGCTGACAAATTCCATTTCCAATTCTCCTGTCAGGCCCTCGCTCTCCATGCACTGGGAAATTGGTGCCATTAGTGAAGCAACAATGGGAGCACTTGGGCCAGTTGGGAAAGCAACTCCTTTAACCCGTGTCCTAAAGGAACATTTCACTCCTGTCTCCAGATCCGAGTGACACCTGAGCTCCCAGAGAGGCAGCACAGCCTCTGTGTTTCCCCTGGAATAAAGAATTATGCCACGATGAAGTATTTCTGTGAGGGAATGTGCTCCTTGCATAGTTATTAATTCATTACTGGCCGTAGCCAAACTCACTCCTCTACTAAGTCATCTATTAAATGAGCCAAATGAAATTTATTAACACAGCATTGATCATTTAAGTCTTTTAGCATAAAGCATAATGGAACAGAAGCAGAAGTAATAATTCCTTGCCTGGCTTCTGGTTCGCGTCTCATGCTCTGCGTTAGGGCTCCGATCGTCCCGGAGCTCCCTCCCGAGCGGGAATGTCACAGCAGCAGGGCGGGAGGGACCCTCTGCCTTCGGTGAGAGCTTCGCTCTGGGCTCGGCCTGCAGTGACTCTGGAAACCGAGCGGAAAACCAGAAGCGACCCTGAAAAACCAGAAAACCAAAGGCAGCCCCGAGGAGCGCCCGGCCCGGAGGGAGGGCAGGACTCACCCTCGGGCAATGAACTCCGGGCCGGGGCTGCGGTACTGCCCCGGCCCCAGCCCCCGGCTCCGGCCCCGGTACTGCCCCGGCCCCAGTACCGCTCCGGCCCCGGCTCCGGTACTGCCCCGGCCCCAGTACCGCTCCTGCCCCGGCCCCGCTCCGGCCCCGGCCCCGGCCCTGCTCCGGCCCCGGCCCCAGTACCGCTCCTGCCCCGGCCCCGGCCCCGGCCCTGCTCCGGCCCCGGCCCCAGTACCGCTCCTGCCCCGGCCCCGGCCCCGGCCCTGCTCCGGCCCCGGCCCCAGTACCGCTCCTGCCCCAGCCCCGGCTCCGGTACTGCCCCGGCCCCAGTACCGCTCCTGCCCCGGCCCCAGTACCGCTCCTGCCCCGGCCCCGGCCCCGGCCCGGCCCCGGCCCCGGCCCTGCTCCGGCCCCGGCCCCAGTACCGCTCCTGCCCCAGCCCCGGCTCCGGTACTACCCCGGCCCCAGTACCGCTCCTGCCCCGGCCCCAGCCCCGGCTCCGGCCCCGGCCCCAGCCCCGGCTCCGGCCCCGGTACTGCCCCGGCCCCAGTACCGCTCCTGCCCAGGCCCCGCTCCTGCCCAGGCCCCGCTCCGGCCCCGGCCCCGACCCCGCTCCTGCCCCGGCCCCGACCCCGCTCCTGCCCCGGCCCCGCTCCTGCCCCGGCCCCGCTCCTGCCCAGGCCCCGCTCCTGCCCAGGCCCCGCTCCGGCCCCGGCCCCGACCCCGCTCCTGCCCCGGCCCCGCTCCTGCCCCGGTCCCGCTCCTGCCCCGGTCCCGCTCCGGCCCCTACCGTGGGACTCAGCCGGGGCTGCCTGCGGAGAGCTGGGCAGGGCAGGGCACGGAGCCGGGCTGTCCCTGTCCCTGCCACTGCCCACGGCAGCTCCTGCCGCCTCCAGAGGTGTGCCAGGGTCACTTCTTGGAAGGAAACCTCGTCCCACTGGAAACTGTGCAATCACCGGTTTGCACAGGCAGACTCGGCCTTTACAAAGCTCTGGTCATTTATGGTCACCAAGCCCAATTTGTTCCTGCTGGGTATAATTTGGCTTTCAGGCAGACAGGGATTTCTGAGGGGTTTCTAATTCTGAAACTGGATGGGGAAGTGCTGCTCCATGTCCCTCCTGCTGCCCCCTAAATTCAGCAGAAATTGGGAATCTCTCTTTGAGGTGAGGCAGGAGCTGTGCAGACCAAAGGCTCTCTCCTTTGAGAGCCCTGTGGACCTGGATGCTTGTGAGAATCCCAGCAGTATCCAGAGCTTCCCCATTTCTCATTTCTCAACAGCATCCAAACCTCACCCATTTCCTGCCCCAAACGACACACAGGGCCCAGTGTGCTGACCCAGGCCACAGATACACCAAGTTGCTCATGAAATTAAATAATAGTTAAGCTCTGAGTGTCTAAACTACATAAGGAGGGACTCCCAAGGTGCAGGCAGCAGAGAGGGGAGCACAGACAGGATCCTGGCTGTCCTGCTGTCTTCAATTCAGGATGGGGACAGGGAGCAGAGAGGGGACAGTGCAGAGCTGGGGCTGCACCATCCGAGCTGGTCTTGCATCTGAGCTGGAGGGGGAAGAGGAGGGACAAACCCTGAGCACTCAAGGTCAAAGCCACCAAGGAATGCCCTGGTTCTGCCAGCACGGCCCAGGAGCCTGCCCTGCCCTCCACAACCCAGAGCATCATCAGCCACCCCCGGAGTTCAATTCCAAAGGAGCCCCAGCCCCAGCTGAGAAGGGTTTGCGTTCCCTGAGAAGGATTTTGCATTCCCTGAGAAGGGGTTTGCCTTTCCTGGTGTGTTCCTGGAGTGAAACGAAGCCAAGCTGGGATTTCTATGCCAGGAGCTCTGAGCCCTGTGTGGGATCCCACCCCAACCCCAGCCCCTCTGCTGCCCTGTGCTCCAGTGTCATTTACTGGCATTCCACAGGCCACAGAGCACTGAGAAGAGCTCCTTTAAACAGAGCCCATCTGCTTATCTCCATCAGGAGGGATCAGTGCTGCTCAGGCCGTCCCCTGTTCCTGCTGGGGACACTGCACCGGTCCCTCCCTGTCCCCTCAGGTCCCACTGTCACACGGTGCTGCTGTCCCAAGCTGTGCCTGTGACACTCAAACCAGCTCCTCATAGCAGCAGCTGCTGGAGGATTTTGCATTTGCTGCAGGAAAGGGCTGTCAGAGCTCACCACGGGCAGGCACGGGTTTCCATTTCACCTCAGTGCAGCTCATGAAAGTCTGGAGCCTGAAACAGGCATTGATTTTTTTCATGGCGTGTCTGGCTTTGCTTTTGCTATGGGATTGTGTCTTGCAAAAGTTGACTAGAAATTGAAATATTTCTTGTAAGTGGATTTATAAATCCAAGCCTTTTAGGAGTTGGCTGCTGTTATTGCTGCCGGATTTACTGATGACTTTGTTTTTTAAAAATAAGATGTTTAAACAGACATTGACCCTTTTTTTTTAAATTTTAATCATGGCACCGCTTTTCTACTTTTACAGTCAAACTTTTCAGTGAAGACATTTGATTAATAAATCAAAAAGGTCTGCAAGTGTGGATACATGTGGAGTATCCCAGGTTTCACTAAAATTTGCAAAAGTTAACAGGGAAAAAGGTCTCTTTGGCTAAATCTCCATTTAGCCACCAAGATAAATGATAGATTTCAGCTGTGCAGGGGCTGAGCTCTCCCAGACTCCAAAGCCAAGGCCTGAAGTCACTCCCTCATCCTCTCCCTGTGCCTTTCTGCTCTAAACACCAAATCTTCTGCCTTTGTCACTGCACCTGTGACAGGAGAATTGCGGGAGGCTTTTCTTGAAAATGCTGCCAAGCCACACAATAATCAGGAAATCAGTTCTGAGAGTGAAAGTTCCTTCTCCTGAGCAGTGGGCTCTGGAGTGGGAAAGCTTCTCTGGTGTTTTTGGGGTGAAATAAAAACACATTGACAGTGTTTCTTTGCAGTCACAAAGTGACAGAGATTGTCCATCACCTGGAAAACCTGCTTTGCCACCCAGCTGCTGAAAACAGCTCCTGTGGTTTATTCCAAGGTCAGGAATTCACCAGCGAGTGCAGAGAGGTTTGTGTTCACCCTCAGAGGGAAAAGATTGGATGTGAACAATTCCAGAGCATTCCCTGAGCCCCACACAGGCAGATTTAGGCAAAGAGCAGCTGCCTGAGCCACAACTGCTGCAGGAAAGCAGGATGGATGGGATCAGGATCCTCTGCCTCCCTGCATGCATTCAGAAATCCCAAATTCCAGCCGGGTGTTGTGCAAGACAGGCGGGGCTGGGGCAGCGTGGGAGGGATGGCAGCTTGTGCTCAACCACCACAGCTGAGAGCATCTGGGGTGGGATCAGCAGGGCTGGAATTGGCAGGGCTGGATGGAATAAGGGCTGGGAAGCTCCTTGACCTCCAAGCCTTGATCTCCAGGTGGGTGGTTCATCCTCAACCCCTCCCTGTCCGGGCTCTGCTCAGAGCAGGATGAAGTTGGTTTTGCAGTGATACAGAATTGTCAGGAGCTGCTGAGTCCCCCAAAGGCAGGACAAGCTAAAAGGCTGGGCACAGATCCCTGGGACAGGGAGAGCACCCAGGGCACGGCTGGGGCTGGGCCAGGGCAGCTCAGGCTGGAGCTCAGGGCAAGGCTCTTCCCCCAGAGGGTGCTGGCACTGCCCAGGCTGCCCAGGCAATGGGCACGGCCCTGAGGCTGCCAGAGCTCCAGGGATGCCCAGGCTGGGCTTGCTGGGGGCTCTGGGCAGGGTTTGGCTTTGGGATTGATCATCCCTGTGGGTCCCTTCCAGCTCAGCACATTCCATGATTGTGTGAGAGTGAGGGATGGGGGAGATGAAGGATGGGGGAGAAATTTGGGCAGCGCTGCAGGGATGGCCAGGGTGGGGTTGTTGGGGGGTCTGGGCAGGGCCAGGGTTGGATCCATGATCCTGTGGGTGCCTCCCCACTCAGGATATTCCATAATTCTGTCATTGCTGGGGAACTGTTGGTGGCTCCCAGGCACAGGCCCAGAACATCCCTCCAGGTCTCAGTGACTCTGGGCAGAGCTGATGATTTCTCCCAGCAGACTCTGCCCCTGGGGAAGGTTTGGGATGGCAGCACTGAACTGCAGGACTTGTCCCCCCATCCTGAAGGAGGGAACTCTGTCCCTTCCCCATCCTGGCTGCTGGGATTGTGAATCCTTCAGGGTGTCACACTGCAAACTGCAGCTTTGGACATACAGAACTAAAGGTGCTTCTGGCCTCCGGCACATTCCCCTTGGATCCCCCAGTTAAACTGTCCCACCTAGCAATTAACACTGCAATCAGAGCAGTTTCCATGCAGAGCTGTGTTAAATGCATGGAGCTTTTTTTCCCTTTATGGATGTCTTCTGCCTGATCCTTTCTTTCCATCTTGAGAATGGATTAAAAGACTCCTCTTAAGAAGCTGGAACAAGTTTCCCAGGCTAATGCAGCCCCAGCCAAGTTGTGCTTTCATCAAGGCATTTTAGTCATCACTGCAACATCTCTTAGGCCTATTAAATCAGCCTCGTCTCCTGAGGGAGGTTTTAAATGGGGTAAAATACCATATTAAGCAGTCCAGGAACTCATTTGATTTAATTTCATTAGTATTTAGTTTTTTCCTTTGTCTCCTCTTCAAGAAAGCAGAAAGAACAATTTGGAGGTACTGGAAAGATGCCTCCTTTTTAACCTTTTGGTGATACAATAATTCAGTAAAGCTGTAATAATCTGCCTCTTGCAGTACTCATAATAATCCATCCTCCCTTCTACCTTTTTCCTTCTGCCTTTACCCCACCAGTGGAGCAGCCCAGAGCTGGGGGGTGACTCTCATTCCTAAACATTCCTGAACTTGTGCAGAGGACAGTGGGGAACACTCAACAAAATGCTGTGGCTGCCCCTGGATCCCTGGCAGTGCCCAAGGCCAGGCTGAATGCCCTGGGACAGTGGGAGGTGTCCCTGCCCATGGCAGGGGTGGCACTGGATGGGCTTTCTGCCAACCCAAACCACTCCAGGACTCCAGTTCCACCAGGCACGTTTTGGGTCCTGTCTGCAAGAAAAGCACTCTGGGAGGGATCAGAGCCTGCTGACCTGGAAATGACAAATGAGGGACATTCCTGAGGCTTTCGGATGGGTCAGTACAGCCTGACCAGTGGAAAACTCAGAACTGGGGACATCAGTCCCTGGGGACCTCCTGCTGCCTCCTCCCTGCAGCCCTTGAGTTGGCATCCAGCTGCTCGAGTGAGTGCCTCATCAGAATTAAAAGGGGTTGATGGTGCTTATCTGCATTTCATGCAAATCAGCCCAAACCCCGACCCTGGCAGCTTTCCAGCTCCCATCAGGAGTCTCTGCCTCTCTGCAGGCTCACAGCAGCCCCGTGGTGGGCTCAGAGATCTGTCACCTGCACACGTGGCTCTGATGGTTCCTGCCTTTTTGGCTCCAGAGTGCCTGAACTCGGCTCAGGGGGCAGGATCCTGAAGAAGAATGAGCTGAACTGCACTGCTGTGCCCTGGACAGGACTCAGCTTCTCTGAAGGACCAGAAGCTTCTGTTCCTGGCCCACGAGGCCCTGGACGAGCAGTCTGTCCTCAATCCCAAACCTCAGCATCTCCCTGCTGCGCTCCCTGGCCCGTCCTGCAGTGGCACCTGTGGGTGTCCCTCGTGCCGTGGGGTCCCCGTGATCCTCCCAGCCTGTTCCAGCCCTTCTGAGGAGCAAGACAAACAAATTGATGGGAAAAAAAAAAGCAGGAAAAAGCACAGGCTGCTCCAAAATCCCCGCCCACATCACCTGCTGCCCCGTGCCTCGGTTTCCCCAGGTTTTGCCGATTTAAGCTCTTTGTTTGCTCTCCCCCCTTCCTGGTCCATGCGGTGCCAAGTACAGAAGGTGCCCGACTCTGCTCCAAGCCCTGAGCTGTCTTCAGGAGCAGCAGCAGCTCCTCCGTGCCAGGATTTAATTGCCAGATCCCGGCGGTTTCTCCGCACGCCCCGGCAGAAGGCGGCGGATGGCGCTGACCCCTCCCGCTCCCTCGTTCTGCCTGGCAGACTCTTTTCAATTACCTTCTCCCCATGCTGCTGTTTACATTCTGCACTCACATCTTCCACCGTGTTCCCCATCACCTTCCCGCAGCCCGAGCGCCTCCTAATCTGAAGTGTATTTCGGTATTTCAGCCTTATCTCTATCAAAGCAGAAGGGTAGGGGAGTCATCCTCATTCCCGGATCCTGGAGGAGCCGCAGCCAGCAGCGCTCAGCTCAGCTTTCACTGCACTTCGAGTAACTCGCAGACGATTCTCCTGTCAAGAGCACTGAGGACAAAATGAAACGTTCTCTTTTTTTTTTTTTTTTTTTTTTTTTTCCTCCCCAAGGCTGCCCGTTAATCTCTTCTCGACAATGATTGTGTGTCATGTTTCATTCTGGCTGTCACTGAGTTCACTCTGTCCCCATCCCAGAGCCAACCTGCAGGATTTGGGAGCTGGGATGTGGCTGATGGTGGGAGCAGCACCCAGGGCAAGACCCTGGGCCGGCAGGGTTTGCTGAACAAAGTGGGCTGGTCTCCAGTTGGACCAGTGCAAACTGGGGTTGGGGTTGCTCTGCTGTCACAGGGAGGAAGTATTTTGGAATTCTGTAGGAAGGAGCAGCAGTGCAGTTGGTGTTGAGCAAACTGTGCTGGCTGAGGGTTCAGGAGGGACCTCAGGGAGCCATAAAAATCAGGTGGGCTCCTCTCTTCTTCCTGGCTGGCCTGGGAAACTCCCCAGATTCAGCCATTCTCCCCTTGGCCGAATGGTTTGTGAGCCATAAATCCCTGAGGCCCTCAGTGCCTCCCCCTGGACACAGCCAGGACAGGGGACTGGGGTCAGAGCAGCCATTTCTGCTGGAGAGCAGAGCAAGGCTTTAAGTCCTTTTCTTCCATCCTCAGGTTTTGTTGTTTTTCCCCAGATCCACAGGGTTCTGTTTATTGTCACCTGGAACATTTGCCGAGTTTGATATTGATCAGAGTCGGAGTGGAGAAAGGCACTGCAAACAAAGCCCCGCTGACAGTGAGGTCTCACTTCTCTCCCAGCAATAAAAGAGAGGTGCCAGAGAGCCTGGAGAGGCAGAACACACACCCCAGCTGGAATTACTGCTATTGAAGTGATCACTGCACAGACCCAGTTAGCACTGGAGCAGCAACATTTGCATAAAAACTACAAGCACAAAAATGCTCAGAAATGACAAATACAAGGGAACTGTATCGGATTTGCATTAAATTAGTGACTGTGTGCGAGATGCCATTTAAATGGCAGGTGACTCGAAAATTTCTCTCCCTTTTAGTGGAAGAGACTGAAATGTTCATTTTCATGGTAAACAGTAGCTGCACATTGATTTGGAGCTTGAAAGCATCTCCACAAATAGCTTTCTCAGGGAGTGGGGTTGGAGCACAGAAATCACAGCACTGCCTTGCCCTGCACGGCTCTGAAACCCGGCAGCACAGCTTGAGTTTGTGTCATACACTTGGTAAAAAACCTGCAGAGACAACAACAAGAAACACAAAGCCCCCTGAACCTGGGCGGGGGGCAAACAATGCCCTGCAATTATCAGGGAGAAGGATCTGATGGATTATTGCACAGCAGGGCTGTGGGTGAGGAGGGGCAGCAGGGCCTGCAGGGAGCTGGAGGTGCCCACTGGCTGCTCCCTGGCAGCACCTGGCAGTGCCAGGGCAGAGGGGTGGGATCGGGGTTTGCCCTGCAGCTTCTAAGTCCCATTCTTGATGGGCAGCCAAGCGAGATCCCAGGCTTGGATTGGTGTTGTCCATCAGCCCCTGGCTGTAGGAGGAAGCCCCCGGCCTGTTGGGGTTCTCAGTGGCCCCAAACTCAGCACAGAGCCTGGGTTCAGCCCTTTTGCCCTCTCCCATCCCACTGGAGTGCCTGGGTTGGACTGAGCTGCTGGCTGGGGTTAAACTTCACAGGGAGGCTTGAAGTGAGAGCTTTTCAGAGTTACCCTCTGGCTGAAAGAATTCTTCTCCTAACACATCTGAATGGGGCTATTTGGGGATGAAAAATGTCAGTTCTTTCCCAAAACAGACCCATTTGGAGCTGTCACTTGGCAGTGCCAGAGCAGAAGAAAGACTTTTCTCCCCAGGTTTTGCTGTGGTCACGGGTTGATAACTTGCTCAGGTTCAGTCCAGCAGTATCATTTTCAAGGAATTGTTTGAATGGCTTTAATGTTCTGTGAATCAAAAGAAGAAATTCCACTCCTGGTAATTAAGATGGAATGGGTAATTATTTCTGTCTGTCTCCAAATTCCCTTTCTGGAGGAGGAAGGAGAAAACTGAGCTTTCCAATGCCTTTGTTCTCTCCAGCACAGGAGGAGCCCCAGGTTGTACCCACCAATGCTTGCACATATTTATTGATGTCCCCCCAGCAGAATCCCTTGGAAAACTGAGCCCACCTAAGGAGAGGAGGGAAACAGGAGCTGGTGTGAGCAGAGAGCCCTCAGCTGCTCTGCTCTGCCCCACTCCCACACCTTGCTCCAAGTGCTTGACAACTTTAAGATCAACAAGAAGGAACACCCACGGCATTGGAGCCGTTTGGAAACGTGGCACTGACACCTGCCAGGGTCCCTTGGCTGGGCATCAGAGGGTATTGGAAAAAAGCTCCCAATATTACCAGTTAGGTAGTGCCTGGGCCAGTCTGACCCTCGCTGCTGGGCCAAAGGCAGCAACTGCGGTGTATCACCCCAGAGATACCTTGGCTTGCTGGAGATTGCAGCTGGGCACTGAACAAGTCCAGGCTTGTTAGGAACCCCGTTTACCTCAGGAGGAATGGCTTCAGGCGATGGTGAAGAGAAAAAGGAGAGGATTCTGCTGGAGGGTTTAATGTCCAGAGGTTTATTCCATGGTTACAGAGGTCTGAACGTGAGCAACTGCTCCAACAGAATCCCGGCCGCATGGTCTGATCACCTTTTAAGCTCAGGGACAGGGGGAGGGGAGGTACAGGTGAGCCACCAACCAGGTGAGAGGGGCAGGGTCTCAGGGGAAGATGACACCCAGACAGGCCAATGACCCCTGGGCATAGGGGCATCCTTTGAACTTGACCAACCACACGACGCCTTGCTGGAATGTTCAGCCTGATTGACAGGACTCACTCAGCATGGGGGCAAGGGGGAAGGGAGAGAGGCACAGGCACACCTGGGGGAATGACCTGGAAGGCCAAAATGGGACATTACAGCACACCACAACAAGAGGGTGCCAATGGAACCTGAAATCCCCAGGAGCTTTCCCAGCTGCTGTTCCCGACTGAGGGACACGAGGGGCAGGGCCGGGCTGTGCCTCACTCGCTCCTGTCTGTGCCCCCAGGCTGCCAGCCCTGCCCCTGCCCCTGCTGTCAGTCACACATCAGCCACACGTCAATCACACCTCAGTCCCCGCTGACTGGGCTCACATCAGAGCCGCGTTTGGACAAAAGGTGGGGAGGGAGCGGCTGTCAAAGCCCTGAAGGCGAGGGGAAAGGCAGGGAGCTGAGCTGGGGGATTTATTATCCAGGGAAGTGATGGGACCTTGTGGGACAGGCAGAGCTGGGAGCTGCAGCCACAGGGGTGTGGGGAGATTTGGGGTGGAGCTGGTGCTGCTTCAGAGGGTTTGGGGTGCCTTCAGAATAAAGCAGAGCATAAGGTCTGAGCAGGGGGGAAGGAAGGAAGAAAAATCCCAGAATTATGGAATATCCTGAGTGGGGAGGGACCCACAGGATCATGGAGTCCAGCCCTGTCCCTGCCCAGACGCCCCAGCTGATGCCTCAGGTTTAGCTTTTCTATTTTTCAGACTTTGTTCTGCTTTAGTGTGTAAGTCTAGGCTTCATATTATGGGATGGTGAGCTCTCTACACAGAGTAGGGAGACAAAACAATTCCTGCTCCAGCTGGGGACCGAGGAGAAATGATCCAAATCTCAGCCCCAAGAGCACAAACAATGTGGGCTGGAGAGAGAAAAACAACCAGGATGGGACTGCATGGGCTGGAGCTGGAACTGGACAATGAACTGCAAGATGCAAATGGAGCAGAACTGATAAAAGTGAGAGACCCCGTGACTGGTTGTGCATTTTGGGACCATTTTGGGTTGTGCTGCCCCAGGTGGATCCATTGAGGCCTCTTAATAAATCCCTGCTTTATTCTTTAGCTCTGTCTAGTCTCTGGTCTAGGTCAGCCTGTGTCACTGACATCTTTTCATAAAAATTCTTTCTTTAGGATTTTCCCTTCTGGGAAGCTGAGGCCCCAGAAAAAGAATGTAAACAATGGTTATCTGCTGCTGTGGAATGCAACAGGTGCACCTGTGATTGGCCCATGTTGGATGTGTACAATTAATGGCCAATCAAGGACCGAGCTCTCTCTGGGACAGAGTCAGAGAGAGCTCCTTTGTTATTCATTCCTTTTCCATTCTTAGCTTAGCTAGCCTTCTGAGAACTTTTCCTTCTATTTCTTTTCAGTATAGTTATAAGGTAATATATATATATCATAAAATAATAAATCAAGCCCTCTGAACATGAGGTCAACATTCTCGCCTCTCTCTCACCCTGAAGACCCTTGTGACCACTGTGACAAGCCTGCACATGGCATCAGTTTTTGGTGACCACGAAGGGACAAAAGACCCCCAATAACCCCCCCAGCCTGGGCATCCCTGGAGCTCTGGCAGCCTCGGGGCCGTGCCCATTGCCTGGGCAGCCTGGGCAGTGCCAGCACCCTCTGGGGGAAGAGCCTTGCCCTGAGCTCCAGCCTGAGCTGCCCTGGTTGAGCTCAGCCATTCCCTGCTGAAAGGGGCAGGAAATTCCCCCACCCCACTCCCCCTGCAGGCTCTGTGCCCAGGGCATGGGAGAGTGCTGTGCCCCAGCCCAGGGCTGCTGTGTCAGCCCCCCTCACGCACTGGGGACCCCACAGAGAGCCCCACCTGCGGGGCACAGGATGGAAGCTGAGGTGTTTGTGGGATCCCCAAAGCTCTGATCCACCCCAGCATGGCGATCCCTGAGCTGCTGGAAGTCTCTCATTGAACTTGGATGTCACCAGAGCCCCAGATCCACCTGGGAAATGAGAGCTCCCAAAACACTTTCTATAAACTAGAAGAACCCAATACACATCTTATATCAAGTTTGGAGTAAGGGTTTTCCTCCTCCAAGGGAATTTTTTAAGCCTTTGTAGGAATTATTTTGCCCAGTCTTCAAGGCCAGGTGAAGCTGTCCCTGCCCAGGGCAGGGGGGAGGGACTGGATGCCCCTTAAGGTCCCTTCCAACCCAGCCCATTCTGTGATCTTATAATTCTCCTGAGAGATTTCACAATTTCTCATTCATTTTCTTTGATTCTGGGATGGGATTTTTCCCCCCTGTAAAATTCTGAGCAGATGGAAAAGCTTTGGGGATCACGTAAACCTCTTGGGTTTAATGACTGAAATGTCTCCCACCTGTTCTACTTTCTAAAACTGAATAGAATTTTAATACCAATGGGGGGGGGGGGGGGGGGGAAGCTAAAATGAAAAATCACTTCAAAAGGAAAATCAAAACAGTTCCACTCTGTGGCTTTTTTTTTTTTCCCGTCAAATAAAACATGATTGAAGTCAACATGTTCCTGAGCAACATCTCACTCATCAAAAGTGGCATTTACTGACAGAACAACGTTTTCTCCCTGAAATGAGCTCTTAGTTCGGGATCCCGGGGTAATGACATTAAATGTGAGTCCTTGGTGGCTCTGACTGTGGAGAGGAGACACAAATGATAGTGTGGGCCCGTGATTATTCTCCTCTCCTCCACTACAACAAAATAACCCACAATCATCCAGTGGAGCTTCTGCTCCACATCCTCCCCAGCACAGAGGCACAATTAGAGAGCTGGGGCTGCCTCCTGAAAACAGGGGCAATGAACCACAGCATTGAACAAAGAGAGGTGCCAGCAAGAGCTAAGACACAACACTTTTCTTGGTTCAATGGCCAAATGGAAGAAAAAATACATTTTGAGTTAACCTGAATTGAAATTTTTTTCAATTTTTCCAGTCAAGCAAAAAGTTGAAAAAAAATTAATGGCAGATTGCTTTTTGTTTCAGCCTCTTTTTATTTTCTGTTCCATTACTTTTCCTGCTCCTTTCAGTGGAAGTTTCAGAGCCTGTTTCATCACTCCCAGCCTACAGGTTTGTAGTGGGGGAAAAACAAGTTTTGCCCAAAGTGATTTTGCCAGGTGGTGGAGATTTGGCTGGGCCTCACAGAGGTGGGAATGGTCTGTGCTCAGAGGACAGGGGGGTCCATCTCAGCTGAGAGCCGGTCCCACATCCCTGCTGGGACCCCATTTGCTCCTGACTTGGCACTGCTGCTCCCAGGGGGATCCTGTGGGAACTCAGCACATCACTCTGGATGTCCAGAGTTACCAAGACAACCCTTGGGGGAGCTCGGAAATCCTGGAATGTTGCCAGGAGTGCCTGGTGGATGGATTTTGACCCCGCACGGGATGTGCCACCTGTTTGAGGACAAAAGAGTCACTTGGGGATAAATGGTGTAAGAATTAAGTATTCACAGGGTGGAAATATAGATTTTGGGATTTTGGTACAGGGGGGTTATGGAGACAAGATGGAGGAATCAGGGCATATCTTGTCCTTCTTTCTTCTTCTTGTTATCCATTTTCTGTGGTGATGTTGGCACTTTGGGATTGGTTCTTGGTGAAGGTGCACTTGCTAATATGGGTGAAAGGTATTGGGAAATAAAGGTAAATATGATATACGTAGTTTTTAGTATAAAAACAGATGACCGCTCAGTGGGAGGTCAGAGTGCCCTTGGCTGCCTTGCTGGTCAGACCTCTGTCAGGCTGGAAGAAAATTTTGTAGATAAGAAATAATAAACAATATCAAAGACTGAAAATGTGAAGAGTCCAGACTCGTCCTTTGGAGCACGGGCTGTGCCAAGGCCATCCTACGCGTGACCGGGCAGAGATGAAGAGTCGGACTGGTCAGGATCCCTGCAGACAAATAATTGAGGAAAAATCTCTCAGTTCTGATTATTGGAGCTCTCCATGAGGTTGTTTGGTTTGGAAACATCTCCCAACGGGAGCAGACCAGAGCAGGCCTCAGGGAATTCTTTCCCACTCCTGTGTTTGGTTTGTTCTTGTGCCAAAACTGCAGATTTCCTTACACCAAAATGTTTGGTCAATCCATATTGATGTCCCTGAGTCTGCCACTTTAAAATATTCCAGAGCATTTAAGAATTCAGTGTTCTCAGAGCTTCGCTTCTTCCAGTTTCCTTTCAGAAATTGCTTCACATTTCCCTAATCTGTCATCAAAAGACAAGGATGCAAAACAAAACATCTCATTTCCAGATCTCCATGAACCACATTAAATTCAGGATTTTGAGAGCACCATGTGTGGTGCAAAAAAAAAAAGAGGATGAAACCCTTCTTAGATTCTGCTTCTGCTTTTCCTGAAGTTATGGGACACCCACTCAGCCCAAGGCAAAACCTGTTTTGCACCCAGATCCAGCTGTGGGAATGGGCAGAGGGAGGTGGATTTGGGTTGCTCTCTTTAATCCTGGTTCCTACATCTGCCCCCATAAACCTGCTGCCGGGAGAAAACCAAAAAACCAACCCCAAACCACCTGGGCTTGCCTATCAGTAAATCTATCTTTTCAAACTGTCCTCAGCACCCTCCCTCCCAAATCTTCCAGCCCTCCCCTTTTTGAACCTGGTGTTCCTTAGGGTGCAGAATTATCCGAGTTCCATCCAGAATTTAAATCAAGACCTGCTGCAGGTGTCCCTTGATGGGCTGGTGACATTTCCAGGGGAAACTCAGCTGCAGAGCAGAGCTCTGCTCCCTGCCAGGCTCAGTGAGGTCCTCACTGCTTCCAGAACAGCCTGACTGAGCCTTACCTGCCCACCGAGGGGAAGGGGAGGGACACCAGGATTAGAACAGCTCCACCAAATAAATAATGAAAATACACAAAATGTGCTCTAAGGGGATCTGGGGGGCAGAGGAGCCCCAGGCCTGCAGTGCTGGCCTCCTGCAAGGAGCAGGGCAGGCTGGAAGGTTGGGGTTGGCCTGGCAGATGGTTCTGGGCTCCTCTGGGAATCCCCTGCCCAAAATCAGGCTGGAAAAGTGAGGGATGAGCTCTGAGCCAGTCACTCCATGCAGAGAGGGAAGAGGAACTGAGACCTCCAAGGATTGATTCCTCTCGTTGCAGTCAAAACCTTTCCCAGAGAACCTGGAACTGCCATAAAATGATAAATATCATGTTTATTTATAACCCAGTGTTTTCTGAGGAAGGTGGGCTCAGGCTTAGGAAATGAGGCCCAGGACTCCTCAGAAATGAAGGTCCAGGTTTGCTTTGGACTGAGAGTTAATAATCAGGGTCTGGATGAAGACTGGAGTTCAAAGCCAGGAATGGGAGACCCAAAAGACAAAACAATGAGGTGCAGGCCTGCCTGAAAATTTGACTGAATAAACCTTGAGTCACTTGGCTGGGACATAATCAGGAATTATCTGGTTTTAATATTGTTCTTTAAGAAAACTGAGAGACCAGCAGCAGGGACTGTCAGCAGCCCTGCAAACATGGCCTGAAGGTGAAATGACTGTTTAGCCTGGGGAAGAGACAGTGAGATAACAACCTTCAAACAGGAGAAAGGGAAAAAAAAAAAAAAAAAGGAGAGGAATTTATTTTTCGTGCCCCTGATGAAAAGTGAAGAAGAAATGGGTTTAAATTGCAGCAGGAAGGATTCTGGTCTGACAGCAGCCAGGCTGTGTTTGAGGCTGTTTCTGGGAAGTGCTGAGCTGATTGTCCAGGCTGGGGGCAGAGCCTGTGCTGCTCAGGGAGGTGGCTCCAAGCCCTGCAGGGGTGGGGTGGGCAGCATTTCCTGGCTTGAGGCAGAGGAGAGGCCCTCTGACCCCCCAGAGCCTTTCCTGCCCCTTTCCTTTCTTTGTGCAGTTTCAGTTCTGATGTTCCCCAGCTCTCCCAGGGAGTCCTGGACAAAGCTGCTGGACAAATCCAGCTCTTCCTTGTTTGTCAGAGCACAATCAGCATTTCAGGGTCATTTCCCAGTGCCTTAAATATGGGTTCATTTGGGGTTCAAACTGCCATAAATGCTGCTGCCCCTGTTGTCACCTGCCCAGGGCAGAGGTTTGTTGGCACTGTGATCTCAGGGCTCCTGGTTCAGGTGGGATAAACACCAGGAGTGCTGACCAGGCAGGGAGGGAGCTGCACCTCACTCCTGAGCTGCTCAGTCCTTTGGGGACAGGAGAAGGAGTTTCATTTTGCTTTGCAGACTTTAGCTTCATTCACTCTTTTCAGTTCCTAACACAGCTGCGAATCACTGAGAAAAGAAACATGGCCAAAGGCAGGAGCTCTCCCAGCTCCAGAACTGCTCCCAGTCCAGGACACCTGTGGAATTCCAGGGGGGATCTGCCTCTCTCCCAGGTCCTCACAGCCCCTCTCCTATAGAAATATAAAAAACTGAGAGCTGGGATCAGGGGATCCAGAGAAGATAAAAATCTGCTCCAGATCTTGGTACTTAGACCCTCAACTTCCAGAGAAAACTCTGGGAGTGCCTGGTTTTAATTTCAGCTACAATATCAGCAACCCCTATCCCAACAGCACGGGGTGAATTCTGTAGGATCACCTGGGGTTTAAGATTTGAGATCCATGAGGAACTCTGCTATTTCTGCCTTAATCTTTTAAAGCCATCAAGCCTCAAAATAAGAGCAATAAGAACACATGCACACGAACAACTCAAACTGGAAGGTTCCAAAGTAATGAAAATCCTGACCCCGTTCTGTGAAGTTGCTGAATCTGTTCACTCCAGCTCTGTTGAGTCATTCTGGTTTGATGAAGTCAAACCCTCTCTCACTCAGCCTCTTACAGAGGCTTCACATCTGAAATTCCACGTGTCTCCAACAATAAAGCGATCCTGGAGAAGGGAAGTTGAGAAGGAAATGAAAACAAACCCCGAAAGTTGTAATGAGGCACTCTTGACTTATCAAAGCACTTAGACATCTTTGAAACAAAATGAGAACACAGAAACAAATGGTCCTAAAATTCTGTGACAGGGGACTTCTCTGGAAGGTTTAATGATGGCAAAAGTGAGGAAACTTCTTTAAAAAGGCCAAGTTGGATGGGGCTTGGAGCAACCTGGGATAGTGCAGGGTGTGGAATGGGATGGGTTTTAAGGTCATTGCAACCCAAACCTTTTAGGACTTTATGGGATTCTCCATCAAAGCTCTCCAGACCAACAGACACTGAGATGAAACAAGGTGGCCCTCGAGGGGTGACACGACCAGGGACAATCCATTGTGTCTGTAATGCAGCACAGACCCAGTCTGGGGAGACAGCACTGGCCAGAGGGAGCTGGGACACGAGGAAGGGAAGGTCAGAGGTTCCAGACACCAGGAAGGGACCAGGCTGAGCAAGAATCCATCTCCAGCATCTCCTGAGATGTCAGAGAAGGTTCTGGGAGCTCTGCCCACCCCGGAGCATCCCACTGCCAGCAGCGTGGCTGCTTCCCGGGACAGTGCCAGGGACGGGATCCTCATCCCACGAAACTCTCCCGGAAAGGAGAGTTTTCATGGGAAGATGGAGCCGAATGCTTGGAGCTATTAGCAGGCAATTAAAGCTAATGTGGCAGCTAGCAGAATGATCCCAGCCAGGCACTTCACTCCACTTTAATCTTTGAAAATGTTCACAGCTCTAATCAAGGAATAAAAGGGGAAATACACAGAGATGTGCATATATATATATATATATATATATATATAATGTAAAAACATATATCAGAGCATTAACTTTCATTGTCAAATCACGTCGGGAATTGCTGAATGAGGTAAATACGAGGAGCAATGTACAGACAATTGCCACAATCCTGCTCGTGGCTTTCATTTCCAAATGAGCCTCACACAACTCACCCCCACAAAAACCACTCCGGGAGACGGAAGGCAAGAAAATAGGAAGGTTTGAGATGGTGAATATAATCACATAAAAGGCATAAAAATCGGCAAGGAAGCAGGTGGGAGAGGGTTGGGGTTTAGCTGGGGGGTTGTTGGAGGGTTGGGAGAATAATTAAAGACAGAATTGACAGAAAAGTAAGGTAAATATACAGTATAGAATAATATAGAGTATAGAATATTACAGAATATAGAATATTACAGAATAAAGAATAATATAGATTATAGAATAATACAGAATATAGAATAATATAAATTATAGAATAGTATAGATTATAGAATAATATAGAATAATATAGAATATATAATATACTATATGATAAAACAGATTATACAATAACAGATTATAGAATAATATAGATTATAGAATAATAATAATATAGATTATAGAATAATATACAATATTGAATAATGAAAGTTTAATGTAAAAATGAGGGGACACATGGATTAAAGGGAGAAAAGGAGAATGTGTGTGTACATTGGAGCATCTTCTCCAGCATTCTCTAACCAGGGCAGCACAGACAGCAGGGAGGGAAGATGGGGCAGTGCCCTGCTGCTGCCCCAGAGCCAGCGGGCCCAGGGTGGGCCCTGACCTGGTCCCCCTGACCCTGTCCCCATCCCTGACACTGCTGGTGCTGGCCCTGGCTGTGCCCAGGGAA